>NC_133513.1:70575000-71200000 GCF_049354715.1 Callithrix jacchus
CTTTGCAAAGCTCTTTGGAGTCTTCTTACGATGGCACCTCCACTTCTTCCTCGGCGGCTCTCAGTTTGCTTTCACATTTCCTGTTCTTCCACAGCAGCTTCCTAGTCTCCTCCTCTCTGGAAGCCATTGTTGACTGCATGGCTCAGGTGTCTGCCTTTACTTGGCCATGTTACCAATCCCCTTGTTTTATGTCTCCTTTCCTCACCAGCCTGCAGTGGTACCATAAAACTGGGCCTCTCTGCCTCACCTTCTCTGTGGGATGAGACATCAGTCTTGTCTTTTTTGAGGAGTCTCAGCTTCCTGAGAAAGGTGTGTTTCAAATTCAGGGTTTGCAGAAGGGCAGCTTGCATTTGGCCCATAGGTGAAGGGTTTGGCTCCAGAATTGTGAAGGACTTCTGAAGGCTTGAGCACGCCCTCTGCTCTGTCATAGGCATCACCTCCGTCTGTTGTGTTGCTTTACTTTGCTCTTTTTTTTTTTTTGCGTTGCTTTGCTTTGCTTTGCTCTCTTTTTTTGAGATGGTGTCTGGCTCTGTTGCCCAGGCTGGAGTGCAGTGGCACAATCTCTGGTCCTGCAACCTCTGCCTCCCAGGTTCAAGCGATTCTCCTAACTCAGCCTTCTGAGTAGCTGGGATTACAGATGCCTGCTATCATGCCCAGCTAATTTTTTGTGTTTTTAGTAGAGATGGGGTTTTACCATGTTGGGCAGGCTGGTTTCGAACTCCTAACGTCAAGTGATACACCCTCCTCAGTCTCCCAAAGTGCTGAGATTACAGGTGTGAGCCACTGTAGCCAGCCTTCCTATTGGTTTTTACCTCTGCAGCTTCACATGCTAATTTATTTCCCACTCTGATGGCAGTTGAGTTTGAGACCCTTGGAGTATGCTGTGGATAATGACTAATGACCGATGTGTTCTACCTTGATGTAACCCTTGAAACAAAACCGTGGGGCCAGGGAGAGAATGGGAGTGCAGAGAAGTGAACTTGCCAGGATCATTCATCTGGTAGGTGATGGGGCAGGATTTGACAGCCGGGCTTGGGAGCCTCTATTCTTAACCACACTACATTGTATTTCTAAGACCACTTGCAGCAGTAATGGTCCATGAAATTCCTTGTAGGAGTTTGAAATATAGCACTGTTTTGTTGTTGCTGCTGGTGTTTGTGTTTTGAAAATTCGTAATGCAAGTCTTTGCCCTATAGTTTGGGCAATTGTTCTAATTCTTGGGTGTCAGATCCTTATCAATTTCCCCCTAAAAGAATCCTCCTAGCCCTGAAAGATGTTTCCAGGAGTATTCTCTTCTTGTGGCCTTCCTCCTTCACTTGTGTAGACTGAGGCACCCATGCATTCATTTAACCCAGCATTTTTTGTGTACATCCTAAGTGCTAACTATGTGCTTGAGATGTCCTTTTAAGAGCAAGGCAGGATATAAACAATAACCGAGTACCCTGCCTTGGGCTCCTGGCATCCGAAGCCCAGGAAGACCTTGTGCCTGCCATGAAGGAACTCAGAGCCTTTTGAAGAGTTGTGGGAAGGCAGTGTCCTTATAGCGAGTGAAGGAAGATGGCTAGTTTATCATTCAGTATTCACACAGAGAAACAAACCACGTGAAGCTGAAAGGGAAGATGTAATTCAGGGATTGGTCATCCCAGTGATAGAGTTGCTGAGAGTCTCAAGTGGGGTGGGTGGTGAGACAACCCAAGAATAAGCAGGAGCAGAACACTGCTCTCACACCTCCTCTGGAGAATAAAGGGAAGAGGTAGTGTTATCAGAGCCCAGGGGCTGCGGTCACCAAGAAGTTGGAACTTCTGTGGACCTTGAGACATGGGTGCTGCCTAAGATGGAGAAAGGGGAGAAATACCCCTAGTTCTTGCTTCCATCTTCCCATCTCTTGCTAGTGCATCTTATTGGCTGAATCCCAT
Source organism: Callithrix jacchus (assembly GCF_049354715.1). Taxonomy (NCBI): domain Eukaryota; kingdom Metazoa; phylum Chordata; class Mammalia; order Primates; family Cebidae; genus Callithrix; species Callithrix jacchus. Next base: position 70,576,917 of record NC_133513.1, read on the forward strand.
TGGCTGATTTTGGGAACTGGGAGGTGCAGCCTGCAGAGGTCACCTGTACCTTGCAGAGCAGAAGAAAAGGGCAGTGAGGTATCTGGGGCCAGATAGAACCAGGGCTGGCCAGGAAGAAATGAATGAATATGGAATGACTGTGTTTGGGTTGGGCAGCTGTTGAGTACTTTGTAGAGAGCAGAAGGTTGGAAGACTCAAAGGTTTTTATTTCTTCAGGAAAATGTGAGTAAAGCACATTCCAGGGAGAAGGATCAGCATGGATAAAGGCATGGCAGCTTGAAACAGCAGGCTCCACTTGTAGTGTCCCATGCAGCCCAGAATGGCTAGACTAATACTTGAGGTCTTTCCTGTCTGTCCTCCTCCTGCCTCAGAAGCCCCTCCCATCGAATGCTTTCTCACGTGTCCCTGTTGTCATTTGTCATTTATGGTTAATGCACATTTTCCTGCAGGGAATGCCAGATGGGAAATTCTGCACCTGAAAGTCTTCCAGGCCAGCTGCTTCTGACACAGAGCCTGCCCCACATAGCCAGTGGGGAGCATCTTAGGATGCCTCAGTAGCCCTTGAAAGGAATTCATGGGCAGTGCCAGTCAGTAATGATGGGTGAAGGGTGCTCTGATGAGGATGCTAATGCCCTGGGAGGAGAAATGGCTGCCTATTTAGTGACTTAGATGCCTTATCTCCTAGCTCTGCATGTCTGGCAAGCAATCAGATTGTGAGAATACTTTTCTCACATTTACCTGCTGTGAAATTTATTTTTATGATGATAGTGGATTTTGTTTAAACTTTTTCTATTATGGAAAATTTCAAGCATATACAAAAGTAGAGTGAATCCACAAACCACCAGCTTCACTAATTATTGACACATAGTCTGAAATAGTTTCACCATAAATGGTTCAGTTTGCGTGTCTGATAAGGATTTTGTAATCATACCATTATCATGCCTGACAAAATTATTTATATTTCTCCTGGTAAATTAGCGTTTGAAAGATAAACATCACAGGCTTTTCTGGGATCAAAGGCATTACCCTTACCTCCCCTCTGCTATTAAGCCCTGTGCCCTTAGGCTGCTCTTGGGCTGCTGGCCCTAGCTCTAACTTTCCTCCCTAAAGCTGTTGAGAGCAGGCTTGGAGACCTTTTACCTGGGGCTGTGTCTCCTCCTCAGCTTCCGAGCATCCCAGTTTTGCTGGTTCTGCCCTCAGTAGGTATGCAGACTGGCTTCCCAGCCCCTGTGACGAAGCAGCAGGAATTTTAGGTCACCACTTCACCTGTGTGAAACAGACCTGAAGTGAGGCATTCTCTGCAGCCTTCCCTGAAAGCTTCTAGCTGAGAAATGTCTGAGCATCTGGGGGAGCCATGCCCTCAGAAGATGGACTGGCATCTATGGCTTCCAGAAAGTCTGACTCAGTGCTATGTGTGAAGTCTCGCGAGGCTGGAGAGCACCAGACAGGAAGCTGTGGGCAGTATGTGCAGACACGTGTCTTCTGGACAGGTAAAATAACAAGCAGTGTTTGCCCAGAATTTCCAGCTCTGAAATCTGCAGCTTGGCCCGCATCTATGGAGTGGTCTTAGCTAAATTATTTCAGTTGAGTCTCATGGCAAATCTGTGGAAGTAGGTAGTGTGTGCCTCCTTTAAAAACAAGGGATGTGGGGCTCAGGTGACATGCTGTTAAATTATTGGCCAGGGAACAGTGCTGGTAAATGGGACAGGTGGGATTTCCAGGGAAGTGGCCTCACACCCAGGCTAGGGTTCTTTCTCCTCTGTTAGCTCCTTGGCAAAGGAGAAGGAGGTTAAAAAAGTGGTCTGATAAGTGTTACAGCTTTTTTAGAATTTGTCTAGCAGGCTTTTTGGTTTTTGCCAGAAAGTCAGTCTGCATACGATATTATATTCTTTTACTGCCCCTCCCACTGCTATTTAATTATACTCTCGAGATATTTTTTCTATTTTTTAACAGTTGCATGGTGAGCCATTGTGTGGATATCTCTTACCATTGGGCATTTAATTTGTTTTCAGTCTTTGGTCTCACAATATCACAGTCACCTTGAACACAGATCATTTTGTATGCGGGTGAGTGTATCAGAGGGGATAATTCCTAGCCACTCTGTTCAACCATTTCCTTATATTGATTCAATCTTCCAGTCCTAAGAAGTAGCCAGTAGTATATATATATGTGTACACACACACACACACACACACACACACACACACACACACATATATGTATGTGTATATTTTTGAGACGGAGTTTTGCTCTTGTTACCCAGGCTGGAGTGCGATGGCGCGATCTCAGCTCACCACAACGTCTGCCTCCTAGGTTCAAGCAATTCTCCTGCCTCAGCCTCCCAAGTCGCTGGGACTACAAGTGCACGCCACCACGCCCAGCTAATTTTGGTATTTTAGTAGAGATGGGGTTTCACCATGTTGAACAGGATGGTCTTGATCTCTTGACCTCCTGATCCACCCACCTCCGCCTCCCAAAGTGCTGGGATTACAGGTGTGAGCCACCACTCCTGGCTGCCAGTAGTATATTATACTTGTTTTACAGACAGGAAACTGAGGCCCAAAGAAGGTTGGGTGACTTGCGTAAAGTCATACCCCAGAGAATAGGAGAGCCAGAATTGACACCTAGCTAAGCAAGCTGATTCTAGAGGAATTCCCTCAATTTTTGATGCTGGCTTTCTTGGTAAATTCACAGAAGTGGTATTGTTGTGTCAAATGCTCTATATATGTGTAATTTGAATAGATGTTGCTTGTACAGTTTACACTTCCATTAGTAGGATATGAGAGATATGTTGTCCCATACTGCACTGTCAGTGAGTTTTATCACACTGGATTTTGGAAGTCTGGTAAATGGACAGTGACATATTAGTACCATCTTTGTGTTTCTCTCAAGGGGGTGGATAAACATCATTTCTTATGTTTGTAAGAGCCATTTGTATTCTTTTTCTGTACCTGCCTAGTTGATATCCTTTCTTGTTTATCTTTGGAGACCTTGGTCTTTCTCTTGCCCATTTTTCTTAGCACTCTATATATTACAGCGAGTTGATCTTTTTTCAATTTTGAGTTGCAAAAAATTTTTCCACCTTTCAATTATCTTTTGACTTGGCTTTTGGTGTTTTTTGGCCACAGCAAAGTTTTCTTTTTATGGTTTCTTGATGTCATTTATAATCTCCGGGAAATATTACTAACATTTTATGGTAAAACCTTACTGTATATTTATTTCTTTGGAAAAAAGTAGGACAGGCTACTTTTGTAGTCTATTGCATTTTTGTTTCAATGATAGTGCATGTAAGGCAGATTCTGAAGGGTACATAGAAGTGGTGATGCCCAATATTTTAAATTGCATTAAACCACTTGAACTCACAGTTGCATGTTGGATACATCTCCTGGTGGTGTCTTTTTTCCTTATCCTTCTCTATATAACACTTTGTATAGTTCATATAAGATCTTGAGTTAGGTTAATTTCCTGTGACTAGTTGATCAATTACTGAATTGTTTATTTTGGATACTATTATTGTAGCATTTTTCTTCCTCCAGAAGCTGTTGCTTAAATGGATTCAAGTGTAATTGGCATTATTTTTCTATCCTGGTCAGTTTGGGGCTCTGTTTATCTGGTGGTTTTATTTTACTCTGCAGTATTTTCCATTTCTCCTGCTTAAAGATAGATTTAAAGCTGCGGTCCTTGAATTTAATCTTCTTTCATATTGATCAATCTTCTTTGTTCATCTCACAAATATTACAAATAGGATACATATTACAAACCTTCTTTGTTCATTTGACAAATATTTCTGAGGTTATTCTGTATATAAGGTTGTGAGACAGTTTCTGCCTCTGGCAGCTGATATTATAGTGGTGGGGGACATAGATGTCAGAAAACTGATTTCACAGTTACAGAATTGAAATTGTGATAAATCCTTCAAAAGATAGATGTGTTTTTCTTAGAGGATATGATGGGAGGAACCAGACCAGTTTAAGGCAGCCAAGGGAGCTTCCCTGAAATGCCATACATGCAGGCTGTAACCCCCTGTTTTTTTTTTTAAGTTAACCATAAAGAGAATGGGTAAAAGAATGTTCTAGGCCCAGGGAAGAGGCTATGCAAAAAATCCTGAAAGCAACGGAAGTGCAGGGCAGGTTTGAGGAACTGAAAGTCAAGTTGTGGTCAGAGTAAGACTGGGATATGCCCTGAGGCTGGAAGTAGGTGGGGCCAGGTCTGAATCTTGATTTAGATTTGAATTATTTTTTGAATCTAATTCAAGGGGTAATGTTGGCATATGTGCCTTTTAAATTAGGAGTAGGTTTTTAAGTTCTGGGGACCATGCCAATCCATAACTTTTAGCTAAATAAATTTGACCTACAAAAGTGGTACTTTAATCCATTCTCTTAAAGTTTTTCATTAGGATGTGTTTTTGCCAATAGCCTTTGTGTTTTAAAATCTAGATGTGGCAAAATAATTTACTGCTTTAAGCAAACCTCCCGACATGAGTGGGGGATTGAAGAAAGAATGAAGATGGAAGGACTATAGATATAACAAATGTATCCAAACTGGATTTATCTCTTCCTCTCCCTGGTTCACACTTACTCTCTGCCCTTTCATTCTTTTCTTTTTTAATTAAGATGGAGTCTTGCTCTATCACCCAGGCTGAGTGCAGTGGTACAATCTTGGCTCACTGCAACCTCCATCTTGCAGGTTCAAGCAATTCTCCTGCCTCAGCCTCCCGAGTAGCTGGGACTACAGGCGTGCGCCAACACACCTGATTAATTTTTGTATTTTTAGTAGAAATGGGATTTCACCATGATGGCTGGGCTGGTCTCAAACTCCTGATCTCAAGTGATTCGCCCACCTTGGCCTCCTAAAGTGCTGGGATTATAGGCATGAGCCACCGTGCCTGGCCATCTTACACCTTAAGTGTTTTTCTGGATATATATTCTGCAAATACAAATGTGTGGCTATATTGTCCTCTTAAAAGATACCCAGAAATGGGAGCACATTGTATATGGTTCTGTATCTTGCTTTTTTTTTTTCTTCCACTTAACACATGTCATGAGTTTATCCCCATCACTAGGTATAGAATCGCCCATTTCTTTTCAAGGGCTTGCTGCAAAGTATTCTGGAAAATGGGAGCACACTCTTTAACTCTTCCTCTGTTGATTGTTTTCAGTCTCTTTCTTTCTACAAAGCAAGTCACAGGAAACATTCTTTCAAAAATTTGTAGCAAGTCTTAGCAATGGTTTTTATTATCTGTAGGCTAATCTAGGAGTAGAATTACCAGTTCTTAGAGTGTGTGCTTTTGAAATTTTGTATTCCCTTGGGCAGTGGTAGGTCATCTTTTGCTTATTGTCATTGCTGTCTCGACCTGAAATCCCTTTTTCTTTTGACATTCTTCCTTTCTTTTTTTGGTCCTGTAGGAAGGAACTTCTTATTTTTTTGTTTGTTTTGAAACATAGTCAACTTTAACACTAAACTCCTCTTTTGCTTAAATAGCTTAGAAGTAAGTGAGAGAACAAAGATAATATGGTGTTTAGTACTAAATGTTCCTCTTAGTAAGAATCTACAGATTGGTTGATGTTAGGAGTTTAAAACTGTTTTTGGATCCCATTAAAGACGCATCTCCTGTTTGTACGGATCACTCAAGTCACATATGAAGGCGATGGTTTTTGTAAAAATGCTAGAAAATGTTGGGAAATTTTTTCAATGTTTGAGGCTTTCTGTCAAACCTGAGGGTTTTGAACTCTGACAACAATACATTAAACTTTATCCAGTTTATACTGCGTACAGAATTTCTTAAAGCATGTTCTACCCTGATCACCATCAGTATATGTGATAGGAATCTTAGCCCTCTGTTCTCAAATATAGTTTAGGGAGTTTTAGAGCAAACTGTATTTCCTCATTAAATAATCAATTGAGTTGACTCCAATTTGTGTATATCAAACCAAAAAGAACATACACTTTTAATATTCTGGTTCAGTTGGATAGGATTTGTAATTTTGAGTAACCTTCCAGTAAAACTTTTAAATGCATTACCTTTTTCCCCATCATCAGCCTGTGCTGACATAGATTCAGTTGACAGAATTTGAAAGAGCAAAGGGAATAAAAAGGAAAGTCTAGATTTCTAAATACAGAGAGAGAGAGAGAGATGATGGCTCCCATGAAAGGTATAGCATTGCTTCTAATAATCACTTGTGATAGTTAGCTCATCTGGGATGTCTGAGTACGTCTTACTTTTTGACTCTGCAATATCTTTGCAAGGTATTGATTCCATTTCACTTGGAAGTCATAAAAGGGAGAGTTTATATCCTTTCCTTGTTCCCATTTCATAGCTTCCAGTATCACATTTCACTCATTGCTATACTTTAGTCTTTTGCGTAACTGATAATGTTGTTTGCTTATTGCAAAGACACGTGGCATTTAACTCAAAGACTAAGACTCAGAGTCCATTGACGGTCCAGAGACCGAAGAGACCACAGTGGGCAGTGGACCCAGTTGATAGGACCCTCCTGAGTCCCTGAGACTCATTGTGTTTTGGGGGTATGAATATATCTTTTTTTTTCTTTTTCCTACTGAATTAAAGATTTTTCAGTTAAAAAGTTGATCAGTACAGTAAACACTCTTATTTATACCCCTCACCTAATTTCACTAGTTTTTAAGGTATGTCACTTCCATGTCACCACTTCTCCCCCGCTTTCCTTCTTACTCCCTCTCCTTCCCTCTGTTTCTGTTCCCTTTTGTCCAACCATCTGAAAGCAGATTTCAGATATAAGATCACTTCATTCCTAAGCATTCAGTGTGCACCTCCCAGGGACAGGGATGTGGAGTAAGAGTATTTTTGAGATTACATCTACCCTGTCACACATTGTCCCTTTCATGGGGACTCCCACGAGAAAATTGTTTTCTTAGGTTTTAATACCAAGTTGAGCTCCTCAGTTTTGGGGCAACAAAAACTGCTAGGTGTCTAAGATGTTTAGCGAAGTTTTTAAAACGCATACTACCTGTTGATTAGCATCTATGTAACTTTAACTTTTGGCTTCATTTGACTACTGGACTTTTTTTCTTCTCTGGCGATTAATGCCTTTTCTCCCTTTCATATCTTACACATTTTCCCCAGTGAATTTTAGAATGAATTGATGTCTAAAAATTAGCCCAAAATAAATCTGAAATTTTAGTAAGGCCTTAGCTGATCCCTAAGAGAGGAAAAGGGGTAATTGTCTCACCCCATTATGCCCCTTCTGGGACACCAAGATAAAGAAGGTGGAATTTCCCCTGTGTAAAGCCCCAGTAGTTTCATTTTTTCTTATGAAAGTACTACTGGCATGTTAATCTTAAAACCATTCTTAAGACTTAAAAGGCACATCACACTCTGGCTCACACCCACTTCTCAGAGATTGCCCTGGACCGCTCGTTCTTTGACCTGGGGTGACTTTCAGTATCAGGGGCCCAGGAACAGTGTTGCGTGGTAGGAAGCGAACATGCTTCTTGGTAACATCTGTGATAACACAGTGAAAATAATAGATAAGTTATTGGTTGAAGATGACTATTACGGTGGAAGATGTTGTGGATTTAGGCAGAAGGCACTTGACTGAGGAGACCCATGAGACCTGCAGGGTGGGACTGAAGGGCTTAGGTCCGGGAAGGAGGAGATAAAGGGAGTGCAGAAGGGGGCGGGGCAGATGATGCTCTGCCAGATTACAGAAAGATAGTCATCTCTGATCACGTCAGAGCTGATTGTTCCTTCCTGAGTTGCACAGAGGTGGCACTGGGCAGAGACTGGACAGCAGGACATCAGTGGTTTGAACCGTCATGCTCTGTGCACCAGGCTAAATACAAGCAGTAACTCCCATAACTCTCAAAAGGAGCCTGTGAGTCTAAGAGTTAACCTCATTTACAGATGGAAGATGTGGCTCAGAGAGGTGAAGGAACTGGCCTAAATGGTGGACATATGCCACTTTCAGAGTCTCAGTTAAGTGGAGGCTGCTCTGTGACATGCTACCACTTTATCTTTTTCTTTTAAAAACTTTTTTTGGATTGTAACTTACAACACATATGGCAAGTATACATTTTGATTAATTTTCACAGATTGAAGGCACATGTGTAACTTGTGTCCAGATCAAGAAACAGAATATTACTAACACCTGGACCCCACTGTGCCCCTTCTAGCCATTATCCCTCCAAGACTAGCCACTATGCATAGTTTGAACTCTACTTAACTGGAATTAGTGTGTACTCTTTAAGTGTTTGACATCTTTCTCGCAGCATTCTGTCTGTGGGATTTATCTATATTGTTGGTCTCTTCCCGTCTGAGATTGGGTCATAGGACCTAGAGTGTCCAGAAAAACCATTTGTTGCTATAGGGCTGTAAAATCCCCTTAGTGTACAGTTGGTATTTTCAGAACTTGTAAAATTGGAAAATGTGGTCTATCTGTGTCATTATGGTTTGCTATGATGTGAGCTTTAGAAGAAAAAGCCACCCGGTTTTCAGAGTTCTTGGTATAGAGAATTTCTCTACATTAAGAAGGAAATGTCTTCATTATTTTTTAAAGACTCGATTAAAAATCTTGCTGCACTCAGAGCCTCTACCAGCGACATTTTGTCTTGTAGCTGTAGCATGCTTCGATGCAATAGCTAGGATCCTGAAAAGTTTATTTGGAAATGAAGTTAAATTTGGTTTTATCAAAATATCAGTGTATGAGGGAGCCTGATCATTGGTAAAATGATGAATCATTTGTGCCCTCAGCCAAAGACTTCTAGGAACATACCTGTCATTGAACAAGCTTGGGTTATTGCTCAGTGCAGTGAGGGGAGAACACATTAAAGAGAGGAAAGGCATGTTAGAAAGAAGTTATTAGGAGCTTTGGACTTTGCTTGGGTAATATTGGAAAGGGCTGATGGAAAGTAGGGAAACAAAGGTTATTTTTATGTTGGGTGTTTTCAGAAAGTGGGAGTGATTCTGTGATTGGGTATCTCAACACCTTTAGGGAAGGCAGATTAGAGCCAGGCCACAGCTGTAATTGGTGAAGAAGTAGTGGTTACTCAATTTAGCCAAGAATAGGGGATGTTTGTATTTTGTGGGTTTCACAGTACTCTTGTTTTGTCTCACTTTGTCATGGTCTTGTTTGATGTAGATGTTTAATGAGCTTGCTTGTGTCCTTCTTACAGGAGAATGATATGAGTTAGCTCTAAGTGTCTGATCAGTGTGTAATAATGAGGTCTAGCTGTGAGTGTCTGATTAACTCCTAGTTCTTGCTTGTTTCACAAGAAAAAAATTTCTAGACTCTTGTTTTTCATAAATCTATAGTTTATAATATGGGTGTTCTTAAAATAGGATTGAACTTTAGTAACTTCTTATTCCTTAAGATACTAAATAAGTGTTCTGAACAGGAAGTATATTTAGAACATTACCCTTGAGATCCTTGTTTTCCTGCTGCTTAAGTGACTGGGGTTACCTTGTGTGGACTGGTTTCGGAGGTTTTAGGTAATCCTTATCAAGTCATGTGGACCTTTGGCAATTGCATAATCACACTTGACCCTTCACTCCTTACCTGTTGAGTGAGGATGATTTTAACAGTGGCCCAAATTTCTTAATGGCCCCTTGTGAAGTAATTTTTGGATCGCTCAGTGAGATGATAACTGCTAATTTATACTGTGCCTACTTCCCAAACGGATTTGAGGTGGCCGAGAAGATGTCCCTTCCCTCTGAGCACCAAACTGCATCTTTTCCTTTCCTTTCCCTTATGGCTTGGCCTAAATGAGTAGTCACAATTGTTAAATAATTTCTTGTCTGTGAAAAAATGTTTTCTGGAAGGGAGCTGTTCATCCAAGAAAACTTCATTGGGATACCCCATGGAGGCACTGAAATCTCTCATTATGACTCTTTTAAAGCAGGGTTTGAGGAGAAGACTTGATGCTTTGGTGAGCCCAGTGTTGTGATTAGCTGTGAAGGGTTAGGGGTTTGTGTGTCACATTCTGGATCACCTTAGACTCCTGAATGTTTTCACATGGATTGGGATGTGACTTGATTTTCTTGTCTAACAGAACATTTAACCTTCTGATTTCTGGCACCTCGGTTTTGCTACATAGCCTTATCCATAAGCTGCAGCTGTGAATGCCTTCTCATTTGGTTTCATGGGATAGATTGTGAAACTGGCTAATATGAATGGTAAATTATCCCTTGCAGTATCCAGCCTGACAATCGTCAATAAAGGGAAGGGAAAGAAGATGAGGAAGGGTGCTTGGATCAATGGAATCAAAACTCAGACCAATTCAAGTAGATGAAATAAACAAGGTGGGCGCTGGAAATGTAGACATTGTGCTGTCAAGCATAGGGCTTCTTGTGCATGTTTTGAGGTACTGTCTAATTTTGTCTAAACATAGTATATGGCCATTTATTCCATCGAAATGCTTTGGAATGGCATCTAAATCCTTGAACTGGTATCTAACTTCCATAGATACCCAATAGATACAAATGTTTGTGGAGCAAGAGAGACAGTGGAAGAGTCAGGGAGTTGGTCTCCTTCCCTCAGATGGCCACGTCAGTTTCCATGTACTGGTGTGGGGTTTCTACTGGTGCAGGTTTTTTATAGAAACGGATTCCCTGACCCTACCCTAACTGTATCATAATCAAAGAGAACCTGACTTTCTGCCATGTCCCATTTACATCTTGACCTTGGAACCTAGCCCTCACATAAGAACCACCTCCATTTCTTTCCTTTCTGTTTCTTGCATTTATCTGGGATGTTCTGTACCACGTTGAGTCATATTGATGATAGCAGACATCCTATTCTCCTTTCAAACTTTACAGGAATGATTTTAGTGTTTTATTAAATATGTTATCTGAATAACATGAATAATCTGAACATATGTTATCTGAATAAATATGTTATCTGAAAAGCTCTTGGTAGATGCTTAGGTGAAGGATGTTTTGCTATTGTGAATGAGCAGAATTTTGTCAAATGTTTTGCATCTATTGAGATGGTGATGTATTCATGCACTGCATAATGGCATTTCAGTCAGTGATGGACTATGTATAAGACAGTGGTCCCTTAAGATTAAAATATTATATTTTTGCTGTACCTTTTCTATGTTTAGATACATAATAATCGTTGTGTTACAATTGCCTACAGTATTCAGTATAATAACATGCTATACAGACCTAGGAGTAATAGGCCATACCACATAACCTAGGTGTGCAGTAGGCTATACCATCTAGGTTTATGTCAGTATACTTTGATGTTCACACAATGATGATATCACCTAACAATGCTTTTCTCATATTATAACCTGTCATTAAGCAACACATGACTGCATTTTTAAAAATCTCAGTGTAATGAAATACAATTGTCTAATGTTGAGTTATTTGCTTATTTCTGAGATAAACTCTATCAGCTTATAATTTTTTAAGAATTTTAATACATTGCTGTGCTCATTCTGCTGATATTTTCAAAATTTCTGTATATGTGCTATAAAAAAGTCGCCTTTTGGTTTTTTGGTATGATAGTTTGGAAGCAGGGCCACTTTTGGATAGCTTTTCTTCATTTTTTTCCCCCAGCTTAACAGGTGTAGCTTATATAACATGGCAGTTATCTTTATCTTAAAAGTTTAGTGGAACTTGCCTATTTAAGGGAAAAAAACACACCTGGGCCTGGTATCCTTTCTAGGTAAGGGAGCCTTTTCAGAATTCTTAGGAGCTTTTATGGTGACAGAATAGTGATGTCAAATAATCTATTTAGTGTTGCAGCTGGGCGCGGTGGCTCACGTGTATAATCCCAGTGCTTTGGGAGGCCCAGGCGGGCAGACCGCCTGAGGTCAGGAGTTAGAGACCAGCCTGGCCAACATGGAGACACCCAGTCTCTACTAAAAATACAAACACTAGCGGGGTGTGGTGGTGCCAGCCTGTAATCCCAGCTACTTGGAAGCTGAGGCAGGAGAATCACTTGAACCCGGGAGGCACAGATTGCAGTAGCCAAGATTGCACCACTACACTCCAGCCTGGGCGACAGAGTGAGACTCAGGCTCAAAAAAATATGACGTGTACATGTACTCATGTATGTATGTAGGCTTTTTTTCTGGCCATATGCTTGGCATTGTGAATGTACCCTTAAGATTTTTTAACAACGATTTTTTTTGGGGATTGCAGAATTTATTATTTTGATAGGAGTATATGGTTTCAAGTTAATGTCCAAATAACAATTTCCTTTGCATAATATCATGAAACACATTCAGAATGCCATGTGGTAGGCTTGAGCTGGGCAGAGCGTTTCTCTTGGTCAGTTTCAGCTAGTTAACTTGCTGTGTAGGTCTTAAACATCAAATTGTATACAGAGGTCTCTGTCTTAATGTTATACAGGTGTTCCTGAAAAACTTTGCATTCTCCAGAATCATACACTAAAAATATTAGGGCTTGATGGAACAATAGCTTTGAGGCAGACCACTCACTCAAACTTTGCCATGTTGTAACTGGAGAATTAAACAGTTTTTGGTTCCTTGGGAGGTGCAACTTGGACTTGTGATGTAGTTTCCAACAGATCAGCAACTTTAAGATGAACTAGTGCTTGAAGTGCCAACTATATGCAGGACTCGGCATTCACAGATGGAAAGGTAAAAGAGGTCTTTGCCTTTGAAGCTCACCTGGACAAAAACCTTTAAACTTCTGTGCTCTAACCTTTTTCCTCTATGTGGTATTCAATTCAGAAAGATTTCATCTGTCCCAAACCTTTCCTGGTTCAGTCACTGAGTACCCTGTAACAGCCACTCTAGATGAGCAGATCTCTACCAGACCGTAAATATTATTTTAGTGATGATAAGTAGCTATTTTTTTGAGAAATTCTGGAAAACAGCTTCATTATATAGATACTAGGTCATCAGTGCCATCCCTCACAACCACCTCTATTCTGGTTTGTGTGCTTCTAGTCATTTCTAATGCATCCAAGGGTTGATCTGAACCTTTTAAGCAAAATTTGGGTCATATTGTGGTTCCCAGCATGTCTTTTTTCCTAACTGGACACATATCGTGACAGTTTTTATTTGTTCTTAATTATGGTAGCGTATTATTTCATTGTCAGGATAAACCATCATTTATTAGTGCCTATGTTGGTTTTCTGTGGCTGCTGTAACAAATTATTACTAGTGGCCTGAAATAACACAGATTTATCTCACAGTTTTGTAGGTTAGAAGTCCAATATGGATCTCACTGGGCTAAAATCAGTGGGACAAGGCTGCAGCATTTTTCCGGAAGCCGCAGAGGAGAATCTATTTTTTTGCCTTTCCACCTTCTAGAAGCTACCTGCATCCCTTGGCTCATGACCCCTTCCTCATCTTCAAACCCAGAAATGCCAAGTCAAGTTCTTGTCATTAGGCATCACTCTGATCTCTTCTCTGCCTCCATTTTTCATTTTAAAGGACCTCTGTCATTATATAGGTTCCACTCAGAGAACCCAGGATAATTTCCTTAAAGTCAATTGATGGGCAACTTTCATTCTCTCTGTTCCCTTAATTCCCCTTTGCATGTAAGTGACATTTTCATGGGATCTGGGGATTCAGATGTAGACATCTTGAGGCAAAGTTTGCAGGAGGGAGCATTCTACCTTCACTGATCTCTTATTGTTATGAATTGGTTGTTTGCATTAGTATGGAGGGTATTTCTGTGAATATCTTTGTATATTGATCTCTTTGTATCTTTGGCTAATCCACATGCCACCTTTCTGTAAACAGTATTTCAAAGTGATAATTTTAATATGTTTGATAAAAATGATAAAATTAGAGAAACTCTAGTCTTGGTTGGATAGGAGAACAGAAGGCAAGTTTAGTGCCAAAGAAAACATTTTAGAACTGGGAGATCAATTTGTGCCTTTGTTACATTTCTGTTAGAGTGTAAGGTCCTGTCTCATTATAGTTTTAATATATTCCCTGTGTCTTCTGGCATATGGAATCTACATACGGGTGTGTGTGTGTGTGTATGTTTATGTATGTTTGCTATGTAAATGTGTAAGGAAATGAATGTCTACACTTTGCACATGCTTCACCACTCTTTCACTTGGCTTTCTTTCAGTATTAGATGTCATAGATCTAAGTTACTAACTATGGTTAATTTTGCAGCATTTGGGACTTTGACAGCTGTACTGTGTCTAAATGTACTGTTGCATCAACATCACAGGAATGGGGAAAATTCATTCTCATAAAGCATTTAAGATATATTTGGATGGTTTTAACTGTTCTGTCTTGATAATTTTAAAGTCTAAATATGCGTTCTGTGTCCTTTTTTTTTTTTTAAATAAGCAGTCTATTACAGAATCATCACAAATTTAGGTAAATACTATTGCCAGAAGCCAAGAATGAAAAACATGCAGTTACTTTGAAATATTCAGAATAAAGTGGCATATTAAAATATTAAATATTAAAATATAGTTTCACAGTCTCTTGTCCATGGTGCCAGATGTGTTTTAGAATTGTTTTTTGGTGATGGGAGTTGGGTGTGTTTCCCAAGGCTGTTGTAACAATGTATCACAGACTGAGGGGCATAAAACAACAGAAACTAATTTTCTCACAATTCTGGAGGCCAGAAGTCCAAAATCAAGGTGTTGGTAAGGGCTGTTCTCCCTTGGAAACCTCTGGCAAAGGAAAATCCTTCCTTGATTCCTCAGTTTCTAGTAGCTCCAGGCGTTCCTTGGCTTGCAGCTGCAGCACTTCAGTCTCTGCCTCTGAAGTCACATGGTCAGCTTCTCCTTGTATGTTTCTGTCTGTATTTTCCTTTCTTATAAGGACAGCAGTCCTATTGGATTGGAGCCAACTCTAATGATCTCATCTTAACTTGATTACATCTGCAAAGGACCTATTTCCAAATAAGGTCACATTCACAAGAATGTAGGGTTAGGAATTGAACATATCTTTTTCAAGGACACAATCCATCCCATAAAAGGGAGTGGGGCTATGGAAAGGTACTGAGCACTTACCATGTATACGGCAGCACCGCCAGTGGGCTGGAACAGCAGGCACATCAAACACCTCAGCAAAACATGTGAACAGGCACGCTAAGTTTGACGATAAAGCTGCAAAGAGCCTCATGTCAATTCAGATCAGGCTTTGCCACCAAATGAATGCAGTTGTTTGGTTGCTTGGGAAATGTAGCTTTCGCTTTTCAGTCTTCTGGGTTTTGTCATTGTGTTTAAAGGATTGAGGACCTGTGCTAGATTTTCATCTTAATTCCTAAAGATATATTAGCAATATTTTAACAAGTTCTATTAGGGAAGAGTTACTGCTCATGTACTATCTAATGTTGTTATCTTCCCCCGTCACTCGGCCCCAAAGCTGGAAAATTATCTTCTTTGACCGGATGCAGCCCCAGGTATCAAGGTGGTGATTTAGTTTGACCATGAAATCCTTGTGTCCAAATAGAATAGAAACTTTATGCTGCAAGTTAACCCCTTGCTAACCTTCCATCCCTCTTCCCTCACTGAAAACTAGAAAATGTTAATACATCAATAACCTCCAACTCACAAAGCCAGCCTTATAGTTAATGCAGTGTATGTTTTACTTCTTCAGATGGCTTCCATAGAAAGTCAGTCCAGAAGCCCAACCCCTGGACACCTTTGCATGAGCAAGTGGACAAGGAACAGGATGTAAACTGGCTACCATTTTCTTACCTGCAATGGCACAGGAAACAGACACAGCTTTGTAGCTGCAAATGTAGGCAGCTGTTCAAGTCTCCATATCTTAACTAAATACTGATACCCAAGGCTGGGGAATCTGCTGGAAGAAGCATCCAGCTAGCACAGCCTCAGACATTGTTCAGGCATGCTCATTGTAACGATTCTTAGGGCAGAAGCATTGGCAACAACTGGAAGGAGTGTCAGGCAGTAGAGAGAATGGTTTTGGCACATCAGTCAGGTAGGTTTTTTACAACATCAAAAATTGTTGGAGGAACATTTAATCATAGAGATACTTAAAATCTAGTAAGTGGAATGAGGATACAGTGTGCATATAATGTGAACCAATTTTGTAAAATGTGTAAGTATGTACAGAGATTATAAGGGGTGGATAACATTAGCCATGTTTTTCATAAGTGACTCCTTATTTTCTTTATACTTGAGAATTTTCTAGTTTTCTGTAATCAATTTTCCCGCTTCCTCCTTTCTAAGTCCCTTTCCTTCCTCTCTTTCCCTCCTTCCCTTCCCCTCCTCTACTTCCCTTCTTCTCTTCCCCTCTTCTCCTTCTATCCTTCCCTTCCCCTCCCCCCTCCCCCTTCCCCCTTCTCCTCCCTCTCATCCCCCTCCCTCTTTCCTCCTTCCCCTCCCCTCCTTTTCTTTCCTTCCTTCCCTCCTCCTATCCATCCATCTATCCATCAGCTGCTGTGCCATAAAGGACTTCAGATTATCTCCCATTTTACAAATGGGGAAATGTAGGCAGGCTGAAGAAAGAGAGCAGCTTGCCAAGGTTAATTAAGAGTTAATAGCAAAACTAGGACTAGGGCTGAGGTCTCCTGATGAGCTAGTACAGTATATTCTTTATCTGCTCCAGGCTCTCTAACCAAACTGTTCATTGGAAACTTGGGGCCCCATCCTTCAGAGCTGACCCAGTTTGTCAGGGCAAGGGTCTGGGCATCAGTAGTGCATCAACTTTTTTTTTTAAATGAATATTAGGTGATGCTAATGACATCTTGATGTTGAGCTTTGGGAATCCATGGCCTATAAAGCAGTCTCTCCCAGATTTGTGTGTACGTGTATACATGTATAAACCCAAGGTGAATGTTTATTTTTACATACCTGAGTGCTTCGTATAGACAAGGCAGTGTTCTTAGCCCTGCAAATGAGGTGTGACAGGTTAGCCTCTTTAGCAACTCCAGAGGCACTGTTAACATATCTTAGACACGGTTTTATTAATTTTTTAAATATTTACAGTTATATACATGATACTTACACATGTTTATATAATCTAAATTCTTATGTATAATACATTAAAGCATTTTATATATTCTTGTTAAATAAAACTTCACTCATGGGATCATAATGTGCATACTCTTTAGCATTTTGCCTCTCCAATTTACTGTATCTTGGGGGAGCTTTTCATTTCTAAACCTAGATCTGACTCTCCTCCCATACTGACAAGTTTTCATTTCAGGAATTGTATAGGGCAGAGGCTAAACTGCTGAGGGGGAGACGCCAAAATACAGCTACTCAGTTTATGGTGCTCTCATCTACTAGTCCAGGGCTGGTGGGTGACTTCTCCATGAGGTTGTTCACTGGGTCTTCCAGTTTCGTAGCTGTACCATCTCGCAGGATGTTAGCCTTGCCATGGTGGTGGGAGCTGCCTTAAAACTTCTGGTTTGATTCCAGCCTGTGGAAAGTGAGAAGGAGCATGGATGATAACTGCTTCATTTTTTAAGATATATCTCCAAAGTTGCATGTCACTTCCATCCACCTCCTGTTGGTCAGAAATCAGTCCCATAGCCTCACCTAGCTGCTGAGGAATCTGGAATATGTAATCCAGCTGGGTGGTTCTGTGTCCCACCTGAATGTAGGAGAGTCCTCTTATCAAAAAGAGGATGAAGAAAGTTAATGCTGGGGATCAGTCACATACCATTCACTACAGCTTGATTCGTGATCCAGCAGCGGTGACAGGATGGAAGAGTTAGAGCTACCAAATATAGTGCTATGTTTTGGTATCAGTGGCATCTGTGAAAGTGGATGTGGTGTGTGAAAAATGGTGATGGATCTGGAACTACTAGACTGTGAGCTCTTCCAACAGCAGTGATAATACCTTATTCTTTTCTGTTATGAGAATTTGACCCAGTGCTTTGAACTTAAGTTAACCAGCAGAGGAGGGCGAGGAGAAAAGGTTGAGATCAAGAGAAGGCTTCTTCTGCATCTCAGTGAGTGCCCATATGTTAACCAGTATCAGAGTACTTGCCATATGCCAGGCACAGTTCTAGGTTCTGAAGTCACCACCGGCCCCGATTGTGCACATAAGCCTACAGTCTGGTGGGGGTGATAAACAGTAAAAAGATACATCCTGGTGACAATAGGCAAGATACATTCTTGATGGAAAAAAGGCAGTGTAATGGGGTGGGGAACGGTGGCGAGGGCTCTTTAGGTTTGATGGCTGAGACAGCCTCTTCAGGGAGATGAGATGACAGGTAGCCAGCCTGCTTTGTGGCAGAGAGTCTAGTTAGCGCCCGGATCCCACAGTAGGAATCGCAAGTCTGGCATGTATGGGAACAGATATGCTGGAGTGGCTGGAGTGTCATGAGTGTGGGGGCAAGAGGCAGGCAGAGGCTGGACTATGGGAAGGTTGGTAGATGATCCAGGGCAAGGAACCACTATTTCTAAGTATGATGGGAAGCCATTGGAGAATTTGAGCAGGGCAAAGAAGTGGTCAGTTTTCCATTTGTAAAACTGGGTGTGCAGAATGAGCATGGGTTGTATGAGCACAGGAGTGGAAGGATCAGCAGGGCCAGGTAGGCGGCTGTTGTAAGCCTGATGAGGAATGATAGTGGCTGGAACAAAGGCAGTGAGAAGGCCAGAAAGAGACATTCAAGATTTATTTCCATTGGAAACAGGACTTTCTGATGGGCTAAATAGGCACAAGGGTAGTGAGAGAAAGAAAACCAAGGCTTACTTCTTGCCCTTTTTTTTTTTTGGACCAACTCCATGCCTCAATGCTTAGGAATGAGGGGAAGGAATCCAGAAAGATGTTTGGGGTTGATTATGTTGGAGGTGCCTATATGCTCTCAAGCTGGTGATGGTAAGTTGGCAGTTGGTTAAGAGTCTGGAGATCTGAGGAGCCTTTTCTGACTAAGTGGTCTCATGTTTCTCTTAGTCAAGTTGCGCTTAACTGGAAGACTTTGGGCCATAGTTTATACCACTACACTGAGATCATTAGGGCATGGTAAGGATGAAGTGTGCTCTTTCCTGTGGCTCCTGTTGGCTTTTGAAAGACAGGTTAAAAGGCATTCTTTTTAGATATAGGGTGTATCAGGAGTCCCCAGGACCACCCTCAGGTTTGATGATTTGCTAGAAAGACTCACAGGACTCAGTATCTAGTCATACTCACGGCCAAGATGTATTAGAATAGAAGTCTGCAAAGAAAAATTGGCATACGGAAAAAGTGCACCGGACAAAGTCTGGAGGAAACCAAGAGTCCTCTCCCGGTAGACTCACACAGGATGTGCTTAATTCCCCCAGCATTGCATTGTAACCACCCGTGTGAAGTGTCATCTACCAGGGAAACTCATTGGAGCCCAGGGTTTTTAGTGGGGGCTTGGTCTGCTTAGCATGTACCAAAGTTCCAGAATCTTAAAGGAAAGCAGGTGTTCATTGTAAACCATATTGTTTGAAAAGCTTAGGCACGGTGAGCCACTGTTTATTTGGGTGGTGGTGCCGGGGGTGGGACTATCCTACAACTGAGGTTTCCACTTGCCATCTGAGGACCAGCCTGGTACGCGGGACTTTCAAATGATACTGGTTTATCACTGGCTTGCTGGAAGCAGACCTGTTCCTGTGGCCTCTTTGACTGGTCCTCCCTTAACCCTCATAGATCTGCTGTTATTTAGTATCTGAAAGAGAAGGGGAGGAAAGCATGAGGAGGAAAGTTAAATTAGCAGAGTTGTCATGCCAAACCCCTATCAGCCTCCACAGGGAGATACCAGATTCAAAAGGCCACGTAAGAGACCTGGAGCCAGCAAATGAGACGTAGAGTTTTATTAGGGGCTTTCATCCAGGGGAGAGTGTCTGGTGGCAGTGAGCTGGTTAGGAGAACCACCTTAATTACAGAAACTGTCTAGTGGCGACAGGCTGAACAACATGTCTGCTTGGCCTGGTGGTGATGGGCTGGGCAGGAAAATCACATAGTTCAGTGGTGATGGACTGGGCAGGAAAACAGCGGCCTATGCAAACAGCCTGCGGTTTATGTAGCATTTTCACCCAACACCCTCCCCTTAACAACAGCTTCTACCTAGCGACCTTCATTTAGCCCAGAACTCAGGGCCTTAATCCCCTATACAGCCCATGTTCCATAGGATGGGAGGGGGCCCAGAGTGTGAACCCAAAAGTATCCGAAGCAGGTCTCAATCAATTTAGAGAGTTTATTTTGCCAAGATTAAGGCCATGCCTGTGACACAGCCTCAGGAGGTCCTGATGACACATGCTCAAGGTGGCACAGCTTGTTATTATACATTTTAGGGAAACATAATACATCAGTCAATACATGTATGATTTATATTATTTTGATCTGGGAAGGGCAGGACAACTCAAAGTGGGGGCTTTCAGGTGATAGGTAGATTTAAAATTCTTCCTGGCCGGGAGCAGTGGCTCACATCTGTAATCCCAGCACTTTGGTAGGCTGAGGCGAGCAGAATTGCTTGAGCCCAGGAATTCAAGACCAGCCTGAGCAACATGGTGAAAACTCATCTCTACCAAATAATAATAACAACAACAATAATACAAAAACTAACTGCAGGCATTGTGTCGTGCACCTGTAGTC
Source organism: Callithrix jacchus (assembly GCF_049354715.1). Taxonomy (NCBI): domain Eukaryota; kingdom Metazoa; phylum Chordata; class Mammalia; order Primates; family Cebidae; genus Callithrix; species Callithrix jacchus. The sequence continues at coordinate 70,597,380 of NC_133513.1, forward strand.
CTAGCTACTCAGAGGGCTGAGGTGGGAAAATTACCCAAGCCCGGAAAGTCGAGGTTGCAGTGAGCTATGATAGTGCCGCTGCACTTCAGCCTGGGTGATGGAGTGAGAACTTGTCTCAAAAAAATAGAAGATTGGCAATTAGTTGAAAAAGTTATTATCATAGAAAGGAATGTCTGCATTATGTTAATGGGGTGTGGAGACTATATTTCTGCCATACAGATGAAGCCTCCAAAGTAGCAGACTTCAGAGAGAATAGATTATAAATGTTTCTTATCAGACTTAAGGTCTATGTTGATGTTAATGCTGGTCAGCTTTTCCTGAATTCAAAAAGGGAGAGGAAGGTATAATATGAGACATGTCTGACCCTCTCTTCCATCATGGCATGAACCAATTTTTCAGGCTAACTTTGGAATGTCCTTGGCTGAGAGAAGGGATCCATTCAGATGGTTTGAGAAGCCTTCGAATTTAATTTTAGTTTATAAGATGTGAACCTCCAGGTTGGCCCCTCCCAGATTCCTGTCTCAGAACACACATTCAGATGCCTCTACCATAAAGGTCATTTTCCAGGTATGCTTAAGTTATTGCTCTCTGGTGCATTTACCCTACAAGAGCTTGCTGTCAACACATAGGAACACTATGTGTGGCATGTATGCCATCAGGGAATATATACTATGTGAAGTGATGGTAGTGATAGCAGAAAGTGTCTTTTGCAAGTCTTAAAGAGTACCTGTTGGTCACCCAACATTTAGTTACCCTCAGTTTGAGAAAGCAAATTACAGGGCATTTCTTTCTAAAGATGAGCTGCTTTATGATGTTCACACGCTGACAACAGCGTAAATAATGTTGGCTTTTGTGGCAAGTTAGGGACTTTTTGGAGAATGACGCTGCAGCCTTTGGATCAGAGGAAGGTATTGTTACTGGCTTGTTGAGGTTAGCCCATAGAAAGACTAGGAGTCTTGGAGCCATTCCAGGCTTTGCTTGAATCGTAGCCCTCATACTATGTAGCTGAGATCCTCAGGCAGGTTGTTTGACCTCTCTGACTGATTTCCCTCCATATGTTGTGGGGCTCAAATGTGTGGAGTCAGTGTATGGATTAAATGCAATACTGTATGGAAGAGCCTACCATGGTGCCAGGAATACAATCAATATTTAAACATTCTCCTCCATTATCAAGGATGATTGTCCAGTATTATGAGTATATGCATATATAGAGCTGGTATATTTCTGTATGTTTATGCTCCTTCCTATTCAGCAGGTGTTTGGATGCCAGACCTTAGGCCTTGAGAACTCTCTCGAATTTCTTCTGTTACTGTAGTGGATAAAAATGCTTAGCTTTTTCCTCTGTGCAGCTTAATCCCATTTCAAATCTCTTTATTCTTGAGGCTGTTTATGTAGCCAAGGTAAGATCATTCCAAGGCCAATTACTAAATGTATGGATTAATGATGTTGATTTTCTTTAATTGCTAGGAGGATTATATACCCCTTCAGGGAAGGGTTAGTGTCTGTGGTATGCAGTGTCACATCCACACAGCGCTTCTTATGTAGGAGATGCTCTATCATAGATTTTAACTTTTAAAAATGGAATAATTGTAGCTGATTTTTCTAATTGACAGCAGTTCTGGTTAGGAACTTATTATGGGGGGCAAGGAGAGGAAGCAGATGGCAGATACCTTCTGGGACTAGTGTTGAGGTTCACCCTGCCCATATCAGAAGTTGTGGGGACTTGTTTAGAAATTTAGGCTTCCTGGTGTAGAGAAGCTTTGCGTTAGGCACACCGTGAGTGCATGGCCAGTATTTAATCTGGAGTCATATATATATATTTTTTTTTTGAGACAGTCTCGCTCTGTCAACAAGCTGGAGTGCAGGGGTGTGATCTTGGCTCACTGCAACCTTGACCTCCCAGGTTCAAGCAATGCTCCTGCCTCAGTCTCCTGAGTAGCTGGGACTACATGCATGCACAACCACACCCAGCCAATTTTTGTATTTTTAGTAGAGACAGAGTTTCACTATGTTGGGCAGAATGGTCTCGATCTCTTGACCTCGTGATCCACCTGCCTCAGCCTCCCAAAGTGCTGGGATTACAGGAATGAGCCACCATGCCTGGCCAGAATCATATTCTTTTGCAATCATTTTACAATCAGTTAACCTCCAAATGGAGATCAGCTGCCAGTGAATTTTTTCATTGCTTGGATTTTTGTTTTGTTTTGTTGTTTTTAATTTCCTTTAAGATTTCTTTGTCTTGGAGAATGCACCTTGTGGGGGAAAGGGTGGGAGGCGCATTGGATTCTACAGTCATCTCTGTCTGTAATTGGCCCTACTTTCTATTGCAGAGGTCACTTTATCACAGAGCTCCCCCTATTGATTCTTTGAAGTTAGAAGATGCTTGACTACCTCCTTTTCTCTGCACGGGTGCAACTGAGAAATACCTCACGTTTTCCAAGCATGTAGAGCTGTAGGAATGGTACATGCCAGTCTTCAGGTATTAGCCATTACATGTGGGCCAGGGTTGGAAACCTCAGGTGTCAGGGATAGGTACTGATGTAGAGGGTGTGGCATTGATAGTTTTTTTGTAAGAAGCTGGATAGAAGCCTCCATATTTAACAACACATCTTCCAAGAGCAGTGAATAACTTTCCCCAGTGGCTTCTGAGCTAAAATGTTTTGGAGGTAGTAATTTGATCAACTTGATGATCGTGTATTAAGTTAATCGTTGATGTGAATCACAAACACAGAACACCGATGTACTCATTTCTCCCTTATAGTTTGTGACTCTCATTCTTACAAATGTGTGTGGTTTGAGACTATTAGCCATGGCCCTTTGTTGTCTGATCTCTTTTTACATATCATGCATACATCTGAGGAGGTCTATACTTTTTCTCTCATTAAGAGGTGGGAGTCTAGTTCCTGTCCCTTGACCTTGGCTGTGATCTTGCGTCTCAGCTCAGCTGAACCTCCACCTGAATGCAGCCATGAGTGAACCCAGTGAAACCAGCCAAGAAACCACCCATTAACCCATAGAGTAATAACAATACCTTGTTGTTGTTTATAGCCTTAAGTTTTGGCATAGTTTGTTACAATAGGTAACTGATTGAGTAAGCTTGTTCTGGCAGAAAATACTCTGGCAGGGATCCTATCATGCCCTCCAATATCCCGCCGAACAATCATCAGGTTTAAGAAAGCCTTTCACCTCTTAATATATTAATAATTTGGATCAGTCTGATTGCTTTCTTCTCAGTTTCTCGCTGAAAGGGTTGTTAGGTGCTAGCTTTGTTTTGTAAGGAAAGGAAGGTTGTTGATTTGCAGGCATGATTTATTTTGAGGAAAGGATTGTTTGGGTGTTATGCTTTACTGGGGTTAGGGACTTAGCAACTTGAGTAGACTGTGCATCTATAAATGTAGCAATAGGTAATAGGAATTTTGAGAGGAAAAATAAGAAAACACCAAAGTAGCTTTTGAAAATTATGCCTTAAACTGGTTCCATACTTAAAGGTGGGGGGAACTTTATTCTACTTTGATTGAATCTCTGCTTTTAGGACCCAGATTCAGGCTACTTTTGATAGCAGAATTCTGTTACATCATGGCATGAATGAGTTCTTGAAAGCTGGTCATGGGAACTAACTGCAATTTATGTTGTTGTAATAGAAAATGTTATCCTAACAACCAACTCACAAATTAGACCATTTGTGACTTTTAGAGCATTTATGAGTTGGAATATGCCTATAACTATAGTAGAGATGATATTTGAATGATGGGCTAGCTATTTTTCTAAATACATCAAAGTGATAAGACATGCCCAATTTTTTTTTTTTTTTTTTTCGAGACGGAGTTTCACTTTTGTTACCCAGACTGGAGTGCAATGGCACAATCTCGGCTCACTGCAACCTCCGCCTTATGGATTCAAACAATTCTCCTGCCTCAGCCTCCCGAGTAGCTGGGACTACAGGCGCGCACCACCATGCCCAGCTAATTTTTGTATTTTTAGTAGAGACGGGGTTTCACCTTGTTGACCCGAATGGTCTCAATCTCTTGACCTCATGATCCACCCTCTTCAGCCTCCCAAAGTGCTGGGATTATAGGCATGAGCCACCGCGCCCGGCTATGCCCAATTTTTTAAGTCAGTGAATTGTTATAGTGATGTTGAGTTAGGGCTTTTCATGTTTTATTGAATTATACATTTAAGTTATACATTTAAGTCTGTATCTTTTATTGCTTTCTAAGGTCATTTAACATTTTTATATTTCATTGACATTTCTTTTTTTTATATTTCTGATATAAGTAAAAAGCATGCATGTTATAGAGCATGCTTTTTAAAAATCAGCTTATTGAGATATAATTTTATATACCATAAAATTTACACATGTAAAATATATAATTCAGTGGTTTTTATATTTACAGAGTTGTACTAAAATCTTATTTGAACACTTGCTGTTCCTCTCCCCACCACCCAACCTTCCCTGCCCTAGCCTTATACAACCACAGATCTTTCTGTCTTTATAAATTTGCCTGTTCTGGACATTTCCTATAAATGAGATCATATATGATCTTTGGCATCAAGCTTCTATCATGTCGCATAATATTTTTGAACTTCGTATTGTAACATGTATGGATTCTAAGAGGGAAAATGATTTATCCACAAAGTTATACTTATACCATTGTTTAACTTTTTTTTGGGAACAGAATCTCACTTTGTCACCCATGCTGGAGGGCAGTGGGGTGATCTTGGCTCACTGCAACCTCCGCCTCCTGGGTTCAAGTGATTCTCTTGCTTCAGCCTTCTGAGTACTGGGACTACAGGTGCCTGCCACCATGCCCGGCTAATTTATTGTATTTTTAGTAGAGACGGTATTTCACCGTGTTAGCAAGGATGGTCTCAATCTGACCTCATGATCTGCCCTCCTCAACCTCGCAAAGTGCTGGGATTATAGGCATGAGCAGCTGCGCCCGGCCAACTTTTATTATGTAATATTTTATTCCAACAAAAGAATAGGTGGACCATAACACATGTAAGTTAGAAAGCATGACAAAATGAGCACCTGGATTCCTACTACTCAAGAACAAGAGTGGTACTGATACCATTGCATCTACCTATGAATTTCATTCCTATCTTGTTCCTCCCACCTCCTCATCTCTATGTGAATCCCTAAGCAATATATTATTTCTTCCGATTTTTATCAATAAATGTATTTTTCTGCAGCTTTTTTCAATAAGTACAAAGTTTCTTAGCTTCATTCATATTATATTTAACTGTATTTCTTTTGATTTCATTGCTTTTTAATTTTCTATGTGAGTATATTGTTTTACTTCTGAATAGGTATTTGGGATGTTTCCAGTATTTTATTTAAGAATCAACAATGCAATGAATATGTTACAACTGCTTTCTTCTATACATGGAAGAGTTTATATAGGGCCTATACCTAGCAGTAGAATTGCTACACAGTAGAATACAAAAGCATTTAGTTTTAAAAATATCTGTACCAATGCACACTGCCATATGTATTATATAAGAATTCCCACTGATCTTCATACTTGTCAACGCTTGATATTATCAAACTTGTTATTTTTTGTCAATCTGGGATGTCAGAAATTGTAATCTGAATTTGTACCCTTTTAACTATTTCTGAGGGTGATTATGAACTTTTAAAAACTTTTAAAAAATTTGTCATTCAAATCTTCATTTTTAAAAATGCCTGCTTGTGTCATTTTTTCTTGAGACAGGAGACATTTTCCTGTCTCAAGAAAAAATATATATATATATATATATTTCATATATATATATATATTTCATATATATATCATAAATATATATGTGTGTGTATATATGTGTGTATGTATGTATGTGTATGTATGTATGTGTGTGTGTGTGTATATATATATATATATATATATATTTTTTTTTTTTTTTTCTCTTTGAGACAGAGTCTGGCTCTGTCGCCCAGACTGGAGTGCAGTGGCCCAATCTCAGTTTACTGTAAACTCTGCCTCCCAGATTCAAGTGATTCTTGTGCCTCAGCCTCCTGAGTAGCTGAGACTACAGGTATGCACCACCATGCCTGGCTAATTTTTTGTGCCTTTAGCAGAGACAGGGTTTCCGTGTGTTGGCCAGGCTGGTGTTGAACTCCTGTCCTCGGGTGATCCACCCATTTCAGCGTCCCACACTGCTGGGATTATAGGCATGACCCACCATGCTGGGCCAGAGGTTATATTTCTTTATAAAGTTGTTGTTTATGTATTCTAGATACTAGTCACTTGTTTCTTAAAATGTATAAGTATCCTTCAGTTTCAGGGCTGCCTTTTCACTGTTTTTATACTGTCCTTTTTCTCTGGCTGCCTTTAAGATTTTCTTCTTGTCTTTGATTTTCTGTAATTTGATTATAATTATTTGGGGATATGTGTCTGTTTTCTGTTCCTTTTGAATTTATCCTGAATGGGACTCTCTGAGCTCCTTGGATCTGTGGTTCATTCTGTTTCACTAATTTTGGAAACTTTTGCCATATCTTTTCAAGTCCTCTGTTTTGTTAGTTTAACATTTTAGAAGAAAAAAATTGTTGGACCATTTGATAACCCATGGATAATCTGTCCCTCACCTTCCTCACTTTTTGTTTGAATTTATTTGTAAAAATAGTTTCTATTGACTTATCTTGAGTAAAGTTTAAGCCACACCAAGTCAACTGATGAGCTAATTGAAGGAATTCTTCATCTCTGATTAGCTTTTTAATTCCTATCGTTTCCATTTAGCTCTTCTAGTTTCTATCTCAGTGAAATTTCCAATATGTTTATATGTATTGTTTACCTTTTCCATTAGACCTTTAAACATCTTAAGCATAGTTGTTTAAAATCACTGTATGATAATTCCTACATTTAGGTCATCTCTGAGTCTTTTCTGTTGTCTTATCTCTTGATTTTATTTGTACAGTCTTGTAATTTTTTTTTTTTTTTGTAAATTTTGATCAAATGCCAGACATTGTGTGTGTAGAAGACCAGTAGAGACCATGGTAAATTGTTTTGTTTTCTGAGACAGAGTCTCCCTGTTGCCCAGGCTAGAGTGCAATGGCATGATCAAGGCTCACTGCAGCCTCAACCTTTCTGGGTTTAAGTGATCCTTCCATCTCAGCCTCCTGAGTAGCTGGACTACAAGCACACACTGCCACAGTGAGCTTATTATTTTTTTTTAATTTATTTTTATTATTTTTTGAGACAGTCTAACTCAGTCACCCAGAGTGGAATACAGTGGCGTGATCTTGGCTCACTGCAACCTTTACTTCCTGAGTTCAAGCAATTCTTGTGCCTCAGCCTGTAGCTGGAATTACAGGCACTCGCCATCAGGCTTAACTAAGTTTTTGCATTCTTAGTAGAGACGAGGTTTCACCATGTTGGCCAGGCTGGTCTCCAACTCCTGACCTCAAGTGATCCAACTGCTTTGGCCTTCCAGAGGACTGGGATTACAGGCATGAGCTGCCACACCTGGCCACACCCATCTTATTTTTTAAATTTTTCAGAGATGGGATTTTACCATGTTGCCCAGTCTGGTCTTGAACTCCCAAGTTCAAGTGATCTACCCACCTTGGCCTCCTAAAGTGCTAGGATTACAGACACAAGCCATTGCACTCAGTAGTTTTTCTGCCTATAAATGAGTATGCCTCTTCTTCTGTTAGGCCATGAATAGGGGATTGAGTTAACTTGATCAGTAATTGAGTTGCATTTGGGTCTTCATGTTATTTCTTTCATTCTGCCACAGGTATTAAATTCTTCCAGCTGTGAACTGCTGTTACCTTATACTTAAAATAGTGCCCCACTTTCCTCAGTGTTCTTGCTTTACTTTCTCAGTTCTTTTAGGAGTTCTCAAATGCCTGCGCTATAGTATAATCTTGCCCTGGACCTTTCTTCAGCAATAGATTACCTTTGGTGGTTTAGATCTCATATCTGGGTACATCGTAGAGGCAGGGGGATGATTATCATTTCCTCTGATCCAGTTTAAGGTAGATCCTGGTACCTGGGTCATGGAGATAGGGTCTCCTCAGCAATCCTCTTCCCTTCTTCCTCTGGTAGTCAAACTGCCTTGAATCTGATGTGTATATATGCAGAAAAGTTTCCAGCCTTTCCTTGGGGGCATGATCTGTGTCTGAGTCCTGCAGATGAAAGGGTTCCCACCTTTGCTTCACACACAGACCAGTTTTGCTTCTGGCTCTCATGCTGAAGCAGTCCCTGTTGGCCTCGACTCTGGGATTGGAGGGTTTATTGTCCCACCCAGAGTGGCTTAAGGTATTTTAGTTTTTATTTTATCTTGAGACAGAGTCTCACTTTGTTGCCTAGTCTGGAGTACAGTGGTATAATACTGGCTCACTGCAACCTCCGCCTCCCAGGTTCAAGTGATTCTCATGCCTCAGCCTTCTAGTAGCTGATATTACAGGCATAAACTACCATACCAGGCTAATTTTTGTATTTTTAGTAGTAACAGGGTGTTGGCATATTGACTAAGCTTGTCTTGAACTTCTGGCCTCAAGTGATATGCCTGCTTCAGGCTCCCAAAGTGGTTGTTTCTGTATCTATGGATTCATGTCTTTTATTAGTTCTTGGAAGTTACCAGCCATCATCTTCAGTTACTCTTTCCCTCTTTTTCTCTATATTTGTCATCTTAATCTTTACTTACATGTGTATTAAATCTTTTCATTCTCCTTGCTATGTGCTTTGATAGTCTTTCCCATTTTTCATCATCTTGCTGCTTTGTGCCACATTTTGGATTAATTCTTAGGTTTGACTTTTGGTTATTTACTTTGCTATTCAGTGGTGTCAGATTTGCTATTGAAATGGAAAATCCAAGATGAATGTAAACATTTATTTTGAGACATTCTGTTTTCTTTTCAAACCTGCTTGATCTTTTGTTAATCTCTTGCTGCTTATTCATCATATTTTGTTTTTTAAGTGTTTTATAAAGTTATAGTTTCTGAGAATTTGAATATCTGAAGCCTAATGGATCATGAGGATTTTGGGGAGTTAGTACATATATATGGGGTCCAATATAGATTGTTTCTGTTAATTTATTTATAGTGGTTTGTGTCTTTTGTATGATTTTTGTTTGAGAACACAACATGGAATTCTTTTACCCTCATTCACACACACACACACACACACACACAAACACACATTTTTTCCAGAAACTTGTTTTCTCATTAATCCTTCTGTTCATGTCCCCTCCCCAAACCTTTTTGTATCTTTTTAGTGCTTACTCATGCAAGGCAAGGCACTAGGATAAACTTTTTTCTTTTTTTGAGACGGAGTTTCGCTCTTGTTACCCAGGCTGGAGTGCAATGGTGCGATCTTGGCTCACCGTAACTTCCGCCTCCTGGGTTCAGGCAATTCTTCTCCCTCAGCCTCCTCAGTAGCTGAGACTACAGGCACGCACCACCATGCCCAGCTAATTTTTTGTATTTTTTTTTTTTAGTAGAGACGGGGTTTCACCATGTTGACCAGGATGGTCTCGATCTCTTGACTTCGTGATCCACCCGCCTTGGCCTCCCAAAGTGCTGGATTACAGGTGTGAGCCACTGCGCCCGGCCCAGATAAACTCTTAATGCAAATTATTTCAGTTTATCTTCACAACCAACCAGAGGGAGGTGCCATTATTTCCACTTTAGAGGAGAAAGCAGCACCCTGAAGAGGTTCCATGATTCTCGTAGGGTCATACAGCTGGACGAAGGCCCAACCACCTTGTAAACCAGGTAGTGTGAGTCAAGCCTGACAGTGTCTATGAACCTCCTCTAAAGAGTGGTCTGCAGGGCAGTACTTCAACTGTGTGTCCCTTGCCGATAAGAAAGTAAGTTCATAATTTCAGTGTAAACATTTAACTACTTTTCTAGCAATTTCTCATTGCTCTGCATCCAAGTAAGTGACCAGTGGATCCATCTTTTTGAACCAAGCATGGACCAGGTTGGGTGTTGTTCAACTTACATGATGAAATGTGTATGCAAACCTGTGTTCTAGTTATGTGCAGTAGGACGTGAACAGAAGGACATGTGTCTGTCCACTGCAGATGGGGGTGGGCAATGACATCTACCTGGTCTTTCATGAAAGCTGGTTTGAGAGAAACCACAGTTGGTAAAATTTAGTGACAGTTAAGAATGTTTATCCAGAAAGTCACTCTTTGGTGCTGTTTTCTCTCTTGCTTTGCAGTCGTGTAATAGTGGCCTGAGCTTAGTAACTGAGGCAGAATTGTCACATTTGCCAGGGCTAATAATGATTCTTTTCCAATACCTGTGTATATGAGTGACTTGCTGGCAATACTGGAATGGAATAAATACTATGAATGCTTTAATTATCAACTAATAGTTGCTTTTATTGTGAGCTAGTGTGCAGTATGTGAAGGAAGCATATACTAGTCTAGTGTCTCCAAAGACTACATGGAGAATTGTAATTCTCGAGCATGTGATTGAAATTCTCTTCTTGCTTCTTCTAATAGTAGAAATAAAGGCACATACAGACTTGTCCTCTGTGTCATCTGCTACCTATCCTTGCTGTACTGGCACTTAAATATTAAATAGATGTTTACAGGACAGTGGTTGGTGTTGATAAACCCGTTGCTGTGACCGACAGTCAAGGTAATATAAGAGTTGCCAGACATTGGTCATGAAGGATTCTGCAAAAACTCTCACTATCTCCCAGAACAATCAATACATGCAGTGGTATACCCAGGAAAGGACAGTTTAAAAAGAACAAGTTCTTATTCAGTTGCCTGATGGTGTGTTGGGTGGTTCCCGCTATCCTAATAATATGATTTCAGATGCTATTTCAAACTGAAATGTTAAGATTATTAATTTGTGACTAGACAACAAAATAGTAAATTGAAATAATTAAAATAATAAATGGAGCCTGCCTTGACTCTTAAAGCTGTCTTAGTTTCATGATTCTTTGTTATTAAAACAAGTCACCTACTTAAAAGTAATTTTTTTGTTTTAAGTAAGTGCAAATGTGTTATCTTGGTAGGCAGTTGAACTTTCTCCTGACCATATCCATAGGGCTGCTACCAAATAGATGTTTGTCTGTAATTTCTTGCTTTGGAGAACCGTTCTTTTTCTTATGCTTAATGGATTATGAGTTGCACCATTCTGCGTGATTTTGGTATTGGAACTTGGATTTTCTCTTCAGTGGTTGAGTGCTATTGTGAAGGGTTTTTAAATTCTTTCTGTACTAACCCTTGATTTCCAAAATGCCATTATAAAAGAACAGAAACACTAAACAGTAACATTAGAATCTCCTGTCAAATTTGTGCTAAGGTTATGGTAGCAGTGGGTCAGAACAAGCTGTGTTTTCCTTATCTGCAGAAAATTATGCTCATTTAGAGTGTGGTTGCCTAAATACAGGAGAAGATGTTTTCTTTAATTTTTTTGGTGTTTATTTTTCCCACGGGACTTGGTAAATTTCTCCTGTTCCTACTCTCCCTTTCTTTCTTTATTTCCCTTTTATTAGATTTTAGTAGGGTGGGAAAAGAATAATGAAGAGATGCTTCGTGGTCTAGTCCTCATATTAACAGACAGTGATTACTTTGGGTGAGGGGAAATTACAACACAAATTAATGGTTCTGGTTATACCAAATTTAATTTCTAAATATAGCAATTAGAACCTGAATATGGAACAGGAAAATATCATAAAATTCTTCTATTTCCTCCCTATTTTCCCAGTCTACAAACAGATAAAACAGTATGAAAATGTTTCTTCCTTCAAAGAGTTTCTAATAATTTTGTTCACATTTTCATTTGAGAATTTATGGAGCTATAGGTAAACCTTGCTTCATTTATTTAGCTTTGGAAATAGAATTTTAATTTTGAATTGGGATATGTTTAGATATGCTGAGACTTGGCAAGCATTTTAGATAAAATGGGAAATGTACTGATAAACCTGAGAATGAGATTTCATGAGGTACCCTGTTTTTTCTCCCCTCTGTCCACTTTAATGCTTTGTGAATGGTACCTGGGGCTTGCTTCTTTGCTTGTAGGCCACTGTCTACCTGGTTCCTTGCTGGCTGCTTTTGGGGCAATACATTGGAAAGGTAATTTGTTTTACAGCTTAAGTAAAAATTTCTGCCTTTAGATTGGTAGGGGAAAACAGGACTAAGACTGAGACCGAGGTGATACTGCATGTGAGAAATCTGCAGGGAGAGGTCAAATGGACACTTAATGCTTCCTTTTTAATGATGCATAAGTTTATGCATATTATCAGGACACTGTATCCGATTTCATTTCGTTTTTCCTGAGGCTGTACTGAATATAGCATCCTGCTTTATTGTCCTCATTTATGTGCTCATTCCTGAGTTGATCAGCACCAAATGGAAAAAGAGGGAGCTCTGGGGTTTTATGTTTGGAGGACCTGGAGATCTTGTACTGATATTTTCTCTGGGTCTTTAGATGCCATGAGAGGCAGAATAACACCCCCCAATTAGAAACAAGAACTGGCAAAAACTTAGCTAAAGGTGGCCTCTGGTAAAAGCTGTGTTTCAGGCTATGTAAGGCTTTGTTAAGTTAGCTAGGTTTTAACAGCCTTCACCAGAAGAGTTTCTCATGTTCATTCAGTGGTCCTGAGAATGGCATTTTCTATTAATGAGCTTCGCCCAGAAATAAGTGGCTATTCTAAAACAGTGAATAATTTTGTTTGCCAAAGCTTCAGCATCCCAAGACCTGTGACACATCTTTGGAAGGCACATTTAGAGCAGGCCTAGCTTTCTTCAGCTTCTCCCTCCCCCGTCCTTTTTACATTTTGCTACTGTCCTTGGGAAGAACTGCAAAGGAAACCAGTGCTCTGTGAATACAGTGTGTTGATTATGAGTCCTTTTAAAAAATCAAGATATAATTCAGTTCACATGCTGTAGCATTCACCCTTTTAAAGTATATTTCTGTGGTTTTTAGTATATTCGGAAGGTTGTACAAACTTTTAGCCCCAATTCCAGAACATTTTCTTCACCCCAAAAATAAACTACAGTCATGAGGAGTCATTCCCCATCCCCCTCTACTAGAGCCACTCATCTACTTTCTACCAAAAATTATTTTTTGTGTTACAGTAAACTCTCCTTTCTCTATAACTTAGTGGTTAGATGGATTGGGGAGGGGGAGCTTCACAAGTAAACTCTTCAGGTTGATTTTTCAACTTCTCACAGGAATAATCTCTTAGTTTTTTATTTTCTACTTGTCACTTCTCGGCTCCTGTGTAAAGGGAAAGGTGATCCGCCTAGCCTCTGAGTCCACTTCACTTTTACTGCTTATAATAAAATTTACCAGTTATCTAAAATACTAAATGTGTGTTAGTGTGCAAGAAGTTGACTCTGACCTGATAATGAATTTGGTTTATGACAAACACCCTTTTGAATGCCAAGTCTAGAATCACTTGCAAAAGCTCTTCAGTTCCTTTCAGCCTTTCTGTTCTCTAACTTTTAGAATAGTCAGAATTCAAATCATATAGAACTTTGTCAGTCAAAACTAGAAAAACAGTTAGCTTGGATAGATGGCAGGCTTGGATATGTATATGTCAAATATGCCTTAAATGAATACTTTGGATTCCTGCCCATTGCACTAGTATGAAATCCTAGAGTTTGAGAGTTTGGAAGGCAAGTGGGGATTGATTTAAAGGAGGAGGGGAAGTAGAGTCCTCAGTAGTTTTCCTTGATTATAGTGGAAAGAGTAAGACATTGAGAAGCGTTAATGAAATGGGAGGTGTGTAAGGGAACCACTGGGGGAACCTGTAGACTGCTCACGGGGTGCCCTGGGCTGGTAATACACATTTATTAGCTGAAGGATTTTGTCTTTGTTGTTTAACTCTTTTGGACCATGCCAGAATGACTTAAAAAATTTGAGTGCTGGACTTTCTCCCAAAGCCTCCACTGTTTGTGTTTGTGTAGCTCTGTTTTTTAGTCAGTGTACTATGTGTGGCTCTCTTTTTTAGAATTTGTCAGCAAGCAGTTTCAGAAGCTGGCATACTTCCTCTAGGGCCACAGTGATGGAGAGCAGGGAGGGTGGACTTCACAGAAACCATGGATATTAGAATGTGTGGATGTTGGGGAAGCTGGCGAGTATATACAGAAATTGAAACCGCCGGAGTTGGGAGTGATGGTTGGAGCCTTTTACAGTAAGAGGTGGTAATTGTTTAATGTGGGTGCCCATTTGTCTTCTGCCTGTCTGGCTCTTGGAATATTATAAATAACAGGTGCTGGAGGCTTGGAATTCATGTGGCTTTTCCTCTCTCGATTTGGCAGACAAAACAGAGATGCATTATTTGGCATAAATGCATCAAAGTGTTGTAATTTAAAATAGTCTTTAGGCTGGGCGTGATGGCTCATGTCTGTAATCCCAGCACTTTGGGAGGCCGAGGCGGGCAGGTCACAATGTCAAGAGATCGAGACCATCCTGGCCAACATGGAGAAACTTCGTCTCTTCTAAAAATTCAAAAGTTAGCTGGGTGTAGTGGCACATGCCTGAAGTCCCAGCTAGTCGGGAGGCTGAGGCAGGAGAATCATTTGAACCCAGGAGGTGGAGGTTGCAGTCAGTGAGTCAGGATCACGCCACTGCACTCCAGCTTGGTGACGGAGTGAGACTGTCTCAAAAAAAAGAAAAAAGTTATTTAAATAGACTTGAGTTTGTTTAAAACAAGTATGCTCTTTCCAAAAAGATTAATTTTCTTCAAAGATGGTCAGGCTTTTCTGTTTAGACAGAATCATAATAAGCCTAACCTATTAAAACATTTTTTTCAGGGAGAGAGGAGGGTATCAACAGAAGAATATTTTCATCTCCATTGAATAATGCTTGACCCCCTTTTCTTCTATTTTTAAAGTTCACTAATCCCTCTGGCGACTTGATTCCAAAAAAATTCCCAAAAGGGAAATAAAGTAAAAAATGAAGCCCCTCTCACCCACCTTTACCCTTCACCCCCCAGATTCCCACTACCTCCTGATGACTAGTTTTAGCCATTTGCATAATTTTTTTCTAGTAATTCTTCAGCTATTCAGTAAACATGTAAATGTGTCCATGTATATTTATAATACCTTTTATTTTTTATTATTTTGAGACAACATCTTACTGTCACCCAGGCTGGTATGCAGTGGCATGATCTCGGCTCACTGCAACCTCCATCTTCTGGGTTCAAGTGATCCTCTTGTCATAGCCTCCCGAGCAGCTGGAACCGCAGGTGTGTGCCACCACACCTGGTAAATTTTTTGTATTTTTGTTAGAGACAGGGTTTTACCATGCTGCCCAGGCTGGTCTCAACTCCTGAGCTCAAAGTGATCCACCCACCTCTGCCTCCCAAAGTGCTAGGATTACAGGTGTGAGTCAATGCACCTGGCCCATAATGCCTTTTTGATGGCATATTCAAACCTATCCAAACTCTTTAAGTGACTTCATAAGGAGGTGATATAATTTTACTTTTAAGTGAGTTGAGTCTGCTCCAGTAAAAAATGTTGCCCAGATATTTTAATTGTAAACCTTTGAGATGTAATGATCTGTGAGAGTTATCATGAATTGATGTACATAGCATAGGACTTGACCTGTCTGCTACATGAGGAGGACCTTTCTGTAATCTGTTTATTTTTGACAGTTTCATAAAAGCTGCAGTGTGATATTTGCTAATTTCTTTCAAATATCACTTTAAGAATAAGGACCACATAGTAAAGGGGGGCTCTTTGGGGTAACAGTAATATTCATTTTTATAGACTCTGCTGAATTCCTCTGTTTTCCATTTCTTGGGTGTGTTGGTTCACAGCTAAAAATAGAGCTCTAATTAAAATGGGCACCCTTTCTGGAAATAAAAACTATATTTCAATTAGTTAATTTCCTGTTTCCTTAACATGTGTTTTGTTCTTTTTTTTTTTTTTTTTTAACAGCAAGCCAGGGCTGAGCAGGAAGAAGAATTCATTAGTAACACTTTATTCAAGAAAATTCAGGCTTTGCAGAAGGAGAAAGAAACCCTTGCTGTAAATTATGAGAAGGAAGAAGAGTTCCTTACTAATGAGCTCTCCAGAAAATTGATGCAGGTAAATTATCTTTTCTACTCCCTCATCTTCTCTGCCTATTTTCCTCTCTAGGGAAAAATGACTTTGATATAACACTTTGCTTATAACATTTGCTGATGAGGTTGTAGCTTAAGTTCTTTGGAGATTCAAAATACCAGGTAAGGGTAGCAGCAGTGATACTCAAGACTGTGTTTTTTTATCTCATCTGAATATTAGGTAAGCTATTTTGTATGCTGAGCATTTCCAAAAAATTGCTGATGAGCACAAGATCTTGGCATGAGATGTTGAATGTAGCATTTTTGGAAGTATGGGGATTAATGCCAAATGTGAAATATTTCTCCTTTAATGTTGAATCTATAATAAGTACATAAACTCTTTGGCAGCCATAGGTGGGTCTTTTGCACTAAAATATGAAGATATAAAGTGAAACATCTTTAGGAAATAGAAAGGTATCCAAGAGAGTTAAAACTACCCACAATCAACCATGTTCAAATGAGTGAATAGTATGTTCCTGGGCAAATATCAAACTGCTGTTAGAACTCAACATTGATGACAAGTAATATATAGAAGATGCCACACAAAACATGTAGGAAGGTTTGATTTTTCTAATTCAGAGGCTCATTCTCTCCCCCTCCCCTTTTTTTCTGTCCCTTCAAAACTTATGGTAAAGTACGAAGGTAAAATTTGCTTAGGGGAAATAGTTTGTGGGTATGAACTTAAAAATAAGTGAGATATTGAGTTTTCATTATTTAACAAAACTTGTTCAAAATAGTCAGCAGGTATAAAATTATGAGAACATTATTACCATTTTGTCTTTAGATGTTTGTGAAACATCCCCTTATAACATCATCAATAACAATTTCATTGATTTGCTTAAACTATATATATTAGTGAGGTTGTAATTAGAAGGTATTTGAGGCTTAAAAAAAAATCTTCCTAAGTTCTTTTGTTACCTCCCCACATAGATGATCCTGTAAGAGTATACTGGAAGCTCTGGTGTAGAAACTTTCATGTTAAGACCATAACATGTTCCAGGCAACTTTTACCCCTGTCTTTCTATTTGTCTCATTTTTCTACCTAATTTCTGAATAAAGATACTGTTAATCTTGCACAAAATTTGATTTATATGGTAGTTACTGAAATGTGAAGAATAGTGGTAATGGCGATTACTGTCTAGCAGAGATTTATGACAGAATTTTTGCACTGAAAGCTTTTGTTTGTCATTTGCATTGTGATTTGGAGAAAAATGGGTGGAGAAGGTTAGTTTGACCTTTGAGTATATCTTACCAGGGCAGCATTTAATGACTTATTTTACTCGGTGCTTGTTGAATCAAGGGGATGTAATTATGGCTTGCTTTTCCTTTTCCTAAGTGTATGTGTAATCAGGTGCCTTAATTTTTGACACTGCAAGAAACATTTTTTTCTTTAAATTGACATGGTTATTTTTTGACATCTTTAACCAAAGTACATTATAGGACCATCAAGACCTAGCCAGATCATGTTCCTTTTCTCAGCATATCTTCAGTATGAGTGATTGTATTGTCTAGAATTGGCCTCTCATTCACTTACGTAACCCACCTACCTTCCAAGAATATTGATGTTCCTTAAAATAAGATACTAAAAAAGAATGAAAACATAAGGACATAATGCAACAGCAAAGGAAGTTATTTATAGTTGTATACTTGGGGTTAGAAGGCTTGAACTTAAAATTGAAGCTCTAAACATCCTCTAAATAATGTTATAACTTGTAGAAATGTAGTGATTGTTTTTTCCTAATTCTTATGTCTAAAAAAGTAGCTCTTGGTCAGGAGAAAACAAAATCAGACCAAAATCATGGAAAAAATGTTCAGTGGATGGTGAATCTTTTTAAAGGGATTGAATAGTATATAAAACTGAACAAAATAAACTGTTTTTGCCAAAAGTGGTATACAATGTGTAACCCTAGTCTTCCTGTGGGTATGTCTTACGTTTGCCTTCAGCCAAAAGGGCCTAGTATGAAGGTGTGATTCTGTGAAAACATTGTTTGGGGATCTCTAGATTGATCGAAGCTTGTTGGTGATTCAGTTTGTAGAATCTGGACAGATGGATGGTTAGCATGTCCCTGAGACAATCTGTCATGCATCCCAGCTTGGTTTTTAGGCTTAATGTTGTGGTAAAATTTACATAACATAAAATTTACCATTTTAGCCGTTTTTGAGTGTGCAATTCAGTGGCATTAAGCATTTTCACCTTGTTGTGCAGCCATCACCAACATCTGTCTCCAGAACTTTTTCAAACGGAAACTCTGTGCCCATTAAACAATAATGCCCTATTTGCTTCCCCTGGTCTTTAGGGTTTTGAAAGGAGATGGATAACAGATAGTTTCAGGTTCAGGTCTCTGGCCATTTCTCAAGCTGTTGCCATTCTGAGGCATGATAGGAGATCTGTTGCTTTAGACACCAGGTATTACAACATGTCTGTGTTTTGATAAGTGCCTAAGAACCTACCCCCTATTGTTGGCCAGTTGGAGGGGTATCATAGCTGCAGCAGGGAAAGGGTTACTCAACCCTCAGGCTTCCAATATATATTTCCTTAATGGGTTCAACCAGTCTTTTGTTAAATGCCCACTCTTTCACCACCCAGCATGAAAATACTGTTTTCCATCTGCAAGGTTTTTGGAGTAATTGACACCAATAGACTTTTCCAACTATGTAATTATTTTAATATGGCTTTCTAGGATGTTTGCTTCTGGATAGGACCTTGCTATGAAAAGACTGCTAAGAGGTACCACCCACAGACAAATGGATGCATTGACCTGTTCACTATGAAAGTGTTCAGCATTTTTCACCAAAAGGCCACTGAAAAGACTGAGAAGGCTGTGTGCAGATCAATTTTTGTTTTGTCACAGTGCTTTGGCTATTATTTCTGATAGTGATTAGATAATGCTTTTATGTGCATTTCAAAGGGATTCTTTGATCCTGAGAACAAAATGAGACTTACTATAGAAGAGACATGTCTCTTCCTGTCTGCTATGGCCAAGTCGGGTATCCAATACCTTTAAAAATGGAATCAAGTTTACTTAAGCCTACATGAGAGGAAATCCCTTTGCTCTTTAAAAGATCCAGTTTGGGAGATGACTTAAACACCTCCATGTTTGTTAATCCTCACCAACAGGAAAGCAAACACACACAAAAGGGAGCTTGCAGCTCTTCTCCCTTGGTTTTGTGTCTATCTAAGACAGAAAATACCTGACTGAGAAGTCTACATCTTTCTGAGCCCAGGCCATGGGATTAACTACCTGACTGGTGAGAAATTGTTCCAAAAAGAACACTGTTACTTTTGCTAAGGTTAGCCTGAACCTACATTAGAGCTAAATTCTACTCTTGAATGCCTTGAAGAGAGGTTGTTCTTTAATCATTATTTGTAATTAGAACTTTTCTTTAAGAGGTGGTTGTGAGCAAACTTGTCAGAATTTTATATACAGGCTGGGCATTGTGGCTCATGCCTGTAATCTCAGCACATTGGGAGGCCGAGGCAGGTGGATCACTTTGAGGCCAGGAGTTTGAGACCAGCCTGGCCAACCTGGCAAAACCCCATCTTTACTAAAAATACAAAAAATTAGCTGGATGTGGTGGAGCATGCCTGTAATCCCAGCTACTTGGTAGGCTGAGGCAGGAGAATTGCTTGAACCCAGGAGGCAGATGTTGCAGTGAGCCGAGATCACACCACTGCACTCCAACCTTAGGGATAGAGTGAGACTCTGTCTCAAAAAATGAATTTGATATACAGTAAGTCTTCACTTAACCTTGCTGATGTGTTCTTACAAACTTTGTCTTTAAATGAAATGATGTATAATGAATCCTATTTATTGGTTTATTTTTGAGACAGAGTCTCACTCTGTCACCTAGGCTGGAGTGCAATGGTGCCATCTCAGTTCACTTTCCGAGTAGCTGGGATTACAGGCACCTTCCATCTTGCCCAGCTAATTTTTGTATTTTTAGCAGAGACAGGGTTTCACCATGTTGGCCAGGCTGGTCTTAAACTCCTGACCTCAAATGATCCGCATGCCTTGGCATCCCAAAGTGCTGGGATTATAGGCGTGAACCACCGCGCCCAGCCAGTGGATCTCATTTTACCAGAGACTGATATAAACAAGAGTTAAGTTCCTACTGCATATTTCTGGTCACAAAAACATCACCAAACTTCCAAATAAAGACCTCAAACACTTCTAATATTAAACACTGAAATAAATTGAATTATGTATACATTTTTAAAAGATTGATTAAGAACAAGTAAGATAATGTCTTAACCAATTATTCCAGTTTAGGGTCGCAGGTGGCTAGAGCCTGTCTTGGCAGTTCTGGAGAGCTTAGGTTACAAGGTGGGAATCCACCCTGGACAGACTCCATTCTATTCCAGGGCACACTTGCACGCCTACCCACACTGGCTCAGACTGGAACCATTTAAACAATGCCAATTAACAGGATGTGCATATCTTTGGGATGTGGGAGGATGCTGGAGCACCTGGAGAAAACCTACACAGACATGGGAAGAACACGGGAAATCCATACAGACAGTGGCCCCAGCGGGGAAGCAACTCCACTCAACATCCCCCATCAACGTTATAATAAAATGACATGATTTGAGGACCTGCTTTAGAACATGTATGTTAGGGAAAAACAAGTTTAAAAGGCCATTCTTCAGAATGTCATAGCAGTAATTATACTTGAGTGCTGAACTTACAGGTTATGTTATTTTCTTTGTGCCCTGTTCCTTCTAATTTTGTAACAGCAACATGATACTTCTGTAACTAGAAAACATCTTATTTCTTGAAAAGGAAATGTCAAAATTCTGATGCATGGTTTCTCCTTACCTTTTGAAACCACCTCCTTCTGTGTCTTTGACTTAGAGAGCTCAGAGTCCTGCTATGCTAGTTATGTCTCTTTGTCATGGGCAGCAGTGCACCAAAGCCCCCTGCCAAGTCAGGCTCATCTGCAAGTGACAGGAGATTCTGGACTGCCCACGTCATTAAGAACTAGTATAATCAGAATGCTCTAATGATTGGCTTAACTGTCTTGTCAGTCTTAGTATGATTCACTCCACTGGTCCTCTATTGTAAAACTTTGTTTTGTTTTTAAATTTCTAATTCCCCTGGCAAGCTCTTAACCACCAATCATAAATGCCTACTGGAAGACTTATCAATTATCTCAGATGCTGAGATTGATAATGGTTTTAGCAATTGCAGGCCCAAAGCATCAACTTGACTTCCTGCTCTCTTTGGGAGCACTCTCAGCTTGTTATGAATTGTCTACACTTTTCTCAACAATACCACTACCAAAAGTTAACAAACTGTTTTTTAAATCATAGGACTGGGATAAGAAGAACACTGCATGTTACATATGTATTAATATTTTCAATCTAATCCAGCTTGCAAATTTCAGACCTTAAAATAATCAATAGATTTGTAGTATGGTACTTTTGATTCACATTAGAAATAGGATCTGATTCTCAGAAAATAATTTGTATTAATAGTTAGAGCAACATTATTATAGCCATATCCTAATAGGGGAACACATTGATAACTGGAAATACTTAAGAAAAGTTTTCTGGATCTCTTATTAAGGCAGTATGGCTAGTTTTTATTATTAGTGACGTGGTTCCTGAGGTTAGAATGCTTCCTGGAAGTAAAGTAGTTAGAGTTTTTTTAGCATCTATGGAAAGATGATAAATAGAAGACAGGAAGGAAGTTGTGGGCAGAAGTACTGCTGAAACTACCTCTACCAAAGGATTTATAGCTGAGCAGTTCAGAAGGATATCATGCAACAGAATTATTCTTCTATCTCATTTACACAGAAATAAACTGAGAAGAATAATTTCAGTAAGTCTCCAGATCTGCCTGTTCATCTAGACAAAGGGCTTAGAACTTCATTTGCCTTCTTTTTCTGGTCCTGTCAATTTTGGAGAAGTGGTTTCTCCTTCCAGTACTATCTTACTGGATTCTTTTTTCTAGAGCATATGATTATTTAACCTTTGAGTCTCTTTCTGAGTAGCATGACATTTCTACAGGCAAAGGAAGTGAGTATAGACTCCCAGTTCTTTTCCTTTAGATGCTTACACTAAAATCTGAAGCATCCTCTTTGCCCTCGGTCACCTTCGAGTTTCCCAAGCCACTAAGATGGCAATGAAATTATTTGTTTATGCAGGTAGCAAAATCACTGATAAATGTCAAGCTGATAAATAATATATGAAACTCCATTTAGTTAATTTTAAAGGCAAAAAGGCTAACATGCCATCATTGCATCCATTCAGATGAAACCTTGGTTCTATGTTAGGGGAGAGATCTAAATGAAATATGTCCTTTATAGTTAGATGGTTAGATCTGTGGCCCTCTCAGCTTGCAGTTTTTCAGTGCCCTTAAAAATGATCAGAGAACTTTGCTATCACAACATAAGCTTTCAAAACAGTTGGAACGGAGCTTTTTCTTGTTGTTGTCATTCCAAATTATCTGAATCTTAGCTTTGTCTGTCTTACATTCACAGTGCATCTACAAAGAGCTACTGGGTTGTTTTTAATGCATTTTAAAAGCTGAGCCACCAGTTGCCAAATTATAAGCCAGAATTCTGTTAGTAGCATCCCAAAAATCTCTCATTACAATGTAATTTGTTATGAGTAGATAATATAATAAACCAGAAGTAGTTCTTCTGTCTTGAAGTTGCTGAGTTTCTTTTAAAGTGTGTGTGCATGTGTGTACATACTAAGGTTATGGCTAGATGTGATGTGCTAATAACACAGGTTCTAAAAAAAAAATAAGGGCAAAAGTAAGGGCTCAAACGCTTCCCATGCTGACTTTTTTTGACATAAAATGTGTGAAAAAGTATGTAGAAGGAAAAATAAAAGTAGAAGAAAAGAAAAAAATAATAATTAAGTGAAGCTGGAGTTAAACTTGCTTTATTTACCAAAGTAGGTGGGAGAAACATTGTTATTTCTAGTGGAGAGGTGAATCGTGTCTATTGAAGGATACTTGGCCCCACTGTAGATGGACTTTAGCTATCACTAGAAACACTTTTAAAATAACTTTAAAACTTTATAGTTCTAGGCTGAAGCACAGTGGCTCACACCTGTAATCCCAGCACTTTTTGGGAGGCCGAGGCAGGTGGGTCACGAGGTCAGAAGATTGAGACCATTCTGGCTAACACAGTGAAACCCCATCTCTACCAAAAATACAAAAATTAGCTGACGTGGTGGCGGGCACCTGTAGTCCCAGCTGCTCAGGAGGCTGAGACAGGAGAATCACTTGAACCCAGGAGGCAGAGGTTGCAATGAGCCGAGATCACGCCACTGCACTCCAGCTTGGGCAACAGAGTGAGACTACATCTCAAAACAAAAAAAAAACAAAAAAAACTTTGTAGTTCTGAACATTAGTGCTTTGCATTTCATTTTCAAACAATTTACAGTCAGCCCAATCAGTGACTACTTTAAAATACTGAGTTATATCCTGCTGCTGTTTTCACCTTCCTGTTTCCTCCATTCATAAACTAGGTAAGAAAGATAGGCCTTTTATTTTAATTTTCAATAATGCCTCAGCTTAGAATGAATTCTTTGGACTAAGCACTCTTTCTTCTTTAGAAGAAAATGCCAGTTTTTACAAAATGGATTTTTCAATATGCCAGAACCTAAAGAATTTTTTTTTTTTTTTTTAAAGACAGAGCCTCTGTGTGTTGCCCAAGCTGGCATGATCTTGGCTCACTGCAGCCTCCATCTCTTGGGCTCACATGGTTCTCATGCCTCAGCCTCCTGAGTAGCTGAGCTAATTTTAATTAGCCAAGCTAATTTATATATATATATATATTTTTTTTTTTTAGTAGAGACAGGGTTTCACCATGTTGGCCAGGCTGGTCTTGGACTCCTGACCACAAGTGATCTGGTCTCCTCAGCCTCCTAAAGTGCTGGATTATAGGCATGAGCCACAGTGCCCTACAAGGACTTTAAAAAATCTTTTCTGTGGAGCCTTTTTTTTTTTTCTTTAAATATTCCTCCTAATCAGATTTTTTAAAGGTCTTAATGCTTTTAGTGGCATCATGCTCCTGAAAATCCAGGAAACTCAAACTTAACCCTTTAGGTATTGCAAGTAGATAGGAAGTCTGATATTATCCTGAAGCCATCTGCTCAGAAGTGAGGGCCTGATTCTGGTCCTTGGTGTTGCTAACAAGGGACCAAAATAAAAAATAATTAATTTCTGGAAGAATCTAGCTATTTTTTCTCTTGGTAAAGTTATATTGTGGCTTTTCCTATAGAAAATAGCAGGTTAGGTAACTCAAACATCACTGAAGATAAACAAAAACTGAACAACATCCTTTTCAAAGAATTAACATGATGGTGAAGAACTGTTGGGCAGAGATCTGAAGGAGGGCGAGAATTAAGCACCCAAGGCTGCTTCTATTCAGAGGGCACTTGGAATTTATTCAGAAACACCTGACATTTGTGCTTTTGGTCTTTGTGTGAAGTCAGTTGATTGCTTCTGCTCCAAAGTTGGAGACTGTGATCAATCAACCCTGCCTCAAGCTGGAATCATAAAGGGTTGCATCCTTAGGCTAAGTGTGAACTAGTTTTACATCAGCTGGGTAAATCAGAGACACAAGGCTTTGATTTGGGATTAAGGTAGACCCATATTTATGGTGCCTAGCTGAAGAAGATGGAATTTTCTGGAGCAAGTTACTATCAGCCTAGACTACAAGCTTCTCCTGCAGATAAATTTTAAAATACAATATTCAGCCCACAGTTAAACATCCATGCACATGAAGATAGGAGATTCCGTGAACGTAAATGAGCAGAAATAACAGAACAGAAATGGACTTCACAGATATTTCAGATATTGGAATTACTGGGCACATGCTATAAAGCAGCCATGCTTACTATGCTCGGAGAAGTAAAAGCCAAGCTTAAAATTTTTGGCAGGAAACTGGAAACATAACACTTTCTTGTAGACATTCAAATGTTAAATGAAAAACTAATGAATACCTATATGGCAATACATTTGAAATTTAGATGATATGGACAAATTGTTAGAAAAACACAACTTTCTACAGCTGACTGAGGAAGAAAAAGAAAACTGTCTTCTGTCCAGTAAGTAAATTGAATTAGAGATCAACAGCCATCATAAACGATGAATTCCAGGTCCAAACTGTTTCAATGAGAGTTGTACCAAACATTCAAGGATGAAGTAATTTGTCTTCCATAAATTCTAAAGGGGAAAAAAATGGGTTCCCAATATATCTTAAGGGTAACATAACCTTTAATGCTCAAACTTATCTGTAGTTCAGAAAAGTCAAATTATAGTGCAGTCTCAATCATAAGCAAAAATCCTAAACAAAATACAAGTAAATGAAGCCAGCGATATATTAAAAGGACAGTGCACCATGACCATGTTGTTTTTACAAGGAATGCAAGTTTAGTTTACCAGTAGAAAATCAGCAAGTGTAATTTGCCACATTCACAGAATAAAAAGAAAAAATCATTATCACGTTAATAGATGGAGAATAAGGATTTGATAAAGTGTAGCAGTTCATAATAAACATCTTAGTGAACCAAGAATGGACCTTAAACCTGACTTTAAAAAAAAGTATTTACATAGGCCAGGTGCGGTGGCTCACACCTGTAATCCCAGCACTGTGGGAGGTCAAGATGGGTGGATCATTTGAGGTCAGGAGTTCAAGACCAGCCTGACCCAGCATGATGAAATCCCATTTCTACTAAAAATACCCAAAAAAATTAGCCGGGCATGGTGGCGCACACCTGTAATCCCAGCTACTTGGGAGGCCGAGGCAGGAGAATCACTTGAACGTGGGAGGCAGAGGTTTTAGTGAACTGAGATAGTACCACTGCACTCCAGCCTGGGCAGCAGAGTGAGACTCCATCTCATAAATAAATGTGTTTACAAAAAGCCTGCCCAAACCATTTTGTTCGATTATGAAAAGTTAACTTTCCCTTTAAAATTAAGAACAAGACAAGGATGCCTAATGCATTTACCTATATTGATTTTTGTTGTGGCTTTCTAGCAAGTTCAGAAAGGCAAGAAAAAGATGTAAGGATTGAAAGGAGGAACTAATATTGCTATTTATTGTGTACGTGGAGAAATTTTAAATCTCAAGAATCTACAGGTAAGTAATTAGAATTCAGTTTTCTCACTTGAAAAATTGTTTCTGTGTACCAGGAATAAGCAGTTAAATGTGAAATATGAAAGCCTCAAAAACTAAGAGAATGGATTAAGTGCCACAGAAAAATATAGCACACTATAAGGGGCATAGCGACAGTTGAAATTTTAAGTGAGTTCAAGTCGTCGAAGTAATATTTAAGCAAAATCTGGGAGAAGCAGCAGCTAGCCAAATAGGTTTTTGTGGAAAGAGCATGGTAGCAGAAGGAACAAGGAAATGCTAAGGCCTTAAAGTAAGATTGTGCCTGCCATGTTGGAGAAGCAGCAGAGAGACTGGTGTGGTTAGGTTGACATTGTGGGGAGAGAAGAATGATGGATGAAATTGGGGAGGTAATGGGTCTGGAGGCTTGATATGATAGAGGCTTGGGAGCCACAGTTGGCACTTTGGCTTTCATTCTGCATGGGAGCCACCACAAGGTTGAACAAAGTAGCAAAATGATCCTACATGACTCTTAAAATGATTGCTTTGGTTGCTGTGTCACAGAGAGATTATGGCGTGGGGACCAAGGTGGGAGCAATGAGACATATTAGAAGGATATTCTGTAATACTTGCTAACACGTGGAGTGGGTTATTCAGGGTGCAGTAGTGAAGATGGTGAACGTTGGATTCTGGGCACATTTTGAAGAAATAGCCTCATAGGATTTGTGGATGGATTTGAAGGGGTGTAGAGAAAAGAGGATCAAGACTTATGGGTGTGGTTCTCAGTGACTGGAAGAATAGTTAACCACCATTTAAAATGGAAAAGGCAGCAAGTGGAATATGTTTGGAGTAGGAAGGTCAGAAGTTCAATTGCAATGTTTGGGCTTCCAAATGGAGAGAGCAGACAGGCAGTTGGACAGAGGTTCTGCCTCTCAACAGAGAAGTCTGGGCTAGAGATATAAATTTGGGAGTGTTTTCTTTAGAAATTATTTATTGCCATGGAAATTAATGCTGTCACTCAAGAGGTGTGCCCAGAGAAGAGGGCCAGAGACATATCGTAAGGAAAACACAAGAATGAGCCACAGAATGAGAGAAGAGATATGCAGCATATGTAATGGCAAAGAACTGCAAATCAGTAAGAAAACAAACAACCCAGAGGAAAAACAGTGAATGATTTTTAACAGAGTCTTCACATAAGTACATGGCCAAAAAGCCAGTAAACAAATGGAAAAAGTATACAGCCTCATTATAGTCAGGAAAGATGAATTAAACCACAACAAGATACTCCTAATAAACTATTATGCATTGCAGGTAGAAATGGAAATCAGTATACACATTTGAAAACAATTTGGTAGTACCTAATTAGGTTGGAAATATTTATTCTCTATGACCCAGTAGTTTCACTTCTGGGTATATATCATATTACATGCACATGTATACCAGATATGTAGAAGAATGTTCTTTGTGCCATTGATCATGATCAAAAACTAGAAATGACCCAAATGCCTGTCATCAGTTGAGAGGATAGATTGTAGTATAAATAGCTGGATACTGTGAGGCAATGAAAATACAAACCACAATTAATAACAAGTTCATTCAGCAGAAGAAGCTGGCTGGATATGAAAGAATGCAAAACTAATGTTTGGAAATAAATGGGTACATAGGTTATTTAAAAAAAAAACAACTTAGGAAAAATATTAGGAAGTAAATACCATAAAGATTAGAATATTGATTATGTCTAGGAGTTGGAGAGGGGCTATAAACAGGAAGAGAAACGTGGGCTTTGGGGCAGACCAAGATATATGGGTGATGTCATAGATCTTGATTAATCGACCCCTCAACTGTTGTTTTGCTTATCCTGAGGCTTAATTTAGGGCAAACAGTCCACCTAAAGTAAGGATGTTATCATTTATTAAATCAGTATTTGCATTTGCAATGTATTTTCTATGTTTTGGAGTAGGATCAAGGAAATCCTAGTCACTGCCATTTATAGAGCTTGCAATCCTGTAAAGGGTGATTGAGAATGTACCCAGGTGCTCTAGGCTAGCAGCATACATCAGAGATAAGGGCAGAGGCTTTGAAGCCAGAGGCCCCAGTTTGAACCCTGGATTTACTCTTTATCTGTGAAATTTCGGGCAGATCACCTAACCTCTTTAAGCTCTGGTTTCATTCTTTCTAAAATACAGATAACAGTATCTACTGTAGAGTTACGGAGATTCAACCATCAAGTGCATTAGTGTATATAAAGTGCTTGACGTATAATAATCACCCTGAAGCCTTAGCTGCCTTTAAAAGTAGCTGATGGAAAAGATAGAGGAAAACATCATGAAATAGACATTAAAATGCACCTAAACGTTAATGTGCTCCCCATACCTTCAAGGAGGGTGAGTGCACATTATGCTGAGGGCCTGTGGGAAAGCATTGGGAAAGTCTTGTGCGCCATCCCCCAGTCTCGGTAAGTTGAGGGGAGGGATTTAGATCCTGTAGGCAGAGGCACAGCATGAGTGGGACATGTGGGCAGAGTGAGTGGCATAGTTGCCATAAGAGTGATCCAGCATGGCCAGCAGGTGTTGTGATCTAGAAGCCCTTGGACCAGTGTGGTCACCAAAAGTGTTTAGCCGGCATGATGGGATTTTTTTAAGAGACTAGAAAAGAACGTGAGCTTTTCCTTTAACTGTATTGGCTACCACTCCCTGGCTTAGACCCATCTATTCTTTTTTCTTTTTTTTTTTTTTTTTTTTGAGACAGAGTTTCGCTCTTGTTACCCAGGCTGGAGTGCAATGGCGCGATCTTGGCTCACCACAACCTCCGCCTCCTGGGTTCAGGCAGTTCTCCTGCCTCAGCCTCCTGAGTAGCTGGGATTACAGGCACGCACCACCACACCCAACTAATTTTTTGTATATTTTTTTACTAGAGATGGGGTTTCACCATGTTGACCAGGATGGTCTCAATCTCTTGACCTCGTGATCCACCCACCTCGGCCTCCCAAAGTGCTGGGATTACATGACCCATCTATTCTTTGTTTGCTGCATGCATGAACCCTGAAGACATTTATGCTTGTAAACCTTAGACTGTCACATCAACTGAATATGAAAATAGCATGAGGAAGACGTGGGAAGCTTGCAGAGGGATTGGATCATGGAAGGACTTGAATGTTATGCCAGTGAGTTTGGACTTAGTCCACAGATAGTAGGCAGCCATTGAAGGGTTTTGAGCAGGACATTGAAGTAATAGAACTTGTGCTAGGATGATCTATAGTGGACCTGGGGAGATCCAGTAGGAGGTTTTGGCAGTAGTCCAAAGGAAAAGGAATAAAAGGCCTGAACCAGACTGGGGCCATGAGCACAGAAAGGAGAGAATGTGTGTGTGTGACAGCTGTTACGGAGGCTGACTTCATGGGCCTTGGTAACTCATGAGATGTGAGGCATTGACCCAGAATACTGGAACCAGTAACAGAAGGGGAGGAGGTGGGAATAAGTGTAGGCCCAAGAGGCCCTTAGTGATGAAGTACTGAGTTTGAGGTGGGAGTCTGAATTTATGCTCAGTAGAACAGCTGACAGTAGATTCTTGAAAGACTCTTTATGTTCTGAGATTTTTTAGCTTTTTTCCAAAGTTCATATTAATAACATGATGGTTTTGACAGTAATGACTTAATTACTTTTTTCCAAAGCTCATATTAATAACATTATGATTGTTTTAATCATGTAATGACTTAATGTAGTTATTGTCCAGGGGTGGCCTTTACTTGGTTCAATGCAGGTAGCTCCATTCCTTGGTAACTGTCAATAAACCAAGGATGTTAGTTGTGGTACTGTGCGTAATAGAGGTATTTATTAGTTGACTAGTGAAAACAAAGCTGGGGCATCTCAGGTTTATTTATTTATTTTTTTGAGATGGAGTCTCACTCTTGTTGCCCAGGCTGGAGTACAGTGACACAATCTTGACTCACTGCAACCTCAGCCTCCTGGGTTCAAGCGATTCTCCTGCCTCAGTCTCCCAAGTAGCTGAGATTACTGCCTGCCTCAGTCTCCCAAAGTGCTGGGATTACAGGTGTGAGCCACTGTGCCCAGCCTGGTTTATTCTTAAATTGTCTTGAAAAAGCTGGGTCCTGCGGGTAGTGGTCCAAGGCAGGGACTGACTTGACAACAAGCCCAGACCTGCATATTGACATTTCGCACAACCTAGGATCCAGCAAACCTGCTGCTTCATGTTGGGTAGAAAGGTGCTCTAAGCATTCAGCCCACATGTGTACCTATGGAACCTGTTGGAGGAGGTTCTCCTACGTAAATGATTTTCATTGCGTCTACCTGCTAGAGAGAATTTACTGAGAATAAAAAGTCATTTGGTGCAGAGTTCTTGAATCTATTATGTAAAAGGCCTGGTTCATTGAAGTGATTCCAGAAACCCTTTGTAAATTATAAGTACAACAATTATTGCTAATTGGATGATGCTTAAGGCTAGCCTGCTTGAGATCAAATTAATGCTACACTGTATTATTTCATTGGGCTGGAAGTTTGCTTTGAGACTACATATGTAATCAGTGGATGTTATAAGGAAATGCTCATTTTAGTACTTAGAATTTTAAAATTATACTGATTTATAATTGCGTATATAGTTGCAGTATTGCTCATGCCCTTTTCAGTTATGTTAATATATTTTTCTTGTTGGATCCCAAGGAACAAACTTTATATAACCCTAATTCTGTTGAAAATGTGACCTGCCAAGGGGTTATATCTGATTCCATGGGGATATTTGTAGCACAAATAGAGTTATAAAACTGTTCCATAATCTTTGAGATTGACTTTATAAAAAATGTATTTGTAGAAAATTCTGATTTTTGAACAAAGCCTTTTAATCTGCCTAGGCATATAGCTTTATATATAAGGCAGACACATGAGTTTCATTTCAAAATATTAATAAATATACTTGACTATTGTTAGATGGAATGATTTTGTTATAGTTTAGGATCTCTGTCCTTATTGGAAGATTTAAAAAAAAAAAAAGCTTTATATATAAGGCAGACACATGAGTTTCATTTCAAAATATTAATAAATATACTTGACTGTTGTTAGATGGAATGATTTTGTTACAGTTTAGGATCTCTGTCCTTATTGGAAGATTTAAAACTGTTCATGTAATCGTATGTTAAGACCTATGATTAGAAATTTAAAGTCATGCTTAGAAATGTTTGCCCGTATTGAGATGATGGGCATCAGAGATGAAACTGAAAGCTAGTCTTGAGTCAGCCTGCACCAGGCTTCCCGGGGTTTTTATGTCTGTGGTACCATAAGCTATAGCTTTAAAACAGGCAGATTGATTCAGGGTGTTGGTTCAAACCCTATTGGAGCCACATTGCTTGAATTTACATGGTATCTGTTCAAAAGAGAATATTTGAATTTTTCTCAGACAAACTGTGAGAGGCAAATTATGTAGTTATTAGTTCTTCAAGGTCCTATGCACACATTTGCCTCCTACCTCTTGTTCATTTTAACCTTTGTTTCATGATTTTAGGGAACTGAGGAACTTCTGTGTTAACCTCAAGCAAGCCTTTTTTTTTTTTTCTTTTTTGACAAGATCGCAGTCCGTCACCCAGGCTGGACTGTAGTGGTGCAGTCACCCTCACTGCAGCCTTGACCTTCTGAGCTCCAGCAGTCCTCTCTCGCCTCAGTCTCCTGAGTAGCTGGGACTACAGGTGCACACACTACCATGACTGCCTAATCTATTTTATGTAGAGACAGAGTCTCACTGTGTTGTCCGGGCTGGTCTCAAACTCTGGGACTCAAGTAATCCTCCTGCTTCGGCCTCCAAAAGTGCTGGGATTACAGGCATGAGCCACTGTGCCTGGCTGTTTCTTTTTTATTGGCAGTTTCTTTGTTCCAAGGAAGAACCATATTTTCTGTTTCTGGTCTTTGTTCAGGAACTCCATGCTCTGCTTCTGTTGCATGTCACCTGAGAGGCGGCAGAACACAGCAGGCAGCAGAACTGTTTGTTTCAGTACTGTCTTTGGGAGATGATTAAAAACTGTGAATCTTTAGCAAACAGAGTTAGATTTCAGAATGTCTTGATACTTTCCAAATGGGTTAGTGTAACCCAGTGACCTTGCTTGAGTTCTGGTAATGACAACTTTACCATCAAATTTTCCTTAGGGTATAGCTCTCAAGTGAAAAAAGCCTCCTAAAATTGAGAGCTCTGTTAGGCTTTATTACTAGTTCAATCTGTAGTCTTAAAGGAAGTACCTAATCAGCTACTTACAGTGTTAGACCATCTGTCTAAATATGGATATTTTCCTGCAAGCTAATGAGAGCCTTACCTTTCCTCAGATTAACATTCTATGACAAACGCTGCTTGGTGGACAAGAGGTTTTTTAATATTAGATTATATCCTTTATTGCTTTAGTTTACCTCAAAGCAGAGGCATGATGCTAAGAAAAAGAAAAGGTTTCTTTCAAATAAAAAAATAGCAGCAATTGAAAACATTGGAGGAAAACATAGCTACTCTATTTGAAAAGCTATGCAAATAGTTTAAAGGTTTTACTACTTAAGATTATCATCTCTCAATAACTAGTAGATACTGGTGAAGCTTATTGTTCATAACTATTTTTAGGGCAAGGATGATATCTTAACTGAAGATCTTGCCTACCACTTCCAGAGTACCTGCAGATAGAAGACAGAACAACACACTTACTAAATGAAAGCCTCAGGCACAGATGTGCATGCTTTGCTATATTTTTTCCTCCTAAGCGATGCTTGTTCCATTGGGTTCATTTTGTCGAAAGTGCTGGGAACTCTTCTTGTTCTCTATTTATTCATCTTAGTTCTGTTTTTTATCGTTGTTTTAATCATTTATTTTGCCCTTCTGATTGTAATATCTTAGTTCTTCTTTTAATTGCTGCTTGATCTTGCAGAACCTGAGTTTGAAGAACTAGCTAAATATAGACTTGTCACTCTAAGTACCTCCTTATACCGGCTTTTCTCATGGGTCCCTGCAAGGTTGACCGCTGATTTTTTGGCCTTGAACATCAAAAGCAGTTGGAAGGGAAAACAGCATCTATTTAGTCAACATTTCCAGTGTTGGAAGACTGTCAGATTTAATTTTTTTTTCTTTTTTGAGGCAGAGTCTTGCTCTGTTGCCCAGGCTGGAGTGCAGTTGTGTGATCTTGGCTCACTGCAATCTCTGCCTCCCTGCAGCCTCTGCCTCCTGGGTTCAAGAGATTCTCCTGCCCCAGCCTCCTGAGTAGCTACAGGTACATGTCACCACACCCAGCTATTTTTTTTTTTTTTTTTTTTTTTTTTTTTGGTATTATTAGTAGAGAGAGAGTTTCACCATGTTGGCCAGGCTGGTCTTGATCTCCTGGTCTCATGTCATCCACCTGCCTCAACCTCCCACAGTGCTGGGATTACAGGTGTGAGCCACTGTGCCTGGCAAAAAAAAAACAGTTTTTTTTTTTAAACTGAGTATATGTTTTCAGGGCAGTGTACACTGTCAAATGTGGAGAGTGTTACATGTAACCATTTTGAGTTGATCAGGCCTGCCTCAGCTCTCAGTTCTCCACTGTACCCTAAGGAGGGTTTACAAAGAGACATCGAATCCCCTGGGCAAGCATATGTGGCTTATTTTTTCCTGTGTTCAATCATTTGACTTTCCAGGTGCTCAGGGTGTGGTAGGTACTGAAGTGAAACAATCTGAAGGTGACCTCCCTTGGGTTTGCTCAGTGATACACTGGGAGAGAGCACTGGTTTGGGGTGATGGGGGGGTCTGGGTCCCAAGCTCTGCCACTTTATAGCTGTATTGCTTCAGTCCAATAATGTAATTTGTCATATATAAAATGAAAATGACCATGCCTGTCTCAGTGCAGTGAAGAACCTGGTGTATAGTATCTGCCAAAATAGATGGCTTGAACATAAAATTAGGGAACAGTGTCCCATCCAGCCAAAAAATAAAACTTTTATGTGTTTCATTGTTTTTAGTGACTTTTACTTTGTTCCCTTAATTCTGAAACATCAGGCCAACTCCTGCTGTGGATCAACTAAACCCCTCAATTGAGAGTGGTATAAAAATAATGCATGATTATTAATGAGAACCTCCCCCAGAGCCTGTGGGTCCACTAGATTTCTTTTATTTTCCTTTGGTTTTGGTTTTGTAGGTTGGAGTCTGGTTTGTGTGTTTTTGTTGTTGTTGTTGTTGTTTTGAGACGGAGTTTCACTCTTGTTACCCAGGCTGGAGTGCAGTGGTGCGATCTCGGCTCACCGCAACCTCCACCTCCTGGGTTCAGGCAATTCTCCTGCCTCAGCCTCCTGAGTAGCTGGGACTACAGGCACGCGCCACCATGCCCAGCTAATTTTTTGTATTTTTAGTAGAGACGGGGTTTCACCATATTGACCAGGATGGTCTCGATCTCTTGATCTCATGATCCACCTGCCTTGGCTTCTCAAAGTGCTGGGATTACAGGCGTGAGCCACCACACCCGGCCCAGTTTGTTTGTGTTTTTAAATTTTCTCTTGCAATGACTCCATAGCATTATCTTTTAATTGCATAAATTAGATTTTTTTTTTTCGCAACAGAGTTTCGCTCTTGTTGTCCAGGATGGAGTGCAGTGGCACAATCTTGGCTCACTACAACCTCCACCTCTTGGGTTCAAGCAATTCTCCTCTCTCAGCCTCCTGAGGGTAGCTGGGATTACAGGTGCCTACCACCATGCCCAGCTGATTTTCATATTTTTAGTAGAGACAGAGTTTTACTGTGTTGGCCAGGCTGGTCTTGAACTCCTGACTTTAGGTGGTCACCCGCTTTGGTCTCCCAAAGTGCTGGGATTACAGGTGTGAGCCACTGTACCTGGCCAACATTTTTCCTCTTGGTTTTTAGGGAAGATGTAGGAAGTGTGGTATAGGGTCTCTGTATCAAAAAATAATTATCGTGCTGATTTTTGTGAAGGCATGCTTACTTGTACACTAAGAAATAGCATTCTGAGTAATTTACCTAATTTGTGAGTCTGACATCTTTGCATACATGATGCAAATCTGAATAAACTACAATTCATTTAATAAAAATCGGTATGAAATTTCTATTTTTAA
The DNA here is from genome assembly GCF_049354715.1 of Callithrix jacchus. Lineage (NCBI taxonomy): Eukaryota > Metazoa > Chordata > Mammalia > Primates > Cebidae > Callithrix > Callithrix jacchus. The sequence goes on from NC_133513.1 coordinate 70,632,544, forward strand.
AAAATGTATTTGTATGCCTATAGTATAAAACCTACAGGGTAGCAAAGAGTATATTGCATAACACAAATTTCATTCCTATCCCCTATGACTTTTGGTTTTAAGTTAGAGGAACCAGTTAGACACAGATTTACTAGGTATACACTTACATATTTGAGCCAAAATGGGTAATGTAACTTTTGTGGTGTAGCCCCTTACTTGGTTTGGTCACCTTTTGGAGCCAGTGTTTTTATGGCGTTTGAGTTGCTTGATTTCCACATCTGTGTGTTTTTCATTTTCTAGTTGCAGCATGAGAAAGCTGAACTAGAACAGCATCTTGAACAAGAACAGGAATTTCAGGTCAACAAACTGATGAAGAAAATTAAAAAGCTGGAGAATGACACCATTTCTAAGCAACTTACATTAGAACAGGTAAGCACCTATAGCTCTTCGTATACATTATATTTTCTCATTATCAGCTTGTTCTTTTAAGCTTTAAGATGCCTTGAGGAATTTAAGTGAAAAGTGTTTTTCAGCCTTCTCTTCCCGAAGTGGAGAATTCATTTCTGAAATAAGTATTGACAGGTTTACATAGTTCCTATCGTTCTCTCACACATTTTCTCTGTTTAAACCACAATTAATAAAGTTTCAGGAGATAAGTTGTGATGTACTGATTTATAGCGGGAAATGTCAGGTTCCTTTTTACAAAGCAAAGGGAGAAGAATGTTTTTAACCACACAATAGTTTCTGTGAAAGTTCCTAAGACAGTGTTGCTATGGAACTAAAATTGGTCTTTCAAAGCTTTTTCAGAATAAACAGTTAACATTTTCTTCTTTTGATTATTAGCAACCTTACCTGAGCCTTCTCTTCTCCCAGTCCAGACTCGTTGGTACAGACATGGAGTCATAGACTTGGTAACTCACTTTGGGTCAGCCACGTACTGGTTGTATAACCTTATGTTAACTTCATTAATTTCTCTGGGCTCACGTTCTCCATTTGTAAATAGAGCAAGACAGACTAAAACCAGAAATGGCAAACTCAACAAGGTACAAAGGTGGGAAGTAGTAAAAGCACATGATCCCTTTGTCCTCTGCCCTCAGCAATGTTGGGACATGGGCCTTGGGAGCCCAGACTTGGTCTGTGTACCCATTTATTGCACAGAACTCTGGGCAGCTATTGTCACTCCATTCAGGTGTGTCAGACTATATTATCGCTAGCCTTGGTGTTCCTCAATGCCTTTTCCAATGCTAGTGTCCTGAAATTTTAGTTTCCCTAAGTATAAGAGGCTGACTAGTGTACTGCTACCTGAGTTTCCATGTAAAATGCAGATTAAGATCTTCCAGCTGTTTGTATTTTAGATCCTGATTGCCCTGATTAGGGTAAGCCTCATTAAAGTTGTCTGATTTATCTCACATGCAGGATTCTCCCTGTGCACCTTACTCCATGTTAACTCATTCCATCAATCACTCTCAGGACTGCTCTAGTTTGAATATTTTACCTAAGAATGACACAGCGATGGTGCTGCAAGGTTTGAAGGGAAGTTAGGGTTTGTCTTAAGACTGACTTTAGTTATTTCTGTTATTCTTGTATTTACCTGTAGCAAAGCAGGAAATGGTACTAGGTTTACCATTCTGTTCAGAGCTTCACCTGTTTAATTCCCAGGATAGTCAGCAGCTCCAGTTTTGTTCAAGTTAAGCTTTGAAGATTTGTGTTTAAGTCCATGACATACCAAGTATTTACTTGTTAATCAAGAGTTAACAAAGTGACCATGTGAAGTTCTTACAGAAATTGGTATTAGAAGAGCTTTGCCTGGGCATGCCTTTCACAATGATGATTGTCAGTATTTTAAATATTATAGCTTCTCTCTGGTATTTTTCACAGACTCCTAAAGGAGACTGAAACTAGGGCTGTGACCCAGAGGATTTAGCTATGGCCACAAGGGGGAGGTGGTGGCTAAGTGTCAGAAAGAAGGGCAGTCTCATCCTACAGTCCCCGGGAGGAAGTCCTGCCTCCCTATCTTAAGACCTTTTGCAGACTTTAGTAACTGAACCCATTTAAAATGAAGTCTGAAGCATGCATTCTCTATCCAGTTTAATAACTTAGTGGCCTTTTAGACTTATTTTAATTCTTGATGGTAAAGAAATAGATTTCCACAATAAAATACATGTATTGCAAAGCCCATTCTAGAAGGAAGCCTTAGATCCAGCATATGAAGACTGTGTTTTAATTAAAGTGGAAAAATTTAACATTGTCATAAAAATTTCCCCCACTCTGCTTTGGGTATGACCAGGATAATTAAATGTATTTTGTTTGACTATAAATAATTTTAGTCAGCTAATTTGTCCTACCTGTTTTCCAGGAAGATAAGTGTGTATATTATTTAAGCCTCAAATGTCTCACTACCTTCCTTGAACTGGTTATCTGTCTCTTGAGTTATGGGCATATTTATGCTCATGTGTCATTTGTGATCTGGTCCCTTTAACTTTCTTTTTTGCCCATGCTGCTGTTGATGCCATCGTATGGCATGCATCCTGCATTAATCCAATATACCTGTATTATATTGCCTGCTGTGTGTCACAAACTCTTCTAAGAAAGATGACAGGAGGTCCCTGGCCTTTGAGGATCCTGCTCTAGGGAGGCCAGTTCTGAGGGATGCACTGGGTAGAGTAATGTGATGGAGGAGAGTAGTGGTGCTACTACCATAGCACAACAGCCCCCTAGCCAGTAGAGAATGCCTGCAGCTGCTCTGAGATTGATGCAGAAGAAAAGATACACACTGGCTAATTGGGTTTATGTTCAGCTATGTTGCAGAGAAGCAGAGGTGGGAGAGGAGGCAGAAATGAAAAGAGAAAATAGGTAGCAAAAAGTGCTTTCAGGTACTACATAAAACTGCCAAGAACAGAAAAAGAGCTGTGAAGATGTGAAGTTGACTGCCCCTACTCTACTTCAGGGTCATGGAGTAAGAGGAGGTTTTGGTATCTGCTGTATGGTATACTTGAGGACTTAAGCTTAACTTTCCAGTGAATGCCAGATGGAAGGAAGCCACATAGCTCTACCAAGGCTTGTGCAAGCCTCAGTGCTAACTGTGCTCAGTGGCTGCCTTCAGCCACTAGATGACATTGGGTGACTTAAAGAGGCTTGGATGGGACCCCAGCTTCCAGGGGCATCACAGGGAATGACCCTCACTCAGCTCAGTGCCCCTCACCATCTACAGCTACAGCAAATCACAGAGGCCAGGGTTTAGAATTATGAATTTGAATCCTCAGGACAAAATGTTATTTTTCTTCATTGTCTTAATGAAACAGGGAAATATCTAGTATATTTTAAGATCTTTCGGGAAGGAAAGAAAACTTTCACATTTCCAGTTCTTAGAATAGTTGCTCCTAACTTATTAAAAACAGTTAACAGTAGCGCTAAGGATATAAGATGGCCTTTCTGCCTTGCTGGTCTAGAAAGTAATTCATTTCAAAAAATATGCCCAAACTGGTATCATAGCCAGTCCCCATACAATTCTGATGCTACTAGTAGCTACAGCAACTAACTCTAGTGAATTTTACTGATAATCTGTGTGTCTTTGTGATTTATGAGTGAACTGAATGGCCAGTGGCTCATGTTCAGGTTTGCATCCTTGGGTGATTTGGTTTTATTAGCTGTTGTAGAACATGGTTGTATTAGTCCTTTTTCACACTGCTGATAAAGATATACCCAAGACTGGGCAATTTACAAAAGAAAGAGATTTAGTTGGACTAGTTCTACGTGTCTGGGGAAGCCTCACAATCATGGTGGAAGGCAAGGAGGAGCAAGTCACATCTTACATGGATGGCAGAGGCAAAGAGAGAATGAGAAAGATGCAAAAACAGAAACCCCTGATAAAACCATCAGATCTCATGAGACTTATTCACTACCATGAGAATAGTATGGGGGAAACTGCTTCTATAATTCAATTATTTCCCATCTAGTCACTCCCACAGCATGTGGGAATTATGGTAGTACAATTCAAGATGAGATTTGGATGGGGACACAGCCAAACCATATCAATGGTGTTTCTTAAATTCACAGGTATTTTAGAATTCCATTCATGTTAAAAGCTGCCCTTGCAGATTCTGACAGTTAGAGGAATCCATTGAAATTGTGCTGAGTAGAGCACCTACTGATTTTTCTGTGCCATTTTAAAAACACAAAGAAAAACCATGTTGCTTGAGGGTTCACTTGCATTAAAGAAATGAAATTTAGTGACTACCATGCATACTTTGTAGTTTAGTTATTAATATGAATTTCAAATTATGGAAGTCTTGGAATCTTTTTTAAATCAAACATTTGCATTGTAAAAGTGATCCGTTGTTCTTTCAAGACAGTTTGGAAAACAAGTACAAAAACGAAAAAACATGACCTAGATTGCAATTCCCCTAGAAAAACAGCTATTGATGTTTTTTCTTCATCTTCTCCTCCTCTTCCTTTTTCTCTTTCTCTCTTTTTAAGTGGATTTAAAATTGGCTACCCTGCTTTTTAAAAAATAAAACATCATAACTTACATCTGCACATTTAGATAAGCTGTATTGGAGACATAATCATATTAAGTCCTGAAATCGGCTTGGTGGGAATTTGATTATAGCAAGTCTACGTTGATGTTTCAGTTGCCTGAGAAGCTTGGGTACATTCATCTCATCTACTGCTTGTCCGAGAGAGGTGGGGAAGAAACCTCAGATAATAACTGAAAAATAAGTGGGATTTTGTGCCTTGTAATTGAGAAAACTAGGGTCGATACACAATACTCAAAAGAAGCTTCAGGAGGCTCTCTGTTCAGTTGATTTGTTTTGGAATCCATTTGTTGGGATGTGATGAAGCCATCTAAGGGATGCCAACTCCAGACCTGTGAAAGTAGACTCTGAGCTCTGTCAAGGGACAGATAAGGCTCTCTATAGGATATGAAAAAGGAAAAATATTCCCCAGAATTCCTTAGACTTAACTTCAATTAAATAGAAAACTCACTGTGTTTCATCTTGTAAGACTATTTTGAAGCATCAGATGCCACATGTAGGTCAGTTTGCACCGGTGATATTACATGATAGGAGGGGAAATCTCAATGTATTTCCTGTGTAAAAGGAGAGGCAGCTCGTCAGGATCAAATGATGTGCATTTTCTGGTCACACACTGGGGACAAAGACCTTGCATGTTAAATTGAAGGGCACAGGTGTGCTACAGTAGAGCAGTCAAACCCAGAGATACTATACTGAGACTTCCCTGTTGTAACTGTGAAATGCGCAGGTCTGTTTCTTTATGATCAAAACAAGAATTTGGTTGATGGTTTAGAAAGGTATTCTCCATGCTACATCCAGATCCATTTCACATGCAAGGATACACAAAGACTCAAAACAAAGGGATGGAGAAAGATTTACCAACCAAATGGAGAGCAAAAATAAATAAATAAATAAAAAGCAGGGGTTGCAATTCTCACCTCTGATAAAATAGATTTCAAAGCAACAAAGACATAGTGGTAAAAGGATCAATGCAACAATAAGAGCTAACGATCCTAACACCCAGATACGTAAGACCTATAAAGAGACTTAGACTCCCTAGACTCCTACACAATAATAGTGGGAGACTTCAACATCGGTATTAGATAGATCAATGAGACAGAAAATTAATAAGCATATCCAGGACTTGAACTCAGATCCGGAACAAGTAAACTTAATAAACATTTATAGAACTCTCCACTTTAAATACATAAAATATACACTCTTATCAGTACCACATCACACCTACTCACAGGTTTAAATGAAATATTGATCGGCCATTATTAAGCACAATTATTGGTATAAAAGAGGTTTTCAATACCCATTTTTAGAATAAAGCGACATTCCCGTTCTCTCTCCCTCTTTTTCTTCCTCTCCTTCACTCCTTTTTTTTTTTCTTTCCGTCTCTCTTTTCAAAAAAAAAAAAAAAAGAAAGGTGGTCTCCCTAGCTAAATACACAGCAAATGAATGAATGGCTAAATAAACTTATCCTCCCTATGTAAGGAAGTGGGATCAATGTGGTAATGACAAGCAAGAATGATTTCTTTATCCAGGGAACTTCCATTTTGGATAAAGAACATCAAGTTTGTTCTTTATCCAAAACTTCCATTTTGTATAAATCACATTACGGCAAGAGAAGTTTGTCTGAAACTTCCATTTTGTATAAATCACATTAGGGCAAGAGAAGTTGCCCTGTTGTTTTCTTAAAGACACTTATTTTAACTTTTAATAATATTTTGGACGGGAGGAACGAAGTCTTGGTATTGAAGCAGGATATTTCCCTGACCTCTTCGCAGACTTGTGACGGGTGCCTTGTTTACTTAGCCCACCACTCTCGGCCCCTTGCAGGAGGGAGCATGTAATGAATGAGTATGGGACCTGGAGTGAGCAGGTGCTGGAACTGGCCAGCTGCTTAGACTGGCAGGAATGAGCTCTGTGCAGGCCCCGCAGCAGCATCTAGGTGGAGGTGCCTGTAACTCCCGAAGCCCCAGAGGGTGTGTTACAGTACTCTTTTAGTTCTGCTGTCCATGGATGGCTTAAGTGTTAACAGTTTAGTGGGCCCTTTGCCTTTTTGCATGAGGCAGCTGCCCTCCACCAGCAAGGGCAGAAGGCCAGTGTAACAGCCTTTTGTATCTGCACTCATAGCTACCAAGCCTTGTCTGGCACCTAGAAAAAGTGAGGTTGCATGAACGAATTGAAGGATGGTAAATGGCGGGGAGTTTATTGCCAGTGAACATGGCTCTTAGCGGGAATGGGAGCTGAAAAGGGAATGGAACAGGTAGGTAATCTTCCCCTGAAGTCTGCCTGGATTCTTCTCCAAAGTTATGGCAGTAAACTGTCTCTCCAAAGTCGACATTTCTCTCCAACGTCCAGCTGTAGTCACGTCTACTAGCTAAGTCTGGGGTTTTTTTTTCTTTATAAGCATAGGGGTGGGCTGGCGTGGGGCAGGACCATGGGTGGTTTAGGAAAAGGCAACATTGGAGTGGAAAAACGGATATAAGTTTTCACTTTGGACTGTGGTTTCAGGGTTTTTGGCTTATGGGGTTCTGCCAGGGACCTGCCCTTTTCTGCCTAGAATTTCTTTTCCCCCCTTCCCCTGTCACCGTGTTGCCCAGGGTAGTCTCAAGCTCCTGGGTTCAAGCAGTCCTTCTGCATGAGCGTCCTAAGTAGCTGGGATTATAGGCATGCAGCACCACACCCAGCAAGATGCTTATTTTAGGTAATAGTCTGATGGCAGGAACTGCCTATTATTTTAGGTAATAGTCTGATGGCCACTGATCTGATAGTCTAGATTTGCAACAGTTACAGATGTCGTTTCTTTCCTAAGGACCTCTCCACTGAACTCTTGGTATAGTAAAAGAATATATACCCAGCACTCTGAAACTTGCTTTCTCTCAATGGCAATTGTCTGTTATAAGAATCCCCTCGAGCAGTGAACCTAGTATGCAAATTTCTGTAATATTACATTTATGTCAAAGTGATGAAAATGTTAAGTCCAGAAACTGTATTAATCTGATTAATTAAATGTGTGTCTATTTTAAAAGTTATTTCTCATCATTGAAAAGTTATGAAATGGTGTCATTTTCATGTTAGTAATGGCATATTAATATTGTCCTGAAATTATATCAGTTTCAAAGAACAAATCTAGTTCTTATAGGTACATAATTTTTTAGAAGAAAAAAGAAGTAAGCCATATTAAAGAAGGTTAACTCTGAGCTATCTGGAAAAGTCTCTCCTCCAAATAACTGAGCTTTCACTGTCATTTATTTTTCTGAAAGCTGATTGGTTCATTCTGTATTTTAAATATGTCAGATAATACCGCATTAATGGATTGTTGTTTTTGGATATACTGTTACTTCAGTTACACTAGGAAACTCAGTGTTTTAAGATAAGATATCTAGGTTTTTTCTATTATAAAAAGAGCAGATGTTCACTAAGAAATTGGGCAGAGCAGGAAAAAGTAAGAAGATAAATTTCAACAGCCTAACTTTCACCCAAAGGACCATATTTATCTTGCTGTATAGTTCTTTTTGATTTTTTTTTTGCATATTTTTCCTTTTTCCTGTACTTTAGATGTATGTTGGTAAGTTTCTTTTCAATTATAACTTTGATCTTCTAGTCTAGGAGGTGACCACCATTCTTGCCCCTTTTTCTTGCTTCTCACTGGCAGACTTCCATCAGCTCTTTCTGTTCTCAGCATTCTATGAACCGCACTGATGACCTAGAACTTGTTCTTAAAATTCTGAAAGCAATCACAGCTTGATTAATCAAATAGACACCTGGGGAGAACTCTGTGGTCTATGGACACCTGTGTTAATTTATCTGTAACACAGATCCATTACTTGTCTTTTTCTTTTTTTTAATAAATTTTATTTATTTATTTTTTTTAAAGACAGGGTTTCACCATGTTGGTCAGGCTGGTCTTGAACTCCTGACCTCAGGTGATCCGCCGGCCTCAGCCTCCCAGAGTGCTGGGATTACAGGTGTGAGCCACCACACCCGGCCTGTCTTTTTTTTTTTTTTTTTAAAGACAGTTTTCCAGAATGCAAGGGTCAGATATCTTCCACCTTAGGAGGATGCCGGAACGGAGCAAAATTCCACTGGTCACCTGAACAGAGAGCAGACACAAGCATTGCTTGTTTTACCTTACTTGTGTCCATTGCTTTACTTTGTGAAGGCTTTGCCGAGGACCATTGTGAATTGTTTTCAGCTATTTTCATGTCAGATGCTCATGATACATTTTTAATAGCCCCCTCATGAATCCTGTTAGTCACTTCTTTCCAATATAGAGGCACAATGTGGATTAACTCAGATGTATTGGAAAATAGGATGGAATGAGATAGGATCTTTTATTGTCTCTGCTTTTGAGGTAGAAGCAAAACTGTAACCATTTTTTTTTACTTTTATTTATTTTTTTAATATTGTACTTAAATTTTCCCAGGTGATACTACGTACCCCAAGTCAGCACTTTGAACACTTGGACATCTATAATATCACATAGTAAAGTGATAGGAGATGGGGCTAAGCTATTAATGGCCTTTAGACTTCACCTTTAGACAGAACCTAATCTGGAAGGCTTTGGGAAGTTGTGTTAATCCCCAGCACACTCTGGTGTTTGCTTATGACTTGTCTCTTACTTTAAAAAAAAAAATTGGGCCAATTTAAGTGTTTGGTTAATGTGGGTCTTAAAGTATTCTGCTATCTTTTTTCCTTTTTTGGAGACAGGGTCTTGCTCTGCCACCTAGACTGGAGAGCAGTGGCACAATCATAGCTCACTGCAGCCTCAAACTTCTGGGCTCAAGAGATCCTCCTGCTTCAGCCTCTTGAGTAACTGGGACGGGAAGTGCATGGTACTGCACCTGGCTCATTATTTTTTTATAGAGACAGGATCTCATGTGTTTCCCAGGCTTTTAAGTGCCTGGCAAACTTTGTGTTCTGTTTACATGATAGACTTTATTTCATAGGCTTTCCCTTCTCTTTATTATGCCTGGATTAGTACATGTCTTAGGTATAATGGACTGCTTTCCAAAATTTGTTTTATAAATCAGATGTTTGGGTTTCAAAACAGATTTTCCCATAGTAATTATGATAACACGGTACTTAGACTAAAACCTTTCAAAGCAGATTGAAAAGGTTCACTAAAACCTTTCATAAATCCTATAACTGAGTATAATATTTAGCTAGAGTTCTCGCCCGGCTTTTTTGTCAAAGATTCTTTATGCCCACCCCAGCATCGTAGTCCTCTTAATATGGAAAAATGCAATAGTAAGAAAGAACTGTGGTAGCATTGGGAGCCATCTCTCAGCTGCCCTACTCCCTTTCTGCTTCTTTGGGTCGGGGGTTAGGATCTGTCTAGTGACATAGGTAAGACCGGCTGTGAATTCAAATAAGCCAGATGCATTTTTATATATTAAGTATATCCACTGAAGAAGTTCTAAATTTATTTTAGGACCATAATAAGAACCCCTGGTCTGACATTAATTAACCTGCATTGAAAAGTAGAGCTACTCAAGAGGAGTAAAGAATTTGGCAGTTCATTGAACTGACTTAATTACAAAGCAGGCTTTCCAATGAATATTCAGCTCCAATGAATAAATCAGCTCTATCCCTTGGTGCTGGGTGCTTATGGAATAATCACAGTAAGGGGTTTGGGTTAGCCTGAGAATTAGATGTTTGGCAATGAATGAGTGTGGTACATATTGTATGAACACCAATTCTTTTTAAAAGTGATCAGATATTACTAGAAAGTAGGTGGAAGGGAGAGTATTACAGATAGAGACCAGCATATTGAAAGCACTGCCTCACTCAACTTTTTACATCTGAAGCAAGAATGTCCAACTTATTACCCTGGAAACTTAATATATATTATGAGATTGTGCAATGACCAGTACAGTGTAAGCATTGAAAAATCTGATTTAATTGGCAAAACTGATATGTTCACTTTGGCTCTAACTATATAGGATTTGGAATTATAAGTGGGTGGGAAGTGGTGGACAAACAGATAAAGAACTTAAGGGGAAGTTAACCAAGGGACTCAATATGATTTCCTCTAATTTCTCTGCTCTTCAATGTCAGCCAGTGCTCCTCAGCAGTGCTGAAAAATTGAGATATTTAAAACTGAAAAAACAAGAGGCCTTGTTCTTTACAAGGCTAAAGATAATATAGGGTCCTATAGCACTGCCAGCCTGTGTAATGCAGTAGAGTAAGTCCTCACTTAATGCTGTCAGTATAGTTCTTGGAAAGTGACTTTAAGTGAAACAACATACATGAAAATCAGTTTTACCAGAAGTTAACTGATATAAACAAAGGTTATGTTCCTATGACATACTTCTGATCACAAAAATATTATCAAACTTTGTATAAAGACCCGACATATTTCTGATATTAAACATTGAAACAAATGTGAGCTAGGCATGTATTGAAGAAAGATTAATGAAAACCAGATGATTACCCCATATTTAGTGAATCAGTGAGTGATGGTCATAGTAGTCATGTGTAAAATCAAGGGATAAATGTTTGCAAAGTAAAAATTGTAAGGAGTATGTCCTCCCAACCCACAGTTCAAAAGCAAATTGTAACAATTACAGTGGTTCGCTGAACACTTGGATACTGTATCATTGATTGTCATGCATTTGTATGATTAGCATATTCTTTATGAATTTGTATTGTACCATAATTTGTACTCATTGATTTTCTAATGTGCTTATTCCAGTTCAGATCAAGGGTGGCTGGAGCCTGTCTTGGCAGCTCAGGGCACAAAGCAGGACCCAACCCTGGCCAGGGCATCAACCCATTGCAGGACATACTCATACACACACTGGCACTCACTCCAGAGGGACCATGTAGACACTCTGATTGCACTTCTTTGGGATATGAAAGTAAACTCGAGTAACTGGAGAAAACCCACACAGACATGGGGAGAACATGTGAACTCTACATAGAGGCCCCACTGGGAATCTACCTTTTCCTCATCAACATTATAATAAGGGGACATTGAACATTCAAGGACCTACTGTGCTTGAGAATCCACACTGCTGAGCTGGGGCCTCCTGTGTTGCCCGCATCATGGAAATAAATTAGTAGAGCAAATTGGGATGGCAAACCCAAGTTTCACACCCAGGGTGCCCAGGTTTGCTGAGGTGGGCAGTAGGTTGATAGCTGGTAAGTCTACCAACAATTGCCATGAAGGAGCCCAACCCATGTTTCCTGATCTCATCTGTTTCCAAAATCGCTCATGAACTCCCTAAACTGTCCATATTTTCCTGGCATCAGCTACCCCCAACTCTGCTACTTCCAAGTATTGTTGGCAAAGGAGATAGGCCCACAAACCACAGCATGATTTGCCCTAAATCCATGTTTCCTTCAATTTCTCTGTACTTGCTGGTTGAACAGGACCCAGCAATTTTAGCTGCCATAGTGACCAATAACCATTCCTATCTTGGTGATATCACTGCCTGAGTCATGTCATCTTCCAGGCTAGTGGTTTCCTCAGCTTTAAAAGGATGATTTGCCTTGCTGCTTCTAGCTCTAAATATGTGTGATGGAACTAGCTCCAACTGAAGACAGCTTCTGTCTTGAAATTGGGAAGGGAATGACAGAATGGGTAGGCCAGAAAGGGACTGCAGGTGTCATCCAGGCCAGACTTCTCATTTCCTAGATTAGGGCATTGGGTCTGCAGCAGGCGAGTGACCTGCTCAGAGACATATACCTCATTAGTTACTTATGGGTAAAGACAGCTTTGTCTTGGTTTTGCTTCTCAGAATTCTTGATTAGTGTTGGAAATAGCTGCTCAGTGCCGCAAAATAAAATCAGCATTGAGACAAAGGGTCTTTCAGCAAAGCAATTTTTACTTCCTGATCTGCAAGAAGAGTACTCTCACTAGCCATCTTGCCATGAGAGTACAATGAATAAAAGAAAACAAACAAATTTATTCCTTACACATTTGAGGTCATCCTTACTGCTGTGTCTGATTTCCGTTGGCTGGAGCCAGCCCTCACAATCTAAAGTAAAACCTTATTGGCTAACATCTGAAAACTTTTCTAAACAGGTAAAATCAGTGGAGAGCTGGGACATGCCTGTGAGCACATCCAGCACAGATATGTTGGTTAAAGTACAAGGACATAGAGTGTACTACGTGCCTGGAAGCAAGCATGACATGTCTAACAGCTACATAGGATAGGGCTTAACAAAGTCATTAGCACACTTATTTTTTAAGAAGAAAGGAAACTTTAAAAAGGAGCTTTTCTACTTCCGACAGTTAGTATTATGTGTATTTACTCTAAAAGTAATGGAACATGAGTTTCTCCACTAGATATCATACTGCATAGTGATGCCTGCTTGAACTTTTTTTCTTGTTTATCAACTAACTACCTCCTATGATACTTTTAAAGACTGGAATGGAATCCTTAAAGGTAAAAATGTCTCATAGTTATTTGTTTAAGTAAACATAATTCAGAGGCTGGGGCAGTGGTTCACATCTGTAATCTCAGCACTTGGAAGGCATAGGCAGAGATTGCTTAAGACCAGGAGTTCAAGACCAGCCTGGGCAACATAGCAAGAATTAATCCTACAAAAAATAAAAAATTAGCCAGGTGTGGTGGCATGTGCCTGTAGTCTTACCTACTTGGGAGGCTGAGGCAGGAAGATTACCTGAGCCCAGGAGGTTAAGGCTGCAATGATCCACGATCGTGCCACTGCATTCCAGCCTGGACAACAGACCAAGACTTTGTCTCAAGAAAAGAAAAGAAAAATGAAATGACTGTTGATTGCAATTCAAAGCTTGGCCAAAAAGTATCATTAATACAGAGAATCGCAAAGTTTAATAGGAGTCCTATGAGAGTTCCAGGATTTCTCATTGTTGCCGCAGGTATGAACTGTTTAACATTCTGAGGAGCATTTGCACGTTAGTGGGGTCCCAGCTTTGTGGCACAATATATCTGACTTATATTGACACCCTGCACCTCCCCCTTTTTGCCCTTGAACTTTTCTTCAGAATTGCATTCTGCCATCCAAAAACAACATATTTTGAAGCTCTGTTTCCAGTTTGCTATGTAATCATGGCTTATTCACTTGTCAAATAATCCCTGTAATATATACTCTAATATATATTGATGGCCTATGAGGTGCCAGATGTTATTCTAGATACTGAGGATACACCAATGAATGAAGCAGACAGGACAAGTCCCTTATGGGACTTATATTCTAGAGGGCTGGAACAGAAATAGAATGGATATCCAGGTATGGTGATTATCATAGCCAAAAAGTGTTGAGTGCTTTCTAAGTGCCAATTAGTTATCAATGGTTTACATAAGTGTACAAATGCAATGCTCACTGTAATTCAATGAGCCAGGCATTTTTTTCCTGATTTTGCAAATGATAAAATTATATCTGGTAATTTTCTCCACATTTTCTAACTAGTGATTGATGGAGCTTGGATTTGAACCCACACATTTGGCTCAAAATCTATGATCATAAGAGAGAAGTGTAATTATAGGAGTCTCTCCCCAGTGTATTGGCTGCTGTTTTGTGACTGTACCTAAGTTTGTAGGAAATATTTTATTCAAATGGCCAGTTGTTTCTACAGCTATTTTTATGGCTTGGAGAGGAGAAAAGAAAAGCCTAGAGCTCTGTCATCATATAAGAGTGTTTTTCCCATCTGTTTGACACCTCCTTTTTTTTCTAAACTTAGAAGATGGTATCATTATCCTTGTATCATTTCCTCCCAGGTCTTGATTGTGCAGATTCTAAGGCAGCTGACTTTATGCATATTCATTCTGGCTCAGATGTGAAACAAGTAGCTGCTCACCTTCACGTGGCTGTCTTGTGCTCCTTTGTGAATACGGGCAAGTCTTTTGCTCTCTGTGAGCTCCTTAAAGACCTTGGGTGCTGGTGGTTGTACTAATCATCTCCAGGGTTTGAGATTGGTGCTTCTTAAGACTAAGTCACCAAGAAAGCAGTTTCAGAAAGAGGAATGTCATTTGGCTGTAAAAATAAAACCACACTTTGGATATTATTTTCTGATGTTTGATTGCTTTAAAAGACTACATTTTATTCATGCTTTTTGTTCTGCCTTACTGTATACACAGGGGTCTTTGATCAATGAGGAGCTTGCCTCTGTGACCCACTAAGGAAATGTGAAATCTATTAACATCTTTTTTAGCTGTGCAATCAAGAATCATTTGTTGACTCAACCATTGAAAGGGCGAATTGGCACTGGTTGAAGAAGTAACATGGAGGCAGTAGAAAGACTCTTTGCATTGAGAAAATTTTTTTCCTTTTAAAATTAATTAATATGTCAAGTACAGAGAATGATAGAACACATGTCCTCTACTCATTGCTATGAAACCTGTTATTGCACTTTGAATCTCTCATACCAACCCTCTTTTTCTGCATATCTGTTTCATACTATTTTACAAGTATATAATAGTTTCATTTACTATCTTGACCCTCACTAAAAGGAAGATCCATGAGGGCAGAAATTCCTGACTCCTTGGTTCACTGCTATGCCCACCCACCCCCCACATTATTTAATCATTGTTCTCAGTATTTATTATGTATTGCTCAATATAGATTAATTGAATTTTACCATGTTTGCTTCATTTTATGAACAGAACACTATTGGGGTTCCCTCTCCAACTGCAAAGCCTCCCCCAAATCAAATTTTCTTCCTTCCATAAATCCTTAGAGTAATCACTATTGTGGATTTGGTGTTTATCATGTTTTGTATATGTTTTTATATCTTAGTACATGTTTCTTTACCTCCATTAGCCAGTATGTAGAGTTGTTCGGGAGCTGTTGTTGAGTTATTTATATGAATGGTCATACAACCCTTCTGACTTACTGTATGGGAAAAGCCCGGAAGAGTAACTGTAAGCTCAGAACTGTAAGGTTCAAGCCCGGAAGAGTCCTGATATGACTAGTACCCTAAACTCCCCTAAAGACCTCTCTAAGGAAGACTTTCCACATGCCATGAGTAAATGCTGAAGCAAGGAATGCAGTTCATGGACCAGACAACAATTAAGCATTAACATCCAAGAATGAATCTGTCTAGTTTTTTTTCAGTTAAAGTTTAAGAACTAGATATACTTAATATGTTTATGCCAGAAAATTGGCCGTATGTTTGCAGTTTTCCCCAACAAAAGGGGTCCTAATTGTTCAATCAAAAAATGTGTTAACAAAGTATAAGTGGCCTGACATTTTGCTAATACTTTTTTTCTTCCTTTAGTTGAGACGGGAGAAGATTGACCTTGAAAATACATTAGAACAAGAACAAGAAGCACTAGTCAATCGCCTCTGGAAAAGGATGGATAAGCTTGAAGCTGAAAAGCGGTTTGTTTAGTTTGCTGTTCAATATAGGGTTTGTGTGTGTGTGTCTAGAGTGCTGTTGTGGGTGTTACTGAGAGATAGCAGCAGACACTTTAATTCCTTTGGTGATTTGCATCATTTTAATCTGCCAAAGGGAAAATTAAATGTTGAAAGCCTTGGAACTAGTCCCATGTTGGACACCTCTTTATTCTTTGCTATCACATTGTCCCTGTAGAATTTCTTTTCCTTTGGTGTGGTCATGGTGCTATTGTTCACCTTTAAATTATTTTCAAGGATGACTGCAATTTCAACTTTCCACCTTATTGAACTGGTTTCTTCAATTGTTTTCTTACATATTTTTTTAATTTTGTTTCTTCCCTCCCCAGCCTTAACGTTTTTTTCTTTATTTTTTTTTCTTCTTCAGTTTTATTCTAAAGTACATAGGGTATATGATGTACTATTGTTTATACATCTCTAAAATTTGCTTCATTAGGAAGGCTGAGGTTTTAATAGTAAAATTGTTTTAAAACCTATTGTAAAGAAATACCTTTACATACTTAAGGCTAGGATTCTTTGTATAAAATATATATACTTGGAAGTGGAATGTCACTCAACAGCAAACATTTCTTAAACCCTTTGGGCAAGATAGGCCTTTATTTTCAAGCACTGAGTACTTAGGCAGTGTGTCAGGCAGGGCTTGTGAGAATGGGAAGAAGATTCTGTATGTGGAATGTGTGTATGGGTGTAAAAAATGAGTTTCTTAAAAATGGTCATTAATTCATTTCACCAAGATCTTTTGTTTGCTACCCAGAGTCCTTCTGCTTTAAGTTGTTGGTTTGGATGCATTTTTGTAAATTGTTTTGAGTTCATGTCTACACTTGCAAAATATAGGCATACTGCATAGGTTTAAGAAAAGTGAATATTTTATGTAATAAATGCAGGGACCATTATAATATTTAACACACTAGTTTTCTCAAGGGTAGACCGGGATGGAGGAACTCAGTTTGCTCTTGGACAAACTCAAAGGTACAAAGTTAACAACAAAACAAGACAAAAACCCCAGCAGCAATGGAAAGGGATCTAGAGATCTGTTGCCAAAGGAAGACTTCGTAGAAAATAGTTGGAGGTTTTACATGTGTTTGTACTAAATTATTGGGTTGAACAATATGGAATTTTTCATTTTCTGGTCAAAGCTATTGAATGTCTGCATTTTATATTCTTGAACATAAAAATAATTGGTAAAGAAGGTGGCACTACCAATTATTAACCTGATCATTTTGGTTTTGTTTTTAACTTCTTACCTCTGCTGTGGCCAAAAGCAAAGGGCCCCTAGTCTAGTTTGCCTTGCCCTTACAACAGGTTTTGCAGGAGGGAATTTTAGAAGTTGAGTGTCTGTGTGACTTTACCCTCCAAGGAGGTTCATAATAGCTTAGAAGCTTTAATCAAAAGCTATAAGAAGGTTGAATTCCCTCAGCATCATCATACAGTAAACCCAAAAAGTTGAACATTGAGTCAGCAGATATTCTGAGTACATACTGTATTCCAGGCATAATTATCAGATCCAGGTGTTAAATAAAGACTGTTCGGTATTTTTTAATTACCAGTAGTCATTTAAAGGAAAAAAGGAGAGTAGAGTCAGCTCTGTCTTTTGACCTGCAATACCAGGTAAGAGTAACCAGAAGTTTGATGTAAAATGGGCAGAGAAATTAAGCAACCCTGTGAATTCTGGCAGTAAATAGGAGCTTGCTTTCAAAACAAACCTGCTAGCTAGTATGTTGTTTTGTCTTTCTAAGGCAAACTGTTTGTCATTGTTGGAATTTTTCTTTTCAATAAAGAATCCTGCAGGAAAAATTAGACCAGCCCGTCTCTGCTCCACCATCGCCTAGAGATATCTCCATGGAGATTGATTCTCCAGAAAATATGATGCGTCACATCAGATTTTTAAAGAATGAAGTGGAACGACTGAAGAAGCAACTGAGAGCTGCTCAGTTACAGCGTACGTAGCCTCTGGTTTCACTGGTTTTGTAACCCTAGAGTTAATAACCTTACCAAATGCAGGCTGATACCAATATTGAATTACCACTGAATTTGCAGTCATTAAATTCATATATCACTGATGCATGTTTACTTAAGTTTATCATCCTGGAATGGATTCTTTTTTTTTTTTTTTTTGAGTGTTATAGTAGGGGAGAACAAAACCATTTAGAATACTTCCAGAAAATAATTCAAGTAATTTCAGGAGCATCCAAGATCACAGGTAACATTTTTAATCTTCTCTCCCATGTTTATATCTAGGATTGTGCTAACAAAAATATTGCAGCAGACCTCAAAGCGCTTTCAAAATATTAAGGCAGAGAGTAGTGTTTACCTTCCTTACTGCTACATTCAACCTTAGCTGACATTTGTTCATGGTATTTGAGGAGTAAATGCTTTTGAAATTTATACTCAGTATTTTGGAATAAGCCAAGATGTTAAGTTGAAAAATCAAAGGACTAGAGTTCTGAATACCTGCTAGGTCGCTGTGTATTTTCTTGAGTCCCTCCTATTTGCTTGTTCGGCTGTTCCAATTTATTTTTCTGAACAGATAATTCAGTGAAAGGTTTGCAGTGAAAAAAATAGGTCTTTGTCTTTTTCCTAGTCTCTAGCTACCCTGCTCCCACAATTATACATTTGTACTGTATTTTTCCAGATATATTTGTATATAAACTTATTTATACAAATACAGTTTACCCTTGAACAACATGGGTTTGAACTGTGCTAGTTTGCTTATACTGTAGATTTCTTTTCTTTTCTCTTTTTTTTTTTTTTTTGAGATGGAACCTGGCTCTGTTGCCCAGGCTAGAGTGCAATGGTGCGATCTCAGCTCATTGCAACCTCCACCTCCTGGGTTCAAGTGATTCTCCTGCCTTAGCCTCCCTAGTAGTTGGGATTACAGGTGCGCACCACACTCAGCTAATTTTAGTATTTTTAGTAGAGCTGGGGTTTCACCATGTTGGCCAGGCTGGCCTCGAACTCCTGACCTCATGACCTTCCCACAGCCTCCCAAAGTTCTGGGATTACAGGCATGAGCCACCGTGCCCGGCCGGATTTTTTTTCCAATACGTACAGTTGTCCCTTCTTATCTGCAGGTTCTGCATCCAAAACCAAAGGTGGGTGGATAATACAGTCTTCATGGGATGTCAAACATGTAGATGTGGAAGGCTGACTTTTCCTATCTATGGGTTCCTCAGGGCTGACTGCAGGACCAGAGTATGCACACATATTGGTATACTTGTGGGTCAGGGATTCTGAGGGACAACTGTAGTAACACAATGAACACTTTTTTACACCTTTCTCTTTTCGCTTACAATGCATTGTAGTTTTTCCCCCTGCTGTTATGTACAGAGCTGCCTTCATCCCTTATTTAAAGGCAGCAATTTAATTGATTGTATGGATATGCCATAATTTAGTCCTATACCAGTGGACCCTTTTTGGTTGCTATGCTACCACCTCAATGAACGTCTCTATACACAGGTTTCTGGGCTTTGATACCTGTGTAAGAACACCTTCAGGATAGATTCCAGGAAGTGGATTTGTGGGGCCACATGGAATGTGCATTTTTAAAAGTTCAGTGGTTCTTACCTTTGTTTTCTTCTCTGAAGTTCCTTACAAATTCTTGTGCTATGGAGCATCTAGGATGGTGCATCAGCATCATCCCTGGAGCCTGTGAGAAACATGATGTATTACTTTTCTATTTCTACTATTACAAATACCACAAAACTAGAGGCTCAAAACAATACACACTTAACATTTTACAGCTCTAAGATGGGACTCACTAGGCTAAAATCAGGGTGTCATCAGGGCTGCCATTCTTCTGGAGGTTTGTGGGGAGCCTGTTTCCTCACCTTTTCCAGCTCTAGAGGCTGCCTGCATTCCCTGGCTTATGGCCCCTTCCTTGCAGTTGTACCACTCCACCTCTGCCTCTGTTGTTGCATCTTCTTTTCATTCTGATTCCCCTGCCTCCCTTTATTAGGGTCCTCGTGATTACGTTGGGCCCATTCTGATAATCTAGGATAATCTACCCATCTCAAGGCCCTTAATCACATCTGCAAAGGCCCTTCTGTCAATTGAGGTTAGTAGCGTTTATAGGTTTTGGGGATTAGCATGTGGGCATCTTTAGGGAATCACGATTCTAGCCCTATACAGATTTCTGGACTTACTCCAAGGAGTAAAAAAGGAGTATATTTTTTTAAAAATTAAGTAATCCTACTTTGGGAGGCCAAGATGGGTGGATCACGAGGTCAAGAGATCAAGACCATCCTGTTCAACATGGTGAAACCCCGTCTCTACTAAAAGTACAAAAATTAGTTGGGCGTGGTGGTGCACACCTGTAGTCCCAGCTACTCGGGAGGCTGAGGCAGGAGAATTGCTTGAACCCAGGAGACAGAGGTTGCGGTGAGCTGAGATCGCGCCATTGCACTTCAGCCTGGGTAACAAAAGCGAAACTCCATCTCAAAGAAAAAATTAAGTAATCCTGATATAGACCTCAGGTTGATAATTACTATGTGTGTTTGGTGAAAGTCACTGAGATAATGTTCTCAAATATTTAATAAGATGTTTTATGAGTTTTTACCACGTGGGTGCACAAACACCTTTTAGCACCTTCCTGAGCTCTTTCCAGGGCTGTCAGTTTGTGATTTTCTTTCTCATTTATAATGCTTCGTTGTGACCCTAGCAAAAATTTAGAAGGCATATGGGGAGAATTCATTCTTACTACTCTATCCATACTGCACTATTAGGTCTCTGAAGAGACTGCAGATACTAACAGGCATTTGTATGTGCTATTTCGGATTTTGTAGGACAGAGAAAGCTGAGCTAAAGAAGCAGCAAGTGGCACTTAGCTGCTTGCAGTGGTTGGATTGGGCCTAAAGGGTGTTTTAATGACTTTTCATCCTCCATTCCTTGCATTCTCCTTAGGTTAGATGACGTGGGCCTCTTTTGGATTCAGCTGTGCGAGGTGGCTCCTCACCCTCCAAGCCTGACTGCATCTGAACTTGAACCTCTCTCTCAACAGTTCTCAGCAATATTTGAACAGTGGAATCTCCTGGCCAGCATTTAATAGATCAGTGGCTAGGACTCATTCTTGGGATTCTGACTTAATTGGCTTGGGGTATGGTCTAGGCATTGGTATTTTCTAACCATGTATTTGAAAGGGAACACAAGCCATGCAGACCTTTGGATCATTTGGGAGCCACCTCTTTGGAATCTGTGGAAGTCATCCTCAGTTCACACCATCTTTGACTAAATACAATAAGTCCTTACTTCACATGATTCTTAAGTTCTTGCAAGCTTTAGGAGAACAACTTACTGCATAACCAAGCCAATTTTACTGTAGGCTTACAAGAGTTAAGTTCTTATGGCATACATACATTGTTTCACTTAAAGTCACAGTTTCCAAGGATCTATGGATGATATTAAGTGAGGGCTTACTACACTGGGAAATGGCTGTAGACCAGGGGAGATACAAACTGTGGCCCCTGAGTACTAGGGAGTTCTGTGTAGAAGGAGGACGACGACTCATAGGAACAGATCCGGTCAGGTGAGGCGGTGTGCCAGCAGGGGGCAGCCGAGAAATGCTCTGCCAACAGCCTTCTGTGTGTGAGTCTGTGGCACCAAGAGGTGCTGGACCTGGTGCCTTCTCTGTGCCTGTCTTCTAGGTCAGTTGCTGAACTGCCAGGCAGTCTTCCAGCCCATCACTTCAGTTGACATCCCTATTTATGGATATATTGTTTAAGGATTCCCCCTGCTGAGTTCCCTGATGCTAAAGGATTGCCACTTTCTTTGAAAGACAGTGTTTCCTCTGAAGTTACTCTTCTTGGAGCCTCACTAATCTTTAATTCTGCAAAGGATTCCATGGCAGTCTCTAGCACCCTTCCTGTAAAAGGCATTATAAGATTCCTATTATGGAAAAGAAAGTCAGCTTGCTCTGATAGTCACCCTTCTAATCTAGAAACAGCAAATACTCCAAGGGGCCAATCTTTTGTTTCCTGTCGAGCTAAGTGAAAAATTCTGCATGCTTGCGTATTTGGGATGAAATAGTTTAAATCGTTTATATTAAAAGTGTACTTTGTAAATATTTTCCCAGCATGCCTTCAATTAAAGAGATTTTTGAGTCTGGATTAGACCGTGGGGTTTCCAGCTATGCTGAAACAGCCAAGGGATTTAGTGTTTAGTGCACGTAATAGTGTTTAATAATTTGGTATTTTTATTTGAATTTCTAAAATAAGGATATTCAAGAGCTTTTATATATTCTGTAATGATGCTGTCTTGGAAATCATTGAATACTTATCAGAAGTCTTCATTGGCTAAAATGCCAGACCTTTGTAGAGTTACTTAAAACTGAAACTAATTTGATGGGAATTGAGAGTTGAAGTAGGGTCAATCTGTGGTAGAAAAATGCTCAGTGTGGCATTCAGCTCCTTCTTTCTTCCCTAAATTTGGACTGAACTGACAATATGGAACAACAGCCTACAGGAAACTCTCTTAGATGTGCTCATGGCCACTCTGAATTTGTAGCTGCTTTTCAGATAAGATAAGTATATAGATATTTTGCTTTTCCCAAGTTCATTCACAAAGACAAGGGAAAGGAGTGAAGCAAGAAGATGGGTAGACACACATTTTGTATTAGATAATTCTAGTTTCTTGGTAGCAGATTCTGTGTGAGGTAAACCAGAAAGGAATGGGGGCAGTGGGACGGTTGCCAAAAGAGAAAGGAAGACGTGTTTTTCTTTTTTTGGAAGGGTGGAGTATGCCACAGAATCCTGTGAAGAATAATCTCAGAAGTACAAAAGTTGTGATGGCTCCAGGGAACTTAGCTGAAGGAGACCCTGGATCCCCATAAAGATGTCAGTTCCCCATTTCAGATTCCTGGGGGAGGGTGTCCAAGTGGCTCAGCCGGGGTCCAACATCGAGCCCCAGGGCTGGTCAGCTCTGTCCTGGGAGACGGCTGCTGTAGCAGAGACCTGGATTTGTGGAACAGCTCCTGAGCAGAGGCATTTGTCATAAGCGAGATGCCATTCCAAGGGGTGCCAGCTATATACAGGTCTTCACCTGCCGTCTGTCGTGGCATGTGCATGAGTCAGGGTAACAGACAGCCACACACATACCACAAATTAGACTTTGAAATATTAATCTAAAGTTTTCTGATTTACTGTGTCAGTGTCTATTCTCATGAAAAGAATGTCAACTGTTATCACATGTGTTCTTAAGTACAGTGGTTCTTGGTGTGCCTCCACCACTGTGCACAGCAGGCATGCCAACAAGTGTCACAGGTTCCCCTAGATGGCTCACTGTGTCTGGAATTGAGAGGCAGCCAAATTGGTATCTATACAAGAGCTGGTGGGTGGAATCTTGGCCTCCCTCCTCTCCCAGCTCTGGCAATGTAGAGAAGAGCTGTGGTAGTGGCTACTTCAGGACTCAGCGACAATTCCATTTCCTCTTGTACTTAAGGCACTTTAGAATGCAAGTGAGTGGGAGTGAAGATGCCTAACCTGCCAACAATGCCTTTTATATTTTTTTTTCTAAAAGGAAAGCATCGGAAAACTGTTATACTTGAGATGAACTTTAAATCCAGATCTCATCTATGTGCAGGAAAATGAGAAAGATCATCTTTTTTGTGTGTTTTTTTTGAGACAGAGTCTTGCTCTGTCACCCAGGCTGAAGTACAATGGCTTAGTCTCAGCTCACTGCCACCTCCACCTCCTGAGTTCAAGCAATTCTTCTGCCTCAGCCCCCCCAAATAGCTGGGATTACAGGTGTCAGCCACCATACCTGACTAATTTTTGTATTTTTAGTAGAGACAGAGTTTCACCATGTGGGCCAGGCTGGTCTTGAACTCCTGACCTCAGGTGCTCTGCCCTCCTCAGCCTCCCAAAGTCTTATGATTACAAGTGTGGCTACCATACCTGGCCAGAAAGACTATCTTGTAACAGTTCCCTCTGTCTATGGGATAGGGGCTAAACTGAAGTCTCCTTTTTTTTAGATTTGGATGTGATTGCATGAAACGTGGTTTAATTGAAAACTCTGACTTTTCAGATTCAGAGAAAATGGCACAGTATCTGGAGGAAGAACGTCACATGAGGGAAGAGAACTTGAGGCTGCAGAGAAAGCTACAGAGGGAGATGGAGAGAAGAGAAGCCCTCTGTCGACAGCTCTCCGAGAGTGAGTCCAGCTTAGAAATGGATGACGAAAGGTGTGTGCATGTCCTATGAGCCTTGTTTTTGTTTCTTTGTTTGTTTTTAAAAAAGAAAAACCCAGGTTCCAAAGGGCTTTTCTTTGGCATCCTGTTAAGTGTATAAGGGGATGGCTTAAATATTTATTTATTGTACTAATAAAAGATGCTGAGAATGGGATAAAGATTGAACATTTTCCTTAATCACAAAAAGATGGGAAAAAAATGCCCCTCTAAAATTATTTGTTGGGGAGAGAAATGGAGACAGGATTATTTTAGAGAAGCAGCAGAGTTTACATTTGTTGTTGAATTAGTTTAATACAGAGGTCTATCTGTTTAAAGCATGGGGACATATTAATTCCTGTACTGTGTAACGATAAGCAAGCTATAGTGCAGCTCGATGAAAACAATGCATGCATAGGTTGAAAAGAATCAGCAGGGACACAGGTGGAAGTTGTTGAAATCCCACAGGGTCTTGGCTTAACACACTTGATAACTTTTGAGCCTTTTTATAGCCACTTTAAAAAATAAAACAAATGTATTGCATTCATCTGTTCAAACCTAAGCAATGAATCCCCGCATGGCCCCACTGTGAGTGATCCATCCTTTGGCTAACTAGTGAAAATGGTCTCAGGTATTTGTGCCTCATCCATATCTCCATTGTCCTCCTATCTAAATTTGGGAATTAAGTGGTTGTAAGATAACAAACAAATATAAATGGAAAAAATTGTTCAGTCAGCAGAGAAACCCAGCAGTTAGAGAATTAACCTTTCTCTGAACCAGATCGTTTATGCAAGGAAATTCTCCATTCTGGATCAGGGATGCCCTGGCTTTACATGGGCCATATCTCAGTGTGAGAGGTGAGATTGGATATTCTTGGGGGTCCCTTCAGCAGGACTGGGCATTCAGTGTCTGAAACCAGGGCTACTCATGGCTGTGACTAGTAGCACTGTCTGTTAATGCCAACATGTGCTGTCTGAAACATGTAGGCGTGTTAGCACATCCGTACTCTGTTTCTATGATGGAATAGATCGGGAGGACTAACAATGCTGTTGATCAGTTTGCTATGGACAGTGGCATTGCTGTTTAAAGAAAAATTTAAGGTTATAATGAAAGTCTATATTTTTATAATAAGAAAAAATGAACAGCAGTAACAGATTATCCTATTTTAAATATGCATGTTTATGCTTCTTCATTTGAAAATAATAAAGATTATTCCTTCTCAAAACCTTCTTATAAAACTACAGTTTCCTATTCTTTCTAAAATCTATATCTCTTAAGAACCATTTGACTAACACTATCAGCTAGAATTCTAAATAGCTTATTAGCTACTTTATTAAATACCATAAGATGCAGACCATATCTAGCATCAGGGACCCAATTTGGGGTAAGATACACCCTAAGGAAATATGTCTTCTGACTGCAGTGTCAATACTGAAGCAAGTTTAGCTTGCCAGGTAAGTAGTTTTTTCCAGAACCGGTATTCATTTCAGAACGTTTGCCCTACCTTTTGGAAGTCAGATTATCCCAGATAGAGCACAGCTGCCCAATACTTTCCCTACTAGGAACAATGATACTACATTTGGGAGAAAGAAAATAGCCCAGCACTTAAAAGACCACAGACACCTCTTAGTCCGCTAGTGGATGTGTAGAGTACAAGAAGTTCCACCTGGTGCCACTAGGGTGGGTCGCTTGTGCAGGATGGTTTATCAGGAAGTCTCTCAAGCAGAAATTTCTCCTAGTCAGCACTCCCTGCTCATTTCACAGAGTGTAAGCTGATGTTCCTGATGATCACACTTCAGCACTTTCAGGTCTGATGTGACTTCTGAATCCAGGAAAAAGGCAGACTCAGCATGGTGTGGCCAAGCGTGACCTGCTGTAGGTGTTCAGTGCTCAGGTCTTATTAAATCCTAGTGTGTGACTATCTGTTAAGCAGGGCTTGCTTGTAAACAGTGGATACTCTGTTCACAGGAATGAGTATCTGTAGGCTTTAATTTGATGACATAAATCTCAGAGGGCTTGCTTGGTTTTGAGTTTCAAATAACAATTTAAATGTAGACACTGACATGTGAGTATCTTAGTAACTCTTGGAACAGTGGAGGTGTATTTCAGCATAGCTGTTGTGTGATGGAGAAAAAACTGGTCCTCTCTGTGATATGCTGCAGCTCTTTCACCTGACCTCCATCCTGAGCTAAACATCCTAGATTTTTCAGCTGGTGATCCTTGGAGTGAGGTTTGTCAAACAGCAGAGCGGTGTGACTCGGGAGTACATTTTATAAATGTTTCTAACTATAACATCACTCTAAACATTCAGAATTTTGATCTCAAGATGTGAACCCCAAATATTTTCTCCTAAAAACTCTCTTAATAACTATTTTAATGCAGGTGGTTCCATCACTTCCTCCTCTCTCCTCTTAGGTATTTTAATGAGATGTCTGCACAAGGATTAAGACCTCGCACTGTGTCCAGCCCGATCCCTTACACGCCTTCTCCAAGTTCAAGCAGGCCTATATCACCTGGTGAGCATATGTCTTTGGCTATTTCAGTGATTGATTCCTGGTACATTGAATAGGCATCCCTGATTATGGTGCCTTCACCTTTTTGAAAAAAAGAATATCTTTGACTATGATTTTAAGTAATGATGGGTAGACAAAAAAGCCTTAGGTAGATTTCTAAGATGCATCCTAGCACACCTTTTATGGGTTCTTTTGCCATATTCCACATACATTAATCTCATTTTTATCCTCAGAATAATTAACGTAGGCATCATTTTCCCCATGTCAAAGTAAGGAAGCAGCAATTCAGAGGGTCTGTAACTACTGGTTACACAGCCAGGAAGTGGCAAGGCAGGGCATGCCTGTTTCCAAAGCCTTGTGTGTTCTTTCTAACATGAGCTGCCTCCTGATATCTCCTGTGATTGGTGAGTGGGACCTGGCCCTAGTAGGCAGGCCGCAGAAGAGGGAAGGAACTACTGTCAGGCAGTCTGCTTCTGGCTTTGCCCTCACAGCCTTTTCCTCAAAGGCTTGCTTGTCTCCATCTGACCCCAAAAATTCTTTCCTGAACTCTGTGGCTCAGTACCAGCACGATGTGGGACTCTCAGGCCAGGAGGTCAAGTAACTGATCCAGTGAGAAAGAAAGATGAAGCAGAGGGTGGAGTGGGTGGCCAGTGGAGCAGAGGGAGGAGAGAAAAGGTGACAGGCCAAAGTATTGCATCTTGGGATCAAAATGTTGAGACTAATTTTCTGCGCTTGCTGGTAAACAGATTTTCAACTGAGTTGGGAGAAAAGTGTGGAGGGGAGGGTGATAGAGGCAGAGTTTTGCAATAGAATAGAATGAGGTGACTGCTTTGAAGGATGGCAGCATGAAGTTTTTATAAAGTAAAACAGCTTTGCATCAGGATAACAAAAGTTTACAGCACTGTGCTGCTGATAACTTTTTTTTTTTCTTTAAAGACGAAGCAATCAAAAGACAAAGTCTAGCACAAAGGGTGGCCACCTTTGTACCAATGGGCCAGCATGCTCTCTGGTATCGGACAGGGGTAAAGATGCTGATTGCCAAGCAGAAGGACTTGCTATCAAAGATCAATGGCAGGATCGTCACAAGTTGTTCTTGCCAAAAGGATGTTCCCAAACCTGTTTCTTCCACCCTCTAGTGCCATTAAATCTCTCTTTAGAAGCTTCTCTGCCTCTCAATTTTCCCAAAATAGCGCTTGGGTTTCTTTACCATGATAAAGGCCTTTTTTGCCTTCTGATGTATTGATGTAAAAGGAAGTCGTGAGTCAGGAAGAAGTAAAATGGAGGATTATTTTATTATTTTTGATAGTGATGCTGATTCATATTAAATATAATTTAATACCCTGTTTGATTTATTTAAACCCAAAGCCTTAGAAGCATATAATTTCTGATTGATTAAAAAGATTGTTGCAATCATGGAGAAAAGAAAAAGAGCAAATGTCAGGCCTTGGTTAGGAATATTACTTCTATTTTACAAAGATTCTTGAGGAAGATCTTACTCTATTTACATAATTTTTACTTTCACGGTACCTGTTCCTATAGTAGGACCTCCATCAAGTGGAGGGCTTGCCTGGATAGATAAGCTATTTGACTTTTCTTAAACTGTGTAATAAGTAACACTTAGGTTTTTTTCCTTACAGCTAAACTCAATGAGAATAGTTTCATTCTGTTTTAAATTCTATAACATCATCAAAGGAGATTTTATCTATTTGGAAGCAGAATTACTCCATTCTGATCTAGTACATTGTAGTGTTTTGCATAGAAGATCACCAAAACCTGAATATTCCAGTTTTCTTTTCACATTAGTTTTTATTGGAAAAATTTGTGGTTCTCAGTATTAATAATATCTAGTCACTTCCTTAGTGGAAATATGCTGTTGGAATAGCATTCATTTCCATTTTAAACATATTGGCTCTGAATTTTCCTCCCTTTCCATTTCTGATTGACATTGGAAATCTTGTGTTTTTATTTTCACTAACTGTTTGAAATATTGGAAATTACATATTGAAAATGTACTTGAAAAATGCATAGCCTAAAACCAAGAAAGAGTATCATCTTTATTATATTTGGACTGCTTTTATGAATTATATATAGGAAGAGTGTTACTTTTCAGGTCATTCATCATTTTATGCAGTGTAATAGAGGACATTCCCAGTTAGCATGTTGTGATGTGTCTGAATGAGGGATAGGCAATGATGAGGTCTAAAAAATAGGTCTGCACCCTAATGGCAATGAACGTACCCCACAGATCTTGATTTTGAATTCCTTTTGCCAATTTAAACAACTAGAGCTGCTTGGAGAAATGAATGTTTCTAGAATTGGGGCACAGAATGTACAAGATTTGCACTACCTTGTAGTACAAAAGAGTAAAGAAGAGCCCAGAAAACAAAGTGATGAGGGTATGTCAGGATTCAGGAGCTCCCAAACACCAAAACTGGGACAATTTGAGCAATATTAATTATTACATTATAACATTATTTAATATAAATCAAAAATCAAACATATCCAGAGTCCAAACTGATATGAATCAATGACTAAAGAAACAAGGGAGAAGATAAAAATCCTCGTGGAGAGAATTCCAAGTAATATTTATAGATATTCTGCCTTCAGGAAGATGGAAGTAACACTCTACTCAAGCGTGGGCTAGGAGACTATCATATTTAGAGGTCAAGTGTAAGGAAAACTTGGCAAAGGAGATTAGGAAGTTGTCACCAGAAAAGTAGAAAGAAAATTGGTATATGATGTCACTGAGATCAAGGCAAAGAATTTCACCAGGAAGGGAGTGGTCAGCGGCAAGGTCAAGTAAAATTAGAGTGGAGATCAGTGATTGCCACGGGCAGCAGAGAGCTCACTGCCAACCTTAGCTAGAGCAGTTTTTGATGGAGTGGTATGGACAAAAGCCAGATCAGGAGTTAAAGAGGATATTGTATCTAAATTGTTAGAATTTTTAACAAAGAAGGGGTTTTATATATGACTTGTGTGTGTCAAATAATTTTAAAAGGAAGAAAAGGTATCTGCCTTTAATTTGTTTCTACTTTTTTTTTTAAAGCAAAGAGATATTAAAACTTGGAGCATTCAGAGGATATAAAGAAGCAGAAATAAAATCATCCAGAATTCTTCCATCCAAATGTGGTGTTAATGTTTTAGGGTTTTCAGGTGTCTCCTGTCCCACTCCCTACAATTTACCTTTAGGTAGTTGTTTCATACATATTATGAAATGCTTTTGTATCTTGTTTTATATTGCTTAGTGTTTTTTCTCAGTCATGAATTGCCTTTAATTATCATCTTTTAAATTTACAGTCTTGACAGTGAAATAAATCTTAGAATTTTTGCTGTAGTTATTGTATTTCCATATCAAAGCAAGAGAAGTTTATTCCAGCAAAGACTTTATATCAAACCATAATATTATATTTGGTAAGCTGGCGTTTGTCGTTTGGCAATTTCAACTTAGGTTTTGGTGGAGAGGGGTTATCCTCTATTATACTCCTGGGTCAGAGGGTGAAGATGCATGATACTTAGAACTTAAGGAAAAACAAAAATCAATTGTATATGGTTTCCAACCTCTAAGAGCTTATAATCAACAACAGGGCCTACAGAAGTAGGTTAAAGAAAAAAAACTAATACAAGGCTAAATGTAATAAATTTCATAAAATGTGTATATTTTATACCCTTTAAAAAGTTACATAGTTAAACATATGGCAGTATGTCCATTCAGTGGAATGCTATTCAGCAATAAACAGATTAACTGTTGACACTTAGAACAATTTGGATAGATTGCAGGGGCATTGAACTGAATGAAAAGGGCTAATCTCAAAGGATTACCTACTATATTATACCATTTCTACAACATTCGCAAAGTGACAAAATTATAGTGATTAGTCATTGCTAGGATGAGTTAGGATTAGAAGAATGGTTGAGCTGTACACATGCAGACGCACACAAAGAGCACACATGGAAGCTGATGAAATCCAAACCAAGTCTGTACCTTAGTTACTAGTATTGTATCAATGTCAATTTCCTGGTTTTGACAATGTGCTATTATGTTAGGTATAATCGGGGGAAGCTGAGTGAAAGATACATGGGAACCCTGTAATATTCTTTTAATTTCTTGTGAATTGAAAACTATTTCAAAATAAAAAGTTATTATAATTTTTTTAAACCCAAGGTAAACTAGTTTAAAAAGAGGTTCAATGAAGAGAGAGCTACCAGCTTAGAGAGCTTTTGAGATGGGCTTTGAGAGTAGTTAATGAGCTAAAGTGATTCAAACCCTTACTTTTGCCAGGCAGTCTCCAAGCACTTTGTGATATTATCCATTTCATCCTCATGACAACCTTGCATAGCCACAGTAATCCCATTGAACAGCTCAGGAACCTAAAGCATAATGAGATTAAGGAACTCGTCTACTTTTTTTTTTTTAGACGGAGTTTCACTCTTGTTACCCAGCCTGGAGTGCAATGGCGCAATCTTGGCTCACCGCAACCTCCGCCTCCTGGGTTCAGGCAATTCTCCCGCCTCAGCCTCCTGAGTAGCTGGGATTACAGGCACATGCCACCATGCCCAGCTAATTTTTTGTATTTACTTTCACTTACTGCTAAGTGTCAGAGCTAGGATTCAACGTAGTCTGACTCTAGAATCTGTAGTCTTTGTCTTCTCCAAAGCATGAGTGAGGTGCCTATTGACACTGGGGGCAGGAAGAAGCAAGTACTATGGTAAAGAAAAGACATTCTCAGGCTAGGGCACTGGTTAACAGAGGCATAGAGGTCTCAATCAAGAGCAATAAAATCACTATGGTTCTTTTCACAGCTGCCCTGGGGTTCACCTCCCTGGGGATTCATTGGTTTGGGATAAGGCAAGCAGAGCTTTGATATTCCTGTTGAGAACTACTGACCTGGAGCCTCAGAATATAGTTTGAAGCCAAATGTAGAAGTCTTGATAACAGCTAGAGAAGGAGATTTTTTTTTTTTTTTTTTTTTTTTTGAGATGGAATCTTGCTCTGTTGCCCAGGCTCAGTGGCATGATCTTGGCTCAGTGTAACCTCTGCCTCCTGGGTTCAAGCAGTTCTCCTGCCTCAGCCTCCCAAGTAGCTGGGATTACAGGCATGTGCCACCACGCCTAGCTGATTTTTTGTATTTTTAGTAGAGTCGGGGTTTCACCATGTTGGTCAGCTGGTCTTGAACTCCTGACCTTAGGTCTCC
The DNA here is from genome assembly GCF_049354715.1 of Callithrix jacchus. NCBI lineage: Eukaryota > Metazoa > Chordata > Mammalia > Primates > Cebidae > Callithrix > Callithrix jacchus. The sequence continues at coordinate 70,664,255 of NC_133513.1, forward strand.
TCAGCCTCCCAAAGTGCTGAGATTATTATAGGCATGAGACACCGTGCCCAAGCAGGATGTTTTTTTTCTTAAGTAGGCAAGAGAAAGTCTGAAGATTCCCTTGGTCAACCTCGTGACTCCAGACCCTATGTCCCCCTCCCAGCTTGCAAAAGGCACCCTGAACTGTGACTCCGTAACTTTCCACTGCCTACCCCAAACCTAGAAAACCAACTGCTATCCCACTACCCTTTGCTGACTCTTTTCAGACTCAGCCCACCCTTACCTGGGTGAATAAACAGCCATGTTGCACACACACACACACACACACACACACACACACACACACACACTGAAAGTATGAAGATTCTTGATTAGTGGCTTACCATACTCATAATTACCCCTCAGAAAAATTAACTCAGTGATACTAGAAAATAGACTCGATTTTTAAAAATGAACTGAATTCCCTATTTGGAGACAAGGATCTACTTTTATATTTTATAACCTTTCTCTTAAATATAATAACTTCTGTAAGAAATAAAATTAGGGTTTTATTCCCCAATGTTATTTTAAAGAAAATGTTTCTTTTTCCAGATGAATAATGTACTTGTGATTCCAATAAATATCACATTAAACAACCAGTTATTTTCCAAAGTCTTGTCCTTTATCCCAGACCTCCATTTTTGTAAATGTGAATAAAAACTCCACAATTGGAAATGGAAATATGTCAAATAGAAAGCATCACTAATTGATAGTCAAATCACAGGATAAACTTTTAGCATTAGATGTTGAGAGCACAGAAAACTCCTACGATAATAGCACAACTAAAGGAAAACTTGTCTGAACAAAAAAGACAAATGAAAAAGCATACTTGTTTTTATGTAGTTCAGAAAAGCAGTAAGTAGAGTTCATCTTGCTTGGCCTCTAATAGGTGATAGTAGGTTCAGAGTGATTGTCAATTGGTGGTTCCTATCCACATTTCCCCAAATTGCTCCTTTGTTTTCCCTTTTCACTTTGTCATATGGAACCTACCTTGTGCTAGGTATCGTGGTAGATGTTGGGAACTCAAAGGTGTAGACAGCTAGCCACATTTGTGCAGCGATAAACAAGTAATTCCTCAGACCAGCTGGTGACTTCTGCACTAACTCTCCGAAGACCAGGGCTGCACGTGCCACATGTAGGTGAGGGTCGCTTTCAGATATTTTCAAAATATTGTTGTTGGACCCCAATCCAAACCTGTCTAACAGTAAGGAGAGTCTGGACATACAGATGGTACAAACACGGTGGAGATGATCCTGGAGTGCTAGAGGAAGACTACGCAGAAAATTATAGTGGACTGGGGGTTGTTTCTTCCTTAAATACCAGGTTCTTTCAGGAACATTGGCATATGTAGGGCTTTTGTTCTTTGTATTGAATATCCTCAAGTTGTGCCATTCTCAGTGGTTTTGTTAGCTGTTATGGCTGAGACACACACACACACACACACACACACACACACACACACACACACACACAGTCTCAAACACGCTCTTCCTGTCTTGTTGATATGCTGATATATATATTTTTTGGCTGGGGCTAGTGAGGTTGAGTTCATTGGCTACTTAATATTGTCTCCAGTTTGGTCAGTTGTTGATACAACTTTTGACACTACTGCTTCTCTTGCATTTGATGTTTACTCCTTTGCTCTATTTTCTCCGCTTTATTCTTATTCCTTCTCATGACTTTTGCTTTCCTGAATCTCAGTGGAACTCCTGACAGGGTTTGACATAAGGAAATCATTATTGTGGTGAAAAATATATCTTAATGTAAGATCTATCCTCTTTTAAATGTACAATACAGTTACTGCTAACTATGTACAATGTGCAGCAACTCTCTTTTGCTTATTCATTTTGCTAAACTGAAACCTTATACCTGTCGAGCAGCCAGTGCACCACCATTCTACTCTGTGTCTATGCGATTGGCTATTCCAAATTCCTGATATAAGTGGAACCATGTGGTGTTTGTCCTTTTGTGACTGGCTTATTTCACTTAGTATAATATTATCCAGGTTAATATGTTGTTGCATATGGCAGGATTTCCTTCTTTTAGAGTGAATAATATTCCATTATATGTTCATATACACCATATTTTCTTTGCTCATTCGTTGATGGATAGTGAAGTTGTTTCCACATTTTTGTTATTGTGAATAACACTGTAGTGAATACGGGATTGCTAATATGTCTTTGAGATCCTGATTTCAATTCCTTTGTATAAATACCCAGAAGTGGGATTGCTAGATCATGTGGTACTTCTAGTTTTAATCTTTTGAGGCATTTTCATACTGATTTTCATAGTAGATGTACCATTTTACATACCAACCATGTATAAGGGTTTTTTCTCCATATCCTCACCATCACTTACCTTTTTTTTTTTTTTTTGATAATGGCCCTTAACAGTTGTGAGGTGATATCTCACTATACTTTTGATTTGCATTTCCCTGATAATTGTCTTTTCATCTATCTATTGGCACATTTGTGTGTCTTTTCTAGAGAAATGTCTATTCAAGTTCTTTGTGTAGTTTTTCATTGTGCTATTTGAGTTTGTTTGCTTTGAGCCATAGGAGTTACTTATGTATTTTGCGTATTAACCCCTTACCAGGTATATGGTTTACAAATATCTCTTCCCATTCTACAGGTTGCCTTCTCAGTCTGTTGACTGTTTCCTTAGTACAGATGCTTTTTAGTTTAATGAAGTCCCACATACGTTTTTTGCTTTTTTTTTGTTGCCTCTGTTATATCCAAGAACTCATTGCTAAGACCAATGTCAAGGAGCTTTTCCCTAATTTTCCTTCTAAGAATTTTATAGTTTAAGGTCTTAGCCTTTAATCCATTCTGAGTTGACTTTCATATGGAATGTAAGATAAGGTCTAGTGTCACTCCTCTGCATGTGAATATCCAGTTTTCCCAACACCATTTGTTGAAGAGATTGTCCTCTTTCCCCATTGTATATTCTTAATGCCCTTTTTGAAGATCAGTTGACCATATATGAATGTTTATTTCTGGGATCTCTATTCTGTCCTAGAACTTAACTTTTATTTCCCTTGTTGTCCATACCATTTAGGGAGCCCACCATTCTTTTCCTCTGTTTGTATTTTTGTGGGTGATTTAGAACTTCTGCAATTTAAAACCTCCTAGATAGTTGAAGACACCAGATAATTGAGCTTAAAATGATACTTTATTTGTTGTTATATTTCAGGTCTATCATATGCAAGTCACACAGTTGGTTTCACGCCACCAACTTCACTGACTAGAGCCGGAATGTCTTACTACAATTCCCCAGGTCTTCACGTGCAGCACATGGGAACATCCCATGGTATCACAGTAAGTGTCCACGGTGTAGGAAGCAGCACTTTACCCCTGAAAGTGGCACTGACTGGTGTTCTGGAGATCAGGATCAGTGCCCTTAGATATCTGCCCTTCTTCCTGCCTCCTCCATCAGTTCACCTTGAAACTGTACAGACTTTGAAACAGTTTACCAAATTCTGGTATTAAAACTAAAACCCTTCCCAGGAGACAAAACTAACTTCACTTCCTATGAAAAATTACCCTTTGTGAAATATAATTTGAACACTGGCCAATGCTTTGACTGAACTCTGGCCAGCTCCTTGCTATAAAGAATTATTGTTGGTTGCCACAATGTCTAAAGGTATTTATTGTTTGCACCTTCACAGTTCACTGACCTTCAGTATTCTTCCTGAAGTTAGCCTTTCTTGTCATGTTACTCAGAAGTTTCTCTCCTTGAATTATAAGGAAGCTTAAGCGCATCTGGTTCCAGCTTTACCCAAGGGAGTTTTTTCTTTAGAGTTGGCAATATAGTTGACAAATAGAGCCATTAGAAAAGTAGCTAGTGGAGTGAGAGGATTGAGGGTATTTACAATAACAGAAATACAAATATTTCAAAGAATAAATTCTTAAATTTCAAAGAAAAACCCTCTCTTAATAATGCACTTAAGGTATTTCTGAAGCTGTTTTGCCAGTTTGATGGACTATAAGTTAAAGTAGGAACTTTTTTTTTTTTTGAGACAGAATCCAACTGTCACCCATGCTGGAGTGCATTGATGATATCAACTTACTGCAGCATCTCCCTCCCAGCTCAAGTGATTCTCTTCCCTCAGCCTGCCGAGTAGCTGGTATTACAGGCACACGCCACCACACTTGGCTACTTTTTGTATTTTAAATAGACATACGGTTTTGCCTGTTGTCCAGGCTGGTCTCAAACTCCTGGCCTCAGGTGATCTGCCCACCTCAACCTCTAAAGTGCTAGGATTACAGGTGAGGCCACCGTGCCCGGCCTCAAAATTAGGAAGATTTTTGTTGAGCTGTATCTTTCAGGATATGGAAAGCTTGTTAGAGATAAGTGGTAGAAGGAATTCGTGGCACACACTGACAGAAAAGATTTAAGGGGATATTTTACGGGTCTCATTGAAGGACCCAAGTCCAACAGTTTGTTCAGCACAAGTCGTGCAATAATTTTATGTAGCTTTTTCATAAGTGGAAGTATAAAATTGCTTTATTTGAATTTTATTACTGGTTCAGAAATCAGTAGGGATGAAGAAGGAAATCCCTGGTTTCTTGTCTTTGTTGGTTAGTGTTTGATTAGCCCCAGTGCCAAGTCAGGCTGTGTTAGGTAGAATGAGCCATCTGGACCTAGACTGACTTGCTGTTCCTGTGCCCTCTGCAGAGGCCTTCACCACGGAGAAGCAACAGTCCTGACAAATTCAAACGGCCCACGCCGCCTCCATCTCCTAACACACAGACCCCAGTCCAGCCACCTCCGCCTCCACCCCCACCACCCATGCAGCCCACGGTCCCCTCCGCAGCCACCTCGCAGCCCACTCCTTCGCAACATTCGGTGCACCCCTCCTCCCAGCCTTAATGCATGAGCTTAGTCTGAATTTCAAGTTGGGACTCATCCATTGGAGCCGTCTACTCAACGCCAAAGGCTTCCTTCTCTGGCATATTTGGATCTGACTTATTTGCACTGAGGTTATCTAGGCTTCACTATCCATTGTGTTGTAAATGTTTATCAGAAATGCAGCCAGTGTTGTGGGTCTACAACACTAACCAGACGACTTTTTCCATCAGTGTTTTACTTGAATCTTCATGTACATCCATTCCCTGGCTGGAACCTTCGCTATTCGGTATTTGGTATTTCAGCAGCAGTGTGCAATTTTTGCTTGGCCCCAGAGCTTCATTCTCCTGGCTTTTAGGTTTGTAAAAGAAAAAGGGATATCTTTTTTATATTTTTTTCCATGAATTTGCAGAAAATTACTGAGCTGTTGTTACCCTCTTCTCTCATTATAATAGTGTTTACCAAACATACCAATAATTCAGCACTACAATTCAGACCTTTGAAAATCTAGCTTTCAGCGTAGAACAGAAAGTTAGATGAATCAGTGCCCAAGACATATTTTCTGTTTAATAGAACTTTCTACAGATAGACTTTTTACAGGTTATTTTCAGTGTATTATTGACATCCATGTCTCTCGTAAAACAGATGGCCTGAAGTAATTAATCACGTGGCTGTACCTTCACATAAATGGGATGGATAATTATTGTATATTAAGAAGTGATTCTCTTTTTTATCCTTCATGTTAATCTACCTAACCTGGCCCCCTCTAACATGAGTCGATAAATGTTGTCCTACTCACCCGTGGTTTCAATGGCTAATTAGAATGTGCTATTTGATTTCTGCTGCAGAAGGCAGTGTGATTGTAACAGAAACAATGTGGCTTCCCTCTTTCATTCTTCATTTGTGTTCTCCTAAAATAGAGTTTGAACAAATATTTTAAAGGTGCAAAATACGATTAGAAAATACTATTTGAAATGGACATTATAGGAATATCTTGGCGTAATGGCCAGAAAAATACTGTATTGCTTGGCAGAAAAGAAAAAAGGTCTAAAGAAAAGTAGCACATTAGCATTGACGGCTGCTTATTTTACCCAGCATAGCAAGTGCAGTGTATAAAGAAGTATATTCTAAATATATTATTTCCATCCATTTAGCACAAATAAATCATTTGGTTTCACTTTGCAGTGGAACACTGAGTCACTCTTTTCTTAATACTTGCAACATCTTAATTTTCGTTTTTCAGCAGTTGCTGTTTTGTACTTTGGTAGTAAAGTGATTTTTACCACCTGTGTTTGCATATTTATATATGCTGTGGATGAAAACTTACTAGAGAATGTATATTTTATGACAAGAATGTGTATCTGTTGGATATAATCAGAACTGAAAATTAATTTATCAGTAATTTTTAAGAGTCCATGTTTTGTGACAACCATCTCTAATAGCCAATTCTTTATTAAACACACTCCTAAAAATAAGGAACCATGACATTGTAGATATTTAATATTGTACAGTATAGAAGCCTCCATTTTTGCCTTTGAATGCATATTGAAGAGTTAACAGAATGAAAAAAAAAAGTCTTGTTGGATAATAGTGCTTGACTAGCATTTTAAGATCTTAAGAGTAAAAGCAAGGTGAAAAATAAGATTTTTTTCACCTCTTCCTGTTTCCACCCCCAAACTGAGACCATCACTCAATTGTTTGGAAGAAACTGTAGGTCTATATAAATTTTATTTATAATGTATGTATAATATACATAATCACAGTACAGTTCTCAGATGCAGGGAAAAAGTTTGGCATTTAATCATTGAGACTTTAGGTTTTTGATACGATGAGACCGGGCCACGTCAAACCCGAATTTTCACCAACAGTTCACTGACCCTCCTGGTACATTGCCATTCCAAGGAATTCTGAGAGTAGGCAAACAAATTTTGCCTTCATGGTACAGTTCTCAGTTTTTCTTATAGGAGAAATATGGTATATGTTTACAAGAATCTTTTATGAGATCATAGATTTCAATTCCTATCGATTTAGTTACCTCTTGAAAGCACAAAAATTGAAACATTGCCATATGTTGAATTTTTAAAAAGCACTTGGAGTGAGCAAACAGTTCCTGATAAATGCCTTTTAGAGATAGGTTCTTGACATTCAGGCATCTGCAGAAGGGTTCTGGTTCCCCAAGTCATTTCACTTCAAAGTTAAACACAGCTCCTTCAAACAGCACTTTTTCAATATATATCTAGTTGCCTCTCCCTGTGGTGGGCATTCAGAACTGATAGAACAAACACTACTCTTCTGAATTTGATAGTTCATGTCCTTTGAAGTGTTTGACAACCCTATGTGGAGCCTGTAACACTTGGGTAGTACCCAAGTGCTACCTGCTAGGACAATTTCTTGGCAATTGTCTAGCTACCAGGGATCAGTCAGATTCAGATTCTGAGCCCATAAAGGCAAGAGCCCCTCTCATCTATGCGAAGCTGACTTCCTTCAGGTGGGCACTTCTTATGGGGACTGATTATGGTTACTGCCATTCTGTTACCCACTCTCCCAGGCGAGCCCTGGATTGGCTCCCAGAAGGCCTTTGTAAAATCAGTAGCCATCCTGCAGGCAGGCGGAAGCAACGGGGGCTTCAGTAGCTTCATTTTCCTGTCTTGCAGACAGAGACCCTTGGCTACCACTGTGCTGCTAATAGGATAAGTACTCTGTTGCCAGATTACCATGCCTTTTATACAAAACCAAATTAACTTACCTAATACCTGACACCTCTCTGGGCTCTGAACTGCATTTTCTCATCAAGCATGTTAGCACTCTAGACAGAATTCTAGAAATTTGGCAGATAGTGGAAGTCTTTAATTGAACTTACTCCTTTGTTGACTGAAAGGAGTTTTAAATTCTGAGCTCCTGAGATACTGACTAGCAACCATGGAATGAATGTGTGACCAGAATGTGGCTTTGACACCAAGTGCTGCTGTCCCTTTGTAATTGGCTTCTAATGGATTCAACCAGAAGTAATTGATAATGTGAATTTTTGTTAATTGTTCACTTATAGGAAAATAGAATATGTAGACATGAACTTTTCCTGCACGAAGCCTTGCTTTTAGAGGATGCCCTATAAGGCCAGAAAAAGCATAGTAACTTGTGCTTTGAGAGCTCAATATTTGTATCTTATCAGTACAGAAGAAATATTTCTGTGTAACTTGATCTTCTGTCTAGTACTTGTCTTATAGGTAACCAACACTGAAAACTTTGTAGTGATGACTACCAAAGAAATACATAGTAAAACAACCTTTTATTTCCAAATTGTTAAAGAGCCAGCCATTGATGCTGCTACATGAGTTCCATGCTCAAGAGCCATTGTAAGAGATTAAGGGGTTTCTAGGTTTTTGGTGTTTTCTTGTTTTTTTCTTTTTTCTTTTTAATTTTTTGATTAAAACATACACACAGCTGTTAGCATAAAGTTATGGGGGGCATTTTCTGGGATGCTCAGCAGTTCTCATTAACTGCCACGAAGGAATCCTATGTCTCGATAGCATGGGTGCTGTGTGCGCGTGCGTGTGTGTGTGTGTGTGTGTGTGTGTGTGTGTGCATGTGTGCATTCATGCCTTAACTCGGGTTACTGCTCAACTTTAGTTCTTGACTTAGTCTGCACCGTCATCTAGATTGTTTTGTACATCTCGGTCTGAACTTCATCCTGGCAAAAACAAAGTTGCAGGCACAACAGTTTAAGAATGCATTCCTCCAGAAGAGTATCTGGTCAGATTGACCCTGAGCCTTCTTTGGACTTTATTTGGAACTTAGCCTGGAAAGCAAAACTGGACTGTCCAACAGAAAGATGTCAACAAGGAAAAGAGGAGAGCCACACGCTAGCATGCCTTTTGCCTCTGCATATCTGTGCACACTGTGTGTTGTTCATGATAGCTTGTCTACAACTTGACTAGGTTGGAGTTCTGGTAATAGTGGCAATCTTGACATTCTTGGTCAGAGTTTAGAGAGATGTAAGACTTTCAATTAATGTCTTATTTACTCCTTTATGTTGATTAGTCTTTGATACATGTGCTGAATCAGAAACCTAAATAAAGATAATTTTTTAAAATGTACCTCTTGAGCCTTAAATTCTATCTCTTTTCATTTCACTTTTCAGGAAAAACCAGCATTGTTTCCCTGTTGCTTCTGACAGACATCTAACTTAAATTGTAAACTCTCAAGGCTGCCTTAGAAAGTAAACTTAAACAGCTGGGTGCAGTGACACAAGCCTGTAGTCTCAGCTACTCAGGAGTCTGAGGTGGGAGGATCACTTGAGCCTAAGAGTTTGAGGCTGTAGTAAGCTACAATGGCACCACTGCACTCCAGCCTGGGTGCCAAAATAAGATCCCATCTAAAAAATATATGTATATAAACTTAGGAAAATGGCATGAAAGGGGCTGGCATAAGTTTTATTTTTTTTGACAGAATCTCACTGTTGCCCAGGCTGGAGTGGAGTGCTGCAATCTTGGCTCACTGCAGCTTCCACCTTCCAGGGTCAAGCGGTTCTTCTGCTTCAGCTTCCCAAGTAGCTGGGACTACAGGTGTGCGCCAACATGCCCAGCTAATTTTTGTATTTTTAGTAGAGACAGGATTTTTCCATGTTGACCAGGCTGGTCTCAAACTCCTGACCTCAGGTGATCCACCCGCCTCAGCCTCCCAAAGTGCTGGGATTACAGGTGTGAGCCACCATACCCGGCTAATTTTGTTTCTTTTTTTTTTTTTTTTAAGCCTTTTCAGTGAACTTTATAATGGATAAATTTCAAAAACAGTAACAAGAATGTGAAGAGAGAGCAGATCTTAAAACAGCAAAAGTGAGAATGTTCCAAGTACTGATTGGTGTGTCTGATATAGTGTAGCCTCATGTAATATAAGGCAAGCACACAACGCACAACAGGTAGAACAATGAACGAGCAGAAAGCTTTCTAGCTTAATTAATAATTTTGTTTTTTGTTTTTGTTTTTTTTTTAAGAGACAGGGTTTCACCTTGTTGGCCAAGCTGGTCTTGAACTCCTGACCTCAGGTGATCCGCCTGCCTCAGCCTCCCAAAGTGCTGGGATTACAGGCGTGAATTGTTTCTTAATCAGAGTGCTGGCTACCTGGATGTATCGAGGTTTTGAAAATTCATTGAACTGTACACCTACGATTTGTGCCCTGCTCTGTATTTGTGTTATATTTAAGTTTAAAGCAGTAAACCTAGGAGGTTTTGAAAAGGGAAGCCATGCCCATTTCCAAAATGTTACATACAAACACATATATATACAGGATTTGGATGTCACATCTGGGATGTTTCATAAGCTTTAAAGTTTCAATCCATCTGTATGGTGTTTTTCCTCTGCTTTGTTTGGAAGCATGGCTTTGTGATCAATTCTAAGTGTGAATACCAATTATTTCCCTGGGATAGGTACTTAACTTTTCTGAGATTCAAGTTCCCTACCTGTAAAATAAAAATGTTATGTGCCTGGCTATAATGAGAAAATTGATGTGAAGGTACAGTATAAAATAGGACACATAAAATAGGACATGGACTAGTCCCTTCCATATCCATTCAATGACTGAATATTTGGGGTAATATTTTAGACATGCTTGGGGGGCATATGGTTTGGCAGTTGCATTTTTGTAAGCCCATAGTAGTTAGAGTCCACATTCTGTGGAGGAAATGCACAGTACTCAGCCGGATCCTCTTAGGAGTATGGTTTTCTAGAACCCATTTGTGATGCCTTTTTTTTTTTGAGACGGAGTTTGTCACCCAGGCTGCAGTGCAATGGTGCCATCTCGGCTCCCTGCAACTTCTATTTCCTGTGTTCAAGCAATTCATCTGCCTCAGCCTTCCAGGTAGCTGGAATTACAGGTGCCTGCCACCACGCCCAGCTAACTTTTTACATTTTGGTAGAGAGGGGGTTTTGCCATGTTGGCCAGGCTAGTCTCGAACTCCTGGCCTCCGTTGATCCACCTGCCTCAGCCTCCCAAAGTGCTGGGATTACAGAAGTGGTGTGATGCCATCCTATGAGTACAGACTATTTAAATCTAGGCTCTTTTCTATATAAAAGTAAATAAGCCTTCAGTGAGTTTTGACTGACTCTGGCTTAAGCAGGATTCCATTTTAACTCAGTGAAAGCAATAAGTTTTTAATTTGGTTGAAATTACCAAATGACAACACTCCTCTCTACCCACGGAAGCTGGATTTTAATTGTAGCCTGGTGAAAATATTAGCCAAGGAATTACCCAGGACCTCTGGATTCAAGTCTTATCTTCGTCCTGCCCTAGCTTGAATATTCTATTGGTGGAGATAGCTGTTTTTATTTCAGGTCGAGTTTGAAGAAAGTAATTTAAACAAAAAAGCGCTCAAAAACAAGTAAGTAAAGGTTAAGCTGCATGTGTACTTTATAAAATTTTAATATCTTTTAAAGGCTATGTGTCCACATGGCACTTCTAAAATTGAAACAGTTGGTCTAGAACATTTTTGTGTTTATGTAAAACTCTTAAGTAAATCTAAGAGGTCCTTGTTTTAACATGTGGGCTATTTAAATTAAAAACTTGTGGAAATGCAATTATATTCTGTCATATAATTCAGCTCAAACTTTTAAACGTACTCTTTAGAAAAAGAGGAAGAAGTCAGTGCATAGTAAATTATGGTTTGTGTCTGACGTGTATGTTGACATGAGAGATTGAATTTCTGTTCCTTCAAATTTTCTGTCCAATATCAACTGTGATTTCATATTGCATTGAGTGCTATTGAGCTAAACATATTTAGATCTTTTTCCAAAGGTCTTATTTTCTGATACTCCACTGATAACTTAGTGCAACGTTCAAGATTACTAAGTACACCAAGAGGAGATCTTAGTAATATTAAATTTTTCATCTTAACAAAAAAGGGAAAGTCAGACTCAGAAAAACAGATGTTTTCTCAGGGAAACAATGATAGGATTAGCAGACAAGGATGTGAAACAGGACTTATAAATGTTCTCCATGTGTTTGAGAAGACAGAGCAAAGCATAAGCATGGTACGAAAAATAAAAAATAAAACCTGCCTGGCGTGGTGGCTCACGCCTGTAATCTGAACACTTTGGGAGGCTGAGGTGGGCGGATCACCTGAGGTCAGGAGTTCGAGACCAGCCTGACCAAATGGTGAAACCCCCATCTTGAAAAAAAAAAGAAAATAAAACCTAAATTGATCTTTAAAGATAAAAAATACAATATCTGAAATTTAAAACAAAAATCATCTAAGTCTTTTGTGGATTTATTTTTGAACTCTTTGACTGTACCTGAGAAACATTAAAAGGCACCCCTGCTGGTCGGTCACAGGCACAATGGCTCATGCCTATAATCCCAACAGTCCTCCCAGCCAAGAGAGGAGGTTTTCTTGAAGCCAGGAGTTTGAGACCAGCCTGATCAAGATAGTGAGACACCCATCTCTACTAAAAATTAAAAATTAGGCCTGGTGGTGCACACGTTTTTGTAGCTACTCAGGAGGCTGAGTCAGGAGGATCACCTGAGCCCAGGAGTTTTAAGCTGCAGTGAGCTATGTCCGTGCCACTGCATTCCAGCCTGAGTAACAGAGTGAGACTGTCTCAAAAAAAAAAAAAAAATTAGGAGGCCGGGCGCTGTGGCTGAGGCCTGTAATCCCAGCACTTTGGGAGGCCGAGGTGGGCGGATCACGAGGTCAAGAGATCAAGACCATCCTGGCCAACATAGTGAAACCCCGTCTCTACTAAAATATAAAAAAAAAAAAATTAGCTGGGTGTGGTGGCGCGTCTGTAGTCCCAGCTACTCGGGAGGCTGAAGCAGGAGAATTCCTTGAACCCAGGAAGTGGAGGTTGCAGTGAGCCGAGATCGCACCACTGCACTCCAGCCTGGCACCTGGCGGCAGAGCGAGACTCTATCTCAAAAAAAAATAATGGGGTTGTTGGGGGGCAGAGAACTGTTTAAATTCAAGTTAAGCCTGTGGTCTACTTTTCTCTCACCAGGGGATCTTTGCCTGTGTTCTGGTAGACCACAGTTGGGAAACTATTAACCCTGGGGACTTAATACTGAAATCCATCACATCGATGTTGGGCATGAAGCCTCGAGGCTTAGGGTAGCCAAATACTGCAGAAAGAGTCCTGTGAGTTCAAGTCTGGTCTAAGTGCAATTTTTAAGCTTCTATTTCCTCTTCTATAAGAGAAGAATGAGAATGATGTCTTGAGGATCAAATGAACATATTAGTGTTAAAACTTTAGATGCCATAAGGTTCTTTTTTTGTATCATAATTCACTATTTCCATATCATTTCATTCATCCTACAAATACTCTTAAAACACCAATTATATCAGCCATTATGTGTGGCACTGAGGATGCGGTGGGGAGCAAGGAAACTGCAGTTCCTTCCCAAGTGCGGTGAGTGTTGGGGTCGGGACTCCCCAGCATCAGAAGAAAGGAAGGGTCAGAGAAAGCTTCCAAAGGAATTGATCTTTAAGCAGTTCATTGAAGAACAGGTGGGATTTAGGTTAAGCGTCTTGGACAGAACAATCAGCCTGTGTGGAGATGAGGGGGGGATAAGACCCTTGATCCAGGTGGTGATTGTGTGGGGTCCCTGAGACAGACATGGGTGCAGAAAGCTTACTTGCAAGGTGATTCCTGGAAGTAGAGGGAGAGTAGAGAAAGTGAGGCCAATGAAAGTAAGTTAAGAGCTGGTTAGTGAGTGGGCCACTGGAGCCGAAGGCCACCAGGGTATCCCCAAGGAATAACTCAGAATATGCTTCAGCATTGGGGTCCACTGGCTCCTTTCACCCATTGATTGAAGGTGCCCCTAGAGAGAATGACCCCCCAGCTTAATTTGCGTTTTCTGGATTGTGTTTAAGAGGCTTCCTTGAAGGCCCAAGGCAGCAAAGCCTCAAGTGGCCACCCCATAGTTAATGAAGGATGCTGGCAAGGTTCATGAGTGTCCACAATGAAATCAGGTGGGCCACAGGGCTTGATGCCTTGCAGTAAGTAGGTCTGTTACAGGTGGCCTGGGGGGCTAAAAAGCTCTCACCATCATTTGGTTTGGCCTGAACAGTTCATGAAAATTTGAAATACTTTTTAATTTAAAAATGAAGGCTGGGCACCGTGGCTCCCACCTGTAATCTCAGCACTTTGGAAAGCTGAGGCAGGCAGATTGCCTGAGGTTGGGAGTTCAAGATCAGCCTGACCAACATGGAGAAACTCCGTCTCTAATAGAAATACAAAATTAGCTGGTGTGGTGGAGCATGCCTGTAATCCCAGCTACTTGGGAGGCTGAGGCAGGAGAATCGCTTGAACCCAGGAGGCGGAGGTTGTGGTGAGCCGAGATCATGCCATTGCACTCCAGCCTGGGCAACAAGAACAAAACTCCATCTAAAAAAAAAAAAAACAAACACTAGACTTGTATTTGTAAAAACCCAGATTCCTAATTTCTCTTGAAAGGCAGGACCTCAGGGCCTCATCCCTCCATTACACAATCACCTAGGGCTGAACAATACCAATGATATGTATACCCTGGCATAGAGTATTTCAGGTGTGAAAGAAGTTTGACATGGCTAGAGCTTGTGTGCATTCTTGGAAGGGAGAGGTAAGAATTGAAACCCAGTTTGGAGAGAGGTCTGCACCAGAAGTTCCTAGCACATGTGAAGCTAATAATAAGATAGTTTGTAGACACAAGGGACTGTGATAAATCAGTATTATAAGCCTCAAGGTTGGTCAAGATATGAGGTAAGATCACAGTGTTAGTGTGTTCTCTCAGCTGTGATACTATCTAATTTGCTCCTTAGTCTCCTTACTATATAGTCCATATATAGCATGATTTCTCCTTACTATATAGTCCGTATATAGCAAGCTGAGATGAGGATGTGCTCATAGGTCTAGAGTTACAGAGATGAGTCAGACAGGTGTATGCTGATAAATGTTCAACACTTCTGCTTTCTGAGAGGATAGCTCTGATTTTTATTGCTTACTGATTGTTGTAGTGTAAATATCCCCCACTGTGGCTGATTTCAATCCACCAATGTGAATTTGTTGAACTTGGAGAGACATGTGCCATAGTATACCATTGCATAGTTTTTCTACCTTACAAATATATTAAATATAAATAAACTTAAGAGCATGATAAAAGTACAATGTAAAATAATTAGGAAGGTGGGGCGTCTTGACTATGTACCACCTTTGTTCTTAATATAAACTTTTGAAGTGTTCTATATAATTTTTAATATTGTCTGCTTAACGACCAGCTCACAGAATTCCTGGAAGTTTAACACTTGGCTCTCGTGAGCTTTTTCAGCTGGTTCTAGCACACCTCTGTGCCTGGGAGGTAGGTGGAAACTCCTTTATCAGAAGGCCCCTGGTGTTTGGAGCACTCATGGCAAATGCACTGGTGACATTAGGGAAAATAATTTATTTTGGGAAGCTCAAATCCCATTCACAGCTGCAGGCTCAGAACAAGCTTGGTCTGGATTTGGCAGAGACAACAGGTTGGATGAGACTCCCTCAGGAATCTCAAGACAGCAGAGGTAGCTGCTTTTGGAGGAAGGATGCCATGTGTCAAGTGCAATGCTGTTTGTTTTACTGGGGTATGCTCATCTCAGGAGCTTGAGTGTGCAAGTTTCTCAGGCTTTTCTATTCCGTTTTTCGGCCCTAGCCTGTCTTTATCTTTCCTCACCATCATCCTAATTTTCAGCCAGGACAGGAGGCCAGAAGTTCATTCCACAGAAGCAGGGAGTTTACAAGGGGCCTGAGGAGCTCCACTGGGCAATCACTTTTCTTGCAGCTGTGCTGTTGTCAGGCAGTCTAGACTAGACTGGCTGCCCCTCATCCAGTTCCTCTTTGTCTGGGTCTGACTATAAACTGAGACACGTAAAGTTTAACTGACTTGGCAAGAATCATGCATGCAGTAAATGCAAAGCCCAGACAGTCTGGCTCCAGAATGTGTGATCTTAACCACTTGATGGGAAAAAATTGGTAACAAGGTGGGTGTACATACTGTGAGGCAGGCGTGACAGACTTAAGGAATTTCAGAGTAGGGACCATTGGCAGTTGTCACGAAACCCTTGGGAAGCTACTGGAGATGTCAGAGCAAGGAGGAGGGGGGCCGATTTGGTTAGTATTGGAGAGAAAGGAAGACTGTGAACTCTGGAGAGGCGCTTGTGTGTATATGTTTGTGTTGTCTGGGCATGCTCTCAGAAACAAAGAAGACTGCCTCTCCATGCAGCATTCAGCAGCTGCGTGGTCAAGGATGCCTGGACTGAAGGGGAAAAGGATGAAACACTCTCTGGACAATTGATACGAAAGAATGATGGTTAATTTCTAGACATGATAATGGTATTGGGCTTATATTTCCTTATTGTTGTTTTAAGGGTTTTGTTTGTTTGTTTGTTTAGACAGAGTCTCACTCTGCTGCCCAGGCTGGAATGCAGTAGCATGATTTTGGCTCACTGCAGCCTCTACCTCCTGGGCTCAAGGTGTCCTCTCACCTCAGTCTCCCATGTAACTAGGACTATAGTTGCACACCACCACGCCCTGCTAGTTTTCATATTTTTTGTAGAGATGGGGTTTTGCCTTATTGCCCAACTGGTTTTGAACCTCTGGGCTCAAGCAATCCACTTGCCTCAGCCTTCCAAAGTGCTGGAATTACAGTCATGAGCCACCACACCAGGACCATTTTTAAGGTTTTTATTCTTGGCTATAGCTATTAGCCTGAGAACTGAGGCCTTAGATCCATGGGAAATATCAGGACCTGGAATGAAGGTGCTGGGGAAGTTCACATCTCACATTCGGGGAAGATTCCATGTTTACTATGGGATTATGAATTTGGAGGTGCTTCCCCGTAATTATGAGTTCAAAGGCTTACTCAGCAAAGCCGACAGGGAGTTGACAGGGTTGCCTGCGAGGTACCAGAGTATGGCCTGTGGTATGGTTTGGCTGTGTCCCCACCCAAACCTCAACTTGAATTGTATCTCCCAGAATTCCCACATGTTGTGGGAGGGACCCAGAGGGAGGTAATTAAATCATGGGGATCTATCTTTCCCGTGCTATTCTCGTGATACCGAATAAGTCTCACGAGATCTGATGGGTTTATTCAGGGGTTTCTACTTTTGCTTCTTCCTCATTCTCTCTTGCTGCCACCATGTAAGAAGTGGTTTTTGCCTCCCACCATGATTCCGAGACCTCCCCAGCCATGCGGAACTGTAAGTCCAATTAAACTTTTTTTTTCTTCCAGTTTCGGGTTTATCTTTATCAGCAATGTGAAAATGAACTAATGCAATTAATTGGTACCAGTAGAGTGGGGCGTTACTGAAAAAATACCCGAAAATGTGGAAGTGACTTTGGAACTGGGTAACAGGCAAAGGTTGGAACAGTTTGGAGGGCTCAGAAGAAGACAGGAAAATGTGGGAAAATTTGGAACCTCCTAGAGACTTGTTGAATGGCTCTGACAAAAATGCTGATAGTGATATGGACAATAAGGTCCAGGCTGAGACGGTCTCAGATGGAGATGAGGAACGTGTTGGAACTGGAGCAAAGGTGACTCTTGTTACGTTTTAGCAAAGAGACTGATGGCATTTTGCCCCTGCCCTAGAGATTTGTGGAACTTTGAACTTGAGAGAGATGATTTAGGCTAACTTGTGGAAGAAATTTCTAAGCAGCAAAGCAGTCAAAAGGTGATTTGGTTACTGTTAAAAGCATTCCATTTCAAAAGGGAAACCGAGCATAAAAGTTCAGAAAATTTGCAGCCTCATGATGCAGTAGGAAAGAAAAACCCATTTTTTGAGGAGAAATTCAAGCCGGCTGCAGAAAGTTGCCTAAGTAGCGAGGAGCCTAATGTTAATTCCCAGGACCATTGGGGAAAATGTCTCCAGGTGATGTTAGAGAACTTCACAGAAGCCCTTCCTATCACAGGTCGGAGGCAGGAGGCCCAGAAGGAAAATATGGTTTTGTGGGCCGAACCTAGGGTCCCCATGCTGTGTCCACCCTAGGCACTTGGTGCCCTGTGTCCCAGCCACTTTAGCTGTTGCTAAAAGGGGCCAATGTAGAGCTCAGGCTGTGGCTTCAGAGGGTGGAAACCCCAATCCTTGGCAGCTTCCAAGTGCTGTTGAGCCTGTGGGTGCACAGAAGTCAAGAATTGAAGTTTGAGAAACTCCACCTGGATTTCAGAAAATGTATGGAAACACCTGGATGCCCAGGCAAAAGTTTGCTGCAGGGGCGGGACCCTCATGGAGAACCTCTGCTAGGGCAGTGCAGAAGGAAATGTGGGTTTGGAGCCCCCACACAGAGTCCCTACTGAGGCACTGCCTAGTGGAGCTGTGAGAATAGGGCCACCATCCCTCAGACCCCAGAATGGCAGATCCACCGACAGCTTGAACTGTGTGCCTGGAAAAGCCACAGACAATGCCATCTCGTGAAAGAAGCAGGGAGGAAGGCTGTACCCTGCAAAGCCACAGAGGCAGAACTGCCAAGATCATGGGAACTGACCTTTTGCATCAGCATGATCTGGATATGAGACCTGGAGTCAAGGGAGATCATTTTGGAGCTTTAAAATTTGGCTGCCCCACTAGACTTCAGACTTGCATAGGCCCTGTAAGCCCTTTATTTTGGCCAATTTCTCCCATTTGAAACGGCTGTACTTTCCCAATACCTGTGCTTTTGATTTTACAGGCTCATAGGCAGAAGGGATTTGCCTTGTCTCAGATGAAACTTTGGACTGTGGACTTTCTGGTTAATGCTGAAATGAGTTAAGACTTTGGGGCACTGTTGGGAAGGCATGATTGGTTTTGAAATGTTAGGACATGAGGGTCCCAAGCCTCAACTTGAATTGTATCCCCCAGAATTCCCATGTGTTGTGGGAGGGACCTAGGGGGAGGCAATTGAATCATAGGGGCCGTTTTTTCCCATGCTATTCTCATGATAGTGAATAAGTCTTATGAGATCTGATGGATTTATCAGGGGTTTCCACTTTTGCTTCTTCCTCATTCTCTCTTGTGGCTGCCATGTAAGAAGTACCTTTTGCCTCCCACCATGATTCTGAGGCTTCCCCAGCCATGTGGAACTGTAAGTCCAATTAAACCTCTTTTTGTTCCCAGTTTCTGGTACGTCTTTATCAGCAACATGAAAACAAACTAATATAGCTGGAAAAGAGCAGTACTCCAAGCCATAGATCATGCAGGATTAAGGTAGACTCTTCCTTAATTTATGGTAACTTCCTGGGTTCTTTTCCCCCTACTTTTTCTTAATGCATAAGACACATTCGACCTGTTTCTTATCTCTATAATAAAAATATTTTTAAAATATATGTATATTTTAGAGGTTTGTAAATGAAGTATTTGCAGAGACAATGACATGATATCTTGGATTTGCCTTAAAATAATTCATGGAGGATGGAAGTGGGAGTGGGTATCAAGGAAGTAAGATGGGCAGTATGTCAATTGCCTAGGTGATGGATACCTGAGTATTCATTATACTTTCTCTACTTTAGTATGTATTTAAAAATTTCAGAAATTGAGAGAATGGGAATCAATAGAGTTTTTGTTTTTAATTTTAAGTTCAAGGGTGTATGTGCAGGTTGGTTTTATAGGTAAACTAGGTAAACTCAGGTCAGAGTGGTTTGTTATACATATTATTTCATCAGCCCAGTATTAAGCCTAGCATACATTATTTTTTCACACCCTCTTCCTTCCCCCCACCCTCTACCCTCTGACAGACCCCAGTGTCTGTTGTTCCCTTCTATGAGTCCATGTATTCTTATCACTTAGCTCCCCCCTTTCAGTGAGAACACGTGGTATTTAATTTTCTGTTCCTGCATTAGTTCACTGAGGAAAATGGCCTCCAGTTATATCCATGTTCCTGCAAAGGACCTGATCTCGTTCTTTTTTATGGCTGCAGAGTAGTCCACGGTGTATATGTAGCACATTTTCTTTATCTAGTCTACCATTGATGGACATTTAGGTTGGGAATCAATAGATTTCTTAAAGATGGGAAGGAAGAAGGGAGTGTTAGAAAAAGTGCTAGAGATGCTACCATAGAAATTACGAATTTTGCCAGCAGGCAATGGTATTTTATGCACCATCCTCCAAAATGAGAAACATAGCAAGGAATTGAAGGAATTGTTCGGAACCGAACTGAAGTTTGTGGGCCCTGGGCAACTTGTTTGGAGTGACTGACATGCTGGTTAGTTTGAAACCAAAAGAATGTTCTCTCCTTTATTCCCTTTTTGTTTCTGTCTACACTTTTCCACAGATAACAGGGCTGGCATGTAGGGGCTTCCCTTATGTTTTGGAAAGACCGCTGCCTGCAGTTGTCCTGTGGGGTTCTAACTTTTTAGCTGGAGTGTGATACTGCTGTCATTATGTTTTGAGTTGACCTCATTGCCCTCTAGGACCAGAAGAAGGTTGGGGTGAATTCACATAACTTGTGAATCCTGATGAAGTGACATCAGTACTGAGGTTTCTGAAGAAATAATCTACATTTAGCCAAATATCAGAGTAAGATATCTATGAGTGTGTAGGGCCTGAAGAACTAGATCCAGAAGAAGAAGTCCTTTAGGCTTTATTTTACTGCAGTTTTTCCTTTTCGTGTGTGTGAAAAATATAAGATTCAGCTTTTGGGTGCTTTTTTTTTTTTTTTTTTTTTTTTGAGATGGAGTCTTGCTCTGTCCCCCAGGTTGGAGTGCAGTAGCACAATCTTGGCTCACTGCTACTTCTACCTCCTGGGTTCAAGTGATTCTCCTGCCTCAGTCTCCTGAGTAGCTGGCACCCACCACCGCACCCAGCTAATTTTTGTACTTTCAATAGAGACAGAGTGTCACCATATTGGTCAGACTGGTCTCAAACTCCTGACCTCAGGTAATCCACCTCCCTCAGCCTCCCAAAATGCTGGAATTACAAGTGTGAACCACTGTGCCTGGACTTGGGTGCTTTTAAAAATTCAGGGCTTTCTCTGTTCTGGACATTTGTAACTCACTGCAGAAGGTGTTCAGGTTATGCAATGTATAACCCCAGGTTGAGCAGCATGGCTGCGCATAAATCAAGGTGCGATATAGAATAAGCGGTCAGTCCTTTGATGGTGTGGCTCTGAGATGTGTTTAATGTCCTACTTGACCAATTTCAGTAGCTTCCTTGTCTCACTAGGCCTAGGTCAGTACTTAAGAATAGTAATTTTAAAATTTTGTAAATGGCTACATGGATGTGGGCAGCACATTTCTGATGTTCTGAGCTCCTTCTCTAAGGGGGTCATTACAGCTTTAGTCTATTAAAATGGTTTAATAGAGCTAAAAGTAGAGAAAGGTAGAAGGAAGGAAGCCTCCAATCTTCTCTACTCTTCTCCTAACTGTCTACAAGGGCTGAATTTGTTGATCTGATTGGATTAGGGTCTATGTTAGACCCAGGGAACCAGAAAGGTTTCATCAGTCTCTCCTGATGCCCAGATTTCCAGCCATGTTCTTGAATCTGATGAATCCTGCCTTCCTGTTCTATTTTCCCATCTGAAAAGAGGTACTCAATATCCTTGATTCTAAAGAAACAGAAATAGTTTGACTCAGCTATCCAAGATGATTTACTGAAATGGGAATTGTAACAGCTTTGATTTAAAACGTAGTGATTTTTATGTGTTAAAGCAATTAAAAATCAAGTACTATTTTATGTCACTTTCTGTATGCTTTAGGAAAACAAGTGCCTTAAATTGGCATTAAGATCCTCAATTGTTAAATTTATTTAATTGCCATTCAGACAAAGTGAAGGTTCTTTGTTATTAGCATTCTTTATACTATGAGAGTTCCTTCAAAGGCTAGGGAGAAATTGCTCACATTTTGAATTCTGAGCCAGGTTTGACGTGTCTATAAGCCCAAACCCTGAAATGAATTTTTGGTTTTGCATGATAAATGACTTATCTGGAATAGTGATCCCCAACCTTTTTGGCCCCAGGGATCAGTTTCATGGAAGACTATTTTTCCATATGAGCAAAGGGTAGGGATGGGGAGATGGTTTAGAGATGAAACTTTCACCTCAGATCATCAGGCATTAGATTCTCATAAGGATCGCACAGCCTAGATCCTTCATATGCCTAGTTCACAATAGGGTTCATGCTCCTATGAGAATTTAATGTTGCTGCTCATCTGACAGGAGGCAGAGCTCAGGGAGTAATGCTCACTCGCCACTGCTCACCTCCTGCTGTGTGGCCTGGTTCCTAACAGGCTACAGATCAGTACTGGTCTGCAGCCCGGGAGTTGGGGACCTCTGATCTATAAGGCTGGATCAGCCTGTCAGTGGCTCTAAAGGAAATCCAGCCTATAAAGAGGGATGGAACTCATCCATTTTGATCTCTACAGGTTAATAAATTACCAAGAATTTCATTACTCTAGGATTTACCCTCCTGTCAAATCTAGCTACAAAGTGATCAGACAGCTCAGTTGATACTAGGTGTGGCTCTTTTCTTTTTTAAACAATTTATCACTGAAATATATGCTTTTGCTGTAACTACTCTGTATACTTTAAGACCTGGGTCTAGGGTATCTGGATTCCAATAGTGGCTCTGACACCCATATCCTTAAATAGATTGCATAACCACTCTGAGTAGTTTTTTTCTTTTTTCTCATAGACTTGTAAGAGGATGAATGTGTTACTCTGTGTGAAGCTCTTAGAATGGAGATTAGAACAAGTTAAGCCCTCAAAATATGAGAATTGTTATTAAATATTCCTATATTCAATGGTTTCACTGCACTAAGATTGTCACAATATTAAATTCTGGTGATAGAAGTCAACTTAGCTTGTCATAGCTCTGTTTTTCTTTTTCAATGCTCATTGTCTGAAAATGCAATTTTAAAAGACCACTGCAGTCTTCAAAACTGACTTAGTTTTCTTGGCAGTAGTGGTGTGTAAATGCTGCAGCTAAAATATGGAATATTATCATTCAGAATTTTTCTGAGTTATATACTATATTTTGGAGCCCGTGTTTATTAGGAATTACTCCTGTGCTTTATTCTTATGAAGTTCGTGCTTTGACCATGTGATGATATACTGTCAGTCTCCAGAACTGAGCGGTACTATCCACCTCCGAGGTACTCACCTGGATTGGCCACACCACTTCCTCCCATTTGCCCAGAATTGCAACTAGGCCAAAATTGAATCAGACAGGACAGAGACATTGGCAACACCCTAAGATGACTGTTCTCTGTCACTTCTTCCCCATGACCCCCACCATCCCAAAGACATTCTCATCTCTTTAAAAACTATTAGGCTGATTAAGGAGAGGAAGTTAGTTTCCTGACAAATATTATTGCTGAAGCATAGTCCTTTAGTTACATATTGCTAGTTGCCTCACTTTGGATAAATCTTTCTGAAATAAGCCAGTCTCCTGTCCTAAAACAAAATTCCCTCATGTGAGATCCTAGCTATTCTGCTAAGGAAAAACAAAGAGGTTCTTGCTGACTCTAACATTGCCAAAGGATGTGCCGAGCCTGAAGTCTGATGAAAGCTTCCTTCTGCTGCTCTGATGAACTTAACGGGGTATTGGGCTCATGAGGAGGGAATGTGAGGGTTCTTGAACTTTGTTGTTTAAGGAATCATCTATATTTCTTGCTAGTTGCATGGACTACTTCTTTCAATTTACATTTATCAGGCCAGGTTCTGCTTAATGGCAAAAACCAAAATCAGCTTCTTAAAATTTTGGGGATAATACTTGAAAAACTGCCTTAACCCATAATTTCATGGATTTTTTTTTATTTCCAATGTTCAATGGCAGTTTTTAACAACAACACTCTTTTGTAATTTAAGAAATAAAGTAGAGGGGAGGGGAGGGGAGAAAAAAAAAAGAAAGAAAGTGGCCAGGTACGGTGGCTCATGCCTGTAATCCCAGCACTTTGGGAGGCTGAGGCGGACGGATCACAAGGTCAGGAGTTTGAGATCAGACTGGCCAAAATAGTGAAACCCCATCTCTACTAAAAATACAAAAAAATTAGCCGGGCGTGGTGGTGGACACCTGTAATCCCAGCTACTCAGGAGGCTGAGGCAGGAGAATCGCTTGAACCTGGGAGGTGGAGGTTGCAGTGAACAGAGATCATGCCATTGCAGTCCAGCCCAGGCAACAAGAGTGAAACTGTCTCAAAAAAAAAAAAAAAGAAAGAAAGAAAAGAAAAAGAAAAAAGAAATAAAGTGAGAGATCTGTCTCCAGCAACAAAAATGAGGCTAAGTATCGAAGTCTGCATAGTGCATATTACATCAAAACTAAGGAAATAAGAACTTATTACCATTCTCAGATTGCAGTGGGTGTGTTGGAAAGTGCATGAACTGGGCTTCGAGAGGCGGAGTTTCAAGTGTCCTTTGGCCACCTGCCTGCTGTGGTCCTGGATCAGTTCCTCCTCCACACCTCTTGTCAAAAGTCTTGCTCTGTGCCTGGCACATAGGAGATGCTCACAAACTTCTTGTTTTTCTGTTTCTTATCCACCCAAATCACCTAAACTAGGAGTCCTGGTGGTGTCCTGGACTTTTTTGCAGTCTCTCCCCACCCAACTCCAGCCAGTCATGAACTCTTGCCAATTTTACCTGCGAAGTACTGCTTAACCCTGTCCTCTCTCCCTGACCCCAGGTCAGTTTGGTTCATATTGATCATTGGATTTGTTTTTTGTTTTTTTTAAGACGGGGTTTCACCATGTTGGTCAGGCTAGTCTTGAACTCCCAACCTCAGGTGATCCACCCGCCTTGGCCTCCAAAGTGCTTGGATTACAGGCATGAGCCACCATGCCCAGCGATCATTGGATTTGTATAAAAAATAAATAATTTCTCAGCTGCTTTTCTGGCCTTGAGTCCTGCCCCACCAACCCCTCTTCCACAAATTTTTTTCTTTTTTTTTTTTTTGAGAGAGGAAGTCTTACTCTGTCGCCCAGGATGGAGTGCAGTGGTGCAGTTTCAGCTCACTGCAACCTCTGCCTCCTGGGTTCAAGTGATTCTCCTGCTTCAGCCTCCTGAGTAGCTGGGATTACAGGCACCTGCCACCATGCCCGGCTAATTTTTTATTTTTAGTAGAGATGGCGTTTCACCATGTTGGCCAGGCTGGTCTTGAACTCCTGACCTGAAGTGATCCACCTACCTCAGTCTCCCAAAGTGCTGAGATTACAGGCCTACAAATCTTTCTAAACTAAAGCCTGGCCTACAAATCTTTCTAAACTAAAGCTGATTGCATCTCGCTTTTGCTTAGAAGCGTCAGACCCATCTTGCCTATAGGATGAAGTCTTTGACATTATGTAAAAATAGCAAGAACTTTCATAATTCTTACTTTGTGCACTTCTCAATGTTTCACACATGTTAACTCAATCCCTGCAACTACTTTATATAAGGATTACTATTATAATCTCCATTTTACAGGTGAGGACTGAGGCATAGAGAGGATAAGTAACTTGCTTGGAGTTAAACTGCTAAGTGATGAAGCAGGATATGAAACTTCTATATATCCCTGCTTATTCTGACAGTCTTGTCTCTGGCCACTTGTGCCTTATTCTGTATCCTCCAGCAATGGCCAGCTGCATTTCACTCTCACCCCAGCCGGATTCACTGGGCGCCCTTGCCGTAGTTTTGCTCCTGCTGAGAGCTCTGCCTGGAATGCCTTCTCCAGTAGACTCCTTTGCCAATTCTTACTCCTCCTTTCAGAACTTGGCCCCAGCATCATCCTCTCCTTCTGTCAGTCTTCTCACCTGGCTCCCGGGGTTGCTCTTACATTCTGGTGCACCTCCAGAATTGCTGGAAATGGTAACCAATCCAGGAAGTCAATGAATGTAGGAAGCCAAATAATAACCCCTGTAGTAATCTTCCCCAAACAGCCATAACTTGATTAATAACTGACAGCTTTCCTAGTTTTTGCATGGGCTTCCAGTTTAGGACCAACCAAATAAAGCAAATATGCATCCCTAAGCCACTACATAGGATGCTGCTTAGCTGCCCACAGCTTCCCCACACCAGCAGCCTGAAGTCTTTTTATTCTCGCCCCCACTATAAGTCATTCCCATTCCTCTACCTGTCTTTGCATCTCTACCAGATGCAAATGATGTTGGCTGACTCCCTCGCTAAGCAGGTTCTGAATAAAAAGCCTTTGCTTGTTCTCATTTGGGTGGTCTTTGTTCACTTCCACAGACTGGAAAATGTTCCCTGAAGCTCCGGATATTCCATTTACTTTCTTTCATTCTTGGATCCGTTTCCTTTTCTTAGAACACTGGAGAATGTTTTTCACCATCCACAAACATTTAGCAGGGTTGGGCATGTTTGTGCTGCAAAGAACACTTTTTACCAGATCAGAGACAGCACCTGGATTCCCAGAGCTGCCGCTGGTGATGTCACAGCCTTTAGGCTTCTTTCTCCATCCTCTTACCTGAAAATGGGACTAAAAAAATTCTTTTCTGGTGCGGTGGTTCATGTCTATAATCCCAGCACTTTGGAAGGCTGAGGCAGGCAGATCAACTGAGGTCAGGAGTTCCAGAAAGCCTGGCCAACATGGTGAAACCTCACCTCTACTAAAAATACAAAATTTAGTTGGGCATGGTGGTGCATACCTGTAGTCCCAGCTACTTGGGAGGCTGAGGCAGGAGAATCACTTGAACCCAGGAGGTGGAGGTTGCAGTGAGCCAAGATCACACCACTGCACTCCAGCTTAGGCGGCAGAGTGAATGAGACTCCATCTCAAAAAAAGAAAAAACATTATTTTCTGTTTACATGCTGGAACCAGACCCCGGGGTCCTCCAGGTTCACATCTAGCGCACCTCTCAGCACTTTCTCACCAATCCCAGTCAAATGAAACCATTCAGACCAAGAAACACAGAGTTTTTTTTTTTTTTGAAAAGACTATTGCAGTAGAAGGAGGGGACGATTGTAAGAGGGCAACACACTGACCACAAGATCTGCAAGAGTCTCAAGAGAGACCTCGGATGTGTGATCATGAAGGGCGGCTGCTCCATATTCTGGCTCAGGCTGAAGATGGGTCAAAGTTCAGGAGCTTGTGGGGAGGGGAGAAGTCTAGGTGAAGTTTGGTCCAGTCTTATTAGTGGGCATTTTGTCCACATTGGTGAGTGGGGACAAACAATTTGGGTAATCATTTATGAAACAAAACTTGGAGGATTTGTGTCTGGCCTTGTCCCTAAGTAAGCAAGGGGGCATTCACAAGTCTTACCTAAGTGGCATGGGGAAGAGTAGTTCTTTGCAGCAAGCTGGTTGGAAGGATAAAAGGAAGGAGGATTTCCCAAGTGCTGTTTTCTAGGAGCACAGGGCTCAGGCAGAGTTCAACACTGTCATCCGTTTATGGATGAATGCATAAACAATGTGGCAGATGCGTTCAATGAAATAGTATTCAGCCTTAAAAAGGAAAGGAATTCAGACACATGCTACATCTTGAATGCATCTTGAGGACATCATACTAAGTGAAATATACCAGTCACAACATGACAAATATTGTATGATTCCACTTATATGAGGTAGCTGAAGTAGCCACATTCATAGAAACAGAATGTAGAATATTGGTTGCCTGGACCTGGCAGGGAGCGTGTGGGGAGTTGTTTAATTAATACAGAGTTTCAGTTTTGAAAAATGAAAAGCTTTCTGGAGACTTTGTGCAACAATGTGCACAAAAATGTGAATGTATTTAACACTACTAAACTGTACACTTAAAAATGGTTTGTTGAACAGGGTTTGACCCAAGAAGAAATTTTTAAAAAACGGTTTAGATACCCTATCCCCCACCCTCTGGGGTGCCAGGCAGGGGTGGCCTCCAGGCCTGTTCTCCACTGTCATTGGCAGCAGTGGCCCTGAGGCCCCCCCAGCCCTCTCCATGCAGGTCTTGAGCCCAGTTAAGAGGCCACTGGCCAGGCCTCCCAGGCAGGTGTTTTATGTTCAGCAATAAAGGTTCTGTCCGGAAAAAAAAAAAAGGTTTAGATAGGCCGAGAGCATGGTGGCTCATGCCTGTAATCCCAGAACTTTGAGAAGCTGAGGTGGGCAGATCACTTGAGGTCAGGAGTTTGAGTTTCACCATGCCTGGCCAACTTGGTGAAACCCCGTCTTGACTGAAAATACAAAAAGAAAAAAAAAAAGATTTGGCCTGCGTGGTGGTACACTGCTGTATTTCCAGCTCTCAGGAGGCTGAGGGAGAAGAATTGCTTGAACCTGGGAGGCAGAGGTTACAGTGAGCCAAAATCATGCTACTACACTCCAGCCTGGAGACAGAGTGAGTCTTTGTCCAAAAAAAAGGTTTTGATAGTAAATTTAATGTTATGTGTCTTTCACTACAATTAAAAATTTTTTTTAAAAAGCCCTCAACATTATCATTATCTCCTTTGATTCAATATTAATAAATATTATTTAGCAATGAACAACTGAAATTGTTGATAGTGAATCTCCTGAGTGAGGAGAAACAGGGTCTAAGAGATAATCCCCTGAAGACTCTTGTTTGTGTTAATCCTGCAAAAGCAGCTGAAGCATCTGTTGAGAGGTAGTAGTAAAGGTGAATTGTTTTAGTGTCTTGCTGATCATCCTATAAGGGGAGATGAGTAAAATGAAAAAGACAAATATTAATATAAAAGGTTATAATAAAGTAAGGAGCCAGGAGTCAGATCCTGAGGCTATCCAGTCCAGCAGATTCCAAGAGGTCAGTGGACAAAAAGCTTTGGGTCATATGACACTGCTCATTGAGTTTGTCGAAGCTAATATGTCAATGTTCTTGGCAATGTTGTCCACGGTCTTGGTTCCCTCTCACGTAAAGGCATTTGTAACCTGAACATTTTATTATACTTCCTTTGAGGCTCAAAGAGTGCCTTTTCCAGGGAGAAACTGGCCCCTCCATAGTCTGCCTCAGTGATGAGTATTTCAAGATACGTATCAAGTCATCCGAGCTTTAAGGCACAGTGCTTCCTCAGGTGCTGAAGGAAGTGGGCAGCTACAAGGCAACTTCGAGTTTCAGTAAGGATCTGGCTTTACAAATTTTAATCTGGATTGTCAGGATTCAATTATTGGTGATGCCAAGACAGAGGGAAAGATAAAAATTGGAAATATTAATTTGAAGGCTGTAGACTGATATTAGAGAAAAAGAAGAGTTAAAATTTGCTAAGGTTTGACAATATGTACAAGATGACAAGATCTAGTACAATTTACAGGTAGTAACAAACTTTGTTTTTCGTATCTGTCAGTTGCCTGCAATTTACAAGAGGTTCAAACTAGTTTGAAAACAATGAACAGGACCAGAATCTGGTAACCCACCAGGATGTGCTATAGTTTTCCACTGAAACACAAAAATTCTCTCCACAGATACTTTCCCCTTTGACCAAAATAATCTCAAAGGACCAGACACAGTGGCTCACACCTGTAATCCCAGCACTTTGGGTGGCCAAGGTAGAAGGATTGCTTGGGGCCAGGAATTCAAAACCAGCCTGGGCAACAGAGCAAGACTCTGTCTCTACAAAAAAAAAATAAAAAATTAGCTGTCCATAGTGTCATGCTCCTGTAGTCCTAACTACTTGGGAGGTTGAGGCAGGAGGATTGCTTGAGCCCAGAAGTTCAAGGCTGCAGTGAGTTATGATTTTACCACTGCACTCCAGCCTTGACCACAGAGCCAGACCCTAGCTCTTAAAAAAATTAAATAAATACATAAAATAATCTCAAAGAAGGTTTATTCTTGGTCAAAAAATAAACTCGACATCATTAAATTTGACCTAATTATTTTAACATATGCAGCAAGAATGGTGATTTAACATATTGGCCCTTTAAGGTTTGCTTTATGGAAGATTTCATAAGGATATTCAAAATGGACCTTTAAAAACCTCTTGAGGCTTGATTCTTCTGAAAGAGTATTTAAAAAACAAACAAACTCAAACCTCTTGAGGTTAAGAAGCCAAGCCACGCCAAGATTCACCATCAGATTTTACCTACATTAATCATAGATTTAAGCAAATTCCTCTCTTATCAAGGTCACTCAAATAGTCTCAGTTTCCTTGGCCCACTAGGAAAAGAATCTTATTCCTCTGCAAGGCTGAGAACCCCATAAGCCAACCCTGTAAAGTCAGCCTCAGTTCCTTTAAGGCTTATTGGCCATATCTTGATTCATTCTCAGATACAACATTCTGAACAAAGCCTTATTCAGAATAAGCTTTGTTGTATAAGTAATGTTTTCAATTACTTCCTCTTAATAAGGAGAATAGATTCTTATTTAACCTATGCAAATAACTATATTGCCATGGAAATAAGAATATTCAATAAAAGTCTCCGAATTCTGGAGGAAACAGGAAGAAAAAGTTAAATGTTTTGTTTTTGTTAGTCTACATTTTTTTTAGATAATAGCGTAAAGAGAAAGTAGCCCTCATATCCAGAAAATAGAAAGTTAAAGTATTAGCAGCATTCCAAACAAAACCCAAATGATTCCTCCTCATTTTGCTCAGGCTTATTCTTGCTCTGTTCCATCTTGGATTAGTAACCTCATGAACTTGTTAACTTCTTAATGAAAATGCCATAAATCCTAGATGGTCCAATGGCATGGGCCCCAGCCTATTTAAGCAATACCCTCATAAGCCTGTGCCCATGAGTACTCAGCATGGTCTTTTTCTGTGGTGCTCTAAGACTGTTGGTCAAAGCACTCAGGTGTATGGCTGATTTGCAAGTGCTTTCAGGGAAGAATCAAAGTAAAACAAACAAACAAACAAAAAGCTATCTCTAGATGCCAAGAGACTGAAAATGACTATAGTTAATTTATTAATGATAATTTTTCAAAAGTGAAAGATCTGATTAGTTCATTACAAAACTAATGCAATTGACAAGGAAATCTGGTTGTTTCTGTGGCATTTAAAATAAAGCAGTGAATTTAAAATCAAAGGGACAGTAGAAAAGTTTTTTTTTGTTTGTTTTTGAGACGGAGTTTCGCTCTTGTTACCCAGGCTGGAGTGCAATGGCGCGATCTCGGCTCACCGCAACCTCCGCCTCCTGGGTTCAGGCAATTCTCCTGCCTCAGCCTCCCGAGTAGCTGGGATTACAGGCACGCGCCACCATGCCCAGCTAATTTTTTGTATTTTTTTTAGTAGAGACGGGGTTTCACCATGTGACCAGGATGGTCTCGATCTGTTGACCTCGTGATCCACCCGCCTCAGCCTCCCAAAGTGCTGGGATTACAGGCTTGAGCCACCGCTCCCGGCCTGAAAAGTTTTTAAAAAAACATAGGCGGTAACAGAGTTGTAAAGAATCTTAGTTCTTTCAAGAGTGAGAAGACTTTGTTCATTTAAGTAATCGAAAACATGAAAAACTCAACGTAAAGCACAGAAAATCATTCTGATAAAACGGAATCCTTGCCTTTCAGGTAGATTTCTCAGAAGGTAAAGTCTTAACAACCTCTTAAGAAGTACATAAAAAAAAAAAAAAAAAAAAAGGCTGGGCGTGGGGGCTCACGCCTGTAATCCAAGCACTTTGGAGGCCAAGGCGGGCGGATCACCTGAGGTGGGGAGTTCAAGACCAGCCTGACCAACATGGTGAAACCCCGTCTCTACTAAAAATACAAAGAATTAGCTGGGCATGGTGGCGCATGCCTGTAATCCCAGCTACTCAGGAGGCTGAAGCAGGAGAATTGCCTGAACCCAGGAGGCGGAGGTTGCGGTGAGCCGAGATCGCACCATTGCACTCCAGAGTAGGTAACAAGAGCGAAACTCCGTCTCAAAAAAAAAAAAAAAAAAAAAAAAAGTACATAAATAATTCATTAAAATTTTGTCATTTAACAGAGAGAAAAGCAGTTTTAATTTCTGTTAGCATGATATTTGATATCAAGGCTCTTTTCAAGAAAAATTTTATAAATAAAGTCACTAAACCTTAGCCATTTTCTTTTTTTTTTTTTTTTTTTAACCTTCACCTCCCGGGTTCAATGATTCTCCTACCTCAGCCTTCTAAGTGGGATTACAGGTGCCTATCACCACACCTGGCTAATTTTTTTTTTTTTTTTTTTTTTTTTCGATCTTGGTGAATCTAACGATTTTTTTTTTTTTTTTAAAGAGAAAAAGAAGGGGAAAAAAAGAAAAAGGGGGAAAAAGGAATATTACTTCATTCCTAATATGGGTTTCAATAATGGCCGATCAATATTTTGAGTGTTTAAAGTGGTTAATGCATATTTTATGTGTTTAAAATGGAGACCTCTATTGTGTTTATTTGTTCTGGCTCTGAGTTCAAATCCTGGATATCGTTATCAATTTGTTGTCTCGTTGAATCTAAATCTATGTGTCTTATGTATCTGGGTGTTAAGATCTCTTATTGTTACATTAATCCTTTTACCCTTGTATCCTTATAGCTTTGAAATCTATTTTGTCAAATGTGAAAATTGCAACTCCTGCTTTTTATTTATTTATTTTTGCTCTCCATTTGGTTGGTACGTTTTGTTTTTTTTTTTTTTTTTTTTCCCCAACCCTTTATTTTGAGTCTATGTATATCTTTGGATATACCGTTGGATTTTGTCTGTATCTTTTGATTGGGAGATTTGGTTGATTTAACTTTAGGGTTGCTGCCATTTGATATTAACTGGCTATTTTGTCCTTTTGTTGATAAAAATTCTTCTTTATGTTAACGCTCTTTACTTTTTGGTGTATTTTTAGAAAGGATCATACTGGTTGTTCCTTTCTGTGTATAATGCTTCTTTTAGAAGTTCTTGTAAAGCAGGCCTGGTGGTAATAAAATCTCTGAGTACTTGCTTGTTCCTAAAAGATTTTATTTTTCCTTCAAATATAAAGCTTAAATTGGCAGGATATGAAATTCTGGGCTGAAAGTTTTGTTCTTTAAGTATATTGAATATTGGCCCCCACTCTCTTCTAGCTTGTAGGGTTTCCGTTGAGAGATCTGCTGTAAGCCTAATAGGCTTACCTTTATGGGTAACTTGATCTTTCTCTCTGGCTGCCCTTAATATTTTCTCCTTCGTTTCGATCTTGGTGAATCTAACGATTATGTGCCTTGGGGTTGGTCTTCTTGAGGAATATCTTTGTGGTGTTCTCTGTATTGCCTGGGGTTGAATAGTGTCCTGCTTTGCTAAATTAGGAAAATTTTCCTGGATAATGTCCTGGAGAGTATTTTCCAGCTTGACTTCATTCTCTCCGTCACATTCAGGTACACCAATCAAGCGTATATTAGGTCTTTTCACATAGTCCCATATTTCTTGGAGACTTTGCTCATTCCTTTTTATCCTTTTTTCTCTATTCTTGTCTTGTCGTTTTGTTTCGTTAAGTTGGTCTTCGACCTCTAATACCCTTTCTTCTGCTTGATCCATTCGGCTGTTTAAGCTTGTACATATTTCACTCAGTTCTCGTGTTGTATTTTTCAACTCCATAAGTTCATTTGTATTCCTCTCTATATTGTCTATTCTTTTCAACATTTCATCGAACCTTTTTTCCAAGTTCTTAGTTTCTTTACATTGGGTTAGAACAAGTTCCTTTAACTCCCAGAAGTTTCTTATCATCCACCTTTTAAAGCCTACTTCAGATAATGGAACACAGTCCTTTTCCATCAGGGCTTGTTCCGTTGCTGATGAGTCCTTTTCCATCAGGGCTTGTTCCGTTGCTGATGAGTCCTTTTCCATCAGGGCTTGTTCCGTTGCTGATGGGTTCTGATTTTGAGTAGACTCGGCCTTCTTAGGCTGTTTTTTTCCCTTCATTGTAGATGACCCGCCTTTCTAACTAGTTTTCTGAGTCGACGTCCGACTTATTGATTCCCAGTGCTGGGATCCGAGCCACCCACTGTGGCAGCCTAAATAGCAGCAGTAAGACTGATGGTGCTCTTCTGCCCGGGAATCTCTGGTCTGGCTTCCCTCTTGAGTCCGCAACAAGCGGCTCTGACTTCCTGGAGCTCCAAACTCTGGTCAGTAGGGGAAGCGGTCCCGTTGGCTCTGCGTGAAGAGCTGCTGCGCCGAGACGCCGGCAAAACCACTGCAGCGGCCACAAGAGTCGCGCTGGCGACCCGTGGGGCTCCTCCACTGGGAGTCGGCTAATCGGTGAGTGACGAAAATTCGTCTAATGATGTGGCGTCGTCTCGTTCTCTGAGCTTTCACTGGGAGCTACAATCCTGAGCTGTTAGTGGTCGGCCATCTTGGATCTGTTCTCTTCAACCTTAGCCATTTTCAACTACAGCAAATAAAATTCCCTTCCTGTGCACCTGCTACAGGTTTCTACACATTTAATTTTGTGCTGCCTATTCTTCTTCATCATTCTGGAACAGTCAGTCATTTTACTGTAAGACAAAACTATGCTCCTTTCCCTTAACAAAAACACATCCTGAGTACGTTGCTTAAAAGTTATTCTTCTCTGCAATTACCTTTTTCAGAGAATCTCATTCACAAAAAAAATCAGTCATGACTTTTTAACTTCTATTTATTTAACAGAGATAGCTATGAAGTAGATAGCTGTGAGCTGTCAGACACTACAATTTTGTAGCAAAACTTATGAATATACACTTTTTTTTTTTTAAAAGACGGGGTTTCACCATGTTGGTCAGGCTGGTCTTGAACTCCCGACCTCAGGTGATCCACCCGCTTTGGCCTCCAAAGTGCTTGGATTACAGGCGTGAGCCACCGCACCTGGCCATGAATATACACTTTACAATGTTTTATAGCTTAGATGTCCTTATAATACAACTTCTCAATGTGGCAAAGTACATAGGGCCTTAAAATTATGCCTAGCGATTAATATTTCAATATTTTATATTATTAGAAATGATGTAGGTATTTAATAACTGTCCATTAATCAACTTAAGCTAGCATAAGTTTCAAGTTACCAAAAGATCTTGGAGACTGTCTTCAAGCTGACATACCACAAAACATAATTATTGTTAAAGTTTTTTCATCATCTTAAACATCTAGGAAACATAATACTAGTTTATTCAATCAGTAAAGCTGTCCAAGTTCCAGAAGAATAAGCCCAAATAGAATACAAATATATGCCTGTATTTTGCTGAACTTGGAGAACACAGAAGACAACTCTTTCTATCAAAAGACAAATATTAAAGTAGTCCTTTTTTAAAAAAAGAGTTACCTAAATTTTATGAATTTGAATTCTTAAAACATTTGCATTCGTTTTTTATAAAAATACTTTTTAAAGTATTCGAAGCTCAATTTTACCACCAACAAGGTGGCTTAAAACAACAGGAATTTATTGTGTCGGTTCTGGAGACTAGAAAACCAAGATCAAGGTGTCAGCAGGACCATGGCCCCTCTGAAGGCTCTGGGAAGGGTCTTTCTTTGCCTCTAACTTGCTTCTCTGGTGGTTTCCTATATATATAGTCCTTGCTATTCCTTGGCTTGCAGACACATCACTCCAGTATCTGTTTCCTTTGTTACATGATGTCTCCCTGTGTGTCTGACTATGTCCCTATTTCCTGCTTCTTACAAGAACTTGGGTCATTGGATTAGGGCCCACCCGAATCCAGCATGATCTCATCTTGATTACATCAGCAAGTCCCTATTTCCAAATAGGGTCACATTCACGGATACTAAGGATTTGAGCTTGAAAATATCTCTAGTGGATGCAGTTCAATCCAGAACAGCTAATAGTGGGCCTAGTGTTCTTAACACTCATCAGTCAGCTGCTGAGTGGAGTGTCCATGCCCCAGGGACCAGTAAAGATAGACCACTAGAGGTGTGTAAGAAAACATTAGAATGTCTTTATTTTTACATTTCTTCTTTTAGAAATTGTATTTGTGCCAGGTGTGGAGGCTCACGCCTGTAATCCAAGCACTTTGGAGGCCAAGGCGGGTGGATCACCTGAGGTCGGGAGTTCAAGACCAGCCTGACCAACAGGGTGAAACCCCATCTTAAAAAATAAATAAATAAAAATAATTTCAAAAAGGAAATTGTATTTGTACTCAAGCTCTTTCCTGATAACATTACAAAAAAGAAATTGTAAAAAAAAAAAAAAAAAGAAATTGTATTTGTATTTTATTATGTAAATGACATATTTACAATAGTACATGCATATGTTCTATAAATAAAAATACACATATTCAGTGAATACTCAAAATTTTAGAATTGATCAGAGAATGGAAAAAAAAGAAAGGCCCTATACCTATTCCACTCCTTCTCTCCCATCTATTAAACTGGTTATCACTAGCATATTAGTTTCTCTTTTTCACAGTTGCCTCAGTAGAATAACTCACCACTGTGTGAAATTTGTAGTGAGGTGTCCACCCTTACCCATCACAGCATTTAGCTGAAAAAAGGTTTAGTTTGACAAAAGACCAGTTGCTAGGTCTGAGCCAGGGTGACAAGTAGCTGGAATCTTAAGAATGAAGCAATTGGCTGCATGCAGTGGCTCACGGTGGTAATTCCATAACATTGGGAGGTGGAGGCAGAAGGAGCACTTGAGTCCAGGATTCAAGACCAGACTGGGAGCATAGCAAGACCTCATCTCTACAAAAAATGAAGAAAAGAAAAATTTAGCTGGGTCCAGTGGCACATACCTGTGGTTCCAGCTACTCAAGAGGCTGAGGTGGGAAGATTGTTTAAAGGCGTCCCTCACTGTTAATTCAATAGTCTAATGGTTTAACTTTGAAATACAATTTTATAGTCAGCAAAATAGAATTTTTTTACAACTTACAAATTCTCTGCATGTTTAAAATGTTCTACTATATTAACTCAAGGTAATAAAGATTTATAATTTTAAATCCTTTGGCAGATAATGCTCCAAATCACTGTGCTTTGGTATTGATGTTTAGGAGGCTTATACAAAAAAAAAAAAAAAGATTGCTTAAAGTCAGGAGTTCAAAGCTGCAGTGAGCTATGATCATGATACTGTACTTCAGCCTGGGTGACAGAGTGAGTACCTGTCTCTATTTAAAAAAGAAGAAGAAGCAATTTAACAAGCATAGCTCCATGCAGAGATAAGTAATGTATCTTTATATATTTCAATAACTTTTCTCTAACTGTCAGGTTTTTTTTTATTTTTTGAGACAGAGTCTTGCTCTGTTACCTAGGCTAGAGTGTCATGGCATGATCTTGGCTCACTGCAACCTCTGTCTACTGGATTCAAGTGAACCTCCTACCTCAGGCTTCTGAGTAGCTGGGACTATAGGCATGCACCACCACACCTGGCTAATTTTCTGTATTTGTTTGTAGATACTGGGTTTCACTGTGCTGCCCAGGCTGGTCTCAAACTTTTGAGTGCTGGTATTACAGGCATGAAGCACCACTCCCAGCCACATAATTGTCAGTTTCTTTTAATACTTCAGACAGAGCCCGTGTTTAAGGTAATTAGGTATAAAGACATACTGTTAATAGTATAAACAATTTGGTATCATTTGTTGGGGAGGAGGGGGCGGCACAGAATTTGGAAGGTTTTGAAATAGAAGTTTTCAAAAGAGGAGAGCCACTGCAAACCAGAGCCAGGTGATAATTACATCTCTGTTCTGACCACATCAATTCTACAGGTTTCTTTTTATGTATGATACAATCTCAAGATCCAGCCTCCAACCCCAACATATACCTATACATTTCCAGGAATTGTTTTGGGATCTCTAAGGGAGGACAGCTGATATGATATGCTCACAGGTAAAAATAACTTTAAAATGTTGATAATGTACATTTCAAAATCTATTTATTGACATATTTCTAAAATTGAGGAGTTAATGTAAACAACATGTAAACAATAGATGTACATTTTATGTATAAATTTAAAAATATATTCAGATGTCCATGGAAAAGAATTGTTCAGAAGAGCCAAGCATAGTATAGTCATGGTATTTTTTGACATTCGGGATATTTTTGTTGGTTGTTTAACTCTTCAAACATTTGACATAAAGGTCTATTGATTGTAGAGGAACTGATCTCCTTCTCATGGGTTCTTTGAGTTCCTGTGTGGGCATAAGTGTATCTTTTTATAATTTATTCCACCTGTGCCTGTCAATGTCTTTCCACTTGCCTCCTCCTGTGACATTCTGGCTCATGTTTCATCATAAAGCTCTAAGCCAGTTATTAATAACAGACCAGTGAGCCTCCTGATCCACCAAGACCATATGGTGTTTTTCATAAAAGAGAGAGATCATTCCCTTGACTTTGGACTTCGCTTATTGAAACCCTGAACAGTAAGTGTGTGTGTGTTTTTTTAATATAGCATTTTAAGATGTTGATGTTGGAGGAAAGTTTAGCGTGACTCTTCTGTGCTTCTGAGAATATACTAGGGAGAATGTACTAGGTTAAAATTCACTAAGACTCACAAAGCCTGTTTCCTATTCCCCGCAACACATCTGTGCTTTTTATAAGGCTGATTATAAAGAGAGATTAATGAATTAGATTTCTACTCCTTTCATTTTCTTTTGGTTAAATAAAGGCAGGAGGAGAAGTAAAGGATTAGTGATACATCAATTACTTGACCAAGCCTTGTGGCTGCAGCTTGACCTCCTGTCTCCTTGTATTTCTTCTCCAAATAGA
This sequence comes from Callithrix jacchus, assembly GCF_049354715.1. Taxonomy (NCBI): domain Eukaryota; kingdom Metazoa; phylum Chordata; class Mammalia; order Primates; family Cebidae; genus Callithrix; species Callithrix jacchus. Next base: position 70,702,510 of record NC_133513.1, read on the forward strand.
ACTCCAGTGATTTCAAAGAGAACTTTCACATATGAAAAGTATATGTGGAAGATAAGGGGGAGGAGACAGGAGTTGGACAGGAGACCTGGGCACTTTTGGTCTTTTTATCCCTTGTTCTAGGTTTGGATCAGAGAGGATACTTGTCTCGTTCCATGGGTTCATTGCTTCCTTGATTTTTAGCTAAAAGCTTTGTCTTTGCAGCCTTCTTTATAACGGTTGCTCCTGAGAGTCCTTCAAAGTAGGTCACTGTGTTTTTCTGTCTAGAAAGGGGGGACCCTGAGGCCCAGAAAGGCCAATGCCCTGTTTGGTTCTCTTCAGCAGAGCTGAAACCTGACATTCCAATCCTTCTTCAAGACCATAGACTAATATAGCTTTCTGCTTTGCTTATGTATATTTAATTCTTGAACATGTACACCAGGCTTCTAAATAAAATGTGTAAGGGAGGCATTACAGTGAATTGGGAGGAGGCAGATGTGGGCTTGTTGTTGTGCCCTGGCTTGGACCACGTACAAGCTGTGTGATCCTAAGCAAGTACTCAACTACTCTGAGCCTCAGTTTGCTCATTTGAAAAATGAGAATCACAGTCTCTTTTACAACATGGTGGGGATTACTCAGTGTATCTAAGCAGCCAAGTATAGTGACAGTGACAGTTATTTTAACACATTTATAAATTGCTTCTTTGAGTTTTTCCTGAATCTTCCTAATTATCTCTCATTTGTTTCCAATTTAAATCCAGAGCCTCCAAGTGTGGTTTTTGATGGGAAACCTGAATTTAAACTGTAGAGGCAATATTTGACTTTTACTGCTTTTAATAACTTCATTTTTAGATAGTGTAAGCCATGCAAATTCTGAGGACAGGTGGATTGGAGGATGCTATGTTGTTAGCAATCAAGACATTAAGTCTACAGCTAAGATCAATGATGATGGGAAACCTCCCAAACCACTTCAAAATGTAAACTGTTACTTACATAAACTTATCTGTTCTATTGTAATCAGCATTCTAAAATATTTCTTTTAGCTGTCTTTCCATGTTTCCAAAGGACTGATTTCCGTCCTTGCTATATCAGATTCTGTGTGTTTGGATAAGACAGAAAGAGAGTTGTCTCAATATCTGTTTTCCAAAGTGTTGCCCTGTAACTCAGGAGATATGATTGGATTTTTGTTTTCCTCTATAAACTTTAATTGTGCAAATATATGTTTAATTTCTACCCTGTGCAACACACCATGTGCTAACCTAATGTGGAATGTATAAAAGTCGGAATGGGCTTGCTCATGGTTCAGTCCTCCTTGGGTATCACTGCCCAGGCTGGAGTGTAGTGGCCTGATCTCAGCTCACTGCAACTTCTGCCTCCCAAGTAGGGTAGTGATTCTCCTGCCTCAGCTTCCCCAGCAGCTGGGATGACAGGGGCCCACCACCATACCCAGCTAATTTTTGTATTTGTAGCAGATACGGGGTTACACTATATTGGCCAGGCTGGTGTTGAACTCCTGACCTGTGACCCACCCACCTTGGCCTCTCAAAGTGCTGGGATTACAGGCGTGAACAACCGGGACCAGCTCTTATTTTTTTTTTTTTTTTTTTTGAGCAATGATATCACTCTGTTTCCCAGGCTGGAGTGCAGTGGTATAATTTTACCTCACTGCAACTTCCATCTCCTGGACTCAAGTGATCCTTCCACCTCAGCCTCCCAAGTACCTGGGACTACGGGTGTACACCAACATGCCCAGCTAATTTTTTCTTCTTTTTTTTTTCGGTAGAGACAGGGTTTTGCCATATTGCCCAAGCTGGCCTCAAACTCCTGGGTTCAAGTGATCCACCACCTTGGCCTCGCAAAGTGCTGGAATTACAGGCATGAGCCACAACATCTGGCCAGCTATCATCTTCTAAGTAATGACTTTGTGAAGCATAGAAGAGCAACACTTGAAAATCATACCTCATCCACCCTATGGAGAAAAAAAGAGTTATTGTACACTTACTTTGTTCTAAGCTCTCTGCAAAATGCTAGAGGTATCATTTCTGCTCTAAAATTGGTCATAGTCTGTCATTTAAACTTGAAATTCTGTTCTCCAACCTAGCCATCTATTTTCAGTTAAACTTGACTCCAAAGAACAATCAGTTTGTTTCAGAAATGAAATCTGCACCTAAAAACATAAAAACATTACCAGCAGTGAATTTATACCAAGGAGTATGTATTGCAGGCCAAGTAGGCCATTTAAAATGTTTTGCCAAATGCTTTTGAGAACTCAGAAAAGTCCCGAGATTGCCCCACTTGCCTCCAGTCACCATCTCCAAATGGAATGACACTTGTTTGGATATCTGAGATCTGCAGGTCAAAAAACACAAACCTAACAAACAACCTCCCTCAGCCCCATTCCTGAACCTCACACCACTAGAAGGACAAGTGTCTACTGTCCCCACTCTGTTGGGGCTCTCTGAGGAAGCCTCACACAGCTGATCCCCAGCCAGGGCCCGGGACATTTCATCAGGCTTTGTAAAAGCGCATCACAACTGCAATACATGAGGAGGGCTGGAAAACTTGGCAGGGTGAAGGTTGTTAACATTTTGATTATTTCAGTTCTAGCATATTTCTTAATGGTCAGTACCCATAACTGAGTAAATTTATGTCATCTTAGGGGTAATGTATGATCTGTTTAGGGCAAGAATTTTGCAGCTAGAAACTTCAGTGTTCAGAGTCCTGATAGTAGATGATGCAGAAGTCATGTTTGTTCATATGTAGAAAAATTGTTCATTTTAAGACAGAACATTTACTTCTAACATTTGAGGCATGGCCATCAATGGGAAAGCCAAAACTGAACAAGCATTGACCTAAAAAGGAAGTTGAGTGGGCCAGTCATGGTGGCTCAAGCCTGTAATCCCAGCACTTTGGGAGGCTGAGGCGGGTGGATCATTTGAGGTCAGGAATTTAAGACCAGCCTGTTCTATATGGTGAAACCCTGGCTCTACTAAAAATACAAACATTAGCCAGTGTGGTGGCACATGCCTATAATCCCTGCTACTCGGGAGGCTGAGGCAGGAGAATCGCTTGAACCCAGGAGGCAGAGTTTGCAGTTAGCTGAGATCACACCACTGCACTCCAGCCCAGGCAACAAGAGCGAAACTGTCTCAAAAGAGAGAGAGAGAGAGCATGAGAGGTTTTGTTGAAGGGAAGAGAAGCACAGTGGCTCCTGATGGGTCTGAGACCTGCTTTCCCACCTGGGGTGGGTGGGTGATCAGAGGGCCCCTCAGGAGTGCTGCCAGGTGGGCCGACGTCCGCTGCTCATGCGTCTGTGTGTCTGCCTCAGCTTCTCTGAGCTTTCCATCTCTAAGGGCTATTCGTTTCCTCTCATCTAAGCCAGCCACTCCATCCCTCTTCATGGTTGGGCTGCAAGGAAATGGCTGTCTTTCTGAATCTGATGCTTCCTTTAACTAAGCGCTGTTTATCAAGTGTCAGGCAGCATGCTGGGCTCTTGGCTTACATTTTGGTTTGCTTGTTTTGTTTTGTTTTTTGAGACTCAGGCTGGAGTTCAGTGGCATGATCTCGCCTCACTGCAACCTCTGCCCCCCAGGTTAAAGCAGTTCTTGTGCCTCAGCCTCCCAAGTAGCTGGGACTAAGGTGCACACCACCATGCCCGGCTAATTTTTGTTTTTTTAGTAGGGACAGGGTTTTGGCATGTTGGCCAGGCTGATCTCGAGCTCCTGACCTCAGGTGATCTGCCCGCCTTGGCCTCCCAAAGTGCTGGGATTACAGGCATGAGCCACCACACCTGGCCTCTTGGATTACATTTTTACCAGTCCTGCAATATTGCAGTGGCTAAGGCAGTGGGCACTGGAGCCAAACAAATCTCCATAAAAATCCTTGGTCACCTCTTTACTACATGTGTAACCTTGGACAACTTACTTAACCTCTCTGGTTGTCCGTCTTTTGGAGTAAGATAATAGTGGTATGAATATTCTACCTCATAAAGTTTTATGAGATTAAAATCAAAGTGTGTGTAGAAGGCACTGAACTTTAGTTATGAATAAAGTCCTTTCAACCCCCCACAAGACAGATACTAACTCTCTCTGTTCTCCAGATAAGGTAGCATCTGAGGTTAGGTGCTTTGTCCAAGTTGCAGAGTTAATACTGGTGAGAGCCAGGATCTAAAACCGGTTCCATCTGGTCCAAAGCCTGTACTGTCTCCTCACTCCACCTTGCTGACTGATCATCTGTGAAAAACATGTTTCTGTGTTCAGTCGAAGTCCACTTTGTCAAATTCTTTACCCTGTGGCCCCGACCTGCCACATTTTTCACTTTTCATTTGTGATTCGCTTTGCTCTGGACTCTCTGGTTATACATGGGCCCGAATGAAAGATGTTGGAGGATGATCACGTAGCCAACTCTGGTGAAATGCAGAATCCGTTCTATCATAAATGTCAGAACATTGCTGAGTCAACTGTGGCACTAGCTTTGGAAAAAGTCGCTGTGTGACCTCAGACAAGTCTCTTCACTTCTCTGGGCCTTATTTGTCAAATGAGAAGTTTACAAAAGCTCTAATATCTTTTCTATACCAACATTTCCTTAATACTTTCAATCTTTCCCCATTCTTGTTTTTCTTAGCTAGAAAGAGAATAACTGCCTTGAAATAATGTCTTAATCAGGAAACAAGGTTCAAGAATAATGCCTGCCAGCATTTAAACATAGAGCCATAGGCCATTATTTAATTTTCATACAAGCTTTCTATCAGACAAGGCTCATGTCATTGATAAGTTAATATCGCGGATATGTGTTAAATTCCCTTTTGCATATAATTCAAATTTGGGCAGAATTGAAGGGAACTTAATGAGTTCAGAAAATGCAGCTTGAACTCAAATTTTAGAAGCTTACAGAACACAATCCATTTACAATTGCATATGCCCAAATTTTCCCAAATTACCCGAATTTGAGTTCAGTGAGGATGAACCTCCAGTATGCCGTAGAAACAATGACCAGCCCAACAGATCATTCCATTCTAAAACCCTGCAACTCCTGTGCCAAGTTTTTCTTGCCTTCCAACAACTTGACTTGCTTCCCCAATTACAAGCAAAAAAACTAAAACAAAAGGAAAAGCATTAGTAAGACATAATTCCCATATGATCTCTCAAGTTTCTAAAAGACAATTTTCTTGAACATAAACATTCTGGGAAAGGGAGATGTTTTCCTTAGGGAGACAAGTTACAGGCACCCAACTTTGGGATTTTATTTTTTAAATTATTTTCTGGGAAAAGTAGACTTAGTATGTATATTTTTCTTGTTATAATTGTCATTTGGACAAAGTGAACTTTCATTCTTCCCAGAAAGCTTATAGTCAAGTCAGTATTTATTGAGAACTAATTAGTGTCAGAGACTGTGAGGTACTGGAATACAGGATGAATAAGGCCATCCCCCACCTTCTAGGAAGGCAGCACGGACTATGGGGTATTGCATGTAAACAACCATGATACAGTGTGCTCCCTGGCAACATGATACAGACAAGTGGGAAATACATTCTGTCTAAGGAAGTCAGATTGGATCACAGAGGAGTTGACATTGAATCTTAAAGGATGAATAGGAGTTGAACAATTTTGCCTGTTTAGATGCTTAAAGAGAATTTGAGGAGAACGATTCATTCAACGGCTACTGTCTAACAGTAATATGCTAGACTGTAATTAATAATAGACACCATCACTTATTAAATGTTTACTTTTTAGGCACAAGTATTATCTCATTTAATTCTCAGATTACCCCAAGAAGCAGGTACCATCATCACCATTTTTTGGAACTGCCAACTGAGGCACAGAGTTAATGTAACTTGTTTAAGGTCTCATGCGCAGTGGCAGACTTGAGATTCAAACTCTGTCAGTCTGATTCTAGACCCATCTCTCGAACACCATGTCTTGGTGGCATTCTTACTATTTCTCAGCTTAGTTAATATTAAGGAAGTCAATGGGAGAAACTTGTTTGCCATAGGTGACAAGTGGTTAACAACAAATAATAAATATGAATAAAATAGATAGTAAAATATAATAAAATAAATAATAAAAACTATACTTTTGGCCAGGCACGGTGGCTCATGCCTATAATCCCAGCCAGCACTTTGGGAGACCCAGGTGGGCCGATCACCTGAGGCTGGGAATTCGAGACCAGCTTGATCAACATGGAGAAACCCTGTCTCTACTAAAAATACAAAAATTATCCTGGCATGGTAGCACATGCCTGTAATCCCAGCTACCTGGGAGGCTGAGGCAAGAGAACAGCTTGAACCCAGGAGACAGAGATTGTGGTGAGCTGAAATCACGCTATTGCACTCTAGCCTGGGCAACAAGAGTGAAACTCAATCTCAAAAAAACTGTACTTCCAGTGAAATTTGTTGTTAAATAGTGAGCTCACAGTTGTGATCTGGGCAATGTCCCATTTACAAAGGGCAGATTGTTTTGATGTGAATAAATTAACAACTAACTGTTGTAAAGTGAATTCTGGCAAATTTGGGGTTACCAGGCCCAGAGGGGTAACTGTGAGCTCCCCTATCCCATTGTTCTACAGGCAGCAGCTCACATATATAGAAAGGATCCAGCACTGAAGAAGGAGAGAGGCCATTAATAATTATGTGATGTTTCCATGCCAGTATAGTCAATTTCCATTATAATGTAGATCTTTTCAAAAGTAACTTTTCATTTGAAAACGAATAAATCAGTATACTTGAAAGAGTGAGGCATCTGGAAGCTGAAGTACTGGATTAGTTTCTAAACTACCGCACAGAACACTCAGTGTTCTTCATCTTCCAATAGTGCATAAGCAGTGCCAGGCACATAATAGGCCCTCAATAAATGGTGGTCATTATTAATATTATTTACTTAGGTGGCCTATTAAGCAAAAATGAACAGATTTCAATTGTGTCTCATTTTTCAACGTGTGCCTCTAGGGAACTTCTATCAGTATTATCTTAACTGTTACATATTGACTGAAACAAGGAGAAGGATTAGAAAATTTTTATCAAAAAAGAAAATATTTTTGAAGTGTGACTCATGTGGTTAAGACTATAAACTTGAATCCAATGAAAAGTGTTTTTCTTTAGAGTGAAAAAGAGACTGCAAAGTATATTCATTCTGCTCTTTGTCCCAACCCAAAATCCACACTTAATAAAGAGAAATGTTAGAGGTTAGGAGAAATTGAGAGAAGTGTGAAGTCTCAGAACTAATAATACTTTTATATAATAGTGGGATTTTTTGTTTGTTTGTCTTGTTGTGTGTTTTTTTTTTTTGCTAGGGAACCAAGCCATTTAGAAAATGCACTCTTCTTATGGTCCCTGGAGTCAGAGTTGATTTGAAAAACTCCTTTTTTAAATTTTATTTATTTATTTATTTATTTTTTAGATGGAATCTTGCTCTATCACAAGGCTGGAGTGCAGTGGCACAATCTCAGTCACTGCAACCTTCACCTCCTGGGTTCAAACGGTTCTTCCGCCTCAGCCTCCCGAGTAGCTGGGACAACAGGCACGCACCACCACGCTTGGCTAATTTTTGTATTTTTAGTAGGGACGGGGTTTCACCATGTTGGCCAGGATGGTCTCGATCTCTCAACCTCGTGATCCACCCACTTCGGTCTCCCAAAGTGCTGGGATTACAGGCGTGAGCACACCCAGCAAACTCCTTTTTAAAAAAATATTTAAAAACAAAATAGTAAAGGTTTCATAGGCAAGGCCCTGTAAACTGGTGGCTGAGTGAAGAATAGAGAATACAGTGAAGACCAGCTTCTAGAAACCAAGGGTTACTGCTGCTCTCATTTAACTTTGTGGGATACCACTGCTCGACTATCTAATAAGCAATGAACAGGTCAATTTGAATTTGATTATTTGGACCTGAATCTTGATAGAATTTCAAAAGAAAAAATGCTTATACATTGGATAAGAGTATCCATTCTACTTCCATTACAGCATTCTATAAAATAATAAATTGACTCCCAATGGCCTCTAGAAATGGGGAAAAGAAAGGCAGAGAAGTTCACATGGGAAGGGAAATTATTTGCCATCATCTGACGTTTCAACATAAAAGAAATATTTGACCCAAAATAACCTAAGCTGTCATATCAGACATGAAAGTTCATGTCATTTTTAACTATGATGTTGAAACACTACGTTCAAGATAAGACCAGGGTCTTGAGATAAACACATTCAATAAGTTGTAGCATAGTTTGTTTTTCTTATTTTGTTTTATTTTTTTCTGAAGCCAGCTTCAGAAATTGTAGCATAGTTTTTAAGGTATCCTAACATGTTTAAAATTTGTGTATATTTCTTGGTACATGTTTTTATCAGATTAAAAAAAAAACTAGGATGAAACTAACAAACAAACAAAAACTAGGAAATATTTTATCCTGAAAATTGCTGCTGTTAAATAGCTTTTCTCTCCAATAAATACCCCTTCAATACTAAAGAAGAAACACTACCATGATTCTAGCTGAGTGAAAACTAATTAGCAAAATGTAAATCAAAGCCTCATGTGACTCATGCTTTTAATCCACAGTAAAGCCTGGGTGTGTTAGGAAACTTGTGATGACACAGATTTGTGTCCTTCCAATTATTTAGCTCTAGAAACAGACCTAACATCAAGGGGAAAAAACAACAGGAACCCCATGGTTCCTGTTTCTCATGGTGGAAGAGATTTGCCTTGTTTATCATAGAAGTTACATATTTTTATTAAAATGTGTCATTGATAATGTAATTTTCCTTTCTTTTGTATTTGTTATAATGATTGGTTTGACAAAAATAAAATCAGTATACATTACTTGGAAGTATATCAGAGGGAAGAAGACTAGCAGTAATGAGACTACTTTCCTTAGTATTCTGAAGTTATACAGGCAATATCCTTTTAAATGAATGAATGTGAAAAATGGAAACAACAAGGGGGGAAAAGTGAGAAATGAAAACAGCAAAGGGAAAAGAAATCACCCAAATCCCTTCCACCCAAACTTAACAACTTCGGCCACTATTGACATTTGGATGTAGTTCTCTCTGGTCTTTTATTTTGTTTACTGTTTTAATTATGAAGTCCAACATACATACAGAAAAACATATGAAGGCTAGGCACAGTGGCTCACATCTGTAATCCCACCACTTTGGGAGGCTGAGGCAGGAGGATTGCTGGAGGCCAGGAGTTCAATACCAGACTGAGGAACATAGTGAGATCCCGTTTCTACAAAAATAATAATAAAAAGAATTACCTGGGTGTGGTGGCACATGCCTGTGGCCCCAGCTACTCGTGAAGCTGCTTGAGTCCAGGAGTTCAAGGCTACAATAAAATAGGATTGCACCACCACACTCCAAGCTAGGCTACAGAGTGAGACTGTCACAAAAGAAAGAAAGGAAAGAAAAAGAGAGAGAGAGAAAGAGAGACAGAGAGAGACAGGAGGGAAGGAAGGAAGGAGGGAGGGAGGGAGGGGGGAAGGAAGGGAGGGAGGGAGGGAGGAAGGAAGGAAGGAAGGAAGGAAGGAAGGAAGGAAGGAAGGAAGGAAGGAAGGAAGGTTGGTTCTATGTAAAGTTTAGTAAATAGTTAAAAAGTGACTGCTAGCGTAACCACCACTAGGGACAAGAAATGAAACATTGTTGGAATCTCTTGCCTATTTCCTTCTCCTATACTTTCTAAAGTCAGGCCTATTCTGACTTTGTGGCAGCAAATCCCTTTCTTTTCTTGATAAATTTACTACCTGCATTACTGCCAACCATACCTGTACCCCTAAACCATGCACTTTAACTGTATTTTCTAGTTCATATAAGTGTACTTAACACTGTTGTCTTTTGTGTCTTGCTTTTAAAAATTAAATGCTATCTTTGTTAGATTCGCTCATCTTTGAATTTTAAAATTCAATGTTATGTTTGTAAGATTCACCGTTGTTTCTGTCTACAGCTATAGTTTAATTTTTATTGTTGTATAGTACTTCATTATATGACTAGGCCACAATTTATCCATGTACTAGTGACATTTAAGTTGTTTCCATATAGCCAGCCGTTCAAAGCTGCAGTGAGCTAGAATCACACTCCTGTTCTCCAGGATTGCTTGAGGTCAGAAGTTTCAGACTAGCATGGGCAACATAGCAGGACTCTGTCTCTACAAAAAAATTAAAAATTAGCCAGGCAAGGTGGTGCACACCTGTGGCTCTAGCTACTCTGGAGGCTAAGGAGAGTGGACTGCTTGAGCTCAGTGCTTCAGTATCAGGCTGGGCAATGCGGTGAAACCCCGTCTCTACAAAAAAAATTTTTTAAAATTAACCAAGCATGGTGGTACATGCCTACAGTCCCAGCTACTCCGGAGGCTGAGGTGAGAGGGTTGCTTGAGCCCAGGGTCGGGGGGAGGGCGTCGAGCCTGCAGTGAGCCATGTTTGTGCCACTGTACTCCAGCCTGGGTGACAGAATGAGACATTATCTCAAAAAGATAAAAAATAATGAAGTCAATAAAAAATGTAAAAAGGTACAGTAAAAATGCAGTATAAAAGATAAACAGTGATCCCCCTGTAAAGGGCACTTACCATGAATGGAGCTTGCAGGACTGGAAGCTGCTCTGAGTGAGTCACTGAGTGAGTGGTGAGTGAATGTGAAGGCCTAGGACGTTACTGTACACTACTGTACATCTTATAAATGCGGTACACTTAGGCTACACTAAATTTATCATTTATTTCTTTCTGCAGTAATAAATTAACTTTTAAAATAAAGAAATAAGCTGGGAATGGTGGCTCACCTCTGTAATCTCAGCACTTTGGGAGGCTGAGGCAGACGGATCACGTGAGGTAAAGAGTTTAAGACCAGCCTGACCAACATGGTGAAACCCCAACTCTACTAATCATGCAAAAATCAGCTGCATGTGGTGGCATGTGCCTGCATCTCAGCTACTCGGAAGGTTGAGGCAGGAGAATCGCTTGAACCTGGGAGGCAGAGGTTACAGTGAGCCGAGATGGTGCCATTGCACTCCTGCCTAGGCAACAAGAGCAAGACTCTATCTCAAAAAAAAAAAAAAAAAAAAAAGAAAGAAAGAAAGAAAAGAAAAGAAAAAGAAAAAATATTAACTTTCATATGCTATAATTTTTTACTTTATAAACTTTTTTTCTTCTTACAGCAGAACTGCCAGAAGAGACTTTATAAACATTTTTATTTTCTTAATGTTTTGACTGTTTTGTAATAATACTTAGTCTAAAGCACAAACACATTGTACACAAATATTTTTTCTTTATATCCTAATTCTATAAACTTGTTTCTATTAAAATTTTTAATTTTACTTATAAGATGCAAACACACATATTAGCTTAGGTCTGCAAGGGTCAGGATCATTAATATCACTGTCTCCACGTCCATATCTTGTCCCACTGGAAGGTCTTCAGGGACAATAGTCTGCATGGAGCTGTCATCTCCTATGATAATGATGCCTTCTTCTGGAATACCTCCTCAAGGACCTACCTCAGGCTGTTTTACAGTTAGCTTTTAAAAAAATAAAGTACAAGGGGTGCACTCTAAAATAATGAAAAAACTATAGTATAGTCAGTACATAAACTAGTAACAGTCATTTATTATCATTATCAAGTACGACATACTACACATCATTGTATGTGCTATGCTTCATAGGACTGCCAGTGCCGTAGGTTTGTTTACATTACCACAAATACATGAGTAATGCATTGTGCTATGACATTATTATTGGGTACCAGCCCCAACCCCATACTTGGGTGCCCTTAGTCCCAGTGGTGACAAGGGATTGAGAAAAGGAAATAAAGACAGAGACACAAGAGTAGAACTTGCAGCATGGGTCTAGGGGACCAATGCCAGCATGGGAACTGCATTGGCCCTCTGGTCTCCAAACACTTATTTATTTATTTAAAGATGGGGTTTCACCATGTTGGCCAGACTGGTCTCGAACTCCTGACCTCAAGTGATCTGCCCACCTTGGCCTCCCAAAGGGCTGGGATTACCGGCCCAAACACTTTTATTATATGCATAATCTCATTGATTTTATGGGCGAGGAAGAGGAGGGTGAAGGGGTGGGTAAGATAGCCCAGGGGAGAGCACTTGAGATCCTTCTAAGACATGCTAAACTAGTACTCTGAGTTGTTGTTGTTGTTGTTGTTTTTAATAGAGATGGGGTTTCTCCGTGTTGATCATCAGGCTGATCTCGAACTCCCTACCTCAGGTGATCCACCCACCTCAGCCTCCCAAAGTGTTGGGATTACAGATGTGAGCCACTAAGCCTGGCCTAGTACTCTGAGTTTACCTACAATTGTTATCAGGGTGCAGCGGATAAGGAGCTACCGGGTCTGACCACACCCAATGCATCAAGGGGCTTTTATCTCCTGAGCAAGAGGGCAAAGAGCAATTAAAATTACTCCATATTCCAAGAACCTAGGCAGAGCCTGAGGCATTCTGTGATTGCTGCCTTGTAAGGCTTTCCTCCTCCTTGCCAACTCCCATCTAGAATGACCCTCCCTGATCTTGTGAGCAGAGGTCGCCTCCCTTCTCAGAGATCTTGGCACAGACCCACTTTATGAGACCTTCATGTCATTTCCATGTTGAGAAGGCATTTGCGGGACCAGAGCAGTATTGCCCGTTCTGCAACCACCCTGGTGTTCCCTGGTGTCACTGCACTCTCGAATGGTCTTTATCTTAGGCCTCCTTTTGCCGCTTGATTTCTAATTAACTGCACCAATAATATAGTTAAGTTCGGTGTATAGACTTCAGTGTACTGTGAGCCAAGTAAGCTTATAATTATTTAGCTAGAATTAACATAGGTCTCCCCCTGGCCATCTTGACCCACAATTATAACAACTAGGACTTCACTAGGGCATAGGAACTTTACATCTCTGTTATGATCTTATGGGCTACTGTTAGTCCTTTATTCACTGAAGTCATTAGGCAGTGTGTGACTGTACATGGTTAAAGGAGACAGCAATCAGATTTTATAGCCTGGTCTTTTGTAACAAATTCACTCCTCCCTTTTCTAATTTATTTGTAAACATGATATAAAATATTAAAACATAATACAGGTGGCCCTCCAGATCCCTGGGTTCCATATCCATGCATTCAACCAACCACAGATCAAAAATATTTTGAAAAATCTGTATGTCTCTATTGAATATGTACACTTTTCTCGTCATTGTTTTGTATACATTCTAGCATAACAGCTACTTACATAGCATTTACATTGTATTAGGTATTATAAGTAACATATGGAGATGATTCAGTAAACGGAAGGATATGTGTAGTATGTAAATACTATGCCATCTATAAATACTATATCAGAGACTTGACCATGTATGGATTTTGGTATCCATAATTACTGTATCTGTGGGGTATCCTAGAACCAATCCCCCATGAGTACTGAGGGATAACTGTACTTAAAAAACAGACAAAGGACCTTATGAGTTATGCTCCCTGACATACAAAGGTTTTTATGGCTTGTCATAAAGATATTAAAACCTTGGTTTCAAATAATTTTTAGGGAATTATTTCTTTAAAAAGTGTGGTGAGTGTTTGCCCCACCAGGGAAATCCTAACATTTAGCTTAATCTTTCTGTGCAGTGTTCAGTTTTAAGCTACATGATTCTGGGATAAACAGAAATTAAAGTGTCATATTTTCAAAAGTTCACTCTTAGACGTCTCCTTCTTATCTATTTTTTTTTTTTAATAGAAATGAGGTTTCACCATGTTGGCCAGGCTGGTCTCGAACGCCTGACCTCAGGTGATCCACCCATCTCGGCCTCCCAAAGTGCTGGGATTACAGGCGTGAGCCACCACGCCCGGCCCCTTTCTATCTATTTTTGAAAATAATTTTAGAAGTTTTTCTGTGTTCAGACATAGACTCATGCCTCCTTATTAAAGGAAAAAAAAAGAAAAAAGAAGTTTTTCTGTGTAGGCTCCCTGCCCCTACACTTCCTACACTACCTCACTGTCCAATAAACACTTTTGCTATGTTTTGACACAGGAGTCAAGGTTGCTAAGAGACCACACCTGTGCTGAATGCACTTTGTTCTGGCAAGAGCAGAAAAGTGAGAAGCTGTGTTACCTACTACTACCTGGGATTAATTCAGGTGAGAAGTGGGTCTGTACTCACTCCTCATGCCTCACCGATTGTCTATCCCCCTCCTCACTTCTTATTTCAGTGTCTCTCTTACTCTTTTTGGAGAGAGTTGAAGGTACCCCTGGGAGCCACAGACTGAAGAAACACAAGGTGGAGTTTGAGGTTTCTGGAGGGAAGGAAAATCACTTTACAAATCCATGTAATATTTTTGCTCCTTGTTGCTGAAACACAGGCAAAAGGATTTGTTGCACGCAGGGAAAATTCTGGGTGTTTCTTTTGCTAATGATTGCTGATTGCTGTATACTTTGCAGCAAGTAATTCCCTTCTCTAGGAATGGAGCAATTAATTATAGAAATTAATCAAGATTGCTCAAAATGAGTACTCTGGCAGAGTACTCATCTCTTTTCCCTTCTCTCTTTCTCATTCTTTCTTAAAAGTTAACCTGCCTTTTTGATTTTGGGGTGAAATAGCAGATGAAATATTTTACTACCCAAATCTTGCCACCTTTTTGATATTGACGTTCATTTTGAGTTGACTATATATGGGGACCTTTGGTGTAAGGCTTTGAAAATTACTTATTTGCCTTTGCATTCCCTGTAAAAGGGATTAAAAATGTTTCTAAATGCCCTGCCTAACAGACAGTTGGTAAAATGTTCTGACAATGTGGAATGCAGACCACAAATTCCAGGTATTTTTTAAATCCTGTTTTATTAATACAGAAATGTGGAGGAAATTAAATGTTTGATGTCTTAGTAAGTGACCAAAACATGAGACAGGATCTTGAGGAAAGAAAAATACCATTTTTCAAAATCATTACCTGCCTTTTTTCATGTCTTCAAATTCTCACTTAATGGTAACATCAATAGTACAAGTTAGAGGAATAGCAGCTTCCCCATTGCCAATAAAAATGATTGAAATGACTGTAGATACTTCATAAATAAACTTAATACTGATAACATGAAAAGGGAATGGCCATTATGAAAATTCCTTGAGCTGTTTGTTTTAGAAAGAAAGGCAAGTTTGGCATAGAGAAAAGCCTGTGATTTTGACATAAAGTGGTCAAAATAAATGGGAGAAAAATATTTGCGTTTATTGGAGAGAAAAAAATTTTATGTCATTGATTGCTTGCTTACGAATAGGTATGGAATATTCCCTGGAAGACTTACCTTGGTCACTATCTCTCATAGTGGAAATCTTAGATTGAGCTGAAAGAATCAGTATTATAAATGTGTTCATTTGAGGATACTTTTCTCTTTTTTCCTAGGGAGCAGGAGTTTTCTGGATATGAATGGTAAAAACTGGATATTAATTTCTACTACTAATCCCAACAGCCTAGAAGATGAAATTGTGGGAAGACTTCTAAAAATTTTGTTTGTTATCTTTGTTGACTTAATGTCTATTATATATGTTGTGATAACTTCTTAGAAAGCTGCCTTCCTTTACTTTCCATATAAATTTCCAACTGAATTACAGTTAATAAAAATTTGTATTTTAAAAAGTTGAGTGACTCACATTTTATGACATTGCCAATTTATTCTAGAAGCCAACAGGGTACTGCAATACAAACAACACTGTGTATTGTTGAGATCTTTATGGTTTATGAAACATTCACATATACTGAAGTGGATTTTTTTCCCCAAAAACCAGCTATCCTACTGAGTCATAAAGCTTCTTGGTTTTTGGCCAGGCGTGGTGGCTCATATCTGTAATCCCAGCACTTTGAGAGGCCCAGGTCGGTGAATCCCTTGAGCCCATGAGTTTGAGACCAGCCTGAGCAACCCGAAGAAACCCTATCTCTACTAACACTAAAAATTAAACAAAATTGACAGGCATGGTGGTGCATGCCTGTAGTCCCAGACACTCACACTCGGATGCTGAGGTGGAAAAATCATGTGAGTCCAGGAAGTTGAGGTTGCAGTGAGCTGCGATTGAGCCACTATACTTCAGCCCGGGCGACAGAGTAAGACCCTGTCTCAAAGCAAAACAAAACAAAACAAAAAGAAACAAATTTTTTTAGGATGTTTACCTATGTTATATTTTATATAATTCTATTTTAACATACCAAGCTTAACATTCCAGTAGCATAATCTTTACATATGCTGTACCAATTTTCTCATACACATATTTTATCTGTTTGTAGGTGGATTGTTTTTCTTAACCCTGGGCAATTGAGTGACTTAGGAATGAACTTAGGAATGAAAATACTTAGACTTAGGAATGAAAATACTTAGAAAAGATTATTTTAGGAAAACAGAACTTACAAGGAAGGAGAGAAGGCAGAGTGTATCCTATGTTGATTTCCTATTTGAGACTAAATGCTCACTCTATGTCATTTAATGTAAGGCTTACAATAATCCTAGGTGGTACGTGCTTCTTGCCTCCATTTTACAGAAGAAACTGAATCTTGGAAGAATTGTGCCAGTTTGAGGCCAACACTAGGAAGTGTCTGGAACCATATCTGGAGCCTTCACAATCTGTAATATGTTGCCTCCAAAGGTAAATAATAACTATAAGACAAATGTGGTTAAAAATCAATCTGTAGAACTAACCTGTTTTTCTTACATTAATTCTTTATTCAAGCCCAGATTTCTGTATTTAATATTGCCCCATTTTCTTATTCCACATATACAATTTTTTTTATCAAGAAGAAAGATCAAGTTTACTTTTTTCTTATGTCCCACTCAAAATGGGTTCTCTTCCCCTGTGTTCTCCATTTCCTCTTTATCTCACAGTCAGTGTTAAAAGATAACTGTTGAACTTGTACTTTTTAAGCTTTTGAAAAACATATGACTCTCTGTCCTTTAGGCTTTTTGAGTTTTTACTTTGGACACACATGCTCAACAAAAACCTGTTTTCTTCTATGTGATAACTATTTTCTTTGATTTGGCCCAATCATTAATGCAAGTTTTCATAAGAGATCTGATTAAGTGTGAAAGGAATCTGGACCTTTGCGACATAGCCTTTAACCAGCTCTTACTTAACCAGTCAGCAGTGTTGTATATTTAACTACAAACCAAATAGAGTCAAAGTGAGCCTTAATTGAAAACAGTAGCAGAAAATCCTATTCTTCTCCTACACTGCATTATCAGACCCTACCTTTTGGGTATAAGGACCACCTCCTGTTGATGTGCTGTGTTTCTCCCCAAACTCCTATATTTGAGATTTGTTGGAACCTGTTATCAGGTTACTCCTATTTTCAGGCAGTTTCTTTTCTCTGAAAGCTTCCAGGCAGTAGACAATGTGGTTCAAATAATCTATTCTGAAGCCAGACTGCCTGGGTCACTTCCTATAGTTTGATGGCCCTATAACTCAGCTTCCTTACCTATGAGAGCTTTGCTCATAGGGTTGTAGAGAAAAATGAAATGAGATGACTGATGCAAAGCACTTAGTACAGTGTCTGGCATATGGGAAACTCTTAATCTATGATAGATCACTGTCATTATCCTCAGGTGGGAGCAAAAGTGATGTGGCTTCCTTCAAATTTACACTCTCCCTTACACTTAGAATGACCTTACATTAACCCATCACATTGGCTAGAGGAGGTGACTGTTCCACTGGAACCTAGGCATAGTTCCACTGGAGCTATAGATCTAAACTGGTTGACTTCCCAGGGCGTCTTTTGGTTATGCTATTTTGGGAGCTGGCAATTACAACTATGTATCATAATGTGACTTGAGACAAGAAAAGATACATGACAAACATCCATTTTCTTTTTCTTTTCTTTTTTTCTGAGACGGAGTTTCACTCTCGTTACCCAGGCTGGAGTGCAATGGCGCGACATCCGCCTCCTGGGTTCAGGCAATTCTCCTCCCTCAGCCTCCTGAGTAACTGGGATTACAGGCACACACCACCATGCCCAGCTAATTTTTTCTATTTTTAGTAGAGACGGGGTTTCACCATGTTAACCAGGATGGTCTCGATCTCTTGACCTCGTGATCCACCCGCCTCGGCCTCCCAAAGTGCTGGGATTACAGGCTTGAGCCACCGCGTCCGGCCCAAACATTCATTTTCAACATGTAATAAGAGTCTTTTTTTTTTTTTTTTTTTTAAGACGGGGTTTCACCATGTTGGTCAGGCTGGTCTTGAACTCCCAACCTCAGGTGATCCGCCCACCTTGGCCTGCAAAGTGCTTGGATTACAGGTGTGAGCCACCACACCTGGCCAAGTAATAAGAGTCTTAATATGCAAGTGTTGGGGCTTTATAATTGGCAATAGGTTATTTTTTTTCACTCTTAGAAAATATTCATTCAGTTCCATTTTGCCAGATTGTGCTGGTCAGCCAGGCCAAGTTGTAAACAAACAAGTTGTGTTATGAAGGGTATAGTGAGAGGTGATTCCAGAACTACTAGCAGTGGCAACTTCTGGGGGGAGCTTGTTAGGCATCCAGAATCCTAGTCGCCCTGAGACCTACTGAATTCAGAATCCACATTCTAACAAGATCCCCAGTGTTCCATACACACCTTATGAGAAGCCCTGGGCAGCTCACATGACTAACTGTTCCTGCCATCTTGTTGCTCTGGCTACTGAGCTATGTGACATTTGGACATGTTGCTTAATCTTTCTGGGTCTCATACTCCTCCTGCATTAAAATAAAGACAGACACACACAAAAAATGGCACAGATATGCTTTGCATATCATGTAGAAATCTGTGAATGTCAAATGATTTGGGCTAAAACTGACATGAAAATGCATGCCAGAAAAGAGTTATGTAAATCCAAGTCATTGTTTTTTTTTTTAAGACAGAGTTTAGCTCTTGTTACCCAGGCTGGAGTGCAATGGCACGATCTCGGCTCATTGCAACCTCCGCCTCCTGGGTTCAGGCAATTCTCCTGCCTCAGCCTCCTGAGTAGCTGGGATTACAGGCACGCGCCACCATGCCCAGCTAATTTTTTTTGTATTTTTAGTAGAGACGGGGTTTCACCATGTTGAACAGAATGGTCTCGATCACTTGACCTCATGATCCACCCACCTCGGCCTCCCAAAGTGCTGGGATTACAGGCTTGAGCCACAGTGCCCAGCAACATCAGGAAGACAAGAGTAGCTCTTTGAGGTAATGAATCCGTGACTGCCTTTGATAGAATTGGAAAAGGATTGTAACAATATCCATGGCAAATATGTATGTATACAGTATGGACTGGGTAACACAGAATTTCCTCCTGTGGATTTCTGTGATGTTTCATAGAACTTAATGTCTACCTGTGCTGTGATAATTAACCCTCCAACTGAACTGAATAGTGTTTCTTCACTTGCCACTAATAGATAGGCCATACCTGAGTACAGATATCTCTGCGCTATTAATTTCATAATCTCTTGGTATTAATTCAAGTGGAATTGCATCCTTCTTAGTGCTGTAATCCCTTGAAGAAATTATTCCGAATTAAGAAGAGAGGTCAGAAAATGCCTTTCAGAACCCTTGTTATTTATAAATAAATGTACTGTGCTGTATTTTGCGTACATTCTGAAACAACCTGTACAAGTATATGCGGTATTTCCATTTCATAGATGAGAAAATGCAGGTTCGGAGAAATTTAGTAAGATGCCCAGGTTCATACAGGACATCCTGACTGTGGTGATGCAGCTAGAAGGTGAGAGAGCCAAGACCCCCAACTCAAAACCATCTGCCTCTAGAATCCTGTTGCCAATGATTGAAACCATTCAGTGATTCTGCCTCATAACATGCCTGAGGAGTGCTTACCTCACTGCTTCCTCATTTGGAAGATGTGAGGTTTGAACTGTAATGAGGGCATCCCAATTCTAACTCAAGGATTCAATAGTGAAAATGCAACCTGTTAAGTCTATTCTAAATGTATCAGGAGATCATTTGCAAGGTCTTACTTTACAGATAACTCTTTCCTCTTTTCTAGGTCTTCAGTCTGTAATAAAATGGCATATGTATTCTCCAGTCATTAAGCTCCATTTTTTTTTGTGTTATTAAATATGAAGTCAGGCCTTGTAAATGGGAGTCTCAGATCATTGTTCTGTGTTCGGTACCCAAATAAATTAAAGCTGCACCCATAAAAATATTTTAATGTAATTTTTTGAATAATCAAAAAGTCTCAAATACTATTTTAAATAATTTATTTTCAAAGAACTTACAAGTATAGGTATAATTTGGAAACAATTTCCAATTGTTTGGGTTTTATAATGATACCTCTTGTGTGACCAGCACTCTTCAGTTTATGAAGCACTGAGTGACACATTAAGGGTTGTAGATGGGGTAACATTTGAGTGTCCACTTGAATATAATGACTTACAAGAAAAGTAAGCCAGAGAGCCGTTCCAGTAAGAATGAACAATTCCTTGATTTGCAGTGGAAGGAACATTAAAATCTAAAAAAAAAAGGAATGAATTCCTAAGTCTATTGCATAATTGGGATAAACTGTCTCTAGAGATGGGGGGGGCAAGGTTTGAGAGGGGATCTTAAATGTGTGGAGTTTGTATGACCACTTAGACCCAGGGTGTTGTTCTGGGCTGTTCTCTGCATGACTGTTTACTGATCTTACTGGGAGCTGTACCACTCACTGGGCAAACGCAGGGCAAGATGCTATGTAGGCCTGTCTATGATCAACAATGATCAGACTTATTTATAAACCCACAGGAAAGCCTCCTGAGGGCGATCTGCCATCTGACCTGAGACTAGGGTGAGGAAGGATTAGCGCTAAGGCATGGGAAGTCCTTGGTGGCCAACTAGGTTTCCAGTGTGAGCCAGGAGACTCATTTGGCCTTTTAGCCAGGAGGCAGCTACAGACTGTTCTCTGGACTCTTGTATAAGCTGCAATATCAAGTACAGAGCCTGCCCTTTTGGGTGTTGTATATGGAAGTTGATTATGACTTATACCAGGGAGATCATTTACCCAATAAATATGTATCAAGTACCCATAGCCTACTTGGCAGTGTTGTAGGTACAGGATATACTAGAGTACCAGGCAGGTGGGGCCCCTGTCCTTATGGAGCTGGTTTTCAGGGAGGAAGGCAGACAAGAAGTTGATAAACACATGAGAATTTCATCTGCTGTGGAGAAGATAAAACACAGCAAAGAGAGACCTTAGGTGGAGGAAGAATATTTTAGCTAGCAGAAGCTATGAACGTTTTCCTGAGAAAGCTATATTGGAACAGACTTGACTGGTGAGGAGCCTGCTAGGTGGAGGCGTGGAGGAAAAGTGAGGACTCAGATGCCAAGGAAAGCAGATACAAAGACCTTGGGAGCAGAACTCATTAAAGCATTAGTAAGCTGATATGGTTTGCCATTGCCCACCCAAATCTCACCTTGAATTGTAATAGTCCCAACATGTCAAAGGCAGGGCCAGGTGGGGATAATTGAATCATGGGGCCAGTTTCCTCCATACTAGTCTCATGATAGTGAACAAGTCACGCATGATCTGATGGTTTTATAAAGCACACACTCTCTTGCCTGCCACCAGGTAAGACATGACTTTGCTCTTCATTTGCCTTCCCTCGTGATTGTGAGACCTTCTCAGCCATGTGGAACTGTGAGTCAATTAAACCTCTTTTCTTTGTAAATTACCCAGTCTCAGGTATGTCTTTAATAGCATGGAACAGATTCTCACACTGCTAATAAAGACACTACAGAAGCCCAGTGTGACTACAGCTTAGTGAGTTGTGGGGAGCTAATTTTTCAGGATTGATAAAAATCAGCTTCTATATAACTTCTCTGACATTTATCCTGCAACATGGATGGTTAGGGAAAACTTCCAATGACAGAAGATAGAGCTTCTCTATGTATTGTTCTTTATTTTTCTTTGAGATGGAGTCTCGCTCCGTCACCCAGGCTGGAGTACAGTGATTCAATCCAGGCTCACTGTAACCTCTATCTCTCAGATTCAAGTGATTCTCCCTGCCTCAGTCTCCCGAGTAGCTGGACTTATAGGTGCACACCACCAAGCCCAGCTAATTTTTGTATTTTGAGTAGAGACAGGGTTTTGCCGTGTTGTCCAGGCTGGTCTCAAACTCCTGACCTCAGGTGATCTGCCCACCTCAGCCTCCCAAAGTGCTGGGATTACAGGTGTGAGCCATCGCGCCTGGCCCTATGTATTGTTCTGTGTCCTTTCTGGCAGCATATGTCACAATTTAAACAGTGAATCCTCTCTCTGAAGGTTGTGATTTTTCATGGTTATTCCAAGCTGATCTTGTCTGACCCCTAACTTGCCACAATATCAAGCAGCTCTGTTGCTCTACTAGATTAATTGAAAGGGTGTGTTTTTCTGACTTTTTTTTTTTTTTTTTTTTTAGATGAAGTCTCACTCTGTCATCAGGCAGAGTGCTGTGGCACGACCTCGGCTCACTGCAACCTCTGACTCCCTGGTTCAAGCAATTCTCCTGCCTTAGCCTCCTGAGTAGCTGGGACTACAGGCATGCACCACCATGCCCAGCTAATTTTTTAGCAAAGATGAGATTTCACCATGTTGGACAGGATGGTCTTAATCTCCTGACCTCGTGGTCCGCCCGCCTCAGCCTCCCAAAGTGCTGGGATTACAGGTGTGACCCACTGCACCTGGCCTTTCTGATATATTTTTAAAACCACAAGCAGAGCTAAAATTACATCTGGGTTTTTTTTTTTTTAGTAACAGCTTTATTGAGATATAATTCAGATATTATACAATTCAATTGACATATATGGATGTATAGAATCAATATTGTGAAAATGGCAATACTGCGAAAAGCAATCTACAAATTTAATGTAATTTTCATCAAAATACCACCATCATTCTTCACAGGACTAGAATAAACAACACTAAAATTCATATGGAACCAAAAAACAAGACCCCATAGTCAAAGACAGACTAAGCAAAAAGAAAAAATGTGGAGGCATCACATTACCTGACTTCAAACTATACTATAAGGCCATAGTCACCAAAACAGCATGGTACTAGTATAAAAATAGGCACATAGGCCAATGGAACAGAGTGAAGAACCCAGAAATAAAGCCAAGCACTTACATCCAACTGATCTCTGACAGAGCAAAGGAAAACATAAAGTGGAGAAAGGATACCCTATTCAACAAATGCTGCTGGGATAATTGGCAAGCCACATGTAGAAGAATGAAACTGTATCTTCTTCTCTTACCTTATACAAAAATCAACTCAAGATGGATGAAAGACTTAAATATAAGACCTTGAACCATAAAAATTCTAGAAGATAACATTGGAAAAACCCTTATAGACATTGGCTTAGGCAAAGGCTTCATGACCTGGAACCCAAAAGCAAATGCAACAGAAACAAAGATAAATAAATGGTACTTAATTAAACTAAAAATCTTCAGCACGGCAAAAGAAACAATCAGCAGAGTAAACAGACAACCTACAGAGTGGGAGAAAATCTTCACAACCTGTGCATTTGACAAAGGACCAGTATCTAAAATGTACAAGAAACTCAAATAAATTAGCAAGAAAAGAACCAAACAATCCCATCAAAAGGTGGGTTAAGGACATGAATAGACAATTCTCAAAAGAAGATACACAAATTGCCAACAAATGTATGAAAAAATGCTCAACATCACTAATGAGCAGAGAAATGCAAATCAAAACCACAATGTGATACCTCCTTGCTCCTGCAAGAATGGCTGTAATTCTTGTAATCAAATAATAATAGATGTTGGCGTAGATGTGGTGAAAAGAGAACACTTTTACACTACCGGTGGGAATATAAACTAGTACAATCACTATAGAAAACACTGTGGAGATTCCTTAAGGAACTAAAAGCAGAATTACGATTTGATTCAGCAATTTCACTACGGTATCTACCCAGAGGAAAAGAAGTCATTATTTGAAAAACATACTTGAGGCTGGGCGTGGTGGCTCATGCCTGTAATCCAAGCACTTTGGAGGCCAAGGCAGGTGGATCACCTGAGGTCGGGAGTTCAAGACCAGCCTGATCAACATGGTGAAACTCCATCTTAAAAAAAAAATAAATAAATAAAAACATACTTGACATGTATATAGCATGCATGTATATAGCAGCACAGTTCACAACTGCAAAAAAATATAGAGCTAGACCAAATGATCATCAATCAATGAGTGGATAAGTAAATTGTAACATATATATATATATATACACACACATACCATGGAATACTACTCAGCCATAAAAAGGAATGAAATAATGGCATTTGGCCAGGCATGGTGGCTCACGCCTATAATCCTAGTACTTTGGGAGGCTGAGGTGGGTGGATCACCTGAGGTCAGGAGTTCAAGACCAGCCTGGCCATCACTGTGAAACACCATCTTTATATAAAAATAAAAATAAAATAGCCCGGGCATGATGGCTCACACCTGTAATCCAAGCACTTTGGAGGCCACGGTGGGCGGATCACCTGAGGTTGGGAGTTCAAGACCAGCCTGACCAACATGGTGAAACCCCATCTTTATTTAAAAACAAACAAAACAAAAACAAACAAACAAACAAACAAAAAAACCCGGCATTTGCAGCAAACTGGATGGAATTGGAGACCATTATTCTAAGTTAAGCAATTTAGGAATGGAAAACGAAACATCATATGTTCTCATGCATAAGTGGGAACTAAGCTATGAGTATGCAAAGGCATAAGAATAATACATGGGACATTGGGGACTTGGGGAAAAGGATGGTGGGTGGTGAGGGATGAAAGACTACACATTGGATACAGTGTCCACTGCTACAGTGATGGATACACTGAAATCTCAGAAATCACCACTAAAGAACTTATTCATATAAAAATAAAATAAAGGGGCTGGGCACAGTGGCTCACCCCTGTAATGCCAGCACTTTGGGAGGCCGAGGTGGGCAGATCATGAGGTCAAGAGATTAAGACCATCCTAGCCAACATGGTGAAACCCCATCTCTACTGAAAATACAAAAATTAGCCAGGTCTGTTGGTGGACACCTGTAGTCCCAGCTACTCAGGAGGCTGAGGCAGGAGAATCGCTTGAACCCGGGAGGCGGAGGTTGCAGTGAGCCGAGATCGCACCACTGAACTCCAGCCTGGGAACAGAGTGAGAGCCTCCATCTAAAAAAAACAAAACAAAACAAAAAACAAAAAAACAAAAAGGAGAAAAAAATCAGAAAAAAAAGAAAGCAAAAAAACAAAACAACAAAAAAACCACACACACACACACACACACGCACGCAGGGCTAAAGTTACATCTGCTGTATTTTTTTAGTAACAGCTTTTTTGAGATATAATTCATATTCCATACAATTCACTTGATACAGAATTGACATACAATTTAAAGTGTACAATTAATGCTTTTTAGCATATTTACAGTTGTGCAATCATCATCACAATCAATTTAGAAAATTTCATCGTCCTAAAAGGAAACCCCATGCCCATTAGTACACTTAAGAAGCTTCTCCACCTTTTCCCCCAAACAGGTCCCCCTCCCCAGCCCTAGGCAACAAGTAATCTTCTTTCTGTCTCTATAGATTCACCTAAATTCTGCGATGTTCATATAAAGGAATAATATAACGTGTAGCCTTTCCTGTCTGGCTTCTTTCGACTTAGTATTTATAAGTACTTTTACAGCAGAATCATATTCCATTGTATGGATATACCACATTTTCTTTTTTTTGAGACGGAGTTTCACTCTTGTTACCCAGGCTGGAGTGCAATGGCGCGATCTCGGCTCACCGCAACCTCTGCCTCCTGGGTTCAGGCAATTCTCCTGCCTCAGCCTCCTGAGTAGCTGGGATTATAGGCATGAACCACCATGCCCAGCTAATTTTTTGTATTTTTAGTAAAGACGAGGTTTCACCATGTTGACCAGGATGGTCTCGATCTCTTGACCTCGTGATCCACCCGCCTCAGCCTCCCAAAGTGCTGAGATTACAGGCTTGAGCCACTGCTCCCAGCCATACCACATTTTCATTATTTGTTCATCAGTCAATGGGCATTTGGGTTGTTTCCTCTTTTTGGTTAATGTGAATAATGCTTCTATGAACATTCATGCACAAGCCTTTGTGAGGGCGTGTTTTCACTTTTCTTGGTTATATACCCAGGAGCGGAAACTATTGGCTCATATGGTGACTCTATCTTTAACCTTCTGAGGAACTGCCAGACTATTTTACAAAGTGGCTGCCCCACTTTTATAGTTTTTGAAAATATTTCTCCTAATCTCTAGGAAAGGAAGCACAGTGTTGACACGTGATAATTCAGCATTTCATATGATAAATAGGCAGATTATGAAATAAAGACATTTTTAAAAAATGAAAGTTTTAAAACTCAAATCAAAGTAAGAAGTTTGAGTTTTAAAACTTTCATTTATTTTCTTTAAATTTCTCTTTTATGTCATCTAGTAATAACATACCTTATTATTGGGGTTCCTTATTACCCATTGCATATTCGATTATTAATTACATAAGAAATTTCTCACATTTTCTTCAAGTGTCTGAGGTCAAGTAATGAAGAGCCAAGTTAACATGAGATACTTTTTCATGGACAGTCATTACATTTATTTACCTACTAAATCACTGGGTACCTACGCTACGCCTGGCATGTGTGTGGTGCTGAATATTTGCTTTGCTATTTTGTACTTTAAGAGATTACTTTATTATTGCAAGGTTGGTGGAACACTGTGTACTACAAAGAATTATCATGGCTAATTTTCCACAAGCAGGTTCTTTGCATATTGAGTGTTTTGCTTTGGTTATTCATTAGTTACATACTTCTTTTTTTATAAAATATGCCATTTGGGCCACACTTGGTAAGTCAACCTTTTTGCAAATTACACTTGTCAGCACCACAGGAGTTCCATTAGGTATTTATTTTTCCACCTCATAGCAATGTTCATTTCTTAATGTATTTGGTATATATTATAACACTATTGGCTAGAGAACCTATTGAAAAATAATCTTGACCAGCCAAAGAAAAGTTGAACTAGCAGCCTTTCCAAGAATTACACCTAAGGCAGAATCCAATCCTTTACTTCATTAAAACCACAGTTGATAGAAGATGTACCCGAGTTACAGAAATATTGATGTGATGTGGAAAAAGGGTGTTGCCTGAGGAGTGATTTAATTCTATTTAAATTCACATTAAAAGGCCACGTTTCAGACTGTTTTGGTCTCTGGACTTTGATTCTCTGAACTAGTTACCATACCTGCTTGTCACTACAGAAACTTCTTGGATGAATTTGAATAACACGGATGCCAGTAGTGTAATGGAGATAAAAGAATAGTGTATATGACATCCATTCCTAGTCATTGTAAGTTTGTCAATGGATAGAATTTTCTTCTTTTAACTTTAGGACAAGAAGGTTCAGAACCTTACTTGCCATGGGTTCTTTGGTATACTCATGCCAAGTACTCAGATAGCACTTCCTTACTAGGTGTTAGGCTGTTCTGAACACTTTTTTCTGGTTTAATTCATGAATCTTCACAATTACCATATAAGGTAGGTATTATTTTGCTCATTTTATAGATGATGAGACAGGCACAAAGAAGTTAAGAACCGTCATCAAGATTATGAAGCAAATAGGTAGTCTTGGCTTCAGGGTCTGTGCTCTTTTCCTATATGTCCTCTCTTCTTTTAACCTCTTGGGATTTCTGTTTCTTTATCTAAAAAATTAGAAGATTCAATCCTACATTGAATATGAGGTTGCACCTGCTAATCTCCAGGGTCCTTTTCCTAAGACTCAGGCTCAGATTCAGCAGTCTCAAAAAGAGCATTCATGGCCATGTGTGACTAAGAGAAATAATCAAGAAAAAAATCTCTAGGAATTAAAACACCCAGAAACAATCTCTTTGTGCCTCCAAGGATGTCTGAAGGACCACATTCAACAAAAGAAAATGCCTATAATTATCATTGTTCATGATGTTGACGCTTAATTCAGCCTTAGATTGGTGGGTACCAGAGTCTTTGTGATGGATCCAAGTATTTGTACCGTGGGTCATACCTCTCTGTAGATTTGGAAACATAATGACTTTTCATCTAAATACACAATGATAGATTTGGTTGAGGATAAAGGAACTATTGGCATGCTTCCGTCTGAGCCAGCTGTACCCCAAGGATTTGACAGATGTTAGCTTCTTATTGCCAAAAGATACTGTCTCTCTCTCTCTTTCTTTTTCCTAAGACCTCTTTAGCCTAATCATCAATTTCTGATTCTTCTTGGTTAGGACAGGCCTATTTCCAGTGAAACTTTAGCACTTGCTTTATCAGACACCTTTCCTCAGTATATTGTATCTCATAGATTTTCCACTTTTTGTTTCTGTTGCCTCTCTTCAGTGATCTATGATTATATTTTCCAAGTCACAAATCAAGAAACTGAGTTTGACAAAATAATTTTGTACCATTTCCAGTTGCAAAAGAAATCTTGAAGATGTATTTTAGATTCAATAATGCTGGAGTTTCATGAACTTTTTGTGTTACTGGAACGATGAGACATCATATTTGAAATTGGAACTATCCTAGAGGATCCTGCAATGTGAGGCATACTTCCCTCATTTTCTAGCAATTCTTTGTTCTTATTATTCTAAATTCTAATTGGAAATCCAGAAACTACCTTAGACCTCTATCTTTACTAATCGCAGCAACTACCAGTTATGTGGTACTTCTCAATCTTTCAAATTGGTCCCTCTATCATTTTATAATTTGATAAATTTTAAGTTTTCCTATCCTTTGCCTCAACTATTATATCAGCTTTCTAACTAGTCTCCTTCCCAATCAGTGCACCCTCCAATATGGTTTCTAAGAGTTATCACCTTGAAACACAAATTCAACCATTTCCTTCCTCTGTTTAGAGTGTTTCAGTGGTTCTCCTTTGCTGAATAATCTTCATTTGAAGATGAGAACTTCCATGGTCTAAACCATCATAGAGAACATTTGTTGTTTTCTTGCTAGTCAGCATCCCAGTTTATTTATGGAGAATCATCTCTCCCCTAATGAGTACTCTCAAAGTGCCCTGTCTTTCCCTGCCTTAGAGATGGTTACATGTCCCAAGTTAAGTCAGTCACACTTTCTTCTGGGAATTTGAATCTTGAATAAATCCCTGCAAGGTTGGAGCTCATTAATTTTCTCATGAGGATGTGTAGTCCCTACCTATGAAATCTCTATATCGACCTCGGTCCTTCCAAGTTTTCCAATTTATGCTATCCTGCCAAGAGATGGGAACTGTTACCCGCATTTAAAAGCCCTATGCTTGTTTACCTTCCACTTCCCACAAATACTCTGACTTTTAATCACTTGTAATAATCCACTGTAATTCCCTAGCATACCATGGGAGTCTTTCATGTCATGAAGACTTTGCAAATGCTCTCCTTTCTGTCTTGGAATGCCTCCCTCTTAAGCCAAGCAGTGCCTCGGACTCTGTGTTTCTTTAACATAGCACAGGTTCCCTGATTGGGGGTGGTTAGTCCATACTAGTAATTATTGTCAGTCTTCTTTCCTAGATTGCAACCTCCTTTGTTTTATATGATGCATGGCACAAAATAAACAAGATTTATTATTTTCTTTTAATTTTTATTTTTTGAAACAGGATCTCACTCCGTGGCCCAGGCTGGAGTGCAGTGGCACAATTTCTGCTTACTGTAAACTTTGCCTTCCAGGTTCAACTGATTCTCATGCCTCAACCTCTTGAGTAGCTTTTTTTTTTTTTTTTTTTTTGTTTTGTATTTTTAGTAGAGATGGGGTTTTGCCATGTTGAACAGGCTGGTCTTGAACTCCTGACGTCAATGATCTACCTGCCTCAGCCTCCCAAAGTGCCAGAATTACAGGTGTGAGCCACCACACCCAGGCTACAAGAATTATTTGATGAATGAATAAATAAAATTACAGTGTAGCTTGTAGTTCATACATGGGAATTTATGGTATAGATAATAAATAAGGTGCATCTCCAGAACTGAAGAAAAGGATAAAAGGTTTAAGACAGCAGAATCAATATAAAATTCACGAGACTGACCATAGGAGAATTGCTGATGAAATTAGGGCAAATTTATTAAAGTAGGAGTGATGATAATGTTGATGAAGAACATACAAACACAGAGCATGTATGTTACTAGCTAAGTAGTTTCTAATTAGGTAAGTAGTTTCAAAATATCATTTTTATTTACTTACTTATTGAGTTTTAGAGTCGGGGTCTTACTATTGCTCAGGCTGGACTCAAACTTCTGAGCTTCAGCAATTTTCCTGCCTTAGCTTCCCAATAGCTGGGACTACAGACATGTGCCACCACACCCAGCTGAAAATGTTATTTTTAGCCATGCGTGGTGGCTCACACCTGTAATCCCAGCACTTTGGGAGGCTGAGGTGGGCGGATCATGAGGTCAAGAGCTCGAGACCATCCTGGCCAACATGGTGAAACCCCGTCTCTACTAAAAATACAAAAATTAGCTGGGCATGGTGGCGCACATCTGTAGTCCCAGCTACTTGGGAGGCTGAGGCAGCAGCATTGCTTGAACCTGTGAGGCAGAGGTTGCAGTGAGCCGAGCCCACACCACTGCACTCCAGCCTGGTGCCTGGTGACAGAGCGAGACTCTTGTCTCAAAAGAAAAAAAAAGAAAATGTTATTTTTAATACAGCTTGGTTAAATAGTAGTAGTTGAGAGCACAGAATCCAGAGTCAGACAGCCTGGGTTTTAATCTCTATACCTCTGTGTTTTCATTTTTTGGATGGAAGAAATTGTACCTACCTTATAAGGTTGTCATTATGAAAATAAAATTATATAGGTAAAGTACTTAGCACAGAGCATGGTGGTTCTAGTCGTTCTTCATTTGCCACCCCCCGATCCCAATCCAGTTTCTGCCCCTCTTTGACTCTGTTTCTGGGAGGCTGAACCCTTAGAGGCAGCATTCCCGTAGCTCCCTCAATGCCTGCCTCTGCTTGGGCTTGGCCAAGGGTAGGCACCACCAAGAGATCTGAGAGCAAAGAGAGAGGTGAGGGTATTTTATTTGCTCTACACCCATTTTGATGGCTTGTCTCTGGGAATAAACCACCTTCCTTCCCAATTTCAGCCCCCTTCAGGTGCTGCTAGCCTGGGCCCTGGGCACACTAGATCTTCCCTTTGTCACTGAAGCCCTGGGAGCAGTAAAGACTTCCCACTGTCCCTCATGGGACACCCTTTGGGTGTCTTCTGTTTATTCTTTTGCCTCTGCCCACATTGCTGTAAAGTGTTTTTGCCTTAAGATTTCTTTATTTGACTACCTGGGATGAATCCTGTTTCCTGCTCAGACCCTAATACACCGTGTATAGTAATTTCTTTAAAATGTGAGCTTTGGTTTTTGGATTAAATTATTAACATCAAATAATTAAGGTTAAATTATTAAATTATCAAGTAGATGACTATTAATTATGTAAAAACAAACAGGGATATTGAGAAGGCAGGATTCAGAAACATCCTCAAAATAAAGCAGACTGGGCGTGGTGGCTCATGCCTATAATCCCAGCACTTTGGGAGGCAGAGGCAGGAGTGTCACTTGAGCCCCAGAGTTTGAGATCAGCCTGGGCAGTGTAGTGAGACGCTGTCTACACTTCCGCCAATACACACACAGTTAGCTGAGCATAATGCTGCATGCCTGTGATCCCAGCTACTTGGGAGGCAGAAGTGGGAGGATCACTTGAGCCTGAGGAGGTTGCAATTGTAGTGAACCAAAATCATGCCACTGCACTCCTGCCTGGGCAACAGAGACCCTGTCTCAAACAAAACAAAACAAAACAAAAAACACCGGAACTGACCAACCAACCAAACAAAAACCATAAAGCAGGGGACACATTTCATATCTACAGTAAGTTGCTTGGCTCTAGTTTGAAATAACTCCCAAGTACTTTGATGGAAAAGTGTACGTATCTCTGCAATGTGGTAAGTGGTAGAAACAGATGAGCAAACCATTCTATGTGAGCACAGCCTGGGGTCAGGTAAATGGAGGATAATTCATGCTCCTTTTAAATTGCTTCTGTCTGCATTGATTTCAGTCTGCATCGATTTCATTGATTTAAATACTGTTAACTGCTTGACTACTTTTTTCCCCCAAGGGGTATGCTTTTTCCTGTATAATTCACTTTCATGGGTTAGTTGCCTTCTTCTAAATCATTCCCAAGAAATCGAAATTGCAGCCTGTTGAATAGATAAATCTAAGGTGACCGTATTTTCCAAATAAAAATTATTTACTTAATCAAACAGGGGGCAAACTCTTTGGACTATCTACAAATTGTAAGCAGTATGGACCCTGTACATAGAGTAAAAGTTATGGTCTTCTCTTACATGAGGTAATGAGGAAGAGAAGAAGGCTAGAATATAACACTTTGAACTGACACCTGTTGCTGTCTGAAACTTTATGTAATACATCTAAGTCAAATACTTAGGCAAAAGCACAGTCAAAAAACTGGCACTATTTCATAAAAAGATTTGATTTGCTCATCTTGTGTTTATATTTATATAGTATTCGTCTATTCTACCTGTATTTTCACAAGAAGAAATTGGATCCACTGGTACATTTGAACTCCACACCCCACCTTTGGTAGTAAACCCTTCTTCCTTAATGATGACACTGTAGATCACGTAGGCTGAATTTGTAACACATATGATTCTATGAGTGGATTTAAAAGGTGGGAAATGGCTTTAAACTGTCCTGGACACATGCAGAACTTTTCCTCTCCTTCAATGCACTTTTGAGAATCTGCTATGTGCCAGGTACTCTGCTGGAGCCTGGTATAAAGCTTTGTAAGCACAGCTGGAGGTCCTACATTTTGTGTGAACCCTGGACTCACATCACCTGTGTCTGCCTGTCTCAGTCACTTTGGTGTCCTCTAACTTTGGACAGCTCTCTTAATCTCATCAGGCCTTAATTTTTCTTATAAGAAGAATATGCACGTTCTGTATAATTTTATGTTTCTGACTTCCACTTTCATGAGAATTTAGAGTGATGGTTCAGAGCAGGGTCACTGAAGTTTGTGGGTCAAGATGGCCGGGGGAGACCTATGTTAATTCTAGCTAAATAATTATAAGCTTACTTGGCTCACAGTACACTGAAGTCTATACACCGAACTTAACTATATTATTGGTGCAGTTAATTAGAAATCAAGCGGCAACAGGAGGCCTAAGGTAAAGACCATTCGAGAGTGCAGTGACACCAGGGAACACCAGGGTGGTTGCAGAACAGGCAATACTGCTCTGGTCCCGCAAATGCCTTCTCAACATGGAAATGACATGAAGGTCTCATAAAGTGGGTCTGTGCCAAGATCTCTGAGAAGGGAGGCGACCTCTGCTCACAAGATCAGGGAGGGTTATTCTAGATGGGAGTTGGCAAGGAGGAGGAAAGCCTTACAAGGCAGAGATCACAGAATGCCTCAGGCTCTGCCTAGGTTCTTGGAATATGGAGTAATTTTAATTGCTCTTTGCCCTCTTGCTCAGGAGATAAAAGCCCCTTGATGCATTGGGTGTGGTCAGACCCGGTAGCTCCTTATCCGCTATACTTCTGATGCAGCAGCACCCTGATAACAATCGGTGATAAACTCAGAGTACTAGTGTAGCATGCCTTAGAAGGATCTCAAATGCTGTTAAATGCTCAGTGTACTAGTTTAGCTTGTCTTAGAAAGATCTCAACTACTTCCCTTGAGATCTTCCATCTTACCTACCCCTCCACCCTCCCCTCCATGCCCATAAGATTAATTAGATTATGCACATAATAAACGTGTTTGGAGCCCAGAGCCAAGGGCCAACATGGTTCCCACACCGGCTTTGGTCCCCTGGACCCATGCTGTAAATTCTACTCTTGTGTCTCTGTCTTTATTTCCTTTTCTCAATCCCTCGTCACCGCCAGGACTAAGGGTGCCCACATGCAGGGTTGGGCTGGTTCCTAACAGAGGTTCAAATCTTAGCTTCACCTCTCATTATGTGATTGAGGGCAAATTATTTAGCTTCTCTCTGGTTCTTGTTCATTATTGGCAAAAGGCAGGTGAGAATAATAGAACCCTCTTCTTAGGTGTCTTATGAAGCTTTAAATTAGTGTAAGAAGTCAGTTCTCATTATTAGCTCTCCCCAGCCTTGAATCATTTTCTAAAGTAGGTTGGGGAGAGCACAGGCTTAACAATCAGCCAGGCCAGTCTCAGAATCCCACTCCATCACTGACCCACTGAGTGAGTCAGCAAGTAACTTAGCCTCTCTGAACCCCAGTGTCATCATCTGTAAAATGAAGATATCAATACTTAACCAGTCTGGGCATGGTGGCTCATGGCTATAATCCCAACACTTTGGGAGGCCAAGAAGGGAGGCTCACTTGAGCCCAGCTGTTCGAGATCAGCCTGATCTCGAACACCTGGGCTAGATGGCAAGACCCATTCCCTACAAAAAACTTTTTTAATTAGCTGGATGTTGTGGTGCATGCCTGTAGCCTAGCTACTTTGGTGGCTAAGGCGAAGGATCCCTTGAGCCTAGGGGTCAAGGATGAAGTGAACTGTGATCATGCCACTGCACTCTAGTCTTGTTGAGAAGTAAGACTATGTCTCTAAAAAACCAAACGAAACAATGCCATTTATCTTCCCCATTTCCTCTAAATTAAAAAAAAACTTCAGTCCAATAGTATGACAAAAGATAAAGGCAAGAAAATGCAAAATGGTATTCTGGAGAATTGCAAACAAAAATACAATATAGTATATCTTTAAGGTCACTTTAAACATTTGGAAAATTGTCCTTTTAAACAAAAGCTCTATAAGCATAAGAGAGAATGATTTATCCACTTTTATTATTTTCTGATCATTTATCTGTTAGAGTGTGAGAGAATAAATTGGAATTAATAAAATAATTTACGGATAGATCTCCAAGCCAACTGCTATAAAAGCCACAAAGTCAGTTTTCTTTCATTGTTTTTATTACAAAGTGTAGTTATAGATCGTGTTTGTAGCTATGCTGTCATTCATAACAGGAGAAGAACATCATGTGAAAAGATAAGAAACCTGCATGGTGTGATAAGTCAGGGAGGAAAGTCTGGTCAGCCAGGCAAGCACTGGACCAGTGAATCGGGTGCTGGTCAAGTGCACCACCTTCCCCTGACCTTATGACACCTTGCTCTGCCCTCTGCGTTTTGTGTTTCTGCTTCCTTGCTGGGATAAGGACCAAAGAACAACTTTAGGTTAATTTCTCCATCCATCTAATTCTCTGAAGGACTAAGGTAACAAATAGTTTAAGAAAGGGAGATCTTAGACCAATTCACAAATTATGAAGCTCTTTACAAATGCTTCCTAATAACAATACAAAGCAAAGAATGGATTCCTTTATTCAGTTGACACCTCTGCATCAACTTTTCTTTTTTTAAATTTTGTTTTATTTTCCTTATTATTATTACTTTTTTTTTTTAATAAAGATGGGCTTTCACCATTGTTGGTCAAGCTGGTCTTGAACTCCTGACCTCAGGCGATCCTCCCGCCTTGGCCTCCAAAGTGCTTGGATTACAGGTGTGAGCCACCACACCCGACCTCAACTTTTCTTTAAAAGCATTTCTCAGGTTCCTTTTATTTCAAAGGCAGTGAATCTTGCATCCTTTTTGTTGCTGGAGGTAAAAACTTGGGGGCATAGAGAGGTGGTTTTAATCTTATCTCTGCTGACTTATCTGCCTCCCTCACCCCCAGAGTGATCTGGAACACACCTTGAGCTTCTCCCAGTCAAATTCCTGTTGCAAGTAAAGTGCCAGGGCTTGACTAGATCTCTGAGTTCTCTCTTACATGTCTCAATCCTCTCTTGCAATGTGACTGAACAATGAACCTTCACAAGATGATGGGGGCAATTTTCACATTCCAGCCTGGCAACAGTTGCCTGAACCAAGTGTCCACTGCCTCAGGGCCAGATTCCAGCTCTCTGAGCCCTCCAAGCTCCCTTCTAGCCACTTCATTCATTGCATTAGAAGCCTGGCCCTGCATCCATCTAAAGCTGGGAGCAACTCCGTGTGTGAGCACCAGCTAATTTTTGGTTCTTAATTGATAGGCGAGGGCTGGCCTGAGTAGAAATGGAAGTGCTGGCCATAAAAAAATGCACTTTTTTGGAAGTGCTTCCAAAAAAAATCTGGGAAAACTTGGTGCAAGTGGTAACAGGGATATGTCAATTTCAGAAGCCAGTTGGTGGATGTAGTATATTTTCCAGGCATGGTTTCAAGTTCATATACATTGACTGGTTTGAGCAACAATCAAGATAACATGTGCACTGGTGCTTAGGAAGTATTTGAATCAAAGACAGACTTGCTAAAAATATATTTTATTGGCCGGGTACAGTGGCTCACGCCTGTAATCTCAGCACTTTGGGAGTCCAAGGCGGTGGATCACTTGAGGTCAGGAGTTCAAGACCAAGCCAACATGGTGAAAACCCGTCTCTACTAAAAATACAAAATTTAGCATGCCTGTAATCCCAGCTACTCAGGAGGCTGAGGCAAGAGAATCGCTTGAATTTGGGTGGTGGAAGTTGCAGTGAGCCGAGATCATGCCACTGCACTCCAACCTGGGTAACAGAATAAGACTTTGTGTCAAAAATAAAAAAAAAAACTTAAAAATTTTTTATTGAAACATAGAGAAAAGAATACAAATTATCAGTGTATAGGTCAACATATAGAGAAAATAACACAAATTATCTATGTAAAGAATGCACTTGAGTAACCATAAACCAGGTAAAAAATACAGCCTAAGAATCCCCTACCATGTCCCCTCCCCTCTTCAGAAGTAAGTTTTCTATGGTGTCGACAGTATAGTTTCTCCATTTTTCCTCCCAGAACTTATTCTTGGGCCCACCTTGCTCTCATTCTCACTGTTACTTTCCCCCTTTTCTCTTTTTCCCTCTTAGAACAAAACAAAATACTATTGATTCGCACTGGTCATTCTCTTCCCTGTAACCGGATAGTCAGTAAATTGAAGAGAAAGGAATGATGAAGGCCAAAATGGTGGAACCTCCGCCACGTTTGTACTGTAAGAAAACGTGACACGGCTGCCTAGGCTCCACAGGTTTTTAAGCTCTCATCCACACAGACTCCATGATACAGGCAAGATTCTTGGAAATTTCATAGACAAGGAAACGGAGGTGCAGCAGCTTGATCCCTACTTCTGAAACCGGCCCTTTGCCAGGTGTAGAATCTTTGCCTAGGCCAGGACCAGTGACTTTCAGTGTATAAAGGGAGTTCTCATCAAGGTGGTGGGTGGCCCCCGTCCCCTTTGAGAAACCAGTAGAAAGTATGGTGTGGCTTCCCAGAAAAATGCATACACACAGGAACACAAAAAGTGCGTATCGCTTTGGAGGGTACCCACGGTTGGCGAACCACTGGTGCCTATGCACAGCCACCAGCTGCTGCGGTGACCCTGAGGGATAAAACAGACATCCGCCGGGCATGGTGGCTCACGCCTATAATTCCAGCACTTTGGGAGGCCGAGGCGGGTGGATCACGAGGTCAAGAGATCGAGACCATCCTGGTCAACAAGGTAAAACCCCGTCTCTACTAAAAATACAAAAATTAGCTGGGCATGGTGGTGCGCGCCTGTAGTCCCAGCTACTTGGGAGGCTGAGGCAGGAGAATTGCTTGAACCCAGAAGGCGGAGGTTGCGGTGAGCCGAGATCGTTCCATAGCACTCCAGTCTGGGTAACAACAGCGAAACTCCGTCTCAAAAACAAACACACACACAAAAAACCCCAGACATCCATCTCCGCCCCCAAGCCCATTACCTTTCAGCCAAAGATACTATTGCCAATGGTAGTATTGTTGGAGCAGTTCACCTGCGGGACAGACTGAATGTCTTTAGAAGCAGCCTGTGTGTGTGTGTGTGTGTGTGTGTGTGTGTGTGTGTGCACCACGGGACGCCATCCTTTTCCGCGGAGCTGTCACAAAGGATAGCACTTGGCATCCTCACTCCTCACTTCCCAGGAGCACCGACTCCACAAAGTTCTGGTGCCTGTTTCTCCGGGATCACTGCCAGGTGGGTATACAGCCCCGGCCAGGAGGGCGCCGGCGGCCCCGGGAGCCTGGGAGACCAAGGACTACTTGCATTCATTTCTAGACCCCGGCTCCCCCCAAAAGCGCACGGTCCTTGGCGGGCTCCGCCCGGGCACGCGGAGGGTGGCGGGGGCACAGCGGTGCCTGGGTACGCGCGCGTGTTTGCACCGAGAGGGCGCCTGGCCGGCGGTGCCCACCTCTCTCTGGTGGCCTTGGTGGCTCCAAGCCGGGTAGGCCGGGGCCGCGACTCGGGCAGTGCCCTCCCTACTCCTGGCCGGGCCGGGAGCCGCGGGAGCAGGCGCAGCGCCCCTACAGCCCGCTTTTCCGCCTCCATCTCCTCCGCCTCCTCCTCCTCCTTCCCCCAGCCACCCGCGCAGTCACAACCGGTTCAGACTGGCCGGGGTGCCCCGCAAAGAGAGACAAGGGAGAAAAAGACAACAGGAAAAACTCCGGGGAGGAGGAGGAGGAGAAAGAGAAGGTGGAGCCCAGAGAAGGGGGCCGGCTCGCCCGCTCCATGTGGCCGCCGCCGCAGCGGGGGTCGGTGGGGGCAGAGGGCGGCGGCTCCCGGGTCGGCGCGTAGCGGGACCGATCGTCCAATACTCCGGCAGGAGCCAGGGCCGCGGCTGGCCGGGATAAATAGCCGCCCGGCCGCCAGTGAGTTGCAGGGGAGAGCGGCGGCTGCGGTCCCACCTCACCACCAGCCCGGCCGCCCTGGGCACTGCGCCGCGTGCTGAGCCCCGGAGGCCCCGCCGAGGCTGGGACTCAGGTAATGGGTTGGAGCTTGCGGGGAGGGTGTTAAGGGTGAGACAAGAAGTAACTCCGACTCGGAGCAGTAGGAGGGGGCGGTGGAGCAGCGTGAAACCGGGTTTTTGTCTGGGGTGTATCCTGGGGGTTCGAGTGTCTGCGACGCGCCCGCTCGCCCCTCGCCAACCCCCTTTTTGATGGGGTGCTTCTACAAAGTGGGCAAGTTTCCCCGGGAATCTGAGGGCGGCATTTTGCACGGAGTTGAAAGAGAGGGGTTCCTGGGATGGTTCGGTGCCCCTCCCCCACGACCTGCCCTGGACTCCTGAGAGAGGTTCTAGGGTTGCTGGTGGAAGAGCAGGGAGAGGTGCACGCAATCCAGGTGGGCCTTTATTTCCCAGGGGACCGAACGGTCTCCAGCTGTCTTGGTCCGGAACGCGAGTAAGCAGGTGCCCCCGGAGGGTTGGGATTGGGGCGCCCCGGGTATTCTTGACATATGTGGAGCGCAGCGCGCGGAGTGGGTGGATTCTGCATCGTGGCGCCAGGTTCAGCACCACCCGGCGGCCCCGGGCGATCGCGGGAGCCCAGCCTTCGCCACTGCAGTAGGAGGCACCCGCACCTCTGGACCCTGAGCCAGAACTTAGGAGGACTTGGTGCTTAATGCCCCATCTTTGGTTCGCCCTGGGTAACCGGCTCTGGCTTCAGCAGCGCCCAGAGGCTTTCCAGAGAGCTAATAACCACGAACAAACTTGGCCGTCCAAAGTAAATCAATGCTTTACCTTATTTTTGGGGTGTCTATCCAACGCAAACTATTCCGGAAGTTTAGTCAGGATTTACACTAAGTATGTTACTTATGTAGTAAATTATTCGAGATAACATTTTTGATCAATTGTCTAGGCTACAATTTTGATGTGGTTCTTAAAAATATTGAATTAACCGAATAACAGTTCATATTGAAGGTGGATTCTCCTGTTCCCTGCACCCCAGAGTAGGATTTTCGGTTGTTTCATCAAATTCTGTAAATTGGTACGTCCTGGCGGTTTCTTATATTTAAGTTGGGTTCAGCTTTGAGAAATTCTTCAGGCAGGTGTAGGCAGAGGGCTGAGGAAGCCAGAGAAGATTCAGAAGAGAAAGCATGCTTACTTGTTGCATGATTATAGCCGCTTTTAAAATTTCTAATAGGAAAACCCTTCCACTTTCCAGGACCAAATGCACAGTAAAGCCATTTTTTATTCCCTGTTGCAATAATTAATAATAAATATGTAAATTTATTAAATAAAAAACCATATATATATATATATATATTTTTTTTTTTTTTTGAGACAGAGTCTCGCTCTGTTGCCAGGCTGGAGTGCAGTGGCACAATCTCTGCTCACTGCAACCTCCGCCTCCCGGGTTCAAGCAATTCTCCTGTCTCAGCTTCCCCAGTAGCTGGGAATACAGGCGCTCGCCACCACACCCAGCTAATTTTTGTATTTTTAGTAGAGATGGGGTTTCACCATGTTGGCCAGGATGGTCTCGATCTCTTGACCTGGTGATCCGCCCGCCTCAGCCTCCCAAAGTGCTGGGATTACAGGCTTGAGCCACCGCGACCGGCAATAACCATATTATTGTTAATACCCATACCATTCCAAGAAACCAGTACTGCTCCCACACCCCAAAAAAAGCCCTCGGAAGTGGGAATTCGATAATAAAATAGTTTAACCTGCAATTTTGCAAAAACTCAGACTTTGAGCACCACTGATCCCCTAAGAACATCCCTCTTGGTTTCTTCTCTTTTGTGTGTAGGTGAGTGGGATACAGGTATCCTTCATATCTATAGGATGAGCATTGAGAGGAGCCAAAGATACCAGAAGTGGATCAAGATATTAGGAAATCTTTTCTGGCTTCTGACTGAGTCTGAAAAGGTGGTGGGAATTGGTTGGTGTCTGAATCTTTATCAGGACACATTATGGTGTTTTGGGGTGGATCTGGCAATGCAACGGAGCTAGAGGATGACAACTAGACAGATGTGGTCATGTTTTCAAGTTTTACTTCCTCACTCCAACCTTTCCAACCCCTAATTAATGAATTAGATAATAAAAATTATGTGCATTTATCATGCACAACACATTATTTTGAAATAGCAATACATTGTAGAATGGCCCAACTAACATTATGTATGCATTACCTCGCATTTTTATCTTTTTTTTTTTTTTTTTTGGTGTGGTGAGGACACATAAAATCTACCATCTTAACAGTTTTTCAAAATACAATACAATGTTATTAACTATAGTCATTATGTTGCAAAATAGGTCTCTTGAACTTATTGCTCCTAACTGAAATTTTGTA
This sequence comes from Callithrix jacchus, assembly GCF_049354715.1. Taxonomy (NCBI): domain Eukaryota; kingdom Metazoa; phylum Chordata; class Mammalia; order Primates; family Cebidae; genus Callithrix; species Callithrix jacchus. Next base: position 70,743,516 of record NC_133513.1, read on the forward strand.
TCCTTTGATCAACATCTCTTCACCCCAACCCTAGTCACTGGTGACCAGGGTTCTATTCTTTACTTCTTTGAATTTAACCATTTTAGATTTAAGTCTTTCTGTGCCTGTCTTATTTCACCTTACATAATGTCCTTTAGGTTTGCCCATGTTGTCACAAATGACAGGATTTCCTCCTCTTTTCTCTTCTTTTTTCTTTCATTTTCTTTGTTTCTTTCCATCCTTTCTTTTTTCTTTCCTTCATTTGTTTCTTTCTCCTTTCTCTTTCTTTCTTTCTTTCTTTCTTTCTTCCTTTCTATCTTTCCTTTTCGTTTCTTTCTTCTTTCTCTTTCTTTTCAATCTTCTCACTGCAGCCTCAACTTCCAGGCTCAGGTGATCTTCTCCTCAGCCTCCTGTGCCACCACACCTAGTTAATTTCTGTGTGTGTGTGTGTGTGTGTTTTGTTTTTGTTTGTGTAGAGATGGGGTTTTGCCATGTTTCCCAAACTGGTCTTGAAGTCCTGGGCTCAGGAGATTCCCTTGCCTCTGCATCCCAAAGTGCCAGAATTACAGGCATGGAGCCACTGTGCCTGACCAATTTCCCTTTTTTTTTTTTGAGATGGAGTTTCTCTCTCTCTATTTCCTTTTTCTTTCTTTCTTTTCTTTTCTTTTCTTTCCTTTTTTTTTTTTTTTTTTTTTATGAGATGTTGTTTCACTTTTGTCACCCAGGCTGGAGTGCAATGGTGCAATCTCAGCTTACTGCAACCTTCACCTCCTGGGTTCAAGTGATTCTCCTGCTTCAGCCTCCCAAGTAGCTAAGATTACAGGCACCTGGAAACAGAGTTTCACCCAGGCTGGAGTGCAATGGTGTGATCATGGCTCACTGCAACCTTCACCTCCTGGATTCAAGCGATTCTCGCGCCTCAGCCTCTTGAGTACCTGGCATTACAGGCATGCACCACCACGCCGGCTAATATTTTGTGTTTTTAATAGAGATGGGGTTTCACCACATTGGCCAGGCTGGTCTTGAACTCCTGACCTCAGGTGATCCACCTGCCTCCGCCTCCCAAAGTGCTGGGATTAAGGTGTAAGCCACCGTGCCTGGCCAATTTCCTTCTTTTTAAAGTCTAAATTAGTCTCCTAGTCTCCTAGTGTGTGTGTGTGTGTGTGTGTGTGTGTATCACATTTTCTTTATCCATTCATCTACTCATAGACATTTAGGTTGATTCCGTATCTTGGCTGTGGTGAATGATGCTGCAAGGAGCATGAAGGTGCAGCTATCTCTCCAACATCAGACTTTCCTTTCCTTTGGGTATGTAGTGGTGTTGCTGGACCACATGGTAGTTCTATTTTTAATTTTTCTGAGGAACCACCATATTGTTTTCCATCATGACTTTCCACGAAAGTATCACTTAATGACTTCGATTTTAATTAATGATTGCAAAAATGTATGTATTTTGAGCTACTTCGCCTTTTCTTTGGGAGGTTCTTGGCAGACACTAAAGTAGTCCTTATGGATGATGAAATTGAACTATAACTAAAAACCAATTTCACAAAAAGAACACATGGTCCCTGCCTCCAAAGGTTTAGTGAGAAAAATAGATGTGTTTACAAATATCCCCATATTACAAGATAGTATAAATGTAATCATATGGTAGCAATATCAATTGTGTGCTACTGAATGACACAGAAAAGGAGAGGTTCATTCAAGGTTAAGAATGAAGAAAAGTTATGGGGTGGGTGTAGCAATTTAGCTGGGACTTGATGAAGGAAGAGGATTTCCTTGATGGAAAAGAGGCCTACTGGAACAAGAGAATAGCACAGAGACAGGGAAGTCTGGTGTGTTGAAAGGAAGCAAAGCAGGTTGGAGTAGCCGAAGTGTAGGATTTAGGACAGATAAGGCTAAATGAGGTGGGATGGGGCTAGATTATAGAGACTAGGACATGTCATGCTAAGAAATTATAATGTGATTGAACATTATTGGTATATTTATATAAACAGTGTCAGCATCCTTAACGTTATTTTTGCCTTTAATTTCAGTTTTATGAGTTCCCTTCTAAAATAAGTAGTTGATTAAAATCTTAATGTACTTCCTATCAGTTAGTCAGTAAACATACTACTTTGTACATGGCATACTAAAAGGATGCATTTAGACAACAGATCAGACCTCACGTGATCATGTATAAATCGTGCAAAACGTTTGCTAACTGAAAGAACACGTCAGTGTTGTTAACGTCATCATCAATTTCTTCACCAGAACACTATTCTCAGGCCAAGCTCTGCAGGATAAGGTTGTGTGGAGGAGAGAGAAGCTGGAACAAGAGCCTGGGAGCACAGTGACCCTGGTAACAGTGTGGGACACAGGGAGATGACGACACCAATGTATCTCTGTGCCTGGCCCTCACTCTGCCTATATTTAACTCTTTTTTTGTATTTATTTTTTTAAATATTTGGACCTTCCCATCTTTTCTCAGACTTTCAGTGTTTTACAGAGCCTGCTATTTTCTCTTCTGAGTTTGAGAGTAGGACTTAGAAATAGATGACTCTTCACTGGCTTGGTGAGTAAAGGATCCGGAAACTGTTCTCTCCCCTAGCCAGATGTCTTTCAACTTTAGTTTCCTCATGGGTAGAGTGAAGGATTGAATAAGATCAGTGATGGCAAGTTCACAAGGTTTATCCAGATGAGACTGGCATCATACATGAGCAAAGAAGACTGGGGGCTATAGTGGTTGCAAGGTGGGAGCAAAGTGGTTGGGTAGCAGGTGTGTGGAGATGTGGGGATAGCAGAGGGGAAACTAAATGCAAGGCAACCTTGGTCCTGTGTCACGGAGGCAGTAGGGAGTGGAAGGATTGGAGAGAAAATGCTTCATCCAGTGAGAGGCAAACTTACTCAGTTCCAGATAATTGTTATGTAAGAATGAGGGCCCGGTGTTATCAGAGCTTTCAATATTTTGAAAGAATCCTGAAATTCAGATTTTTATGTGAAATCTTCTAGTGTTAAAACATCAGCAATTTGTTCAAATTTGCTAAAAATAAAACCAAAAACATTGGGTCTTCCAAACAACACATCAAGAGACCAGATTTGGCCTGAGTGGTGCCAAAGTTTCCAAAGTTCCTTCTGGCTTCAGACTTCCTATATAACCCATTTCTTCCCCTTTTGCTAAAACATATGGTAGTACTCCCTGTATCCAAATTATGACAGCTTTGGAGGAGCTCTTTGGCAAATGCTAGACTATGAAATAACTACAAGGCCTTGAAGTTGTTTGTTTTTTTTTTTGAGACGAAGTTTCGCTCTTGTTACCCAGGCTGGGGTGCAATGGCATGATCTTGGCTCACTGCAACCTCCACCTCCTGGGTTCAGGCAATTCTCCTGCCTCAGCCTCCTGAGTAGCTGGGATTACAAGCATGAGCCACCATGCCCAGCTAATTTTTTTTTTATTTTTAGTAGAGACGGGATTTCACCATGTTGACCAGGATGGTCTTGATCTCTTGACCTTGTGATCCACCCGCCTTGGCCTCCCAAAGTTCTGGGATTACAGGCTTGAGCCACCGTGCCCAGCAAGGCCTTGAAGTTTAAAAAAATATCCTTTTTTAATGGCCACACTATTGATAAAATTCAGAGAACTCCTGCCACGGGAGGCTATGGTAAGAAAATTGCTTCAGCCCAGGAGTTTAAGACCAGCTTGGGCATCATAGTGAGACTTTGACTCTACAAAAAACAAAAAATTAGCTGGTCATAGTGGCATATGCCTGTAGTCCTAGCTATCTGGGAGGCTGAGGTAGCAGGATCATTTGAGCTTGGGAGATCAAGGCTGAAGTGAACTGTGATTGCATCACTGCACTCCAACCTGGGCAACAAAGAGAGAACCTGTCTCAAAAACAAAAAACAAAAAACCAAAAACAATACCTCTGAAGAAGCACATAAGAAAAGAAAAGAAAAAACAAAACAAAACAAAAAAAAACCAGAGGCCCCAAAAGTTAATTACCTGTGTTTATTGTCCCTTTCAGGAACAATTAGTGTGATTTAATTCCAAGATTTAGAGCTGCTTCTCTGAATAGTTTACTTCCTGTTCTGCCTTTCCATCTCAATGTTAAAGAATCAATATTGGTTTCCACTTGGATGAGGGGTATTTACAGGCTTGACTTATGGTGTTGAAACAAAGAAATCTTCATTGTCTTTACCCTGGCAATATTTCTCCATGTATTCTGTCCCTCTTCCTTAACAGAGCTATCTGGGGATGTACTTGGAACAAGTTAAAGGTTTGGGTTTTTTTTTTTTTGAGACGGAGTCTTTCTCTGTGGCCCAGGCTGGAGTTCAATGATGTGGTCTCAGCTCACTGCAGCCTCCATCTCTCAGGTTCAAGTGATTCTTGAACCTGAGATTACAGGCGCCAGCCACCACACCTGGCTAATTTTTATATTTTTAGTAGATATGGGGTTTCACCATGTTGGCCAGACTGGTCTCAAACTTCTGACCTCATGATCCACCCCCCTCAGTCTCCCAAAGTGCTGGGATTATAGGTGTGAGCCACAGCGGACATCCCCAGGTTTGGCTTTTATAAGTTAAGTTAATATGGCAATTTAGATTTTTCTTAAAAGCATATTTATATGGACCTAAAAAACAAAAAGATAAATATAGCGAATGGATTTACAGTGAAATTCTGTAATACAAGTGTGTTTTTAAAGCTGAGGTTTTTGGATTTGACTGGCTGGCATGTAGTATTTGCTTTATGTCAATGAGCTATTCTACAAACAAGTGGGCCTGACTTTAACTTAAAGTTCAGAGCAGATGTTGACAATGGGAAGGAGGCATCTGAGTGCATGAAACAAGAATGACGTGTTCAGAGAAACCACATACCTTACTGTGACTGAGCTGACCTACAGAGGACAAACAGGAGGCTCTGAATGACAGTGGTGAGCCATGATTTGCCCTTGTCCTAGTCCCAGTAATGAGTCAATCCTCACCCTTTCACATCAGAAAGTATATTAGCCGTCACTGAATGTTTGACATTTAAAACAGAATCTGAAAGAAGCAGGTAATTATTTGATCATTACAGCCATGTCATCTGATGTTATATTGATAAAAAATTTACATTTTAAATTGTTTACACATGTATTTGGCTAGCTTTTCAGATTCAATAGTGGAAACACTTTAAGCTCCAGAGGAAGGGGCCACATCTCCTTCACCCCACAATACCTTCTAAATGCACTCAATTCATTTTGTTGAATGAAAGATATTTGATTAATCATTTGAATTAGGATTTAGGTAAGTAAATTTAGGTTTTCTATGCAGTCATTCATTCATTTCATACAGATTTGTTGAGTGTTCGCTATGTGCCAATCATAATTCTCAGTGCTAGGCATATGGGATAGATTTGTGGGATCGTCCCTAAATGAATAACAATCCATTGTAATAAATGTTATAGCAGGGATACCTAAATTGGTGTGAGGCATTGGAGGAGGAATGACAGATGTAGAGTTTCACAGATGACATCAAGATGAAGGAAACATTTGGGTTCAGTCTTGAAGGAAGAGTAGGAATTGGAGAAAGGCCTTCAGCTGCCTCCAGCTACAGACGGGAACTGAAGAGTGAGAGCTTGGACAAGGGAGGGAGCATAGCTAAAATGCTGAGTTGTGAGCTGTGTGTTGGGGGCACAGATTTGTGGGACATTCTAGCATTACAGACTTTTAGAAGAAAGAATCAGGTAACTGGCTAGTTATTTAAAGATCTGGATATCTAATGTCATATGGACAAATTGTGGTTTTATAAAACCAACGTTTTCATTTTTGTTTATAATTTTTGAATAACATGAAAGTTTTAGTGATGGATGACTGTAAACTTCCTGAGGGCAAGAATGATCGTCATTGGTTTCTTAGTGTCCTTTTATAATACATGAAATAAAAACGTGTGCTCTGCTAAATTGTGGGTGATAAGGAACCATGGAAGGGTTTGAAAAATTGGAAGCAGAATTGAGATGACCAGAGAGCCACGGTTTAGGAAGACGGCTCTGGCAGCAGCTCAGCAGATGCACTGCAGCAAGGAGAGAGTGTAAGCTGAGGAATTCAGCCATGGGTACCGTGTCGGCCCAGGCATTTGCAGACAAGATGGAGAGAAGAGTCTGATTGCAGAACTCTTTGCTGGACCCTGGCATGCTAGAGACGAGGAATTGGGATTCAAGTAGGAGCTCTCACTCTTCAGTTCCCGTCTGTAGCTGAAGGCAGCTGAAGGCCTTTCTCCATGGAAAATGCCATTTCCATGTCCCATTATTATTTTTGGGTGAGGGGGAGAGATGTGGTACTAGTGTGTGTGTGTGTGTGTGTGTGTGTGTGTGTGTGTGTGTGTGTTTTCAGTTCAGTTGAATCTGAAATAATGAGAACCTAGAATGAAGTGTCTAACAGAAGATGTGCTATTGTGGGAGGAAAGGAGGTGAGTCGAGGATGTTCTGGCCAGAAGTCTTTATAGGGACAGTACCTTAAAGATTTTGGGGGAAGCTATGTGAGGATAAAAAACAACTTCTTGTGACTACCAATTATGTCTAAAGGGAATGCCATGAACTGGAGGCTTTGCACTTGGGCAAAATGGAAGTATGGTCATGATACTTTTCCAGATAAAATTCAGGAAGAGAATTTAAGGACTGAGTTGAGGGGCCTGAGCACATCCAGTTGAGTTTTTGACATGGGAAATGGTGAAAATTTGGTTAGAAATGTGGATTTGGAGTTCTGAAGAGACCTGGAGACTTCAGACTTCCTGCTTGAGAATCTATGATCACTTGGTGGCGCTAGAGAGAACTGGGAGAGTCATATGGGAGTGAACTCACAAAAGCCTAGGGGGCAGGGGGTTGTAAAAACGTAAGTAAACAGTGTCAAGAATGAGGAGGCTGTGCTGAAGAACAGTAAGGAGGCGGGGAATGCCATAGTAAAAACACTTTTTCTTGTTTGGATGCATCAGAAGCCAGAAATCACTGAGCAGAGGAATGATGAGAAGGTGAGGAAGCAGAGGTAGGGAGAGTACTCTTTCATGTTTTCCTAAGAAAACCTTTGAAATATGCAACTACAGTAATAAGATCTAACACTTACTAAATAGTTACTCTATGCCATGGTACCTAGAGCTTCATAGCCAGGTTTGAAATCCCCTGCAGGTTTTGGCATGTGCGTGGATGGTTACTAGAAACATGCTCATGTGAGATACAAACAAAATGGGGTTCTTCATTTGCTTTTTGGTGCACATTGAATTACCACCTTTTTTTGAAAACTAGTTTGGAAAGAGATGTCCTAGGAGTCTTTGGGATAAGGAAGAGGTCTCTGAACTGGGGAAAGAGCAGTAAACTGGGGTATGAAGAATACAGAGATAAACTTGACTGTGCAGTGCTTAAGAGACAAAGTCAGCCATTTGTCAACTTTCATTCTACCAACAGGTACCCTAAAAACTATGCTGCAACATCTGGAAAGGGGGTGCTAGCCAGCTATGTGGTTTCCTGATTTGTGGAGGAAAGGAAAGAATGAAAGAGGGAGGGAAGGAAGGAAGAGACAGCAAGAAAGGAAATGAAAGCAAACCTTGTTTGGACTTCAATGCCTCTTGGTTTTGTCTTTTTTTGGCTGTCAGTGACCTGGGGGCTTTTCATGATCTCAGAGCAGCCTATAGTTGCCATTCTGGGCTTTCCTCACTAAGACTTCCTTCTTCCCATTTGCTGACTTTTCTTTCTGTCAGGAAATTATTCTGAGAGATGTTGAAAAATGCCATTTCCATGTCCCATTATTATTTTTGGGTGAGGGGGAGAGATGTGGTCCTAGTGTGTGTGTGTGTGTGTGTGTGTGTGTGTGTGTTTTCAGTTCAGTTGAATCTGAAATAATGAGAACCTAGAATGAAGTGTCTAACAGAAGATGTGCTATTGTGGGAGGAAAGGAGGTGAGTCAAGGATGTTCTGGCCAGAAGTCTTTATAGGGACAGTACCTTAAAGATTTTGGGGGAAGCTATGTGAGGATAAAAAACAACTTCTTGTGACTACCAATTATGTCTAAAGGGATAAAAAAAATAGTGATACTTTATGTTGAGATTACTATGTGCCAGGTACTGTGCTAAGTGCTTTACATAAGTTAACTCATTTAATTATGACCACAATCTGATGAGGTAAACACTATCAGTCCCCTCACTTTTCAGATGAAGAAAGAGAGGTGCAGAGCTAATTAAGTAACTTGTGCAAGGTCACATTCTTGGCTGGTACCAGAGCTGCGATGTATGCTCAGATTATCCAGGACTCCAGCCAGCATGCTTATTCCTTATGTGAAATTTTCTAGAGTAGATGTCCTCATGTACTCATAGATGTAAGTATCTGTGTGTTACTTGTATGAGACTGTAGGTGTTGAAAACACAGAGAAGTGAAAATTCAACCAGCCATTCCTGTGAACCACATAATACCTTTACCAAATGATCACTGCCTCTCTCCTTTCCCACACTGAGAGGTGGTTTTGCTAATTTGAGCAAATTAATAGGTGACAGTCATTATCCTGACAGCCTTATAATTATCATCTTCCACACCATTATCTTGTTAGAATTTCTCAGGGGTTTTCCTGCCAACTCCATGCCTGTTCTGTTGGGGGCTGTGGAAAAAGCAGAACTGGTGAAAGAGCGAAACACTGGGGTATGAAAAATGCAAAAATAAACTTGACTATGCAGTGCTTAAGAGATAAAGTGCTGACTTTTGTCATCTGCTAAGTGTGGCTTAGACAGAAAGAGTTGGCGCAAGCATTTGGGCACTGCCTGCCCAGAGATTCTTGGAGCTGCTCCTCCCAGGTCTTTCCTTGGCTGCTGCGGAGCAGAAGGGTGGCATTTTGGGTGGTTGAACCCGTGCTTGGCTATTTGGGACGATGGGAAAGAGAACAAGACTTTTCTCTCTTCCGGCTGCCAGCCTCTTTCTGAAGCCACAAGGGTGAAATTGTGGTCATTCTCTAGCCAGAAAGCAGCCAACAGATTTTGGAGATCTGCCACATCAAAGTGTGGGGTTAATAGCATCACTACCACCAGTGGGGACAGAGTCAAATGCAGCAAATCAAGAAGGAGCAGGCAATGTCCTTTGTTCTTCCTTTATGGTCCAGTGTGCTTAGGAAAAAAATGATGGTCTCCTGAAAATATCTAATTATTCTGCTCTTTTGTCAAGTTTTCTTTAAGTGTTCTTTAGTTATTAAGAAATAACTAAAGATTTAGAAGTTTTAAAAGCCCTAGATTTCTAAATGATCTAGTAACCGGTTGTTCTAGAAGTCAGGGGCAACCAGTAACTAATCCATAGACAATGGCTATGAAATTATAAGAAACCCCTTAAGTTCCAGATTCTTCAATACCAGAAAAAACTTCAAGGTTGTGAAAGTAGTAGCTAAGATTTATTAAGTTTTTTTTTTTTTTTGTTTTGTTTTTTACTGTATGCCTAGCAGTGGTCTTTAAATTTGCAACCCACTCTTACCCTAGTTTACAGATGAGAAGACTGAGGCTCAAAGTCAACAACGAATTGACTTAAAATCCCATGCTAAGTAGCACAGACTGGACCAGAACTCAGATACAAACCTGGTGTAAAAAGCCTCTGATCGTAACCATTACTCAGTTCCTATCATTCTGGAACCAGACACTAGAAAAATGTGCCTTATTCCTATCTACCCCATCTTGATGGTAAAACTAAAAGGAATTAAAGAAAGCTAGGCAGTAATTGAAAAAATTGTTGACTTGCTTAAAGTAGTTTTCTGTTGTCTCCTTCTTCCATATGTACCTAAAGCAGCCCAAGGTCGCTGATGTTGACCTCAGAAACCCTGAATTTATGTTTTGTTCTCATTGTTCAGGTTCCTCTTTCAGGATATTTAGGCATTCCTGCACCTGAGGTGAAGTTTTCTCTGTTGCCCCTTTGTTTGAAGAGCCATAATACCAATGAAATAAGCAACACATAATTTCCTGATTTTATTTACTCACACAAACCTGTTACTAGGTTAAAATTTTGGGTGTAGGTACAGATGGGGAGAGTGGATGTGTATGGGGAAAAGGACCATTGACCTCCGTAGGGGGATATGGGGGTGCTTATATTTATGAAAAGTCTCATGTAGCTGTTAATTTTATCTCTAATTCAGGCCATATATTTGGTCATTGTAACTCTATTTATAGCATTTGTCTTTTAAATATTAAATTTATTGTGTTATAAAACAATTATAAGCATACAGTATGATGAGTTTTGACAAATTCATATAGTGAGGGTTAATATTACTTTTTTTTGGTAACAGATTTATTAAATTATAAATTACATATAACTCACTTATTTAAAGTGTATAGCTCCCTTGATGGTTTTAGAATATTCCGAGTTGTACAACCATCAGTACAATCAATTTTAGAGCATTTTCACCACCCCTGAAAGAAACCTCATATGCATTAGCAGTCACTCCCTATTTCTCCTTACCCCAAAACCTCCTAGCCCTAGGCAGCCACTAATCTATTATCTGTCTCTCCAGACGTGCCTATTCTGGGCATTTCACATAAGTGGAGTCATACAATATGTGGTCTCTTTCAATTATGTTTTCTCACTTAGCTTAAGGTTCTTAAGGTTATACATGTTGTTGCATGTGTAAATATTTCCTCTCTTTTTATTGCTGAATAATAGTCCATTGTGTAGATATATTATACTTTATTTATCGATTCCTCAGTTGATGGGCATTTGGATCCATTATCTATAAATGTTTATCAGTTTTCATCACATGTAACATAAAAAATATTTAGTATATTTAATATCTTCTTTTTTTTTTTCTTTGATGGAGTCTTGCTCTGTTGCCCAGGCTGGAGTGCAGTGGTGTGATCTCAGCTCATTGCAACCTCCACCTCCTGGGTTCAAGCGATTCTGCTGTCTCAGCCTCCTGAGTAGCTGGGATTACAGGCACTTACCACCACAGCCAGCTAATTTTTGTATTTTTGGTAGAGATGGGGTTTCACTATGTTGGCCAGGCTGGTCTTAAACTCCTGGCCTCAAGTGATCCACCCACCTTGGCCTCCCAAAGTGCTGGAATTACAGGTATGAGCTACCGTACCTGGCTGAATATTTACTATATTTAATATAGTCTATCTATGATCTATCTTAATATATAGACTATTTTCTATATGTATTTATAACTGTTTGGCTGTAACATTCATTTTTAAGATGTAGACATTTAACAGAGGCCTTGATTTTTATATCCTCTTTTCTGTTTTCTTACTTTCAATATTTAGTGTGCTAGTAGGCAGAAACATGAAAGTAGTTTCATCCCATCTTGACTTCTGAGACAGTCTGATCCAGGCCACCACAATTGGATTCACGACTGTAGTAAAATTATTATTTGGAGTTCACCCCCTTGAATAGCAATTTCATACTGTAGAAAATGCTTACAGGATTGTAAACAAACACACACACACACACAGAATGAAGATGACTCAGTATGATTTAACAAAGAGTTTCAATACTTTAGAAGCACAACAGGGTGGATTCTTTTCTTTTTCTTAAAAAATGGTGTTGATAAATAACTATATTTATTTGACTTTAGAAGAGAAATGATACACTGACATTCTGAAATGTCAATGGAAAGTGACAAAATTGATCCAGTTACTATAATTTTTTTTTTTTTTTGAGACGGAGTTTCGCTCTTGTTATCCAGGCTGGAGTGCAATGGCGCGATCTCGGCTCACTGCAACCTCCGCCTCCTGGGTTCAGGCAATTCTCCTGCCTCAGCCTCCCGAGTAGAGGAGGCACGCACCACTATGCCCAGCTAATTTTTTGTATTTTTAGTAGAGACGGGGTTTCACCATGTTGACCAGGATGGTCTTGATCTCTTGACCTCGTGATCCACCCGCCTCGGCCTCCCAAAGTGCTGGGATTACAGGCTTGAGCCACCGCGCCTGGCCAGAGAGTACCATTTTTCTAATCTTGTTTTGCTCTGTGAGCTCTGTAAGAACTACCCTCTCCAACTCTACCAAATCTATCAGGCCATTCCTGCACACGTACATTCATGTCATTCCTCTTGCCTTGGCTGCCATTATATGGATCTCTTCATTATTCTTTAGGACTAACCTACTTTATGAGGCCTTGTACTCCTGCTCCCACCTTGAGTGCTTTCATTTCCCTTGACTCCTAAACTTTTAATATCATCTACTTGTTTGACACCCAATCATGTACATACTCTTACGCATATACCTTTCAATGTGCACACACCTTCCCATGTGCCACATATCTTACCTTCCTAAGTGAGTTAAAAGAGCTCCTGAGGGCAGGTAACATACTCTATATACCTTCTGGTTTTCCTTAGTATCTATTACAATGTAACTTAAATGTAAGTGATCAAGAACATTTTGAATAAAGACTACTTTCTTCTCCTCCTCCTTCTTCTTCTTCTTTGTCGTCAACATTATCTTTTTTTTTTCTTTTTGAGACAGCATCTTGATCTGTTGCCCAGGGTGGAGAGCAGTGGCGTGGTCATGGCTCACTGCACCCTTGACCTCCTGGGCTCAAGCTATCTTCCTGCCTCACCCCCACAAGTAGCTGGGACCACAGGTTCATGTCACCACACCCAGTTAAATTTTAAGACCACTTTTATCATGCTGAATTTCTGTAAACTGGGCTTAGTGGAAATTTTAGTTAATATGGAATTTTTATTTAAAAGAATGCCAGATAAGGGAATTGATCATATTAGATCATAAGATATGAAGAAGGGAGGATATTAAGAAGAAATTTTCTTAAAAATAGATATGGCACATTTGTATTCTTATATTCTATGGTCATCAATAATATTCCTCAGCTTTACCTTTGTTCTAAATGGGACCAACTAGAGAGAGTATAGATGGTTAAAATAATCAACTTGAAATTACGGCCTACTCACAATATATTCAGTTGCAAGTAAAGAAATGAGTAGCAGATAACTTAACAAAATAATTTACTGGGTTAGCTCACAAATGCGGAGGGCTGGAGAAACCAGGCTTTGGTATCTCTAGGAGGTCAAGGTAGCAGGACTGACAGAAGTCCCTTCAGTGCACTTTCATGGGGATCCATAAACTCCACAGGTTTCCCTTCCTTATCGCATTTCACTCCAGATTCAGAGTGCTGAAAGCCTACTGGCTTATCTTGGGTTATATACTGCTCTATTGCTCAAGGTGAAGGAAACTTAATTAACAGTCCTTTTGAGGATATAGGGCAGATCTATATCCTCAAAAAGGAAATTGAGCACCATTACAAAAAAGGAGGAATGAAGGCTAGCCCATTTGTAAAACCGCCTTACCCAGTACAGAACATCAGAAAAACAGCTAGTGGAGAGGCACCTAAAGAACAGAGGAAGCTATGGGAGGAGGGTGCTGCTGTGACAGATCACGGTAAATCACAAAATGGTAGTTTTCACTGTGTTCTACTGAGCCTACATGTATCTTAAACTCTGAGATGACAAATCAGAAGCTGTTAGTTAGCACTATAAAAACTTGCCTTTCTAGTCAAAGTGGATGTGCATGGGAGCTTGTATTTCCAAGATTTGCTCTCTTGAATATTTACTGTGAGAATTTCTTTGGCTCTTGTCCTATATCCTGAAATGTCACCCAAGGCAGGGCATGGCAATGCAAGGTAGGGCAGAGGTATTTGGTGTAGAAAGGCACTTTTGTCTACTTAAGTTTGAAAACTGGTAAGGGAGATAATTCTTCATCCCCCATTACCTGCAACCTCCCAAGAATACTGGCTTTATTCGTGATTCTGGTGCTTTGTCTATATAAATTTGTACTTTTCCTGAAGTGCTGTGATTGGAGCATTTGAATGAAGGACAATCTTGTATTCATTTGTCTTCATACAACCTCTTCGTCTCTTTAGATCCTTGGCTATTTCTATCATCTCCTATCTAGTTTGGGGAGTTAAGATGTTATTTTCTTTAAAGAGGATTCTGAACAGAAATTGTAAAGTACTAAATTGTCATTAGAAACACCAGAATTGCACTGTTTACTTTTACAATAGAGTAGGTACCACAGAGAGTAAATTTCCAATGGAGGGACATATCTGATTACTACAAAAGTTTTTGACTTGGAAGTTTGGGTTATTAATACAATCATGTGGTTTCAGTGTCTGGATTTTAGACCTACAGTTTTGTTCACTAATGGTAACTTTCTGTTTTTGGTTATTAAATGTTGAAAGTTAATTTGTATAAAGACTTATGGTACATGGTGACGTGAGTTCTGCCCAGAGCTCTGAAATCAAAGTGAAGAAATAAATACACAGAAGCCCAGGCAAATGACAGGTGTAGCTATGACTCTGAAGGTAAGCAAATGCCTTGTCATCTAGTTAGGCTGTGTATGAATAGATAATTGGTATTTCTACTGTCTTCAGACATTACCTATTGAAACCACAGCCAAGTGAATAGTTTGGCAAAATCTGTGGACAAAGACTCTGTTGCACTTGACCATAAAGTAAAGTGTAAAGTGCACCTGACTAAAGTAAAGTAACTGGCATAGTGAAGAGACATGAAAGATGCAGGTTAAGTGGGAGGCCCTGCTGGGGACATGGAGGTTAGGCCTTGGATCTCCAAATCCATTGCCATGTATGCTGTTTAGAAAAAGAAGGAAAATTTTTCTTTTCTTGTCTTTTTTTTTGTTGTTGCTATTGCGACAGGGTCTTACTGAGTCGTCCAGGCTAGAGTGCAGTGGTGCAGTGCAGTGGTGCAATTACCGCTCACTTTAACCTGAAACTTCTGGACTCAAGATATCCTCCCACCTCAGTCTTTTGAGTAGCTGAGACTACAGCTGCACCACCACACCAGGATAATTTTTGTATTTTTTTGTAGAGATGGGATTTCAGTATGTTGCCCATGCTGGTCTTGAACTCCTGGGTTCAAGCCATCTGCCTGCCTTGGCCTCCTGAAGTTCTGGGATGACAGGCATGAGCCTCCATGCCCAGCTCAGATTTTTGAATAAAGTAAACATCATTTGGGTACCAACACCTAGTAGAAATTCATAAAAATCCCCCCAAAGTAAACTAACATAGTCAAAAGAGTGCATGAACCAAGGAAGATTTAATCCAATGATTCATGGATGCTTCAGTAGTGAAAAATAGATATTTTATTATATTAAAAGTTATAAAGGGAAAATTGTATGATTATCTTCCTATACACTGGAAATACATTTGATAAAATGTAATAACCATTATTTGTAGTAATGCTCAGAAATAGAAAAATGCAAATTCAAGACATATAAGGAGATAAAAAATTATAACTGTAGGTGAATATATGACTGTATTGCACTGCGTATTGTATATACCTAAGAAAATCATCTGAAAATCTACCATGAATAGGAGAATTTCATAAGGAAGTGGGATGCAAAATTAACATACAGACATCAGTAGCTTTTAAACATACAAACAGAAGACAAATCAAAGAAATGGCCCCAAATACAGTATTAGCAGAAGGATAAAATCTATAAAAATATAATACAATGAAATGTTGAGGAATATTTTAAACACTAAGAACATATATGGAGACTTGAACAAACGCAAAACATATTATGTTCTTAGAATCAATTGACATCATAAAAGGTCAATTCTCCTTACATCAATTTTTGACTGAAACTGTCCTAATGAAAGCATCATCTGATTTCTTTTTGAACCAGACAGGCTGATTGTGAAGTTCATAATAAACAGGAAATATGAATAGCCACAAAATATTGCAAAAGTAGTGTAATCGTAAAGAGAGAAAAAGCCCCAGCAGAGGTTAAAATATAGTAATAGGACTTTTATAAAAGAAGATTCTGTTATGAAACAAATGTGGCAATGATGTGTGAATAGACAGACCAATGGAACAGAATAGAATATCCACATACAGCTAAGAATTAGGAATTTCAACTGGCTCTTTGTCTTCAAAATAATGTACAATATTCATACTATAAGAAATGCAAGTTGAAACTGTGATGAAATGCTATTTTAAAACCAATAAATTTGCAAAAACCCAAGTTTCACAACACACTCAAAATCCTGGAGACAATGTGAATTAGTTCAATTCTCTTGAACTCAATTTGGTAATACCTGGGCTCAAGCCATCCTCCTACCTCACCCTTTTTCAATATTTTCTGAAATTACAATTAAAAATGTATATTCTCTTTGATTCAGCAATTCCACTTTTGGATTTTACCTAACAGATATGCCTATAAGCAAAAAAAAAAAAAAAAAAAAATGAATGTGTAAGGTTTTTCACTGCACATGGTTTTTCATTCAAGTCATAGGGACTGGTCAAACAAACAAAGATAAAGTCCCATGCTGGAATATAGTGCAGCAGTAAGAAATGAATAAGGGCCGGGCACGGTGGCTCAAGCCTGTAATCCCAGCACTTTGGGAGGCCGAGGCGGGTGAATGACTAGGTCAAAAGATCGAGACCATCCTGGCCAACATGGTGAAACTCCGTCTCTACTAAAAATACAAAAATTAGCCAGGCGTGGTGGTGTGCGCCTGTATTCCCAGCTACTGGGGAGGGTGAGACAAGAGAATTGCTTGAACCCAGGAGGTAGAGGTTGCAGTGAGCCGAGACTGTGCCACTGCACTCCAGCCTGGCACCTGGCAACAGAGTGAGACTCTGTTTCAAAAAAAAAAAAAGAAAAGAAATGAATAAGGGAGGTCAGTATGCACTGATGTGAAAGAGCTTCAAGATATTTGTCAAGTGAAAGGGAACAAGGCACATACCAATGTATATAAAGTGCTGAAAATGAGAGGAAATCTATATTTGAGTTTGCTGGTGTATGCATAAAGAAACTTTAGAAGGATATACAAGAAACAAAAGGCATTGGTTACCTGTGGAGGAACTAAGGCTTAGAAGGAAAATAGGTAGATAGGGGTTGTATATCTTTTGTCTTTTTTTCATTTTTGAAACATGCAAGTGTTTTGCCTATTCAAAAAGTAAATAAATAAGCAAGCATACAGCCACATGGTATACATGCATCCTATGTACTTATAAAAATGACTGTCTATGTATTGATGGGGAAAAATCTCTCAGGATGTTAAGTGGATGAAGGAAAGTGGGGAATGTAATGTATAATATGCTACTTTTTTTTAATGAAAAAGAGAGCCATTGAGAATATGTGCATGGTTGTGCTTATAAATGCGTAAAGAAACTGGAAAAATACTCCAGTTGGTGAACATTGTAATGTGCTGCCAGTTCCCCTCTAGGCTCCCCTCAGGAATAACAGAGTCCTTGCCGCAGCTATCAAGAATGCTGTCAGCCCTTATGGGGATAGACTGCCTCCTCTGAAGGGAGCCACCTCACCTTGGATCACCACCCATTCCGGGGTAGCCACATCCAATGCATGATCAACATGGAAGTGTGGAAGGGCAGCCCTCAGCACCCATTTCAGGACAGCTCTGAAGGGTCATCCCAACTTTAGAAATCTCCTTCTTTATAACTGCAAGGTTATCTGCAGCTGATCTTCTCCCTTTGCCATCTGTGCCCTTCCATAGGCATCAACTCGAGAGCATCCCTAATCAGTCTCCGTCTTGCTAGGAATCTGCTTCCTAGGGAACCCAAGAAACTAAAAACTAAAAAACTAAAATTAGTGTTTCTCTCTGGTTGGGCAGGGTGGGAGCCTGGTGAAGGTGGACAAGGTGGAGAAGGGTATATTTCACTTTATGTCTTTTTATAATTTAAAAAAAATCATACCATGTGGATGCATCATTCAGTCAAATTATAAATGCAAATGTATTTGTTAACTTGCTATGTCAGTGATATTTTATGCTTTTCTGTGTTCGTCTTTGGAGAACATTTTTTTTTCACTTTAGGAGGAGATATTTTAACCCCAAATGCTGTGCCCTGCCACACTCTAAATATGCTTTTCTTTTCTGTTTGTTTGTTTGTTTAGGACCTGCAGAGAAACATCTTGATTTTTTCTTACAATGGAACTTAAAAAGTCACCTGATGGTGGATGGGGCTGGGTGATTGTGCTTGTCTCCTTCTTTACTCAGTTTTTGTGTTATGGATCCCCGCTGGCTGTTGGAGTCCTGTACATAGAATGGCTGGATGCCTTTGGTGAAGGGAAAGGAAAAACAGCCTGGGTTGGATCCCTGGCAAGTGGAGTTGGTTTGCTTGCAAGTAAGTGGATACATTTATGTCTCTCCTTACTCTTTAATCATTTAATTACATTTACTACATCATGAACATTATACAAGGCATAGAGAGCTTTTTTTTCCAAAATATAACATACCTTTTCCTGCCTTCATTCAATGATTGTACTACTCTTTTACTGTAACAAATCCATGTGAAAATACAGGCAGTCCCTAATATGTTAAGATGTTAACTCATCCATCCATCCATCCATTTCATTTCTTTTTTTTTTTTTTTTTTTTGAGACAGAGTCTTGCTTTGTCACCAGGCGCCAGGCTGGAGTGCAGTGACGCAATCTCGGCTTACTGCAATCTCTGTCTCCCGGGTTCAAGCAATTCTCCTGCCTCAGCCTCCTGAGTAGCTGGGATTACAGGTGCGCACCACCATGCCCAGCTAATTTTTGTATTTTTAGTAGAGACAGGGTTTCACCACATTGGCCAGGATGGTCTCAATCTCTTGACCTTGTGATCCGTCCGCCTCAGCCTCCCAAAGTGTTGGGATTACAGGCGTGAGTCACTGCGCCTGGCCCCATTCATTTCTTTATTCATTTATTTTCTACAATGTGCCAGGCAGTGAACTAGATGCTGGAAATGAAAAAATGAACAGCAAACATGTGGTTCCTGCCCTTAAGAGGCTCACAGTCTTGTAAGAGACACACACGCATGAATAAGAATGAGTCAGGAAGATGAAGGTAATGATACAGGTATGTTCAAGCTACATTGGTAAGGACCAAAGGACCAAATGGCTCTCATCAGCCCTCTAAGCAGTTTCTACATGGCTAGTAATTACTCTTCTCTGCTTCAGATACACTGTGGTCAAATCACATGTCCTGTGGTCATGAGAACTTCATAAGAAGAAGCTGACATAGCAAAGAGTCTCACAATGATGATATTCTTAAAGATTTTAATATAGTGTTATGTATAAGATATATGTGATATATTTTGTGTTTCTCCAAAAGTAATATTCTTGATGAACAGTGACATACAATGTAATAGTGATTCTTGCCATCTTTAGAGAGAACACTGGAGGCTTTATTTTCCTTTTCACCATTAAAATTATATGCCACTTCAGCTGAAGTCATAGTTTGAACTCTGGAGTAATATTTAGTGACCATTACTCCAACATATTTGGAACTATTTAAGCACAAAAAGTGGTGATCTAGATAGGGTCAGTAGCCCTGGGCTTTCTTCCTGTGTGCTATGAATTCCCCATTGTTCATTGAGCAAATCACAATCTCTATTCTTGTGGGGGAAATAAGGACATTAAATGTGATTTGTAAGGTATTTTTTAGCTCTAAAATGCTTTCATGAAAATATGCTTAACACAAAATGCATTAGCCATTTCTTCTTTTAAATATGCTTCTCTTCTGAATTGTAAAGGGGATGTCTTTTTTTTAAAAAAAGCAATGCTTCCAATTGTTGTATTACCTTGTTAAATTATAAACAAGGCAAAAGGCTTTAAAGAATAATATTGCCATTAAGAGCACCAGGGAAACAGAAAAAGTTTGCCCTGGATTTGTTTGAGAGAGTTTCTCAAAATAAGGATTGTTTGTAAAGGCATCAAAGTACATGTGGGTGATAATTGGTATGTTAATAATGTGATTTACATGTATTGATTTCCAAAATAAGACCTGTAGTGGGGAGGAAAAAATTTTTTTAATGTTCTCTAATTAGTCACTATTTCTATTAGCAAATACTAAGTTCAACAGAAATGTAATTACTTTGGCTTCCAGCAAGGGTCAAAGGAAAGTTGAAATGATAACTCAGTTAGCACATACTTGAAGAATGAAGCTTCTTTCCACAAGTCTCTCCAGATTGGAGCTGAGGATTGAGGGAAGCCAAGATCTCCTTAAGGATGGGCATTTATGGTCAGATCTGAGGCTGACTCTGACAATTCAGCTGCAGCTCTACATGTTTTCCAAGTTTCTACGTGGATGATCACTCATCTCAAGAGCCAGGAGCAGCTCTCTTTACTCTTAGGCAGGACTGGCTACATAATTTGCAGGCCCCAGTGCAAAATGAATATACAGAATAGTTGTTAAAAAATTAAGAATTTAGCCTATAATTCCAGCACTTTGGGAGGCCAAGGCGGGCAGATCATGAAGTCAGGAGTTTGAGACCAGCCTGACCAACATGGTGAAACCCTGTCTCTACTAAAAATACAAAAATTAGCTGGGCATGGTGGTGTGTACCTGTAATCCCAGGACTCAGGAGGCTGAGGCAGGAGAATTGCTTGAACCCGGGAGGTGGAGTTTACAGTGAGCTGAGTGCGCCATTGCACTCCAGCCTGGGCGACAGAACAAAACTCTATCTCAAAAAAAAAAAAAAAAAAATAAGGATTTATTGACAGCAGAGCACTAAACCAAGTGTGGGATTCCTATAAGCACTGGGCCCATGCAGCTTGCATAGGTCACAGATCCAACAAGCCAGCCCTGCTTGCAGGGACCCGAGAGTTAGGGCATCTTATCAAAATTCTGGGAGACAACAAGTAGTTGAAGGAGCTTGAGGGTGGAGTCAGAGGCTAATTCAAGTCCTAGCTCTACCAACATTGAGCTGAGTGACCTTATGCAGGTCACTTAACCTCTCTAGGTCCAATGTCATTAGCTAGATTAAGAGACACTTGGACCTGGTGAGCAAAGCTTTTAAAGATGAGTATAGGAAAATGAGGGCAAATAATTCAAGAAGGAAAAGTGGTAGGGGAAGAAAGGATGGCTAAAGAGCTATAACTGACATCTGTGTGTGTATATATGTATATACACACTTCAGATAGTGTGTCCAGGTTCAGCATAGCTGGCTCCACTGCACATACTATATTTGATGTTGGCCTCTTTGGGTTCCTCATAGCATAAATTGAGAAGTGAACCCTGAAACAGTGTTTATATAGTATTAGCAAGAAGTATCTGGCAGTGTGCAAGCCACGTTGACCATCTGCTTTAGGATAACTTTATTCTACAGAGAAACAAGTAGATCATTACTACCTTGGAGGTGGAACGTGTGTATTTCACCTTGGTGACTCAAATGGATATCAATGATTCTTAACCCAGAAGATAATTAGGATAATCTATAGGACAATTTCAGCATATATAAGTCTGTGGATTTGACACTCAGACATTCTAATTCATTTGGTCCATCATGGGGCCTAAATTCACCAATTTTTTCTTTTTCTTTTTTTTTTTTTTTGAGACTGGGTCTTGCTCTGTCATCCAGGCTGGAGTGCAATGGTGCTATATTGGCTCGCTGCAGCCTCAACCTCCCAGGTTCAAGTGATTCTACCAACTCAACTTCCCAAGTAGTTGGGACTACAGGTGCATGCTACCATGTCCAGCTATTTTTATTTTTTATTTTTTTAGAGACAGTGTCTCACCATGTAGTGCAGGCTGTTCGCAAACTCCTGAGTTCAAAGGGTTTTCCTGCCTCAGCCTCCCAAAGTGTTGAGATTACAGGCAGAAGCTACTGTGTCTGGCCTCATGAATTTTTTTAAAGTCCCCAAAGTGATTTTTAGTTGGGAACTACCACTAGCTTAAGCACTCTATATTTAAATTTCAATCTTTCACTTTTGATAACTCTCTGATATATGATTTGCTCTGACATTTTTAAAAATAAAGAACTACTATAGATTTCTTCTTGGGTGTGGCCCATGGAAATCATAAAAAGTAAATTGTCTACAAAAAAAGAGAATCACTTCAGGATGAAAGATGAAGACAGTTCTTGGAAGTATTGGCAGGAGAGGGAGCTGGAACTTTGCCAAGATTGTGCCTAAGTATGTGAAATATAAAGGCCCACTCCTGGGCTTTGAGAAACCTGGATTAGGACAGTAGCTTATAATAGCATATTAGAACTGTGAAAGGCGTACAGTTCTGAACTTTATACTCTTAATTCCTAATTCTTTTTTTTAAACTTGAGTAATTGAGAAGAAAATACTTCTTCCCCTTGCCTGAATTCTTTGTCTAGATAATTCCTGGGATGAATAAAGCTGGGTAGGAAGGATCCTACCTTCCTGGGTTGTACATTGTGAATGAGCTCATCCTCACTGCATATATTCCTAAGGTCTCTGAGCTAAGGATGCCGTGATAGAAAACACCATCCTTGTTTCTAAGAGGTTTGTAATCTCAGGGAAAAGACAGAAAAAGAAAGGTAACTAATAATTTGAGAATTCACAGATATCAAGGAGAATAGCAATGGCTCTGAGGTTTTAGATAGATAGTCTTTGAGAAAGCTATTGAGATGGGCCAGATAGGAAGACAGACTTTCACTGGCAGATAGACAGGGAGAGGGAAGTCCATGCAAATTACATTTATGCAGAGGCCTGGATCCCATAACTGCAGAGCTGTGTTCTGGTGAAGTAAGTTTGGCTGGAATGGAGGGATTGTGTTGAGAGGCCTGACGGTTAGTTCTATGTGTCAAACTTGGCTTCAAACACAAATCTAGGTGTTGCTGTGAAGTTATTGTGTAGATGTGAATAAAGTGCATGTCACTTAACTTTAAATAAGGTAGATTATTATCTAGATGGATTTTGCTTAATTGTTGAAAGGCTTTAAGAGCACAAATGAGCTTTCCCAAAAGAAAACATCTGCTTGTAACTGCAGGTGCAGCCTATGCCTGAGAGTTCCAACATGCCCTTCCTAATGGCCTGCCCTACAAATTTTTGACTTGGCTAGCGAGGAGTGTGTTATCTGGCCAATCATGTAAGCCAATTCCTTGCAATAAATGTCTTCATATATACTTCCTACTGGTTATTTTCTCTGATTGAATCCTGACTGATGAGGGAGGAATGGAAGGTAACTGAGCTAGAAAGCTATCATGGCCTTGCATTGTTTTAAAATGAACTAATGCACCCTTTCACTAGATATTGTTCTCCAAATTCAAGGAAACCGGGTGGTGCTGTTTCTCACACTCCCCAGTTGCTGAAACAGCAGGAAATAGCTCGGAGATCTAGCCTGCAGTTTTGTACTCAAAGCAGATTTGAGAGTCCTTGCCCTCTCCCTTTTGTCTTCGCTTCTTCCAAAGGTGTTCAAACTCATGAGTCAGTAAATGTATCACCATGTTAATATAGTGAGTCAGTATGGCCAGGCCCACTCGCTGAATGAATTATGAGTGCTGGCATGCTGGATTTGGGCATTACCCCTAAGCACTGTTAACTCCTTCAAGGAATACTGAATTCCTGCTTCTCAAGGATTCTGTTGCATTGGCAGGTTCCCAGTGTGCTAGGCAGTTTTAAGATTGGTAGGAATAAAGACCAGGTTTTGGTTAAGCTGTCTGCCATCTCTAAATACCACTAAACCAACTTAAAAAGAAAGGCAGTCAGAGCTTGTGAGATCAACAATTTGAGTGGGTGTGGTTCCATAGTGCTTTTTTCGTTTTTAAGGAGATGAACTTGGGATTTACAGTCTTTGTTAGAGCAAGGATTGAGGAGCCTGCAGTTTGGAGGAGCTCACCCCTTGGGCTTCCTGCATTTTAGGTGGAAGGGTAGAACCTTCACAAGCCCAACTGATCCACTCTGTTAGGAAATCCTTGCTGCATGGCAGGTCCATAACCTGGTTACTGCTACATTTTATTTCTCACTGTAGCATCAGCCAACTTA
Source organism: Callithrix jacchus (assembly GCF_049354715.1). NCBI lineage: Eukaryota > Metazoa > Chordata > Mammalia > Primates > Cebidae > Callithrix > Callithrix jacchus. The sequence continues at coordinate 70,767,167 of NC_133513.1, forward strand.
GATATTCACCACAGCAGACCTGGCCATCTTTCCACTCCTGGGACTCTCTGAAACTTTTTAGGAGAAAGAACTGCATGGAGGTTGAGTTTATTTCCCAAAGGGAATAATGTCATTCCCCAAACTATCTTATAATATATTAAAAACTGGAAAATCAGACTATGTTTCTATTTCCTCCATTTAGAATACATGTTCATTCCTTTTGTTGAGATAACCTTACTTCATAGCTTAGTACAAGGCTCAGTTCTGTGACCTTGGTTGTTTTCCCTCTTATGAAATCCCCAAACAAGCCGTCTGACCTTTCTTTTGGTGCTTCTGGCCTTGGGTTGTATTTTAAACCTTGATGCGAGTTTGTTTTGCCTCTTGTCTAGGTCCTGAATTGTGTTTGATTTCTCTGTGTCCTCTTCTAACATGATATGAGACTCTATTACTGTGCTGTCCAATACAGTGGGCACGTGTGGCTACTGAGCACCTGAAATGTGGCTCCTTCCAGTTTACATAAGCTATAGGTATAAAAAATACACACTGGGCTGGGCTAGTGGCTCATGCCTATAAATCTTAGAGCTTTGGGAGGTTGAGGCAGGAGGATCACTTGAGACCAGGGGTTTAAGACCAGCCTGGGCAACATAATGAGACCCTGTTTCTATAAATTTTTTTAATTAGTCGGGAGTGGTGGTAACTTGGGAGGCTGAGGCAATAGTGACTTTTAAACACCAACACTGACAATAATAATATTGGTTCTTGAACACCAATACACAGGCATTGGTAAGTTCAGGAAAAACTTTCACCAAAGGCAAAATGAATATAAAGGGAATGATAGATGGAATGTATGAGTGTATGTGTATATCTGAAGTTCCCATAATCTTCTTACTGTCTTAAATTTTATTCTGAAAGTACATCCTTCTCACTTTTTGCTTATTAAAACATTTCTTCTTCTCTAATTAAGCAGTGGTAATAATAGATGATTATTACACTTTTTTTTTAAGACAGTTTTGCTCGTTGCCCAGGCTAGAGTGCAATGGCGTGATTGAAGCTCCAGCTCACTGCAATCTCTACTTCCCAGGTTCAAGCGATTCTCCTGTCCTAGCCTACTGAGTAGCTGGGATTACAGGCATGCACCACCACACCTGGCTAATTTTGTATTTTTAAAAGAGATGGGATTTTGCCACGTGGGTCAGGCTGGTCTTGAACTCCTGACCTCAGGTGTTCCACTTGCCTCTGCCTCACAAAGTGCTGGGATTACAGGCATGAGCCACTGTACCCAGCTGGTTATTACAGTTTCAAAATGTTTTGTGAAGATAAAAAATTAGCGGCCCCCTCCCCTTTTCCACCCCCCTCTATTCCCCCTAAAATTGTTCAGGTCCAAAGGTGTGGAATCACTGGTTCATGTCATAGGTAAACTAATTTTGGTTCTAAAGTTCCCTTCTGCAAAGTTTTCACTTTGCCTCATAAGAAATCTCCTGAGAGTAGCCCTTTGATTTAATCTGTCTCTTGAAACTCATCCAGTGCTGAGGAATAATACATGATTTATCATCTTGAAGACCTTGTACTGTTACTACAAAGAGCTAAACACATAAATGTATCACGTTTTGCAGATGTGACTTGATGGTCATTTTGATATATTTTGCCTTATTACTGATGAAACATAAGACTATTATGTTTTAAATCTATGGAAATAGAATCTATAAATAAACCAGGTTCTCAGGATAAGGGTAAAATAATTTGCTCTAAACTACTGAACACCAAGTGATTATAAATTTTATGTTTTCATCTAACATAAGTTCACAAAGCTATGTTATCTATAAGACATCAACAAAGGTACTGTTGCCAGGGGTGAATCGTTACAGGTCTGCAGCAAACTTGATCCTTGCTTCCTTGGAGGAAAGAATTCAGCCAAGGGGCAGAAGTGAGTTTAAAGCAGAGAAGGAGACCAAGGCAAGTTTTAGAGCAGGAGTGAAAGTTTATTAAAACATTTTGGAGCAGGAGTGAAAGGAGGAGGTAAAGTACACTTGGAAGAAGGCCATGTGAGCCACTTGAGAGATCCAAGTGCCCCATGCAGTCCTTGACTTGGGGTTTTATAAGTTGGCATGGTTCTGGATTTTTTTCTTCTCTCTTGATTCTTCTTTCCTTGTGGTTGGCTGTTGCTCAACTGTTGCATGTGCAGTGTTGGTCATTTGAGACGGTGACCACGTGTGTAGTATGTTTTCTTAGGTTGTGCTCATGCTCCCTAGGGGCAATTTTTCTTAACCAGTCAAATGCCCCCAGAGGAAGGCCGTTCATCCACCATTTTGCCTCTTAGTGAGCATGCCTGAGTCCACTTGCTCAACCCCTGAGATCTTGTTGGGAAGCTGCTGATCACCAGCTCCAGGTGTTTTCTGTCCACTGGGAGACTGTCTGCCCCTGGTGTTGGCTGTGGCCAATTATCATTTCAGAGAAACAATTTAATAAACACCTGACCATCACCTGATGGTTACCTGAAATTCTTGGGTGGGGCGACCGCTCTCCTGCCCTGCTCATGTCTGCCTAACTATCTACTCTAACAGTATACTGATGTTTTTTACTACTAATTTGATTTCTAAGAAAAAATTAAGATCCCAATTGAAATATTTCTCAGTCGGGAAGAATGCTGGGCTGACTTTGGCCTTAGCCTGTCATTGGCTAGCAATGGACTCTTGTTCAAATCACATGATCTTTCTGAATTCCAGTTTCACCATTTTTAAATTGAGGTATTTGGACCATTTCCAACTTCCAAAATTTCAGCTCTAAATTTTTTGTCTTTAATCTCTGATCTAATGATATAGTTCTCTAAATCAGCAGCAGATGGCAGTGTAAAAGTAGAGAATTTTTTAAACCTCTTTCAATTTGCTATTCACCTGTAAGAGAATTTCTGTTCATTTTTTTCCTAACACTTGAATTGTTTTTCAAAAAAATCATTTGTTAGGCCAAAAAAATGGCTTGATAATTTATTACATAGTTGATAACAATGATGTATATTTCATACAACAGTGGCTTTGGTTGTACATGCTATGAAAATTACCCCTCCATCTGGCCCTGACACTCCCAGGCTCTGAGGTTTCCCTGTGGAATTAACATGCATTAAAGAGTTAAAGTCCCATTTTGAGGATGAAACTTGAAACTTTTCAGGCATGCCAGGAACAATCTCTGTGTGTTTCAATTGCATTGTGTTGTAAAATTTGTGAAAACTGACAGTGTCAACGTGGTTTGGTAACAACAGAGAATGGTCATGCTTACGCTGTCAGACATCCGTTTGTAAAATTAGACTCTGAAAACGGTTTCTATTTTTGAAGTATCTAAGTTTTTCTCATTGTGTTGGATGATAAGTTCGGTCTTTCAAATGGATTTTTTTTAAAAAAAACACTGGCACAAAATATTTCCCTCTGTTTGTCGTGTAAATGTATCAGTCTCTTCTTCTGCACTGGCTCACGTGAGGGCCTGAAAATGGGAAGGTCCAGTTCTTACCAGGAAGGAATGTGGGAAAGCCTTAAGCACTGGGCTATGATCTCAGTATATCTCAGGGGCCATAAACTGGGCTTAAATATGTGTTTAAGAAGTTCTCAGGTATTGGGAAGAACGTAGTGCCTGGATTATTGGATCCTGCCTCTGTCATTTACAAATAGTGAGACTATGATGGATTCCATTGTTTCTCTGCGGTTGCTTCAAAAAGGAGTAAAACATACATACATACAGAAAAGTGTATGTATCGTGACAGTATAGCTCCATAAATATTCATGAACTGAACACACTCATGGAATTAGCACATTCATACCAAGGACCAGAATATGAGCAGTGCCCTGGAAGTTTGGCTTTGTTCTCTTCTTATTTTAACTCCCCAGCCCCTACTAAAGATAGCCAGTATCCTGACTTGTAATGCAGATCAGTTTTGCTTGTTTCTGTAGTTAGGTGTTTACCTGGGTGTTTCTGTGGGGTATATACATAGAACTGGAACTTCTGGGTTTTATAGCATGCTGTGTTCGGCTTTAGTGAACACAGCCAGCAGTGTGTGAGAGTTCTGTTCATACCCCTTGCTTGCTAACAGTATTGCCTGTCTTTAGCCATTCTGGTAGTTATGGTTTTTGAAAATCAAAGATCATAGCTTGAAAGGTTGTCAGCTCAGTTCAGATATACTTCTCTTTGCTTCCAAATCCTCAGTCTTTCTTCTACCATAGACTTAAACAGCTTCTTTGAGCTTCAGTTTCCTTCCGTGTTGAATGAGACTGTTGGGCTAAATAACCCTTAACATCCTTTTATTCCTAGTACATTAAGTTCTGTAGTTCTGGGTACAGTCCTAGTAGGAAAGAATTTCACTATCACTTAAATTCTGTTACATGAGCAGCTCCCCATTTATGCATAGAACAATGCCAGGTGATGGTCACTTCGGCCTGTTAGTCAACAGAGCACAGTAACACTATAAGGTGGGTGCTATTATCATTCCCATTTTCAGATGAGGAAACTAAGGCACAGAATGATCAAATAAGTTGCCCAAGACCAAACAGCTACCAAGTAGTAGGGCCAGAATTTGAATAAAATCTGACTTCAGAACCCCCGTTTCTTAACTATGTGATCTTATCATCCTGGCATTTCATTATAAAAAAGGATGAGACTAACAATAGTTTCCACCTCCCAAGGCTGCAGTAAGATTAAAATGAGATGAGATTGTTCACGTGAACTGCCTCACATCGTAAATACTCAGTGAATGTTTATTTTTGTTGTTTTATGACGGAAAGAATCATTTTGAACTTATGATGGATGGATCATATGATAATAAGTGAAGGTTTCATTTCCTTTTTTAGGTCCTGTCTGCAGTCTCTGTGTCTCGTCTTTTGGAGCAAGAACCGTCACAATCTTTAGTGGCTTCATGGTGGCTGGAGGCTTGATGTTGAGCAGTTTTGCTCCCAATATCTATTTTCTGTTTTTTTCCTATGGCATTGTTGTAGGTAAGGAACCTCGTCACTGTGACTTTCCTAACCTTCAAGAGTGACACATCATTTCACCAGTGCCAGGTTTATGATTCACTTAACGTAAAGGAGTGAAAATGCTCGCTAATAATATACTTTCAATGACCACTTCTCCAAAAATTGTTGCTTTAGTAAAAAAAAAACCTGCCCAGTGAATCAAAATGTTTGAAAGGACCAACAATCCATACCGTGTCTCCTTGCAAGGCACAGGTAAGTTTTTCATCTCAGCCCTTGTCTCTCTATAGCACTAAAAGAAAAAGTGAGAGAAGGGGAACATAAAACTTGGATGTTGTTGACATTGGTCACTTCTCACTAAATTATGAAGTAGCCCTTTTCCTATTGGGCAGTCAAGCTGTTTGTGCTCACAAAAACAGCTGTTTGCATTCCATAGCATCTGTTGCTGTGGGCCCAGGTCAAAAGTCACAGCACAGGTAAAAAGTCGATTTGAAAGCATGTATTAGTAATACTGTTTTTTTTTTGTTTGTTTGTTTTGTTTTTTAAGAGATAAGACGTGAGTGAAGAAAGCTTAGTGGTGGGAAGATACTGGTTACAGGGGAGGAAAGCATAGGAGGCTCAGGGCCTTAGAGTACTGATAATTTGGGAAGATATCCTTGTCATGTCGTTATACTAACTGTGTTCAGTATTAAAAATCACCAGATTTGGTATTCCTAGGAGCTGTTGGTGGGGCCTTAGAAAAAGATGACCTCTAGTTTTCAAGTTTTTTCTTAATGCCTGAAAAGAGCTAATTTTATTGACTACCAATATTCCTCTTTTCTGCTTGGAAATATTTCTTCAATAATAAATAATAGAAAATGTAGCAACTAACATTCACCGAGTACTTATCATGTGCTAGGGACTCTGCTAAATGCTTCATATGATCTCATTTCCTCTTCGCAAAAACCCATTTTACAGAGAGGGAAAATGAAGCTCAGAGAAGTAAAAAATCTTACTAACTAAATTAACAAAGCAAGGAGACTTGGTCTGACACATAGAGATGGACACTCAGTAGTCCATTTGGATGGGATTTGATATTGGTTTGGGCTTACACCCTTGGCTGTTGCTACTGATGGTGGAGTCACAGGACTTCCACCTGGCTTTCCCCACTATGATGGCATTATGGGGAATGAGAACTCCTACTGCTTAGGCCAAGAAACCAAAGAACAGCTTATGGAGTTGTACCAGCTATTTGTGTATGTGCTATAATTAAATATCAGGGACTGAGGAAAGGACCATTGGCTGGGCAATTGGGGCGTAATTCCATATATTATCTGCCCCCATGTAAGCCCACTCTAAGGGGAAGCCATGCAGACTCGTCATGTCTCTAACAACAATGTTCAAAATGTATTTTACGTTCCTCAATGTACAGTTACCTAAATAGATGGCCCTAGTTCTCTTTGGGGAAAGACTCAGGTTATCATTCCATGCATACGAACTTGTCATCATGTTTTTGCTATGTCCTTCTTCCGAGAGTCCTGGTCTTTCCTTTGGTTAGTGGATTCTCGGTCAGAAAACAGGCTCAAGTCTGAGGACGTATATTGCTCTGGTTTGGCAATAGGTTCTGATTCTCAGTGACTAAGAGGAAACCATCAGCTCGTGGAGGGAGCACTGGACTTCAGGTCAGCAGACACAGGTTCTGTGAGCTTAAGCAAGCTCCTTAATCTCTACGAATAAGCAAGCTCCTTAATCTCTACGAATGGCTGTATCCTCCCTCATCTGTGAAGGCAGGCTAAGAAACCTATCTCATATGGGTCTTGTGAGGACTAAATGATGTCAAGCAAGATAACAATAAAATAAAGAGTTGAGTTAGATTTCAATATATATAAAAAAAAAAACTCTCACCCTGGCACTTATTGGGGACCTGTGAGTAACTGCTTGTTGGTGAATTATTAACATTTCCCACCGTTGTTGATTTCCTTGCAGTTTTATTTCATCAGTAGGCTTATGGTAGAGGGCTCATGGAATGTTTGGGAGATAAATAAATGGGATAATCATGAACACTGGCACTTTCATTCTGTTACGATTTAAAGTAGAGTATCAAATTCGGAAGAAAGTGACAGGAAATTATTACACAGTCTAAACTCATCTCATTTCTGTATTTTGAGCTCTTCAGAAAAACAAGAAGGGTTCAGTCTTATGGTAACATTTATAAGATGCAATTCTGTGCAGAATCATATCCTAAGGACTTTCATTTGTCTGGAATGAACTAGATGGCCTCTTAAGCTAGTGAGTATGACCAAGGGAAAGATCAGACACTGACTAGCAGGCAGGCTCTGGGGTTGGACCCTGTGGGTTAACCTTCTTTTCTTCACTTGCCAGCTGTGTGACTGTAAACATATTTTGTAACTTCTGTGTTTTCATTTTTCAACTGAGCATAATGATAGCCCTTATAAGAGTTTGTGAAGATGAGTGACATAATGCAATGAATGTTAAGCATAAACCATTGTCATTCATTTTGTGACCTTGAAAAATTGTTCAGCCTCTCTGAGCTTCCATTTTTATTTTATTATAAAGTGGCACTGATACGAGTTCACAGAGGTATTGTGACTATTCATGAGATAATGTTTATAAAGAGGCATACAGAGATGTTTAATACACATTTATTTCTTTCTCCTTAAATTTCTTTCTGATCTGTACAGCAGCAGTTTTTGGCTACTGAAGAAGCTCTATTGGATCAGAAATATTTGTGTAAGAGATTTAAAAACAGAGAAAAAGAAATTAAAGTTAAATTGGATATTACAACCTAAAATGTCAAAAGAATACTAAAAGTGTATTAATTGGAATAATTCTGTTTACCATTTAATTATCTTTGCAAAACTATTTGAAAATATGGTGTGATTTTGTTTAGGTTTTTATAGCTCAAATGAAAACCTGTACCAATGTGTCAGATTGCAGGACTGATTGCAATGAGAAACCTGATCCCATATCAGTATAGTTTTTGTGCTCTGTTACAGTAAATCCATTTGTTTATTACTTTGTTGTTGTTATTGTTTTTGAGATGGAGTCTTACTGCAACCTCTGCCTCGTGGGTTCAAGTGATTCTCCTGCCTCAGCCTCCCAAATAAGCTGAGACTACAGGAGTGCACCACCATGCCTGGCTCGTTTTTGTATTTTTAGTAGAGACGGAGTTTCGCCATGTTGGCTGGTCTTAAGCTCCTGACCTCAGGTGATCCGCCATCTTGGCCTCCCAAACTGCTGGGATTACAGGCATGAGCCACTGTGCCCCGCCTCTGTTTATCCTGTACTATAAATAGATCTTCATTCAAACCTGAATTTGTAGCAACATGCATTGGCTATTTAAAAAATATTGGTTTGCTGAGTTATGCAAGAACATAAAAATATTAACACATTTTATTGTAAAACATCACTTTGGTTAATATTACCAACAAGCTCACTGGAAATCTTTATGTATTGGCAAGTGATTGTAAGCCACATGGCAAAATCTGGTGATTGAGGTTCCTGTTTTCTCAATAACTTTACTAAATCAGGAAAAAGACAGTGCATTGGGAGATGAAAATTAAGTGGATAGGAGGTGGTGGTGCAGGGAATGTGCCTGTAATGAATTGCTCAAGCTTCTTTCTAGTAATTTCTCTTTGCTTTGTTGAAAAGCACAACTCAAAAGTCTTTGCATTCTCTTTCTTTGGAATACATTGTTAGTTAGCTACCTATGTGGTGTTTTTTTTTGTTTTTTTTTTTTTTTGAGATAAAGTTATGTTCTTGTTGCCTAGGCTGGAGTGAAATGGCACAATTCTGGCTCATTGCAACCTCTGCCTCCCATGTTCAAACAGTTCCCCTGCCTCAGCCTCCCAAATAGCTGGGATTATAGGCATGCACCACCACCCTGGCTAAATTTTTTTATATATATATTTTTAGTAGAGATGGGGTTTCTCCATATTGGTCAGGCTGGTCTCAAATTCCAAAGCTCAGGTGGTCCAACTGCCTCAGCCTCCCGAAGTGCTGGGATTACAGGTGTGCCTGGCTTATGGTTTTCTTAATATTCCCTTCCTAATTTTTGGAAGAATTCTATTTTCTTCCCCCCCACCCTCCTCCATCACCTTTTTTTTTTTTTTAAATAATGTCTGCATAGTCCACTGAGACTAGGGAGGGAAAAGATTCTTGCAAATGGGATAAAGTGTATTTTCTTTATATCCATTTTAGGAGAACTAGAGCTTTACAAGCCCCCCCTTTCAAAGTTGTTATAAAATCAAATATAATCTTTAACTGTCATGGATACACAGGGGTAGTAAGGTACTACGATTTTTTAATGTAGTCTGAGGCAGTATCTACATAATGCCATAATACTCAGGTGAAAAGAAAAAAAGCATACCAATATCATGGCTATTTTTTAGTACTCACGATAGTGTAGGCACATCTTTACATTTTTTATGCTGCCTCTTAGTTTTTAGAACGATCTTATAAGATTGTTTTAAAGATAAGGGGAAGTAGGAATTAGAGAGTTTAAATGACTTTGCCAAAAGCACACAACCAATTATCTAGTTGTGGCCTTTGGAATAGACTTGAAAATATATAACTTGTAGCACAGCACACTAAGTGTAATAATGAAATGAAGCCAATGTATGTGTGTGTGCAGGGGAGACAGTGGAGGCTTCATGCTTACTTTATGCTTGAGCTTAGTCTCGAAGAGCAGGCAGGATGTGGTTCAAGTGGATATGGGTTGGAAGGGGAGTGGGGGTGGCGTGAGGAGGACATTTCAGTAGCCTAAGTACTCAGAGGGGGGAGGTAAAATGTATAAACAGTAGTCTTTTTATGTGCATTTGTTAAGGAATGCACAGGTGGTGTGGGGAGTTGCAAACATGTCAAAGCATGGTGTGTAACAGGCCAGATGCTAACAGTTTTATGTGGTCTTTATTGCAAGAGCATGACCTGATGAGAATTGCATGACAACAGTTTAGAAGACAGATTGGTGAGAAAGGTACTGAAGGCTGAGACTGCTATTAGGAGGCCTTAGATGAGATTAAAAAGATGAGGAGTGAACTGAGGCAGTGTCAGTGCTGAGAGAGACTGAAGTTTATAATTTAGGCTGTGGGTGTGACAAAGAGATTGATGTCTGCTTTGATGAGAGGGGATGGGGCCTCTGAAGTTGTGGTCTCACCCAGAAGTGTGTGAAATGGAAGGTAAAGTGTGGAAAAGAAATATTACAACATGTAAAATATATTTAGGTTTTACTATTTAAAAAAGGGAAACAATTATTCCTTACTAATATTGATGCTGTGAATTGTCAGTAAACAAGTATTTATTTACTTTTAAAATTGTTATACTTTTACTTGAGGTTGGTACACAGAATTTTTTCACTGCTACAGGTCTGATCCAAACTGGTTGGAGACCAAGGAATGCTTTAAGGCAGTGGTTTTCAAACTATTTAATCTTGGGACCCTTTACATTCTTTTATTTAGGATACCAAGAAGCTTTTGATTATGAGGATTATACTTAGATTTAGTCTATTAAAATGTACTGTATTAAGAGATAAGACATTGAAAAATATTTGTTTAGTCATTCATTTCAAGATAACAAATCCAGGACATGTTAGCATAAATATCGTATTTATTATGAAAAATAATTCTTTTCTAAAGCAAGACAAAATTTGGTGAGAAGAGTGCCATTGTTTTACATGTTTGCAAATCTCTTTAATGTCTGGTTTCATAGAAGGCAGCTGTATTCTCCTATCTACTCAACATGTTACAATATGCTTCTTGATTAAAGTATATGAAGAAAATCTGGTCTCACACAAAGATGTAATGAAAAAAGGGAAAAGTGTTTAATAGCCCTATCAAGTAATTATAGATATTCCTCTACTGAAACTTGGTAAGTGATAGTTTCCTAAGGATTAATTGCAATGAGGAACCTGATACTGTATCAGTATACTTTTCATACTCTGTTATCATAAATCCATTTATTTATTCTATCCTTTGAATAGATCTTGATTGAAACCTAATTTTGTAGCTTCATGCATTGGCTATTTGAAAATTACTAATTTGCTGAGTTATGTAAGAACTTAAAAATGTTAACACATTTCATTGTAAAACATTACTTTGGTTAGTATTACCAAAAAGCTCATAAGAAATCTTTATGGATTGGGAAACTGTCAAATGCATGCTGGTAGATATAAGTTTTCTAAAATTCTGTGTTTTTGTTTTTTGTTTTTTGCTGGAACACATGAATTTTATCATTGGTAACAATTACTGCCAGTTGTTTCCCAGCACTGGTTCATTCCCATGAAAATAACAGCCAGACACCCAAGGTTAAACAACCATAGTTTGTCTATCAGACATTGTTTCAAATAAAATGATGTTATATTTTAAAAGTGGTTATTTTAGCTAGCTATAAAACAGTCACTTAAGTGCTTATCCTTGCAGCAATTATTGTAATTCAGGTGAAGCCTGGAAAACAAATGTGTTTATTTTTACTGTGAGGGTGTGGTGGTAAAGCCTATAAAGTGTAAAGTTCCTCAGGAATACCTTAGTTTGTGGTAGGCTTTTGCAGTTTTACTCACCATCCCTTTTACACCATCCACATAAATGTGAACATAGTGAAAAAAGCAGAGAACATCTCAGTATTATTATGAAAATAGTTTTGACTTGACTAACTTCATGAAAGATCTTAGGGACGGTAGATACACGGACCTCTTTTTAGCAACTACTGGTTTAAGATTGTCCTGAAGCAGATGAAGAGAGGTATTGTGCCACCTTTTGCTTTCTTCCTTTTTTTTTTTTGAGACAGAGTCTTGCTCTGTTGCCTAGGCTGGAGTGGAATGCAGTAGCAAGATCTTGGCTTGCTGCAACCTCCACCTCCAGGGTTCAAGTGATTCTCCTGTCTCAGCCTCCTAAGTAGTTGAGACTACAGGTGTGCACCATTGTGTACCTGGATAATTTTTTGTGTTTTTAGTAGAGATGGTGTTTTGTCATGTTGGCCAGGCTTGTCTCAAACTCCTGACCTTAAGTGATCCTTCCACCTCAGCCTCCCAAAGTGCTGGAATTGCAGGCATGAGCCACTGCGCCTGGCCTCACCTTTTGCTTACTGAAAAATTTAAAGTAAATGCATTTCAGATTTCTGCTACATTAAAAAAAAAAAGTGAAGTAATCTTATCTGAACCCTGTAGCCTTTAAATCATTTAAAAAATTCATTTTAGTATAAGATTTAAAGTTTAAAAGTTGTTTCAACTTCTTTGGCATTAACACTTAGTAATCTGAAATGTCTTTTTCATATCTTCGAAGCTTAACATTTGACACAGCTCTGACTACGCAATCACGGAAAGCATGAATGAATAATGGAAATGTCAATTTGCGTTATTTACACTAAAGCCCCCTCCAAAGGCTTTCAGAGACAGTCTTAATTAAGGGTGACATTTTTTGGCTTCACAAAATTGATTGGTTAGAAACAGTTTTTATTTCATGTCTTGAAGTGTCCTCTGTGTAGTAATGACACTTGTATAAATTAATCCAACTCATGTCTTAGATTTTGAGATAGCATTTTTTCCTTGTGAATGACATAAAAGGGCACTCTATTTTTATTTTATTTGATTTTTTTTGAGGCGGAGTTTCACTCTTGTTACCCAGGGTGGAGTGCAATGGCGCGATCTCGGCTCACCGCAACTTCCGCCTCCTGGGTTCAGGCAATTCTCCTGCCTCAGCCTCCTGAGTAGCTGGGATTACAGGCATGCGCCACCATGCCCAGCTAATTTTTTGTATTTTTAGTAGAGACGGGGTTTCAACATGTTGACCAGGATGGTCTTGATCTCTTGACCTCGTGATTCACCCGCCTTGGCCTCCCAAGGGGCACTCTATTTTTAAATGGTTATTTAAAGTCTGATTGTTTTAATCTATCTCATTTCATTAATAAGACTCTGATGTGTGCAATTATGGATGATCCTCTGAGTCCTGGACTAAGTGCTGATTTCCTAAAATGTTTACGTAATATATTTGTTAAACTCATGTATTCTCTGAAATCGTAGTCCAAGTAACTATTTTCAGTAATGAAAATGATCTTAACAATTCATGTAATAGGCCATGGTTAATTCAGTTTTTAGACTATGGCTTACGTGTTATTTTAGAGTGATGATGAAGAACAGATGATGTTGCAGAAGAAAGGCATAAATGAGTGAGGGCCAAAGGAGAATTATATGAAAACAAACTGGGGTTGTCAGATACTTAGAAGGGAAAAAAATTTTAAGCTAACAAATGAGAGCCCTGGAGTTAAATATTACTTTTGGGATTCAGGAAGATAAATTTAGTTTTAAGATTTTTTGTTGTTATTAATTATAAAATAATTTCAAATTTACAGAAAAGTAGAGAATAGTATAGCAAACAACTGTATGCCCACCAATAGTTGTCAATATCTTGTCGTATGTGCTTCCTTTTTTTGGTGAAAGTATTTTAAAGTAAAGACATCACTACATTTTACTTCGAAATAAGGTAATATGCGCTCCTAAAAGATAAAGACTTACAAATATAAATTTCACTATGATGATATGATCTGAGAACCCCACAGGACTTGCCTGAGAGCCTTTATTTTGCAGACTTGCGGTGTGCAGGCTAAACTCTAACAAAATAGCTTTGGGTGATGAAGCGTACTTTTAAAAGTTGTTTAGAGAATGTACAAGAGGAAGAACACAGCTGGTAGCAAGGACTTGGAAGAGGCATAAACCTCTAAGGGGCAAATTTCATTAAATTTGCTATTTGGTATGTGAATTTAGCCATTTTCTCTCTCTCTCTCCATAATGTCTTAATTTAAATTTGTATTATTCATTCGTGATTTAAACATTGGATACTTTTTTACTTGACCTTACCTTAAGGTGGGTGTGGGGTGAAAAATGAGGCTGCCCACTGTGTCTGTTGGGGCTACACACATGGAAGGAATATTGGAGTCTGCACTTCTAGCAGTTTTAGCCAGTGAGTAATGGAATGTCCTACTGGACATACTTTCTCTTGCATTGAACTAATACAGTGTCTTAATTTATGCAATGTCTTCTCATGCTTAGGTCTTGGATGTGGTTTATTATACACTGCAACAGTGACCATTACATGCCAGTATTTTGACGATCGCCGAGGACTTGCACTTGGCCTGATTTCAACAGGTACATTTTCAAAATTAGTACAGTATTTTCACCATTCAGTCTTCTAAACAAAGTAAAAAGTTACCAAGCACAGACATGTTTAACCAACCATTACCCAGCTACCAATCAGGTAGCAAAATAATTTGTTTATTTCTAGAAGGAAAGTTTATTTTACATTGTAAATATGGGAGTGGCTTTCCTTTCTTTTTAATATTTTACATTATAATTTTTTTAATGTCTTATATGGGATGTTTTCTAAAATATATAGGTTTTCTATTCTAAAACTATAAACAGATGTTTAGCATTACATTAATAAGGTTTTACATGGACACCTATGATTGTCAAAGCACTTTTCGAAACTTAAATTTAAATGACCACAAAACTTGAAAACTTGTCTTTATGATATTTTTTAAAAAGCTGTCTTCCTGCCATTGTATTTGTTCTCTGAAAGTCCAAAGTGAACCGTTTTGTTACTGTTTTATTATTATTATAGTTTAAGTTCTGGGATACATGTGCAGAATGTGCAGGTTTGTTACATAGTTATACATGTGCCATGGTGGTTTGCTGCACCCATCAACCTGTCATCTACATTAGGTATTTCTTCTAATACTATCCCTCCCCTTGTTCCCCCTCCCATGACAGTCCCAGGTGTGTGATGTTCCCCTCCCTGTGCCCCTATGTTCCCATTTTTCAATCCCACTTATGAGTGAAAACATGTGGTGTTTGGTTTTTCTGTTCCTGTGTTAGTTTGCTGAGAATGATGGTTTCCAGCTTCATCCATGTCCCTGCAAAGGACATTAACTCATTCTTTTTTATGGATGCATAGTATTCCATGTTGTATACATGCTACATTTTCTTTATCCAGTCTAACATTGATGGACATTTGAGTTGGTTCCATGTCTTTGCTATTGTGATAGTGCTGTAATAAACATATGTGTGCATGTGTCCTTATAGTAGAATGATTTATAATCCTTTGGGTATATACCCAGTAATGAGATTGCTGGGTCAAATGGTATTTCTAGTTCTAGATCCTTGAGGAATTGCCATACTGTCTTGCACAATGGTTGAACTAATTTATACTCCCACCAACAGTGTAAAAGCATTCCTATTTCTCCACACCCTCGCCAGCATCTGTTGTTTCCTGACTTTTTAATGATTACCGTTCTAACTGCAGTGAGATGGTATCTCACTGTGGTTTTAATTTGCATTTCCCTAATGATCAGTGATGATCTTTTTTTTTATGTTTGTTGGCTACATAAATATCTTCTTTTGAAAAATGTCTGTTCATGTTCTTTGATCGATTTTTGATGGGGTTGTTTTTTTCTTGGAAATTTGTTTAAGTTACTTATAGATTCTGGATCTTAGCCCTTTGTCTGATGGACAGATTGTAAAATTTTTCTACCATTCTATAGGTTGCTTGTTCACTTTGATATTAGTTTCGTTTGCTGTGCAGAAGCACTTTAGTTTAATTAGATCCCATTTATCAATTTTGGCTTCTGTTGCCATTGCTTTTGGTGTTTTAGTTGTGAAGTCTTTGCCCATTCCTGTGTCCTGAATGGTATTGCCTAGGTTTTCTTCTAGGGTTTTTATGTCTTACATTTAAATCTTTAATCCATCTTGAGTTAATTTTTGTATAAGATGTAAGGAAGGAGTCCAATTTCAGTTTTCTGTATATAGCTAGCCAGTTTTCCCAACACCACTTATTAAATAGGGAATTCTTTGTCAGATTTGTCAAAGATCAGATGGTTGTAGATGTGTGGCGTTATTTCTAAGGCCTCTGTTTTGTTCCGTTGGTCTATATATCTGTTTTGGTACCAGTACCATGCTGTTTTGGTTACTGTAGCCTTGTAGTATAGTTTGAAGTCAGGTAGCATGATGCCTCCAGCTTTGTTTTTTTTGCTTAGGATTGTCTTGGCTCTACAGGTTCTTTTTTGATTCCGTATGAAATTTAAAGTAGTTTTTTCTAATTCTGTGAAGAAAGTCAATGGTAGCTTGGTGGGAATAGCATTGAATCTGTAAATTACTTTGGCCATTTTCACAATATTGATTCTCCCTATCCATGAGCATGTAATGTTTTTCCATTTATTTGTGTCTTCTCTTACTTCCTTGAGCAGTGGTTTGGAGTTCTCCTTGAATAGGTCCTTCACATCCCTTGATATGCTTTTTCAGTGACTGTTTCTTTCTTTCCATATTTAGTGCTTCCTTCAAGAGCTCTTGTAAGGCAGGCCTGGTGGTGACAAAATCTCTCAGCATTTGCTTGTCTGTAAAGGATTTTATTTCTCCTTCACTTATGAAACTTAGTTTGGCTGGATATGAAATTCTGGATTGAAAATTATTTTCTTTGCTGGGCGCGATGGCTCACACCTGTAATCCCAGCACTTTGGGAGGCTGAGGTGGGTGGATCACGAGGTCAAGAGATCGAGACCATCCTGGTCAACATGGTGAAACCCTGTCTCTACTAAAAATACAAAAAATTAGCTGGGCACGGTGGCGTGTGCCTGTAATCTCAGCTACTCAGGAGGCTGAGGCAGGAGAATTGCCTGAACCCAGCAGGCAGAGGTTGCGGTGAGCCAAGATCGCGCCATTGCACTCCAGCCTGGGTAACAAGAGCGAAACTCCGCCTCAATAAAAAATAAATAAAAACTTTAAAAAATGAAAATTATTTTCTTTAAGAATGTTAAATATTGGTGCCCACTTTCTTCTGGCTTGCAGGGTTTCTGCAGAAAGTCTCACTGTTAGTCTGATAGGATCCCCTTTGTGCATAACCTGACTTTTCCCTCTGGCTGCCCTTAAAATTTTTTCCTTCATTTCAACCTTGGTGAATCTGATGATTATGTGTTTTGGAATTGCTCTTCTCAAGGAGTATCTTTGTGGTGTTCTCTGCATTTTCTGCATTTGAATGTTGGCCTGTCTTGCTAGATTGGGGAAGTTTTCCTGGATAAGATCCTGAAGTGTGTTTTCCATCTTGGTTCCATTCTCCCCATCACTTTCAGGTACCCCAATCAAACATAGGTTTGGTCTTTTCATATAGTCCTATATTTCTTGCAGGCTTTGTTTATTTCTTTCATTCTTTTTTATCTAACCTTGTCTTCATGCTTTATTTTATTGAGTTGATCTTCAGTCTCTGATATTCTTTCTTCTGCTTGATTGATTCAGCTATTGATACTTGTGTATGCTTCACAAAGTTTTCATGCTGTGTTTTTCAGCTCCATCAGGTCATTTATGTTCTCTAAACTGGTGATTGTAGTTAGCAATTCATTTAACCTTTTTCAAGGTTCTGAGTTTCCTTTCATTGGGTTAGAACATGTTCCTTTAGCTTGGAGGAGTTTCTTACTACACACCTTCTGAAGCCTACTTCTGTCAATTTGTCAAACTCATTCTTTGTCCAGTTTTGTTCCCTTGCTGGCGAGGAGTTGTGATCTTTTGGAGAAGAGGCATTCTGATTTTTGGAATTTTCAGCCTTTTTGTGCTGGTTTTTCCTCATCATTGTGAATTTATCTACCTTTGGTCTTTGCTGTTCGTGTCCTTCTGAAGGAGTTTTTGTGGGGTGGTCCTTTTTGTTGATGTTGATGCTGTTACTTTGTTTGTTAGTTTTCTTTCTAACAGTCAGGGCCCTCTTCTGCAGGTCTCCTGGAGTTTGCTGGAGGTCCACTTTAGACCCTGTTTGCCTGGGTATCAGCAGTAGAGGCTGCAGAACAGCAAAGATTGCAATCTGTTCCTTCCTCCGGAAACTTCATCTCAGAGGGGCACCCACTAGATGCCAGCTGGAGCTCTCCTGTATGAGTTGTCTGTTGACCCCTGCTGGGAAGTATCTTCCCATCAGGAGGCACAGGGGTCAGGGACCTACTTGAGGAGGCAGTCTTTTTTTAGCAGAGCTCAAGCACCGTGCTGGGAGATCTGCTACTCTCTTCAGAGCTGGCAGGCAGGAACACTTAAGGCTGCTGAAGCTGCACCCACAGCGCCCCTTCCCCCAGGTGCTCTGTCCCAGGGAGATGGGAGTTTTATCTATAAGCCCCTGACTGGGGCTGCTACCTTTTTTTCAGAGATGTCCTGTCCAGAGAGGAGAGATCTAGAGTGCAGAAATGCCTTTCGAAAGTACCTAAGATATCTAAATTGGGGATTAGATGCCCAACATAATACATGAAAAGAAAGCTTATGGGCCCACTAAATTGAGAATCCCATGCTGGTGAAGACTTTGCTAAAAGAAGCAGAAAGTGCTTCAAGAAAGCACCTTATCCCTGAAAAAGATAAGAGAAAAGGAAGGAAAATGAACATCCCTAAGGCAACTGTCAGAAAGACTGGTGCTGATCATGTCTCCACTTCCTTGTAGTGTGGAACTTATAATTTTCTAAAATACTGGTTTCTCAATGGCCTACGTGCATATCCAAATGACAGACTGTTTACTCTTGTTATTCCTTTAGTAATCAAGAGATGATCACTGAGGGGGAAAACATAAAACATAATTTTTTAAATATAAAATTTTTATTTCTGGACATATAAAAGTGGTGTTTCACTTTTCAGATGAATTTTTAAAAGTTCTATAGTGTTATCAAAATTTATGTAGCCAACATTTTCTGAGTTTTTTAGGACATAGAGTTGCCAAGTTCTCAAAAGTTATAAATGAACATATGCTCCTTGCTGGTAGGTGTGTAACTCTGGAAGGTCAGTCTTTTAGATAGGCTGAAGAATGTCAGTAGTTATTCTGGCAACAGGATCCAAACTAATACTTTGTTCCTGAGGCCATAGAGTGACAGCAAAGTGATTCATGGTTGAATTAAATCCAGCTGGATATTTCCCCATCATAGTTTAAGAAGCACTCCCAGGTGAGAAGTGTGAATAGTGGTGTAGGAGGCGACAAGGCCAGAGTCCGAGGACATGGCTAAGGCAGCGATGGGAGAAGGAATGCAAAAGCAGAAGATGAGGAATCCAGAGTAGTTGGAATGCAGTTCGGAGAACCTGTGAGGATCTTCCCCAAGTGTGGGAAGTACTGTGAGAGCAGGCATGGCAGCTTCAAGGAAGTGAGTCTCACCTGTACTGTGTTTTTTGTAGAAGCAGTATGATGTCGAGTTAGAAGCACAACCCTGGATCCACACTGTCCGGATTCGAATCCTCCTTTTGTCACTCACTAGCTATCTGGTGTTAGTTGCTTAACTGTTCTGTGCCTCCATTTTGGAACTATAAAATGGGGATAATATGTTGAGCAAAAGAGTCAAACTCTATAAAATACTTAAAGAGATCTATTCTGAGCCAAATAACAAATGGCCTGTGACACAGTCCCATGAGATCCTGTCTCAGGTGGTCAGGCTAAACTTGATTTTACATATTTTAGGGAGACATAAGACGCCTATTGATACATGTAAGTTGTACATTGATTTGGTCTGGAAAGGCAGGACAACTGGAAAAAGGCTTCCAGGTCATGGGTGGATTCAATAATTTTTTAATTGGCAGTTAGTTGAAAGGGTTAAGTTATTGTCTAAAGACCTAGAATCAATAGAAGGGAATGTCTGGGTTAAGAAAAGGGGTTGTGGAGACCAAGTTTCCCATTATGCAGATAGAATCAATAGAAGGAAGTATTTCTTATCAGACTTATAAAGAGTCTGTTCTGTCAGTCTTAAGGTGTCTGTTTTAATGTTAATACTGGTCAGCTGTGTCTGAATTCCTAAGAGGGGAGAGTATAATGCGGCATGTCCAGCCACAATCCCGCTGACCTCATCATGGCCTGAACTAGTTTTTCAGGTTTACTTCAGAATACCCTTGGCCAAGGGGAGGGTCTGTCAGCTGGCTGGATGGCTTAGCATCTTATTTTATTTTATTTTTATTTATATTTATATTTATAAAAATATACAAATATATATTTTTCTAAGACAGGGTTTCACCATATCGGTCAGGCTGGTCTTGAACTCCTGACCTTAGGTGATCCACCCACCTCAGCCTCCCAAAGTGCTAGAATTACAGGCATCAGCCACTGCGCCCAGCTAGAATTTTATTTTTAACTTACAAATAGTACCATCACATTGCGTCATTGGAAATATGAAAGGGATGTATATGTAAGGCACATGACAAGGGCTCTCAAGTGTTAGCAGTTATAATCTGCCCTAGGTTTCTTTAATGTCCAAATTTATTTGTGTTGAAGGTGTTGGAATTGTATGCTGTGAAAGATGACCCTGCTTTTCACTTAGTCATGAGAGGAGGGCACAGGGGCCTGGGTCATAGCACACTAAGTAAAAAGTGAAGCAACTATGGACAGTCAAGATTTAAAGGAGTTTCAACTCACAGGGAGCTAGGTGAAGGGAAATTAGGGAGAAGTGTGAACCTACCTTCAGTGAAAGATATGATAAGCAAAACAAAGTCA
This sequence comes from Callithrix jacchus, assembly GCF_049354715.1. NCBI lineage: Eukaryota > Metazoa > Chordata > Mammalia > Primates > Cebidae > Callithrix > Callithrix jacchus. The sequence continues at coordinate 70,787,559 of NC_133513.1, forward strand.
TAGCAGAGCTTTTTAAAATTAAAAAGAAACCCCACATCAAAATGCTTGAAATATTTTGACCTAGTTGAAAAAAAGGAAGTGAAGGTTTGGGGGAAGCAATCTTCTTCCTTCGTGAACAGGGGTTGGTCAGCAAATGCCCATCGGCCAAATCTGGTCTACTGCTGGTTTGTGTATGATTAACAGGCTAACAATGGTTTTTGTGCTTTAAACTCTTGAAAAAAATCAAAAGAAGAATATTCATAATATGTAAAAAGATGTGCAATTTTCATTTCAGTGTTCATAAATATAATTTTATTATAACACAGCCATGCTCATTTCTTTATGGATTGTCTCTGGCTGGTTTTATGCCTCAAGGGCAGCGCTGAGTATTTGGGACAGAGATTATACAGCCCTCTGTGCCTTAAATATTTACTCTCTGATCCTTATCAGAAGTTGACACCTGGTATTAATGAGTTAATCAAAGTATGGCTGTACCTCTCACTGCTTCAGATTCCAGAACACCATTTAATATTTTCTCTCTTTGTAATCATGTATAACATGCATGGAAGCATAATTAGTGTTTTATTTCACTTTACCCTTTACAGTGACTATCTTAAAATTAGGATGCCCTTTTTGAAGATTAAAAATTATAGTTTAGCTAATGCATACTGGCTGGCTTAACACCTAGGTAACGGGTTGATAGGTGCAGCAAACCACCATGGCACATGTTTACTGATGTAACAAACCTGCGCATCCTGCACATGTATCCTGGAACTTAAAATGAAATAAAATTTTTTAAAAATCACAGTTTTACAGTTTACAAAATTCTTCCTGGAAACTCTAAATTAATCTTGATTACCCTGAAAAAAAATCCTGCATCTTTCTAAGACACAGACATGTTCTTGTGGGATGAAGGCTGAGGAGACTAGCCTCTGATGTATAATCTGCTTTTCTTACTCTCTCATATCTTATGTGTTCAATAAATATCTGTTGAATTGATTTTCATCATGTTGACAGATACACCTGGTTGTCAAGAATAGGAAAGTTGTTTATTTGTTTACTTGTTCTATGTGAAAACATAGAACTTTCCAAACACCAAGAGAATTTTTAAGTATCTAATGATGTGGCACTTTGTTAGAATCTGTACAAAGAAATTGTGTTAGGCAAAAATTACAGATTTATAGTTAATGGGTACTAATGCAGCCAACAGTACATAAGATCACTCTGCTGTTTTTAATTCTGTCAGTGTGTTTTCTGTAGTGGTTTTAACTTTTATGGTATATGCCACATTTAATGAGATAAGGAAAAGACTACATTTGTCTACTATTATTACTTCTCAATAGTTAGCAAATACATACATGCTTAGTAGTCGCAAAAAGATACAATTTTAGCTGCCATTACATTAACATGAGACATTAATATTTGCATGCCAGGTTTTTTTTTTCCTTTAGGAATTAAGGAGTTAACTTTAAAAACTGTTAAGAAAGGGACAACTGAGGTCCCAAAGAAAATGTTTTCTTACAATTCTAAGGCAGAGCTATTTGATTACTTGTAAGAATTGTTTTATAAGATGGGTTTTTACAGCAAGCATATCCATGCAATCAGTGATGCCTCTGAGCTTGGTCCCACTGGCATCCCAATGGGGTTATGATGTAATTTAATATTGACCATTTTAAACATATGATCAAGCTTTTTAGACTATTGGTTTCTGCTTTTTCACATGATATTTGCCAATGACATTTAGATTTTATTTTCTTTCTTTCTTTTTTCTTTTTTGCCTTCACTGCACTAGCAGACATTTAAATTTTTAAATCCTCAATTTTTTAAAGATTGAAATCCGAACCAGATGAGAACCGTACCAATTGATTAGGCTCTCATAACTTGACATCCCTGTGTGTTTAATGTGGTCAATGCCAAAAAGATGGAGTATTCACAGTGTTGCACAGATGCATAAACCAGCATATGTTGTAATTTAAATACCCTAAAAAATTCTACTTTTTTCATAATTGTATTAATGCATGAAAAGTATGAATCATTCATTGTGGTGATTTAGCAATGAATTTCAACTATCGAACCATTGTAAACATCCTTAAACTGCAAGATACTATTTATCTTAAAAAGCAGAATATGAAAATTTACTTATACAAAGGGAATCAATATGTAACCTGGAGCCTGGCACATAATAAGTACAAAGAAAGTAGTTTCATGATGACATTTGTTAAGAATATGGGCCATTGGGGTCCAACTGACTGAGTGTGAATCCTATTTATGTTCTTTACAGATTTTTGATCTGTGGCAAATTTCTCAACTATTCCAGCCCTAGGCCATGTAATCTCTAGATTAGGAATAATAATAGGACCTACTCAAAGGGATCAGCAAAAGGATAAAACACGATCATTCAATGTAAAGTGCTTAACAATGACTAAGCTGTAAATGCTAATTCTTAAATGTTCTATCAGTATTGCAATTATTATTATATTCAATCTTCTTGCTGTGATTTTAATATGAAGTTACATATAAATGCCAGTGTAAAAAATAAATTGAATTGTGATACTACAAATTCTAATCCTGAGACCCTCAGATTACAAGGTTGAACAGTTCCCCTTCCCTTTTTAGGTTCAAGCGTTGGCCTTTTCATATATGCTGCTCTGCAGAGGATGCTGGTTGAGTTCTATGGACTGGATGGATGCTTGCTGATTGTGGGTGCTTTAGCTTTAAATATATTAGCCTGTGGCAGTCTGATGAGACCCCTCCAATCTTCTGATTGTCCTTTGCCTAAAAAAGTAGTTCCAGAAGATCTACCAGATAGATACGCCATTTACAATGAAAAAGGAAAGAATCTGGAAGAAAATATAAACATTCTTGACAAGAGCTACAGTAGTGAGGAAAAATGCAAGAGCACATTAGCCAATGGTGACTGGAAACAGGAGAGCCTACTTCATAAAAACCCCACAGTGACACACACAAAAGAGCCTGAAACGTACAAAAAGAAAGTTGCAGAACAGACATATTTTTGCAAACAGCTTGCCAAGAGGAAATGGCAGTTATATAAAAACTACTGTGGAGAAACGATGGCTCTTTTTAAAAACAAAGTATTTTCAGCACTTTTCATTGCTATCTTACTCTTTGACATTGGAGGGTTTCCACCTTCGTTACTTATGGAAGATGTAGCAAGAAGTTCACACGTGAAAGAAGAAGAGTTTATTATGCCACTTATTTCAATTATAGGCATTATGACAGCAGTTGGTAAACTGCTTTTAGGGATACTGGCTGACTTCAAGTGGATTAATACCTTGTATCTTTATGTTGCTACCTTAATCATCATGGGCCTGGCCTTGTGTGCAATTCCATTTGCCAAAAGCTATGTCACATTGGCATTGCTTTCTGGTATCTTAGGGTTTCTTACTGGTAATTGGTCCATCTTCCCATATGTGACCACGAAGACTGTGGGAATTGAAAAATTAGCCCATGCCTATGGGATATTAATGTTCTTTGCTGGACTTGGAAATAGCCTTGGACCACCCATCGTTGGTAAGATATTTATCTTAAAGTCAACCCATTTTGCTCTTCCTTGTCACATCACCAGATACAAAAATCCAGATTGTAATAGTGGCACAAATTTGTACAAAATAAATTTGCATGGAACATCTTATGGTAATGATTTATTCAAGACTGCTTTGATATAATTGAGAAAGCCAATATGCATGCTCTGGGATTTGTGATCACTCCTTATTTGAGAGAAACTCAAAATGCCTGCTTATTCTTACCCAAATATTTGCGAGATTCTCTTCTTCTAACTCCCAGTAAACCACGTTGGAAGCAGTGGAATAATATATATCCTAATTATAACTATATATAAAATTGATGAAACCAGGGTATGGGCTGGATGTTCATACTATTTCTGTGAAACTCACTATTTTCCCTTACTGTCTTTTCAGGTTGGTTTTATGACTGGACCCAGACCTATGACATTGCATTTTATTTCAGTGGCTTCTGCGTCCTGCTGGGAGGTTTTATTCTGCTGCTGGCAGCCTTGCCCTCTTGGGATACATGCAACAAGCAACTCCCCAAGCCAGCTCCAACCACTTTCTTGTACAAAGTTGCCTCTAATGTTTAGAGGAATATTGGAAGACACGATTTTTGCTGTTTTATACCATATAGCAACAATATTTTAACAGATTCACAAGCAAATTTTCTAGGGTCAAGACTATTTTTCATAGCAAAATTTCACAGTGGCTGAGTTTGAATGAATTATTCTATTTTTTACACACCCTATTTTTTTATGTAGTGTATGTGTAGCCTCTATCTCATGTATTCTTTTCTCTTTTCGCTCCCTGCTCCCTCAATGGGACTATTCTGTTTTGCTGTTATTCACTAGTTCTTAATGTTGTAAAAAGTTTGGCCAGCCTCAGAAGGCTTTCTCTTTGTAAGGAAGTATAATTTCTCTGCCGACTCCATTTATTCCACTGCGAGGCATGAAAAGAGGTCTCTCCTATTTTAAAAGTGATGCACGCATCATGATAAGATATGTGTGAAGCCCACTAGGAAAGAAATCATTCTCTTCTCTGTGTTAGACTTGCTAGTAAACAGAAGACTTCGAGCCAGCCAGGAAATTAAAATGGTTACTCAAACAACCTTAAGAATCGCAGTGGAGCAAATTGGTCGTTTTTTAAAAAAAGATATTTTAACTTACAATCACCAGTTTTCATTGTTCTATTTTATTTACCTCACTGAAGTACTCGCATATTGTTCGATACCCACTGAGCATAAACTGTTTCAGTTTCTAAGGTGTTTGCTGAGATGCAGGTGAACTCCCAATGGAGGAGTAGTCACTGTAGACTTTCTTTATGGTTGATCATTCCAACCTTGCTCACTTTTGTTTCTCAGCATCCACTCAGCTGATATTTCCCAGGAAGTGCTAATTTTACGTGTTTCCAAATTGGAAACACATTTCTCAACCATTCCGTCTGGCAAACGGGAACCGTCCATTTGCTTTGGGCACAGTGGGGTTGGGCTGCAAGGTCTTGCATATCCTCCTGGTGAAGCATTTATTTGCTACTATTAGATTTTACCACTATTAAATTTAATTCAAGGGCAGAACTAAAAGTGTGTGTGTGTGTGTGTGTGTGTGTGTGTGTGTGTGTGTGTGTGTGTGTGATACATGCTCTAAGTCTCCATGGGATATGGGAAGGGAAAAGGGCAATAAGAAATTCATTCCCTTGGCCAGGCACAGTGGCTCACACCTGTGATCCCAGCACTTTGGGAGGCCGAGGCGGGTGAATCGAGAGGTCAGGAGTTCAAGTCTGGCTAACATAGTGAGACCCCATCTTTACTAAAAAAAAAAAATACAAAAAAATTAGCCTGGTGTGGTGGTGTGTGCCTGTAATCCCAGCTACTTGGGAGGCTGAGGCAGGAGAATTGCGTAAACCCAGGAGGTAGAGGTTGCAGTGAGCCGAGATCACCCCATTGCACTGCAACCCAGGCAATAGTGCGAGACTCCATCTCAAAAAAAAAAAAAAAAACCCCAGAAAGAAATTCATACCCGTATCCATCTGCATTTAACATTAAGAAAAATGTCCTTGGAATAAATTCCAATTTTTAATACATTGATATATTTTTCTAAAGAAATGGGTTTTAGACTTTGGTATGCATCAGAATCCCCTATAGATCTTTTTAAAATATTAGTGCCTGGGTATCATGTGCAGAGTTTTTATTTCTGTTGGTGTGGGCTGTTGCTCAAGCATCTATATTTTTATTGAGCTCTTCAAGTGATTCTGATAGCACAGCCTGGATTGAGAATTTTTATAAGATTGACAACAGAAAAAACATTTATTCTTTTAAATAATAATTATTTTAAACCCAAGAGGTCAGGGGTTTTAATAAACAAATAGCCAAGTGTTCTTTAAATAGGAGGCACCCTTCCATTGTGCCAAAATCATCTTTTCATTTCTTTTGAAATATGGACGATTATTTTATACTTGTATGTTGCCTTTCTTTGAAGGCACCTGAAGCACTTTATAAACATGAATCCTCACAACACCTCTGTGAGGTAGGTAAATAGTACTTTTCTATGTAGTAAACCTGGAGTATGGAGAATTTCCTAACTGTTCATTCTACTCAATAATGCAATAATGGAGCTCCAGGGTGTCTTTGTGTAGAAGTCCACTCAGACTTCTGGAAAGTTTTCTGTACCTCATTTGTTAGTCCCTGTCAAGGTTAGTAAATAAAATAAGTGACATTAAAAAAAAAAACTAAACTACATGTTGTGATGAAAGTTCCTTTTTGCCAATGTTATGTTCAGGAAACTCAATAACCTGAAAAAGTTTGACTTTTATATGACACCTTCACATTTATCAATGCTGATAACTGTCCAAAGGCATCTTCACTGTGTCTACTAATAACATCCAGTGTGTGCATTATCTGTTGTCTAGGTGATGAATTTTAAGTTACAATAAAATTTTTGTTTGTTTTGCATCAGTTTGGTTGCTTTCTCTCCTCTTAGTCAGTTCTCCACCCAATTATAGTGACACTTCACTTAAATGTAGAACTATAAATTACCTGGCATGATTTGGACTCTGGAACATGGTGATTGGACAAAAGCATATTCAAAATGCTTTATTACTTTGACCAATGCCTTCCAAAAAGCTGGTATATCAGCTTTATCTCTTGTAGTAAAGAGTACTCTGCAGGTCTTAATTTTTTAATAATAATTCCACCAGTCATTTATAGAATTCTTAATGTTTCAAGCTTATGTTAACTAATCCACATAATAACCTTGTGAGATGGAGATTATGACCCTCATTTTATAATCTAAAATATAATTGTCTTAATACTATGGACAACATATATAATAAGGAATTTCCAACACCAAAATGCAGAATGTTTCTCTTTGTAGAAATTAAAGTAAACCCTTTAATTTCTAACATGGTTCAAAAATTAGGCCTAGCCAGGAGGGTTCCTCTAAAGCCAATCCTTTAGTGAACAGAAAATTTTCTGTAGGGTAATCATGTCAGTAGGGAAGATGGTTCAGCCACTAACCTTTAAAGGCCCCATGAGGAACAATTCCCAAGAACCAGGAGTTCTAGTACTGGGAGGTCATGACTGAATATATGTGTCAGCTGACCAGTCCCATGACCTTAGGTAGCCTCAGCGCTTAGCAATTGGTAGAGAATTATCCCAACTCAGGGTGTTCCAGACATAAAGGGGAGCTCTATTTTGAAACAAAGGACATTTTATCTTCTCTTTTACTTAGAAGGAATATTCTACACAAAGAACACCTGATTCACATTAGCAGTGCCCTGTACTTTCTCCTTCACTAATAGCAATCTTGGGCTGGGAGCAGTAGCTCATATCTGTAATCCCAGTACTTTGGGAGACTGAGGCAAGTGGATCATTTGAGGCCAGAAGTTGGAGACCAGTCTGGTCGACATGGTGAAACCCTATCTCAACTAAAAATATAAAAATTAGCCAGGCATGGTAGCACATTCCTGTAATCCCAGCTACTCAGGTGACTGAGGCAGGAGAATAACTTGAACCCAGGAGTTGGAGGCTGCAGTGAGCCAAGATTGTGCCACTGCACTTCAGCCTGGGCTACAGAACGAGACTCTAACTCAAAAACAAAATTAAATCATCTTGGAACTGTCTGCTATATAGTCAATTGAATCTAAAGGATGCCAGTTAGTAGGATCCCTCTTGGAATAAGGAGTTCAAGCGCAGTCAGTTAAAATGATCAGAGCTCTATTAATGCATGGAAAATACTTGGGACTACAGTGTACATACTTGTTAAGGTTGTGATTCCACAACAAGATTGTCTATCTGTCCCTGTGGCCAAGTGACAGTGAGCAAATTATTTAGCCTCTCAGAATCTCAGTTTCCTCATTTATAAAACACATTGTAGTGGGAATTACAAAACACATAATTATAAAATTATAAAACACACAATTGTGGGAATTAAATAAGCTCATCCATACATATACGTGGTACATGGTAGATGTCCGATACAATATTAGCTATTATTATTTTTATTGTCATCATTCTTAAGTGTATTGCTTCCCTGTACCTGAGGAATGCATCAAGTGTTCCAGGAACAGGTGTGGGGTTAAGGTTTGAATTAAAGGGCTTCATCTAGAAGAATAATGAGCCTCTGTTATCCCTAATCATATAACTGTCACAGCTGTTGCCTGTTCTTGTCAAAATCTTCTTTCCTTACAGATTCATGACTCAGCACATTTTTCTGGAATTGCCATTCAGAAGCTCTGACACAAAACAAAACACAGGCTGTTCCTCTACAAATCAAATAGAAGCCACTTTGTAAATTGAATCGCTATGGGAATTTGAACTTTTTTTTTTCTTAAGAACTCTCATCTGAACTGCTCAGAAGGTGGGCCTGAAATTGGGCAGAAAGCAAAATGATCCGATTTGTTTACCAAGTACTAATTGGCTTCGGCTCAGGGCCCTTACCTCACTGCTTTCCAGCCTTTGAGACTTACTCTTGAGGGAGTGCAATTTCTTGCCAGGTCTCCTGAGATTCTATTCCTAGTAGGTCTTAGCCGCATTAGATGTTTTTTTGCTGCATGCATTCCTTGTCCTAATGAGTCATTTACTTTTATTCTTTCTCTTTGCAAAAAAAAAAAAAAAAAATTTTAATTTAATCAGTTTTTAATAAAAAATGATATTCTAAAATCTTTGGTAAGCAACATGTTTTCAAGTGCTTTCCTGCAATAGGTCACCTTGAAACTACATAGCCACAGATATATGCGTATTCTTTCTTCCTGAAAAAGTTCCCGATGTGATAAAGCAAATTGTTATCCTTCCAGCTTAAATCCAAAAACTGCTGAATATGTACAGCTCAAATAGGGCTTTCTAAGGGCAGCCCAAGTGACTAGAAACCTAGCAACAAAGGAGCAGGCATTTTGCCGGAAAGCACTCCCTAGTAAACTTCCTGCTTGCAAACTCTGTTTCACAGTATCTTTCCCACCAGGAAACTGAGGACAGCTGAAATCCCAACATGGTGAGAAAATTCCAAATACACAGGATCATCAGAGCAGAGAGGGAGGGAGACACCTTTCTTGAAGGCCTTTTATGTGCCCAGTATTGTTCCAGGTACTTCAGTAAACCATGTCTTGTCCTGTTTAAGTTCTAAAGGTGTTAGCAAGACTGGCTGCTTGTCTGTCAAGATGTCACAAAGATGCCTTCTTAGGACATTTGGGGTCTGGCTCTTTCCTGACAGGTTCAAGTTCTTCATTTTCATCCAACACCTCTTAATTGAGCACCTAGTATGTGTCAGGTACTCTCCCGGATACCAAGGATATAATGATGAGCAAGGTATACTAGGTTCCTGTACTCTGAGTTCATTGGAGCCCCAGAGCTGAGCAGAATAAGTTAGATGGCAATGCAGTCCAACAGAAGCTTCAGCTCCTGTGGGAAATTCTGGAGCTGGGATGGTCTAGCACTGGCTCAGGGGAGTTCAGTCATGTCTGACTCACATTAAGATTCCCCCCAAAAAATGGATTTCGGGGAGCAAGATGGCTAAGTAGAGAAGCCTGGTACTCTCCCCTCACATGAAAGAACCAAGGAAATTAATACACAGCTAGAATTTGACTGCAGTGTTGAAGGGAGAGTGCTGGGGTACAGTGGGACAGTGGAGATGCACCTTTGGTGACAGGAAGTCTAGGAGGGCGGTGTGGAGGTACCTGGCCTCTGTAGTTCTATCTCCTCCACCTAGATCAGATTGGCCCAGAGACAGGAGGGACTTCCCTTTGAATGGGAAAGGATGCAGAAGTTCCCCAGCAGCCCTCATTGATACTGCAGACACCTACAGTCTTTACAACAGGAAAATCCTGCAGTTCTCACAAGTCCTGAGCCCAGTTTGGAGAGCTGCTGGGAATTCATGCAGCTGCATTGCCCCAGATTAGGAGCACAAGGTGTGTACTCCCTATTTACCCTCGAGCCCCTGTGAACCATCTGGAGACCAAAGTCACCTTCGGAAGGTACCCTGCTCTAGGGGCTAGTAGCCACTGCACCTCTCCAATATTGGAGCAACATCTTATTCCACAAATCCACACAGATGACTAAATGCCACAACCCCAGCAGTGTGGAGCTAGAGCTCAGAATTGGCTGTGACCCTGGTCCTGTACAGCCAAGAAAGCAACCTCTACTGCTTCACTTATAGCCAAAAAAAAAATGAGTGGAAATGTGTCCAGGAACTGGAAACAGCCCTGTAGCACCCTCACCCTTCACAGACATGCCTCTGGCCTGTCCAATGACCCTGCATCTCTAACAAGGGCCTGAGAAACAGTCCTACAGGCTGCTTCTGGTGGGCACACCTCCAGGCTAGCCAAGCAGCTGTTCACCCATGTACTGGGCTTTAGAAACAGCTCCATGGGCTGCTTCTGGTGGACACAGACCATGCCTGTGCTTGCATTCCAGACCTACAAAACAGTCCTGGGGGGCTATTCCCTGCAGAAACACGACCAGTTAGCCAAGCAGTCATACAGTAATGTCATGAGTCTGAGAAACAGCCTTGGGCCCACCCATGACAAACAAACCCCCAGACCAAGTTGGCAGCCATGTGCTCATGTTTTGGACCTGAAAAATAGCTTTGTGGGCCACGCACAGTGAATATGCTTCTAGGCCAACTAAACAGCTTTGTGTCTGTGTTCTAAGACAGAGAAATAGCCCCCTGGGTCACCTCCAGCAGTCATGCGCTCAGACCAGCTGAGAAGCTGTGTTGCCACATCCCAGACATGAGAAATAGCCCCAAGGGCTGCCCCCAACACATATGTCCCCCGGCTGACCAAGCTGCTGTATGCCTGCATTCTGGACCTGAATTCCAGGAGTTTGTTTCTGCAAAATCAGTATTTTTGTTTTGTAAGCAGAAAATGCATCATGAGTTAATACTGACAACTCTAGTTTAAATCAATGATGACATATTTTTATCTAACTTCATTGATTTTTTTATTTAAATTCTTCTCTGTTGCTAAAAATCCTGATTTTCAAATGAGAGTAATATAAGTATCTCTATCCTACTATGTATCTAACATTTTCAAAATAACAGTATTACAATTATTACTAATAATATGATTACTGAAAACTGTTTTCTTTGTCTCTAGAGTAACATATTTTATATGCATGAGCCAATTATGTTACAGTCCCTGGAAATGATTTATCTCTGTGTGACTAGGTCACCAACTTGATACTTGGGTTTATTTGTGCACCTTTAATTTGTATTTATCCTATTGTGAGTGAGATTGAATATCTTTTTACACATTTAAGGGATATTTATATTCTTTTATTTGTAAATTCTGTTTTTCTACAGGACAGTTTGCCTGCTTTTTCCCTATTTTTAGAAACCCTTTCTATTCTGTATTAGAGATATTTACCCCTTGTTTGTCTATACTATAAGTTGAAATCGGGTTTTCCCATTTTCTCAGTTCTTTCTGTTTATCACATCTTTTGCCATGTTAAACCTTTTTTATTCTTATGTTTAAGTTATTTTTATCATGTTTTCCCAAATTGATTTTAAATATAAATTTGTGTAACTTAAACAGTAGCTTAGATAGTTACTATGAGTTATTTGTATAATTTAGGTAGTAGCTAATATTTTTACTTATTTGCTTATTTTTGTAATTATAATATAAAGTTTACATAGTATGGAGTCAATTTTATAAATACTTCCATTTACGACTATGAGTTTTGTTCCATGCTTAGGAAGGCCTTCTCAGCCTCAAATTATTTTTTAAATGTATCATGATATTTTTGGTTACAGATTACAAAATATAACATTAAAAGTTGTAAGTATATTAAGAATATTTATTATTTTGCATAGCAAAAAATATGGAGCTAGGATAATTCCAGCATAGTTAATTTTGTGACAAAATAATGTCATCAAGGACCTAAGTTGTTTTCATCTTTTTGTTTTATAAACCTAAGTGTAGTAGTTTATCCTCTTAGGCTGGCTGTCCTCATGGCCTCCAAGGGCTGCCACTGTTCTAAGTATCATATAGACAACCATAAAAATAGAGAATTAAGGCTTCTCCTCAGAGTTCAGGTTTGGACAAAGAAGAAAGCCATTCTCAGAAGGCCCGTGGCTGGATTTGGGTCCAAATCGCGCTGCATGCCCATTTCCAGTTCAGTCAGTGGCATTGGAGATGAAATTGGCAAGAATGACAAAGATTTAACTGGCTGAGCATGGTAGCTCACACCTGTGATTCCAGCACATTGGAAGGCTGAGGCTCCAAATGCAGATCTTTTGAGCCTAGGAGTTTTGAAGCCAGCCTGGGCAACATAGTGAGACCCCATCTCTACTTTAAAAAATTGGAGGTGATGGATACAGCAAACCACCATGGCATGTGCATACCTATATAACAAACCTGCACATTCTGCACACGTACCTCAGAAGTTAAAGTATAATAATAGTAAAAAAGTAAATAAATAAATAAAATAAAAAATTAGTTGGGTGTGATTGCATGCACTACTGTCTCAGCTACACAAGAGACTGAGGTGGTGACATCACTTGAACCCAGGAATTGGAGGCTGCAGTGAGCTATCATTGCACCCTTGCACTCCAGCCTGAGCAACATAGTGAAACCTAGTCTCAAAAAAAATTTTTAAAATATTTAATCCTGAGACTTGGGTGGGGCCTGAAGCAAATGATTACCACACATGTGAGCATAATCTGGGTTTTGAGAGCAAGAAAGAAGAAGGAAATCACCATTGTGTAGTCTTACAGGTTCATTTTTCATACATTAACTTTTATCCACCTAAAATTTGTGTTCATGTAAGCAGTGAGCTAGGGACCAGCTTATTGTTTTTTCCTAAACAACTAGCTAGATGTTGTGTATTAAATAACTTATGTTTTTTTAAAAAAATTATTATTATTATTTTTTAGAGATGGAGTTTTGACATGTTGGTCAGGCTGGTCTTGAACTCCTGAGTTCAGGCGATCCACCCACCTCAGCTTCCTAAAGAACTGGGATTACAGGCATGAGCTACCATGCCCAGCCTAAATAATTTATCTTTTAAATCAGCTCTCTTATGATAGTTTCTAAAAGGAAACAGGAAAATCTACCGAGAGCATAGGAATTTTTGGTCAAATCTATTAAATTCGCTATTTCACCGAAAACCCTTGAGACAGCTCCTTCAAATCACATTGCTCACATCACACCAGACCCCTTCATGTAAGAAACTGATAGGCGATGTTCTCTCTGTATCTAAACCTAGGCAATTAGAGCAAAGTATAATTTCACATTCATGAATTCTAGGCTGAAAAGTCATGTGATATGCCAGCTATTTTTATTTAGAAAATAGGATACTTAAATGTACCTGCATCTTATTTATATCGAAATAACTGAATGCTAACCATGTGCCAGCCACATATTGGCTTTAAGAAGCTGAAATTTTTATTTATGTAAGGCAGAGAGATCAAAAACAAATAGGTCTGTGTGTGTGTTTGTATGTGTACATATATACATCCAATGGGCAGAAAGCAAATAAGAGGGATGAGCAGGCTAGGATATGGGGATGTTTTAAAAGACGTAATTGACAGGAAGTTTTCACTGAGGAGCTGACACTTGAGTAGAGTCATGATGCAAATGAGAAAGCAAGCTACATGGCTACCTATGGAAATAGCAGTCTAAGTAAGTAGAGCAACAACGGTCCAAGGCACTGAGGTAGGAATATGCTTATCTCTGAAGGGCAGAGTAAAATGAATGAGAAGGAGAGAATATCAGGGAATGAAGGAACTTACAGGCATCATACAGAGCCTTATAGGCCACTTGTAAGGATGTTGGCTTTTGCATTAAATGAGGTTGAGACTGACCCAGTGATGAGAGACAGGAAGCAGAGAGAGTGGAAGGGAGAGAGGGAGGAAGAAAGAAAAGAAAGGAAGGGAGGCAAGAAGGAAAGAAGGAAGAAAACTGATATATCCAATTTCTTTTTTCAGACCGGGTCTCACTCTGTCACCCAGGCTTTAGTGCCGTAGCACAATCATGGCTCACTGCAACCTTTACCTCTTGGGCTCAAGTGATCCTCCCACATCAGCCTCTGGAGTAGCTGGAACTGCAGGTGCACACCAGCACACCTGGCTCATTTTTTATTTTTTTGTGGAGATGAGGTCTCACTATGTTGCCCACACTGGTCTTGAACTCCTTGTCTCAAGCAATCCTCCTACCCTGGCATCCCAAAGTGCTGGAATTATAGGCGTGAGCCACCATGGCTGGCCCTGATTCATGCTTTAAGAGTATCCTTCTGGTTGTTTTCTTGAGAATGAATTATAGGAACACAAGGGGGAAAGCAGGAAAGTAAGGTAGGGAGCCATTACAGTAATTCAGCTGAGAGATGGAGGTAACTTAGAACAGATTAGCAGTGGTGATACATGACCAAATTCTCAATATACTTCAAAGTAGAGTCATCAAGACTTGTTGAGTTTGATATGGGGTATGAAGGAGAGAGGCAAGAATTATCCCAAGGCTTTTGGCTTCAGCAAACAATAGAATGGAGTTGCTATTTGCTGAGAAGTGAAAAGAGTTTTGCAGATTGTAAAATAAGAGTCCTGCTGTGGCTCTGTTAAGTTTGAGATAACTGCTATACATCCGAGTGGAGATGTTAAGCAAAATGTACAAGCATGGAGTCCTGGGTTTCTGTCTGTGTACTCGGGAATCATCAGTCACATCGAAGGTATTTAAAGCTACAAGTCTGGGTGAGATACCTAGGAAGTGAGTGAAGAGAAGAGAGGAAAGGACTGAGTCTGAGAATTCCATGAAATCAACAAAAGAGACTGAAAGGGACCAAGTCGGTAAGATGGGAGGAAAAGGAGAGGATTGCGTCTCTGGAGCCAAGTGAAGAAAGTGATTCAAGAAAGAGGAAGTGATCAGCTCTGTTAAATGATGCTGACACATCAAGTAATGTAAGGGCTGCACACTGATCACTGGCTTTAGCAGTGTGGAGATAATTTGTTGATCTTGGTAAGTAGTTTTTAGGAGTAGTCATTACACAAGTGTCTCATTAGAGTGGGTTCAATAGAGAACTGGGGGAAAGAGATTGGAAATCATCAATATAAACAACTCTTAAGTAGTTTATTCTTGTGTATGATGAAAATATAAACTCTGTTGACTGACTTGGGCATGTTGCTCATTTGCCCAAAATTTCTGTTTCCATCCCTATGTGAGATTTAAATACCAGGCTAATTTGTTTTGCTTTGTCTCATGGCCAAAACGAATTCCTGACTTTGATCATTCCTGATACTTTCCTCTGGAAATTACCTTGAGAGAATGTGGATGAGTCATTACAAACTCATACACTATTCTAAAAAACTAACTTGAAACCTCTGTCTGACTAAGGGGTGATCCCTAGTCTTCTTCCTTGTGAAAGTTCTTTCCACCTGTAGTAAGCTGGGGCAAGGCATTCTGGTTGGACCTACTGGGTGGCAGTAGCTGTGGCTGAGGGTATAAAGTATCACCTCCTTTGATTTTACAGCACTGCATGGTTTGCAAAGTGCTTTCTTACTCATCATCTCATCTGATCCTCATAACAACGGTGTGATATAGGCCAGGCAGATGATGAAATCACTATTTTATAAAGGAGGAAACTGAAGATTTCAGTGGCCGAGGAATTGTCTTAGGGCACAGACCTGGGATGAATTCCCAGGACTTCTGGCCTTCTGTCTCCTGTTGTTCCCATTTACTCTGATCCTACTGGCTAGCTTAGTCCTACTGTTCTTGACTACAGCTGCTGTCCTGTGTGATGTCTTCCTGATAACAGGAAGGGAAGAAAGGATGGCATTTACCCTTCACTGTGGTATATCAACAACCTCGGGGTGCTTGACCTGCCTTGGTGTCTGTAAGTCATGGACTCCAGCCTGAGTTCTCTCCTCTTTTGACCCTTGCAGATGGTCTGTTTTTCACAGGTTGTGTCTCAAAGTTTGATTGGAGGTGACAAGCCCATCAGATTTTACTGGATGATGTTTACTTCTATTAAAATCAAGTGTAGCTCCTTTTAAAATTGAGAGATTAAAGCATTAGATAAAGTTACATAGTAACCCAATAGAGAGCCTTTCATTTTATATTTCTGAAATTGTCTTATTTCTCTTCAATTTTCAAGAATGTTCCAGAACTTAATTTTAGAGAGTGTAATTCACAGGCTAATATTCCTAGTCAAGGTAAATGGAATGTGCCTCTATGTTTTGCATAAATGGGAGGGCATTAAGGGGAAATTTGGAAGGATGTCAGAATTAATAAACCAAATTTTTTTTCTGAGAGCTCATGTTTCTCCCTTAAGTTGTTACAATGGCTTTAAAAAGGTTATCGAGGTGTGATCACTAGTATTCTCAAGCAGCACACACACATTCAGTGTCTGCAGAATCTGCTGAATGTGGGGCACTGGTCTGATTACTGGTTACACAATAAGGTGCATTTATATAAGACAGATTTCATTATTCCAGGTCATCTTCCAGTTTGCTAGCTCTAGACACTTCATGGAATTATAAAGCCATCTTGAACTCAGAAAGAAGAGAGGACAGATGAAAATTACTTTACTAATTGCATATGAGGGCCAAATATTATCTAACAGTCTACATGAAGGAAAGGCAAAATAACTGTGGGGAGAATGGGTGGTGAAGACACATACCACCTGTGAGTGGTCTTCCTCCAGTCCAGCAATAAGTGTATATCCAAAGGAGGCCTGTGGGGGGAGAAGCGTGTGCTTGGGAGCTCTTAAATCAAACAGACTGCTGTAAGTGGTGGACACACATTTGGGAAATATGTGGTGATACAGTCACTCTCATATGCCATGATGAAAGGTGTCAGAGTAAACTATTCATAGACGATTTGGCAATATCTATTAAAATATGAATGTATATACCCTTCGATACAGTAGTCTCACTATGAAGAATTTTTACTTCCCAGCCCTTTGGGAGGCTGAGGTGGGATGGCTTGAGCCCAGGAGTTCCAGACCAACCTGGCCACCGTGGTAAAACTCTATCTCTACAAAAAAATTAAAAAATTAGCAGGGCCTGGTATCATACACCTGTAGTCCCAGCTACTAAAGAGGCTGAAGTGAAACGATCACTTGAGCTGGGGGAGTGGATGTTGTGGTGAGCTGAGATCGTGCCATTGCCTTTCACCCTGGGTGACTGAGTGAGGCTCTCTCACAAACAATCAAACAAAACCCCACAAAAACAAATTTATGCTGATCTTGTAGATGTGTGCAAAGATGAACATAAAATGCTTATCACAGCATCGTTTGTAAAACAAGCTTGGAACAACCACAATGTCTAAGACTAGAAGGCTTGATAAAGACATTATATTATACTGACAGAGTGAACTGCCATGCAGCCAAGAGAGAGAATAAGAGAGACTGAGATGTGCTAATATGGAGTGTGCTTCAGGATATACTAAGTGAAGTGAGGTGTGTGTGTGTGTGTGCGCGCGTGTGAGTCAGGATCCCATCAGGAAACAGAATTTGCCTCAGATGGTTCAAATGTTGAGCTTTAATGAATGGACAATGAACAGAAGTCTGGGCAGGGCACATTAAGACACTCAGACACTAGCACCAGTGGGAAGCCATTACCATAGTGGACATTGTGCCACTTGGGCCTCATTTTCAGGGCTGACAAACCATCCACAAGGGCTGGGAATATCAGCTGTTGTTTGCTCACAGCTGACCCCTCACTAGAATTCCCTCAGTTACCACAGGGGACAGTCTCATCCAGGTTACCTTTTGCCTGGGGGTAGCCATAGACAATGACCGTCCAATTCAGGGATATGAAGGCCCAGCCCCCCTTGTCGCAATTTGGGACAATTCTGAAGGGCCATCCAGAAGTTCCCTGTTGTATCATCTGAAACCTCATTGAACTGCATTTCAGGTTAGATTCTCCTCCCAGACAATTCTGCTTTCCTCTTTTCCTTACTGGTGTGTCTCCCCAAAGCACCCTTCAATACACCATCTGCATACACCTCCACATCTCAGTTTGTTTCCAGGAAAATGAATCTAAGGAGCATTCCTGGGGCCAAAGTTGCTGAAGGTGCTAGAGACTGACGTAGAGCCTGCATGCAGAAGCTGAAGTTGTGAAGGGATGCAGCTGCTACCTGGAGCATGCAGCTATAGTGGAGGAAGAGGAGATATTCAAATTTCTCTCTCCTCTCACTCTCCAACCCTCTTCCATCATCTGTCACTGGACAATCCCAGTTGGAAACTAGCTAGCAAGGAGTGTAACATATGCAGGGTTCACTTCTGGGAACAAAGAATAGGACCTAAAGTAGACTGGGAATAGGGAGTGGAGAATAGAAAATAGGTAGCACAATATCTCCTATTTATGTAAATAGGAGAAATATATAAAATGTGCATATCTGCACACAGAAAAGAGGCTAGTTGTGCATAGAAAACTTCTGGAATGGAATAGGAGAAAATGTAAATAGTGGTTGCTTCTAGTAAAGGCAACTGTGCAAATAGGGTATACAGAAGATTTGTCCTGCATTCATTCTCTTCTGACCATTCTACTTTTTAAATATAAGTGCATATGTATTTAATATTGTATTTGAAATAAAAATTAAATGAACATATTGAGCTTCAAGGTAGGGTATTAAACAGAGAAATTTGAGTGAGTGATTGTTTTGTTCATTCATGGATAGTTGCTAGGTGCCTTGCACTGTACTGTATCAATACAAAAAAGAAAGGTTTCTGCCTCAATGAGAAATTTGCAATTTAGTGTAGCAATGAGACAATAAAGCAATGGGATAGTGCTATTACAGAGGTGGGTTGCAAGATACCAGGGACCGGAGAAGATAGGGAGGTCTAAACCTCCCTAGCAAGTCTTCCGCAAGTCTCCAGCTTACAGGAAGTAGAGCCAGGGGTAGGTTGAAGTGATTAGTAAGAGTTTCATCATAGTTGGTCGAAGGACTCAATAAGGATAATGGGAGGAGAGGAAGACCTATGCATAAGAATGCCAAGAGAAGAGAGAAACTTATTATATTCAAAAGTTTAGGGATTGAGAGTCCGTGGAAGATAATGTGGGGTTATTTTACAAGTTTTAAACATTTAGGCAAAATTAAGAGTACAAGTTGATGAGTTTTATTAAATGTATATAGCTGTGTATACACCCTCCCCACCAATATTTTCATTACCCTAGAAATGTTCCTTAGTCTCTCTCCACTCAATCCTCACTTCCCAGAGGCAACCACTGCTCTGATTTCTATTACTAAGTATTACTTTTTCCTGCTCATGAACTTCACACAAAAGGAATCATTTAGGATCTGCTCTTCTGTGTCTAACTCCGTTTGCTTAACATAATATTTTAAAGATTTATCCATGTTAAGTTTTCTAGATAAAAATATAGAATGCCCAGTTAAATTTGAATTTCAGATAAACTCCAAATAATTTTTTAGCAAAAGTAGTTTCCATGCAAAATGTGTATTTTATTTGCTCAATCTGGTACCCATAAACCATACTGTTATGTTTTATGTACTGTTATGGTACCCATAAACCATACTGTTAGCTTTTCTAAAATGTTGAGTACTATGCTATGCTATGGATAGACCACAATTTGGTAAAAATACCTAGACTTGCTGGGTTATGAGGTAAATACGCATTTTTTTTTGTTGTTATAAGAAATTTTCAGTTTTCACTTCATTCTTCTTGAAATAATTTTGAGCAAAGGAGTGACATGGTCCAATTTGCATTTTAGAAATAGCCTTCTGGCTGTAACTTTGAGGAGGTGGTAAACAGGAGGGGCAAGACTACAGGCAGGGAAGACAGAGACGGCCAAAGCGCAGATGATGCGTACCTGAATTGTGATGGAGGAGAGGATGTTCAGAAAGAGATTTAGGAGGAAGACTCAATAGGCTTCTGTGTAAATTGTCAGTGAGAGATTAAGAGGGAGGAAATGTGAGTGTCTGGCTTCTTCCGGATCAGTAGCTGGAGGGGGTAGGATTGATGTCTGCTTTAGCCACTCACCGTTACTTCATACAATAGTAGGGTCCAAATCAACTTTTGTTGCCTGACTCTTGCTCCATGACTCTAAGGAAAAAGAATCTCAAAACACTTTCACTGATTGTATGTCCATCAGTATTTTTAACTAGTATAAATATGATTAAGTACTATATGCAAAAGGTTATCCTAACAGAGAGAAAAGAGAATATGATGTTTAATTAATGAGGATTACCTTTTTCCAGGCACTATAATTTCAAATTCGTTTTAGCATCTGAATTTCTCCTGAAGTTGCATGACCATAATGTTCAGAAGAACCTTGAAAATGTATCTCATCCATTCGAGGTGTTATTGAACCTAACTAGGTTCCATTCACCCAGTGGAGTAAAGGCAAACATTCACATTGAAGTTTTACAGCAGGAGAAGGAAGTGCATTTATTTGCAGGACTCCAAGCAAGGACAATTGGGTAGTTCATGCTTAAGATCTGACCTCTTCCATAGCTTACAACAAACAAGGGTTTTGTTGTTGTTGTCGTTTTTGGAGACAGAGTCTTACTCTGTTGCCCAGGCTGGAGGGCAGTCACATGATCCTGGCTCACTGCAACCTCTGCCTCCTGGGTTCAAGCAATTCTTGTGCCTCAATCTCCCAAGTAGCTGGTATTACAGGTGTAGACCACCACACTCAGCTATTTTTTGTATTTTTAGTAGAGATGGGGCTTTGCCATGTTGCCCAGGCTGGTTTTAATTTCCTGGGCCCAAGTGATCCACCCGACTCAGCCTCCTAAAGTGCTGGGATTATGGGCATGAGCCACTGTGCCTTGTCACAGGCAAGAGTTTTTAAAGGCAGGGGTAAGTTTCAGGAAAGCAGAAGTTACAGGCACAAATAATAAATCAATACATGGAGGTTATCTGTTGAAGTAGGTGCTTACAGGTAATAGGTGGATTTAAAGAAACTCTGATTTGTGATTGGCTAAGGAGGTGAAGTTTCATCTAAAAACTTGGGGTTAGCAGAAAGGAATGCTAAGGTCTGTCTTGTGGGCTTGACGTTCTCTAGGCTGCCCAAGAAGAAATTTAGAATAAGGAGCAGTGGTCAGAATTCAGTCATCAGTTTCCCCTTATCTGAGGTTTGTGTGACGGCATTTGACATTTTCCATGTGGTAGGCATTCAGGTTTAAAGAACAAGTCAGGGACATGGGTGAAGATATTTTTAGTTTCCATGGGAACCAAACAGCTCATGGCTCTTACTTATTTGGGTGGTTATTGTTTTAAGCTACAGTCACCTTCTCGCTCATCCAAACTGCTCACTTACTTCCTAAGGATAGTGAGGGACCTAGAATTTCCCTTGAAAAAACTCAAGGTTTTCTTTTATTTCCACGTTTGGAGATGCTCAGAGGAGCCCCTACTCTGTCTCATGGGGAGAAGCAGTCTCTTACTTTGGAGACTGATAATCCTAGGTTAAATCATTTCTTTGCTTTTTACTAGCTAGCTATGTGACAACTGCCGGCTCATTTACCTTACTGAGCCTCTGGCCCCTCCTTTATATATATGAAGGTTATATAAAGTGGTATATACGTGCACCTCAACAAACTTTCTCTCTCCCTTCTGCACCTATCAACAGTAGGTGATCACAACGGTGTCCTTCTTGCACATAATTGATTGACAGCTATTATTCTCAGCAAAGCAGTCCCCAGTGCAGCCACTTGGGTCTAAAGAAGAGTCATCAAGTGTTAGCTGTGCCCATACAAGTGCCAGGCAGAACCTCAGTACCTCCCCAGATGTTGTATGTGTAGAGAGGGGCTGGTGAGACCAACCTTTCTGCTGAGCTAATGTTGTGAAGTCCTTTCTTGAGTAATCAACATTTCTCATGTATGAGGAGTGGCATTTTGTAGTGATTAAATTCCTGCACTTTGAATTTGGACAGATCGGGGAAGCTCTGGGAACCTGTCTGCTGTACAGTATTAAGCAAGTTGATTACTCTCTCTGTCAGTTTCCTCATTCCTCATCTACAAAGTAGTGATCAATAACATTACTTATCTTTTCGTTTGGAATGATGATTGAGGTAAGGTTTAGAAACTCCGTAGCACAGAGCTTGGCACTTTGTGAGCCTTCAATAAAGGATAGCTGGGAGGCTGGCTGTGGAGGAGGGGAGCTTTACTCTTAGGAAGACACTGTGTTCCTTTATAAAGTCCAAGCCATCTACTTATTGTACAATGAGTTGGTATCTGCTGTCCCTGCCTCCTTGATTAGTGAAAACACCTAGGAGCCCAGGAAATCTCACCAAGTGCTATGCATTTGAATGGACCAGCCATTTCCCTCCATGCTCTCTGTTACCAACACAGGACAGGCTTAGAGAGCCCTGGAGCTCAATCTTTATTCCTCTGTCAATGAAATCCTTACCTGTGGTTTGCTGACATATTAGGTATCCCCCAGAGCACAGAGTAATCCAACACCTTGTCCTTTCAAACTGACAAGGAGTTCCTCACTGGTGAGTAGCTCTTCCTCCACTGGCCTCCTTCCCAAGGCCTGTTATTAGGGTTATATTAGACCTTCAGTCCTAGTTAGAGAGGAGAAAATGTATCTACCTTGTATCTTGCAATTTTTGATTTAAGTGAGAGCTTAGAGAGAAATAGATATCTTGAAATAAGAAACAGAATAAATGAGGATTTGAAGAACCAGATTAAATTGAGACCTGGAAGCACAGGTTGAACACAACTTGATCATTTGATGACAAATGTCAGATTCCTGACAAAATAAATTCTAGATTCTATCTTTCTTCACTGTGTAAACCTTTCAGAGATTTCCTGCTCTCTATTCTTCCCACGTAGCCTAACCCCAAGGGAAAAATTGATCTCAGTATCTCTTTGGAGAAGTCAGTCTCCTTTTTGGATGTGAGAGGCAGCATGGTCTGTAGAGTCCCAGGATCAAAGGATGCTGTGTGGCTGCTGGACCCTGCATTGGTGTTACTCACCTTCAACCAACAAATAAAGTACATACACAATGCACACATATATACAAGTGCTCATAGGACTGGGAGCAGGGAGAATAAGGCTGGTCAGCTCATATGCTACCTGGAGAGACCAAAGTACAACTAATTTACAAGTTGAGAAATGTCATGGCAGAGATAAGTGCAAACTTTATAGGTATAGGCAATATTCGAAGTATTTGACAACTGGCCAGGTGCGGTGGCTCATGCCTATAATCCCAGCACAGGGAGGCTGAGGTGGGAGGATTGAGCCCTGGAGTTTCAGATCAGCCTGGGAAACATGATGAAACCCCGTCTCTACAAAAAAATACAAAAATTAGCTGGGTGTGGTGGCATATGCTTGTAGTCCCAGATACTTGGGAGGCTGGGGTGGGAGGATTGTTTGAGCCCAGGAGGCAGAGATAGCACCACTGCACTTACTCCAGCCTGGGTGGCAGAGTGGGTAAGACCCTGTCTCAAAGCAACAACAAGAACAACTATCAGATATTTGACAATTGTTAGAGTCACTGCAACGGCTGTTTCTTACCCACAGCCAGGGCAGTGTGACTAAGACGTGCCAGATGGGCATGGAGCATTCTCTTTTGGGTCCAGGCCCATCCTGGGGGTGATGTGATGGACATGGGAGAATGAGGGCCTCCCTCAAGCTGGCTGGATGGCAGGCACTGCAGGGCTCTGAGGGATTGAGCAACAGAGGCAGTGGGACACAGGGAGGGGCTGGAGCCCAGGGCAGTGTTCCCATCCCACTGGTGTGGGAGTATTCCCATATTTTACCAGTGATACGCTCTTAGAGAAGCAATATCCCATGGAAATAATATGAGAGCAATATTGATGGAATTAAATATATTTAGGAGACAAAGAATGAAAGTACAAAGAAACAGGGGAAATTAAATTTGATATTGGTCTTAGTAGGTCCAAAATGTTATCATTTCAGCATGTAACTATTATCCAAAGGATTAATGAGCAGCAATTTCACTATTTTCTGTTGTGGAAATCCAGTGTGTATTTTCAATTTAGAGTCTGCCAACTGTGGTTACCATATTGCATAACACAGGTCTAGAAGGAAGGATTGTGAGAAAGACAGTCCTCTGTGCTCCCTGGATTTTAGGGCAGCTGACCTTCCAGTTGCCTGGAATTTTCTGCAGGATCTGCCCGTGGCTTTCTTCTTTGATTAGCCCACCTGTAAATACACACAGCCCTTAACAGGTGCAGAATTTACCATGAGACACTGTAGCTCTTTCAGCTCTGAGCTCAGTTACACTAATTGTCTGGCCTATTGCTTAGTGCTGCCTTCATCACCAAACCAAAGGCTTAATTGCTTTGTAAGCCCCTTTGAATTTCAGACTCAATTTACCTGCAGCCTCCTGAAACACCGGCACCCGAATTTACTAAGGATAAGTAGGGATTTGCTGTGTGCCGAGGCCTTGTTTATTCCCTTCTAGACATTTTCTTTTTTATTCAGCGGTGTGAGATAAATGGTCTTTCCTTTTGCCTTCCTTGAAGCGGGTGACACCTGCAGGCTTAAGCAGCATTTTCTGGACTTTAGCACCACCTTGTGGTTCAGTTGAAAAATGTCTAGAAATAGGCCGCATCCATCTTGGGCTCACTGAGCATCAGGAACAGCCTTGAAGGGCCATCTGGCTTTTGTTGTCTCCTTCAGTATTAGAGGAAATGAGATTTGTTTCTGAATAGGGAATGTCTCCTACAGGCTAAACTGCCTGCTGAGAAATACGACGAGGTAATGGCTCCAATTTGAACTAAGCAGAGAGTCAGGCGGAAACATCAATCCAGGCTGCCACTGTTCTCCATTATGCAGATTAAATTGGGTCTACGTTTCACAGATGACTCGGCTCAGCCAGGGAACTTGGCATCTCTGTCTGCTGTTACTGTAAAATGTGGAGTGAATGTTTTCAGCTGCTCCAAGTTAGGAATTAGCTCCTGGCCATTGTTGATGCGTCCTGGAAACCAGGCTCACTTCATTGGAGCCGCAACCCAATCTGCAGCTGAATTTTATTAACAGACAAGTTGCTTTGGCCAGCGTTGGTTGAATATAGTGTTAGAAAACGAATAGACTGCACAGAGGTTTTGCCAGTATCCACGGCCCAGTAATTTTACTGTGAGTAACTAAGTACTTCCATGTTATTTTACACCTGTACTCCTGAATTCCCTTACCATTTGTTTCTGCGCCAAAGGTGTATGAGTTTGCAGTTTGCTTACCGGTACAGACAGTTTTGTATGATTTGCTTGTGGTTACTGGCAGATTCTTTTCTTAAAAAAATTTTTATTTAGATTTGGGGGTACACGTGAAGATTTGTTATGTAGGTAAACAAGTGTGTCACAGTGGTTTGTTGTACATATTAACACATCACCCAGGTATTAATCTCAGTACCCAATAGTTACCTTTTCTGCTCCTCTCCCGCACTGCCCCTACTCAAGTAGATCCCAGTGTCTGTTGCTTTCTTCTTTGTGCTCATGAGTTCTTCTTATTTACCTCCCACCTATATGTGAGACCACATGGTATTTGGTTTTCTGTTCCTGCTTGCTAAGGATGATAGTCTCCAGCTCCATTCTGTTCCCTTAAAAGTCATATTTTCATTATTTTTTATGGCTGCATAATATTCCACAGTGTATATGTACCACATTTTCTTTATCCAGTCTGTCACTGATGAGCATTTAGGTCAATTCCATGTCTTTGCTATTGTGAATAGTGCTGCAATGAACATTCATGTGCATGTATCCTTGGCAAAGAGGTGGATAAGCAAGAATTCTCATGCATTGTTGGTAGGAATCTAAACTAGTACAACCACTTTGGAAAATAGCCTGGCATTACTAAGTAAAACTGAGATATACAAAAATGTTTATAGCAGCAGTATTCATAATTGCTGTAAACTGGACACAAATATCCATCAGAAAGAGAGTGAAGGCCGGGCATGGTGGCTTATGTTTGTAATCCCTGCACTTTGGGAGGCCAAGGCAGGTGGATCACCTGAGGTCAGGAGTTTGAGATCAGCCTGGCCAACATGGTAAAACCCCGTCTCTATTAAAAATACAATAATTAGTCGGGTGTGGTGATGCACACCTGTAGTTCCAGCTACTTGGGAGGCTGAGGCAGGAGAATCGCTTGAACCCAGGAGGCAGAGGTTGCAGTGAGCCAAGATTGTGCCATTGCACTCCAGCCTGGGTGAAAAGAGTGAAACTCAGTCTCAAAAAAAAAAAAAAAAGAGAGAGAGTGAATACATCAATTGTGTTAGATTCCTAATAGAGTATTATTCAGCAATGACTAATGAACAAACTACAGCTCCATAAAACACGGGTGAATCTCACAAAATGGCATTGAGTGAAAGCAGCCAAGTAAAGAAAACAAACTAACTGTTTCCATTTATATAAAGTTCAAAGAGCAGGGAAAACTACACTACCAAGTTTGGGTGTGATCTTAGAAAAGTAAGAAAATCATTCTCATGAAAGTCAGGAGAGAGGTAACATTTCTGAGAAGGAGGAGGCATATAGCTGATTAGGGGATGTTAAGGAAGGACTTTCAGGAGCACTGCCATTGGTCTATTTAATGACCTGAATATAGGTTACAGGGTTACACTTTGTTGATTACAACAAAAGATGCACCGCTCAGTGATTTTTCTGTGTGTATGTTTTTTTTTTCTTGAGATGGAGTCTCACTGTGTTGCCCAGGCTGGAGTGCAGTGGCACGATCTCAGTTCACTGCAACCTCTGCCTCCTGGATTCAAGTGATTCTCCTGCCTCAGCCTCCAAGTAGCTGGGATTGTAGGCACTCGCCACCACACCTAGGTAATTTTTTGTGCTTTTTAAGTAGAGACGGTTTCACCATGTTGGCCAGGCTAGTCTTGAACTCTTGACCTCAGGCAATCTACCTGCCTTGGCCTCCCAAAGTGCTGGGATTACAGGTGTGAGCCACCGTGCCCAGCCGGTGATGCCTTTCGTTAAGATAGTAAACAGCATTTTTGGAGGAAGAATATGAAATAAATCTTGGACATGCTGAATTTAGAATACTTTTTAGACATCCAAGTAAAGATGTCCAGTAGGAGAGAGAGAGAGAGAGAGTGGTAGAAGGAAAATGAAGAACATACCATGAACCATTAACAAAAGGAAGGAGTGTTTCAAGAGTAAGAAGTCACTCTCTGCAGGTTGATGTGTAGCTGAGGAGAGGCAGGGCGGTGGGGTGGGGGGCATGGATTGTGTGTAATTCTCAGCAAGTCAGTTGTTACTCCACCTCTTTCTGGCTGATCTGACATAGGCAACAACCCAACAGAAAACCAATGCTTCTGAGAATTGCTGCACGTTTTTATGTGCTGTCTTTTGAGGTGAGAAATCAAGGCTGAGCTCTTCTTTCTCTTAATTCTCAGGAAGGAAGAAGGCAGATGTGAGAACACTGACTGGGTCTGTATGTCACTGGGCAGCATCACTGTCAAAAGTTCAGCACACAAACGCAAGCTCACTTTTCTCCTTCTTCCATGTGACTGAAGTGGTTGAGAAGGCTGTCACCCCCCACTGTCAGGGACAGCCAGGGCCAAACCTACTGCTTGGGCAGATGAAGCCAGGGCAGGTGTCTGAGGCCAGATCAGCAGTCAGCCAGGGCAAATGGGCTCTCTCTGGTTACACGACCCAGGGCAACTGACAGAAAGGAGTGAAGTGGGGAAGATCTCGGTGTGTTGAAGAACTGGGATGATGAAAAGGGTTCATCTCATGGCCTGCTTGAGTTTGAAACAATTTAAGCTTAACTAGATTCTAAAAAAACCAGCATTTCCACATGAACCAGCTGGATTCATTCCAGTCTTCTACCCTGGAGTTTGCTACCTAAGTCCTAGTTAATAATAAAATACACAGTCCTTTAGTTTTCCATTTGTCTGTGTCAATATTTAATATAAATCTTTCTCCCATGGACCCTGTAGACTTGAAAACAGTGGCTATAGATTGGAGACAATTCTGATATTCCAGGGATCCCTGACCAGAATAAGATGAAATTACCATAATTTCTCAATATCTAGTACCATACAGATAAATTGCATCACACACACACACACACACACACACACGCACACACACACACAGAGGCAGGCTTACCTACCTCTCAGAAAATTGCACAGATTCAACAAAAACAAATAGTAATTAATGTGTTCCTTAATGAATAATAATGTTAACTCAAACAAAAACAAGTATAATTTTTAAACCCACTATTGCCACCCCCACCAAATATTTAAATCATTTAGTCTAAACCGACAGAACAGCAAATGAATACAGTCCTTTGGGAGGGAAATCTGGTGATACATATTAGAAACCAATCCTGTTATTTGTTGCTTTTTAAAAAAAATGACAAAAAATAATTACAAAACGCTGTTTCATAAATCATAGTATATTCTTAAAATGAATACTATGTAAACACTTTAAAACTGAGATGCTTGTGTGAGAACTAGCTTTGAAGGAGACACAAGGTGCTTACAAATTATTCTATTGAATGATAGCTAGTATTTGTGGAACACCTATATACTAGGGCTGTGCTGACTGATTGTACACCTGCTGTTTAATTTTATAATAATCTTACAGGGGAGGTGGCATACTAACCTCATTTAACAAATAAAATGGAGACAGAGGCTTAAGCTTATTATCTAGTATAATAGATAGGAGGACATAGCAGAATCAGGATTTAAAACCATGAAACCTTGATTTCAGAACCTATACTTCCACTCACTGTGCCAGTGTGTCATAAAGTATACATACGTTTGAATAAATCATTATTTAATATGCATCAATGGTATATATTTCTTATTATACAGCAATGTACATAAAACATCAATGTTATGTATTTATGTAGTATATACATCAATGTATGAGTTCACAGCTCTTATCACTAAGGATTTTTGGATTTCTTTAGTAAATTTTAAGAAAACTGTTACGAATTAACAGTACAGATGATACAAATATATGGCAAAAGTAACAGGGAGGAACGTCAATGACTGAAAGTTTGGAGAACAAAACTCTCACCTTCTCAAAAGGCACTTTCTTTTTTATATGCTGCAATATTGTATGAAATTTTCACAACAATTATGTATTACCTCAAAGAGTTTTTTCAAAAAAATAAAGCAATCCCCTGAAACATTTTTCAAATAAAACAAGAGTAAAAGCACTATCTTAATGTGTGCTCTCAGAAACTAGAAACATCCTTCTTATCTAACATGAGTTAAGTACAGTTATCAACTTGATTAAATAGTCCTTAGTCATTAAGTTAATGACAATAAGAAAAAGAGATCATACTACACTGCCAATTGTTACAAGAGGCTGAGTATACATATGCCATATGTCATGATAAAGTCTCTTCAGACCCAAAATTAAAGGTGAAAAGAGAAATGAAAACAGGGAGAGATGATATGAGGCTTTCCCTCAACTAATTTACTCTAATACTACCTTTGTAATACATGTATTTAGAACAAAACAGTGCTACAATGAGCATCTAGATTAAAACCATTATCAGAGAGGCAACTCCAGAATAAACAGATACAGTATGCTCCTTGACAGAAAGACCTGTTAGTGAGAACTAATTCCTTCCCATGTTCATCTATAAATTTAGCACAATTCTAATCGTAATCGCAATGGGATTTGTCTTAAAACTCATCAAAATAATTCTAAAATTCACTAAAAACAGTAAATTCATGGGAATAGCTAAGAAAAATTTGAAAATGAGCATATTTGCCCTATCAGATATCAAACTTCTATAAAGAGCCACAGGGGAGGGCAGGTAATGGAATAAACACAGGCAAACCTGTCACTGGAACAAAACTGAGAATCCAGAAAATGGCCTTATGGATGCAGGAAGACCTTGTGGCATTTGAAATATGAACAGGCCAGTGAACTGAGAGACACAAAAGCCTATCCATTTGGGAAAATGTTAGATTCCTACCAGCACACTAGACACACAAGGAAATTCCATACAAACTAAATGAGCTCAGTGTGAAAAACAATTTTCACATAAAATATATGAAAAATTTTTAAAGATAATCTTGGGATGGTAGAGATTTTGCTAAACAATTTTTTAAAAAGCTATAAAGTGAAAGATTTTCAAGTTGAATAATTAAAAACTTTTTAAAATGAAAGGTCTGACCACATAAGTTAAAAATTCTATAGAAAGACACCATTAACAAAATTAAGACAGGTAACAAATGAGGAGAAAATATATGTAACACATATAACAAAATATTAATCATTGTGATACCTAAAGAACTCCTACAAAGCAATAAGAAGAAATGATAAACAACCCAGAAGGGGAAAAAATGGGCAAAGGTATGAACAGGCAATATCCAGAAGACTAATGTAATACCTAGTAAACTACAATCTAGGGGATTAAAGAAGTCATGTTTTTTAAAACCAACAAATTATACATATTTACATGATATCAGAATGGGAAATGCTCTTCTAAACTTGAATCTACAGACAAAAATTACCAAGAAACATCATTAAAATTTTCATAGACTTAAAAAGACCTTTGTACTAGCATTTGTCTAAATCAATGTGAAAAATTCTAAGATTTATCTAAGCAGGAGAAGAAACACAATTAATAAAAATGTGAAAACCTCATTATCAAACAAGGTGATTATACATTAAAAAAATACCTTTTTTAAATGTGAAAACCATTAAACCTCACTGATGCTTGGGGAAAATGCAAATCAAAACAATGATATGATAGGTTTCATATATCATATTGGCAAATATCTAAAAAGTGAGAATGCCTAATATTGGCAAGGGTACAGGGCACCCAATATTCTTTTACATTACTGGTGGAATTTTTATTTTTTAATTAAAAAAATTTATGTTTATATTTCTTTTTTTATTGCATTTTACGTTTTGGGGTACATGTGAAGAATATGCAAGATAGTTGCATAGGTACAGATGTGGCAATGTGATTTGCTGCCTTCCTCCCCTTCACCTATATCTGGCATTTATCCCCATGCTATCTCTCCCCAACTCCCCACCCTACACTGTCCCTCCCTTATTCCCCCCAACAGACCCCAATGTGTAGTGCTCCCCTCCCTGTGTTCTCATTGTTCAACACCCACCTATGTGTGAGAACATGCAGTATTTCATTTTCTGTTCTTGTATCAGTTTGCTGAGAATGATGGTCTCCAGGTTCATTCATGTCCCTACAAAAGACACGAACTCATCATTTTTGATGACTGCATAGTATTACTGGTGGAATTTTTAACAACACGAGAAAGTAGTTGTGATATGTTTTTGTTTTTGTTTGTTTCTTTTTGAGTCAGAGTCTCACTCTATCACCCATGCTGGAGTACAATGGCACAATCTTGGCTCACTGCAACCTCTGCCTCCCTGGTTCATGCAATTCTCCTGCCTCAGCCTCCCAAGGAGCTGGGATTAATTTTTGTATTTTTAGTAGAGATGGGGTTTCACTATGTTGACCAGGGTGGTCTCAAACTCTTGACCTCAGATGATCCACCCACCTCAGCCACCCAAAGTGCTGGGATTATGGCCACCATGCCCAGTTGCAATATGTTAAGTGAGGAAAAGACATATTAAACATAAAGTAAGATCTCCATGTTCTAAAATAATAATAACTATGTTTATGAGTACCTTTATGCCAGGGACTAGGACTGTTTACATGTACTAGTGCACTTCATATTCACAATAATCCTATGAATTAACACTATTTTTACGCTCATTTTATGGAGGAAGAAACAGACAACAGATCAAGTGACAGAGCCAAGACTTCAACTCAGGTTGACTCTAGAGTCTCAGATCTTAACCACTAGCACAATGTACAGAAATTCATTAAAATCTTTAAACACAGTGGAGTTGAGTATACTGTCTACTTTAATTCCCTATTTTGTCATGGATTTTCTACTACTTTACTTCTCAAATACAGTGATTTTTAAAAGGACCAATAATCACAAGACAGCAACAGAGTCCCTGAAATTCCCCTAAAGATGCTAACTACAAAATGAAACTTATAAATCATAATCCAATCACTTTAAATATTTTATTACAAGAACATTTTTCTAAATGAATTTCATGTGGATCTATAACAAGAAACAGATTAAAGCAGTATTTTATTCTATCAGTGTATTTTAAAGCTCAAATGTGGCTGAGTACGGTGGTTCATGCCTGTAATCACAGCACTTTGGGAGGCTGAGGTGGGCAGATCATTTGAGGTCAGGAGTTCGAGACCAGCCTGAACAACATGGTGAAACCATATCCCTACTAAAAATACACCCCCCCACACACAAAATTAGCCAGGCATGGTGGCTCATGCCTCTAGTCCCACCTACTCAGAAGGCTGACGCAGGAGAATCGCTTGGAGCTGGGAAGAGGTTGCAGTGAATTGAGATTGCACCACTGCATTCCAGCCTGGGCGGTAAACTTTTTTGTAAAAAATAAAAACTTTACAATATGTACTAATGCTGATATATGCATAAGGCAGTCACGTTACTGCATAATGCAATCAGTTCTGATAGTACTGAATGTGCTTATATAATGTTATAGGAGCAAACAAGCACCACCCTAACATTTCAAAATATCAGCATAAAACTACAGTCTTACTAATCAATAACAGTTTTTTCCTTTCTGAGGAGGAAAAGAAAAAAACAATTTTAATTAAAAAATAAAATGACTTCTTTTTTTTCCTGAGACAAAGTCTCACTCTGTCACCCAGGCTGGAGTGCAGTGGCATGATCTTGGCTCACGGCAACCTCCACCTCTTGGGTTCAAGCGATTCTCCTGCCACAGCCTCCCTAAGTATTAGCTGGGACTACAGGTACGTGCCACCACACCCAGCTAATTTTTGTATTTTTAATAGAGAAGGGATTTCACTATGTTGGCCAGGATGGTCTCAATCTCTTGACCTTGTGATCTGCCCACCTTGACCTCCCAAACTGCTGGGATTACAGGCATGAGCCACCGTGCCCGGCCTGAGCCACTGCACCCAGCCTAAACAATAAAATGGCATTTAAAACGTTTCAAGTCTATATACAAAGTGAGAAACTCTATTCCAAGGATTCTTGTCCTAGGTATGAGTATTGTAGACAATTTACATTTTCTTCCTTTTGCTTATTTTCTCTGAAATAATCTAAATTCATTGTTTTTTTGTTTTGTTTGCTTTTTTACTTTTTATTTTGAGACGGAGTTTTGCTCTGTTGCCCAGGCTGGAGTGCAGTGCTGCCATCTCAGCTCACTGCAGCCTCTGTATCCCAGGTTCAAAGCAATTTCCATTCCTCAGCCTCCCAGGTGGCTGAGACTACAGGTGCACACCCCACCATGCCCGTAATTTTTGCATTTTTGGTAGAGAAGGGGTTTCATCATGTTGGCCAGGCTGGTCTCGAACTCCTGAACTCAAGTGATCCACCTGCCTCAGTCTCCCAAAGAGCTGGAATTACAGGCATGAGCCACCATGCCTGGACAACTGTTTATTTTTAAAGTACTGTAATTACAAACCACAGGAATTTGCAAAAAAGTACACAGGGAGGCCCCAAGTATGTGTGCCCAAATTCCTCCAATGTTATAACTTATGTGACTCTAGTACACTGTCACCATCAGGAAACTGACCTTGGTATAATCCCAAGTTTATTCAGGTTTCAACAGTTTTATACCTAAAATGGGACTTGAGAATGCTAGCATTTGTATGCAGTATGTGTGTGCATGGTTGTATGAAATTTCATCACATTTGCACCTTTGTATAATCACACCTGAGATACAGAACTGTTCCATCACTACACAGCTCCCTCATGCTACCATTTTATAACCGCACCACACCTCACCTCCCATTTCTAACTTCTAGCAACCACTAAATCTGTTCTCCATCTCTGCAGTCTTATTATTTCAATAATGTTACATAAATGCAATCATACAATATGTAACCTTTAACTCTCTCTTTTTTATTTTTATTTTTTGAGACAGAGTCTTGCTCTGTCACCCAGGCTGGTGTGTAGTGGCACAATCTTGGCTCACTGCAATCTCTACCTCCTGGGTTCAAGTGATTGTCCCACCTCAGCCTCTCGAGTAGCTGGGATTACAGGTGTGTGCCACCATGTCTGGTTAATTTTGTATTTTTTGTAGAGACACGGTTTTGTCATATTGGTCAGGCTGGTCTTGAACTCCTGACCTCAGGTGATCCATCCGCCTTGGCTTCACAAAGTGCTGGGATTACAGGCGTGAGCCACCATGCCAGGCCTTAACTCAGTATAACTCTCTTGAGATAACCTGGCAGTACAAATCAGTTGTCCTAATATATTAAAATTTAGCATAATATGCACTCGAGTGTATATAAACATTTATAACATTTTAAAGTTTAAAACATTAAAATATGAATCAAAGCATATGAAATCCCTGTTTCACTGACACAGAATGAGGATTCTGAGATACAAATTTTGAAAACTGGTAATATAATACATGTCTAGTACAATCCATTACAGGTTGAGTATTCCTTATCTGAACGCTTTGGAGCAGAAATACTTTGGATTTGGATTTTTTTCAGATTTGGAAATATGTGCATTATATACCAGTTAAGCACCCCAAATCTGAAAGTGCAAAATCCAAAATGTTCCAAAATTTCAAAACTGTGAGCACCAATATGACCCTTAAAGGAAATGCTCACCAGGGAATTTCAGAGTTTAGATTTTCTGATTAGAGATCCTCAACCTGTACAAGCACTTTCTAGAAGAAAGGCCCAGGTCTCAGTGCTTTCTTATCAGTGTTTACAAGAGTACATGGTTTACAAGAACGCCTGGTTTTACACTTTTTATGGCCAAGCTCTAGATATCGGTTCTTTCCCAATCCTGTTGAGTATGTTACATTCAAATATGACCACTTTCTCTTCCTCTCAAATGACCACAGTTTACTACCCTTTCAAGTTCTTCCTAATGATTGAGGAAATGAACTCTTAAATTTCCAGATCTGTGTGGTGCTTTTTAGCCAGCACCACACCTCAGGTCCAGTTTTTCCATCTCTATGTGCAGCAGGTCCACATGACAAGGCCTCGCTCAGAAAGAGCTACCCCAACCTGGGACTGATTCAAACAAGTTCTTCTCCCTTACCCTCCCTCCAGGTGCCTAGATTCCCTATCTCATTCCACCCTAGGCTAACTGGCTAAGTTTTTGGGTAGCTCACCCCCACTGCCTATCTGTTAGCTAACTGGGTGTGACAAACCAAGTCCTCACACCTTCAGGTTTAGAAGGCAAACGCTCCAGAAACCTACTTCTTGAATACCAGTACCCTCACAATAACTTCCCTGCCTTTCCAAAGAGTGCTCTAAACAGGTAAAAGCTGTAATACAAACTCTACATATTTTTGTCATACAGATACCAAAAATTGCAGCATTTTTTTTTGCAATTAAAAAAATCTGGTTGATATGGTTATCACTCTAAAAATATTAGATCCAAATGGAATTTGAAGTAGTGGTAAAGGCTGGTTGTTGTGGCTCACAACTGTAATCCCAGCACTTTGAAGGCCAAGGTGGGAGGATCACTTGAGGCCAGGAGTTTGAGACCAGCCCAGACAACAAAGTAAGACCTTGTCATTACAAAAAATAGAAAAAAATGAGCCAGGCCTGGTGGGGTGTGCACCTGTAGACCCAGCTACTTGGGAAGCTGAGGTGGGGGGATTGCTTGATGTGGGGGGGCTGAGGCTGCAGTGAGCCATGATTGCACTCAGCCTGGGGATACAGAGTAAGACAATGTCTCAGAAAAATAAAGACAGGAAAGAAAAGAAATAAGGAAAGGAAGGGAAAGAAAGGAAGGAAGGGAAAGCAGAAAAAAGGAGAGGAGAGGAGGGGAGGAAATGAAAGGAAAGGGAAGGAGAGGGAAGGTTGGAGAGAGGGAGGAAAAGGAAGAAAAAAAGAAGGGAAGACAGGAAGACAGAAAGACAGAAAGAAAGAGTAGTGGTAAAGAGCTTGGACTTTTGAGCCAGACTGCCTCGGTTAGAATCAGGCCTCTGCCACTGTATGACCTGGATCAAGTGTTAGTCAGTTTGTGTGGCTCATTTTACTCATCTGTAAAATGGCGATAAAAGCTACCTGCCTCATGGGACTGTCGTGAGACTTTAATAATATATGTAAAGCATTTAGAACACTGCCTAGCACACAGTAATTATTATCTGTAAGTATTAACATTAATCTCTACTACAGTCCAGATTCACTTCTTTGTGATATTTCTCTATTCCGCTTAGACTCTTCTCAGTTCAACCTGCTTTGAAAATTTCCATACCAAGAAACAATGACAATGTTAAGAATTTTATTTCTTAAATTCATCTTGGCTAGTCAAAATACTAGAACAAATTTTCTTTTATGTCCTAGCAGTTATTAACATTTCACTAAATATAAATGCAAGCATTTAAAGTACAGGAGTAATGGGACAAATGCCAAGCCAAAGCAGGCTATCTATCAGAACATATACATGACACTCCCCTGTTAGGGGGGAGGAATAATACAGTCATATGGATGTTTGTCTATACATCAAATGGCTCTGAAAAGTTTCACAGTGGCCTACTGACAGGGAGAACCGTCTGGGGGAAGGGATGTGAAGACTTTTCACTGTACATGCCTTGTTATCTTTCAAATCTGAAGCAGCACGTGCATAACCTAGACAAGACTTACTTTTTAAAATGGGGGTGCAGAGGTGATTCTAAATAAGTACTCTGGAAGCCAGGTGTCAAGTCTCAATTTGCTACTACCTGTGTTGTCTTGGGCAAGTCGCTTAACCTCTGAGTCTCAGAGAAGCAAGGAACAATAAATACTTCCAGGTTCTATTTTTTTTTTTGAGACAGATTTTTGCTCTTGTTGTCCAGGCTGGAGTGCAATGGTGTGATCTTGGCTCACTGAAGCCTTCACCTCCTGTTTCAGTCTCCTGAGTAGCTACTACAGGTGTCCACCACCATGCCTGGCTTCTCTTTTTTTTTTTGGAGATGGAGTTTTGCTCGTTGCCCAGGCTGGAGTTCAGTGGCATGAACTTGGCTCACTGCAACCTCCACCTCCAGGGTTTGCGCAATTCTCTTGCCTCAGCCTCAGGAGTAGCCGGGATTACAGGCACACACCACCATACCCGTGTAATTTTTTATATTTTTAGTAGAGATGGGGTTTCACCATGTTGGCCAGGCTGGTCTCAAACTCCTGTCCTCAGGTGATCTGCCCACCTCAGCCTCCCAAAGTGCTGGGATTACAGATATGAACCACCACACCTGGGTTCTATTCTAAAAGTTGTATTATCTCAATGGGGTAGTAAATAGATGGTACTTTTTTTTAAGATATGAGAGAGGTAGCAATCCAATATTTTGTAAAACAATGCAACTTTTTTGTGGATTTTATTTTCAAATACAGTGGACCCTGGAACAACATGGGTTTGAGCTACACGGACCCATTTATATGTGGATCTTTTTCAACCAAATGCAGACCTGCCTATCTGAAGGCCCAACTTTTCACATACCCAGGATCTGCAGGGCCTGCAGCAGGGACTTGAGTATGCCAGGATTTTGGTAGAAATAGGGGTCCTGGAACCAACCCCCTATGGTATATGTCCTATGCATATACCATTGGACAACAGACTACTTTTACAGTGTTAAGAAACATAAATTTGTCAAGCCTATTAACCTTTCCAGATCATTTGTGCTATTCTTACATAGAAACCCTTCTTAGAGGGGGTCTAATATATTCTGCATATTAGGGCTGGACACGGTGGCTGATGCTGGTAATCTCAGCACTTTGGGAGGCTGAGGTGGGCAGATCACCTGAGGTCAGGAGTTCAAGACCAGCCTGGCCAACATGGTGAGACCCCATCTCTACTAAAAACACAAAATTAGCTAGGCATGGTGGTGGGTGCCTGTAATCCCAGCTACTTGGGAGGCTGAGGCAGGAGAATCACTTGAACCCAGGAGGTGGAGGTTCCAGTGAGCTGAGATCGCACCACTGCACTCCAGCCTGGATGACAGAGCAAGACTCCATCTCAAAAAAAAAAAAAAAAAAAAAAAGAGAGAATGTTCTGCATATTAGTTTCTCTTGCACAACTTCAAAAGTGTTATAAATGAACATATCTTTATGCTATGCCATGATCAGCAATAAAATACATTAAAACAGTTCACGTTTACACATATAAATGACTGTATATGAGAAACTTATTATACGTAAAGGCATTTATTATCAAACACTGAAAAAAAAGTAACATCTCCAATCAATGGTAACAGCTATAACTGAGGACAGATTTTATTTCGGGAACATATATGTAATCACGTTTCATCTGGTGCCTCCCTGTGTATCCCTGCATAGCACAGATTGGCACTTGTTTCTAGGGACCTCTGAGAATCAAAAACTCCTTCCTTCAGGACAGTCATTTCCATATCTGTGTATCTCAATATATCTGATTAAAATAAATTTTGTGTCCATTTTAAATCAGCCATGAGGAATGGGAGTTGGTGGATAAATACAGCAGCTTCCCCACCCCTCAGCTGCAGTAGCTTTGAAGAGCCTAGTGAGTTTGAGCCCCAGTTACCCTTTGTGGTAACCTGCTCAAAATGCACCATCTGTTGGCTTTTTCCCTTCCCTATCTCAGTTCCCACCCTCTTACCTGTGCTTCTTGGAAGCACCTTCTTAACAAATGCTTGTACCTGAATCCTTGACTTAGGCTCTGCTTCTAGCAGGACTTAAATGAAGATATTTTCAAAGAATAAGAACAGCATAGAGGTCAGTGGGTAAAGGAAGGTGAAGATTTGTGTGCATGCTATGATGGTAAAGGAATCAGGACAGTGAAGTGTTCAGGGGATGCACAAGTCAGCCACTGGAGGAGAAGAGGAACCCAGCAAAAGGCCCATGACACATGGAAACTTGAGACAGAAGTCGCCTTGTGGATTACAGGGAAAAGGACGGAATATTCTACAAATGGTGTTTACAATTGATTATCCATATGCAAAGTAAATGCAACTAGCTCCCTGGTTCACATCATATCAAAAATAAAAGCCAGTTGATTAAATATCTAGTTGTGAAAGGCAACACTTTGAAAATGGGCCGGGTGCAGTGGCTCACGCCTGTAATCCCAGCACTTTGGGAGGCCGAGGTGGGCAGATCATGAGGTCAGGAGTTGAGAACAGCCTGGCCAATATGGTGAAACGCCACCTCTACTAAAAATACAAAAATTAGCTGGGCATGGTGGTGTGTACCTGTAGTCCCAGCTACTCAGGAATGTGAGGTGGGAGAATTTCTTGAAGCTGGGAGTGGAGGTTGCAGTGAGCTGAGATCATGCCACTGCACTACATCCTGGGTGACAGAGTGAGACTCTGTCTCAAGGAAAAAAAGAAAAAAACAATAAAACAAAACTTTGAAAGCATTTAGAAGGAAACATAGGGGGATATCATTATCATTATGATTGTGGCAGTGTCTTATTTTGGGCTGCTCTAACAAAGTGCCATAGACTGGGTGGCTGAAACAACAAACACTCATTTCTCCCAGTTCTGGACGCTAGATGTCCAAGATCAGGGCGTCAGCATGGTTGGTTCTTGAGGGCCTACCTCCTGGTTCACAGAGGGCCATCTTCTTGTATCCTCACATGGCAGAGAGCAAGAAAGACAGGAAGCAACTCGGTATGCGCCCCCCCCTTTTTTTTTCCAAGGTTGAGTCTGACTCTGCTACCCAGGTTGGGGTGCAATGGTGTGAACCCAGCTCACTGCAACCTCTGCCTCCCAGGTTCAAGTAGTTCTCCTTCCTCAGCCTCTTGAGTAACTGGGATTACAAGCACCTGCCATGATGCCCAGGTAATTTTTGTATTTTAGTAGAGAAGGGGTTTCACCATATTGGCCAGGTTGGTCTTGAATTCCTGATCTCGTGATCTGCCTGCCTTGGCCTCCCAAAGTGGTTGGATTACAGGCGTGAGCCACATCAACCAGCCTGATTCTTTTTTTTTTTTTTTTTTAATTTAAAATTTTACTTTAAGTTCCTTGATACAAGTATAGAACATGTAGTTTGGTTACATGGGGGATATGCGTGCCATGGTGGTTTGCTGCACCTATCAACCTGTCATCTAGGTTTTAAGTCCCGCATGCATTAGCTATTTGTCCTAATGATTCTTTAAAAATTCTCTGAATACTGGCAGTTGGCTCAAGCCTACTAGATTTAGGACCTGAGTGAGGCTGGGGGTGGGCCTGTACCTTTATTTTTAAATTTATTTAATTTATTCCATTTTTTAAAGTGATAGGGTCTTGCTCTGCCACCAAGGCTGGAGTGCAAGTGGCATGATCATAGCTCACTGCAGACTTGAACTGCTGGGCTCAAGTGAGCCTCCCTCTTCAGCTTCCAAAGCATTGGGATTACAGGTGGGAGCCACTGTTCCTGGCCCTAGGCCTGTATCTATTGTCCTGTGGACTGTGGACGTCAGCCACTCACTCCCGGGTGCTGGGATGGGGTTTAATTTCCAGTGACTGGCCCAGAGCCTGCCCATAGGAAGATCTCAAGGGAGGCTGTTGAAGGAACAGCATGCAACTTGCCCACCCACACACATTCACACAGACGTGGGTGGGGGTTTGAGGAGGTGGGGGGGTTGTGTGGATTAGCTTCAGGCACAGCTGTCTGGTTTCCTATGGGATGTGACCACATAAAGGTCGCAAGTTCGGATAATATTCTTTCTTTGAATATTTTTTCCCAGTGGCCAATATTTGATTCTGGTGTATTATGGCTAAAAGGTAGGCACCGGAACAAAATAAAGAGAAGAAGTATTTGGAATAAATGATCCAGTCACAATGAATCAATTTGCCATTAGAACATATTTTTACAAAGTCACTCTTTTAAAAATATTTAGTACCATGAATTGAAACAGAGTCTGTAAGGTTACTTTTTTTTTCCTGGTCTAAGATGAACAGCATTTTAGAGAAGGAACCCAGGACATAACCACAGCACAAGAAAAAAATAAGATAAATAAGTTTACATATATGTCAAGCCCATACTCATTGAGTGAGGAGTTAGCTCCGAATTCTTGATGGTTGAGTGTCTACATCAATTATTTGGAATTCTTTTGCAAAGGAGATTTCTATTCAACTCCATTTGCTTATTCACCAACATATACAAATACAGACACCTAGATAATTACTTGAAGCGTTAGTTGGTATTAAACACTCCAGCATGATGTTGCACAATTCATTCCTGTGTTGGTCACTGGTAGCTCTTTTTATTGGCTCCAATTTATCTTTGACATATTTCAATTTTTTTTTTAGTATTTACTTACTTTCTGATACTTCAAAATTATCCTGGCTCATATATTGACTGTCCTAGTTCTAGTATCAGACATTTCTTCAAAGAGCCTGGTTTCTTTCAGCATGGTAGGAAAACTTACATCTGGCTGCTGAATGAGCACATTGTGTCTTGTCCCTCGTTGGTAATGCTAGGAAGTATATGTGTGTATGTCTCCTACCTATACACACCCAATTCAAAGGTTTTGATGTGGAACTGTATGTATCTCTATTAAACGAAACATAAGTTTGTGTTGATGTCTTCACCTCTGATCTACTATCACATGAATCTTTCTACCGTTTTCCCCTTGCTAATTTGTAACCTCTCACTTCAGCAGTGATAGACCTGGTTCCTACCATCAGCCACTTATGTAACTCAGTGTTTCACTCCAGTTACAGATACTGTAGTTTTACAGTTGTTCACAATTACCCCTCTTGGAAAGAACTTTATAAAATGGAATCCAATGATGAAGTATAGTTCATTTGCCTTCAGCCTACAGATTCTCTGTTTCCAAAGAGACTTAGGTCAGCACCATTTTCCCTACACCTTCAGTGAGTTTTTTCCCACATTTGTGCCTCCATTTTGTGCTTCCATAACAGAATGCCTGAGGCAGGGTAATTTGTAGGTAAAAAAGGTTCATTTGGCTCACAATACTGGTGGCTGAAATGTCTGAGATTGGGCAGTTGCATCTGGTGGGACCTCAGTCTTTTTCACCTCATGGTGGAAAGTGGAAGGGGAGTAAGGGGTGCACCAGAGATCACAGCAAGAGGGAAAGTAAGAGGGAAGACAAGGAAGCCAGACTTCTTTACTATCTACTCTTGCAGGAATTAATCCATTCCTGTGAGAGCAGACAGAACTCACCCCCATGGGGGGGCATTAATCTATTCATGAGGGATCGATCTCCATAATCCAAACACCTTCCACTAGACCCCACCTCCACACACTGCCACATCGGGGGTCAAATTTCAACATGAGTTTTTGCAGGGAGAAACCACATCCAAAGTATATTAATTTGTAGCATAGTTAAATTATTTTTCAAACGATGTATTCTGTGCTAGGATACTCCATATCCTGAATAACATTATTTAATTAGAATAGTTTGATTTACCCATTTAGTTGTAAAGTTCTGCGTG
This sequence comes from Callithrix jacchus, assembly GCF_049354715.1. Taxonomy (NCBI): domain Eukaryota; kingdom Metazoa; phylum Chordata; class Mammalia; order Primates; family Cebidae; genus Callithrix; species Callithrix jacchus. The sequence goes on from NC_133513.1 coordinate 70,829,800, forward strand.
TTTTGACAAATGCATAGTGGCAGGTATCTACTGTTAAAGTATCATATCGAATGCTTCAGACTTCCACCCATGCAGCCAAAGTCTTCCCAAGTGTGTAGTTTCGCTTCTCCAGAATCTCATTAAATGAGGTCACACTGTGTGGATTCTCCTGAGACTGTCTTCTTCCACTTAGCAACATGCATGAAAGATTCATTCATGACTTTGTAGTTGATAGCTTGTTCCTTTCTATGGCTAAATAGTATTCCATTGCATGAATGTATCACAACTTCGTTATGCATTCTGGGGAGCAAAACCTCCCTCTTCTGTCTTTGTTCTGGGGTTGGAGGACTTCAAATTATGTGATAGATACATTAGTAGGGGAAACAATACTTGGCTTCTTGTTCCACAAGTATCATTGTGGGATAAAATTCATCAGATGGCAGGATCCAGTTTACAAAAAGGTAAAAATAGCCCAAAGATAAGAAACAAGGCTAGAATCTGATAGACCTAAAGGGCTATAGTTTTCTTATTTAAAAAAATTTTTGAGACAGGGTCTGGCTCTGTCGCTGAGGCTGGAGTGCAATGGTGTAGGCTCAGCTCTCTTCACCCTCTATCTCCTGGGTACAAGCAAGCCTCCTTCCTCAGCCTCATGATTAGCTGTGACTACAGGCACTACCATCATGTCCAGCTAATTTTTGTATTTTTAGTAGAAATGGGATTTCGCCATGTTGCCCATGCTGGTCTTGAACTCCTGGCCTCCCAAAGTGCTGGAATTATAGGCATGTGCCACCATGTCCAGCCGAATTATAGTTTTCTATTGAAACATAAAATTTCTCTCTGTAGTAACCATCATTTTTGATCATAGATAATCAAAGTCAGATTATTCTTGTTTTATAAATATGTCTAGTTTTGTTAGATTTTGCCCGATTATGTAAGTGCAGCAAGAACAAGAGCTGACTACATAGGTGCTTTCAAGCTTCTTTGCTGGAAGTTTTCATACAGAATCTCAGATTGGACTTTTAAAGGCCTTATTGAGGCTAAAAACCAAGCCCAGAACATACTGTCAAATTTCAGCAGCAGTCCTTATAGCTTTGGGTGAATTCCTCTCTTTGTGGGGCCCTCAAACTGTCCCCAAAACCTGGGCCTACAAGAAAATGACCTTCCTTACTAACCTGTAAGGCTGTGAACCCAGTAATCTAGGCATCAGGCTGGCTTTTCTCAGAGTGCTTTGTAAGGACGGGCTCCGTAAAAGTCAACCTTGCTCCTTAACGTTGCTGGTCAGAACTGATCTTAGGCACACGATTCCTAAATATGAGATTCCAGGAAAAGCCTTGATAATATAACCAAAGTTTCCAATTACGTCCTGTTCTAAGGTGAACAGATTCTCATTGGACTTCTGCTAACAACTATATTGCATGAAAATAAGAGTATTCAGTAAGAATTTCAAAATTCTGGAGAAATCAGTTAGGGAAAAAAGATAAATGATTTATTTCTATTTACAAGAGTGTAATCTACTAAATTGTTGTGAGTTATAGTTAGCTTAAGATAAAGAGATTTCTTAAATCCAGAAACTATAACAAAGAAGCAGCCATGCTCAAAAAACTCTATAAAATTATAATCAATTTTCATCAGTTTATTCAGTGCCATGTAATCAATTCCAGTCTTGATGAATCTTGGGTTAGCAGTGTCATGAACCCAGCAGTTTCTCAACTAGACTTCTGGAGAGCTTCGCTGAGTCAAGTGTATGGTCTTAAAGTTATTTAAGCAATATCATCAGAAGCCTGTAACCAGAGTACCTGTCATAGTGTTTTCTGTGAGTCTCACCTGTAGCTGATTGCAGGAGCGTTCAGGAAGGCATCAGGGCTAGATAATATCTAAATGACAAAGAGCATGAAATGGCTCTGACCAAAGATCTGATTAGAGTTCATTATACCACAACTGACAAGGATATTCAATTTTGTCTGTGGCATACAACATTTAAAATAATAATTGAAATTATGACTCATAACACTATTTCGGCACATAGCATGGATTAAGGAAGACATTGACAAATTTCCAGAAATTTTACATAATTTCTGAAATCATAACATTACCCATATAAATATAACCCAGGGAAGGTTAGGTATCTCTTTTCATTTGTATATTTTGTATAGTTTTTCTTATAAAAATACAACCTACTTTACTTGCAAAACTTGCCCTACTTTTCTTGCACACTTTGCATAGAGTTGTTTCTAGTTATTCTATTATTTCTTGTAATTTTATTTATATATAATGATTATATTTTAACACTTAGTAATCTTTATTTTCCAGAGGAAACTAGAAAGTAGACAATTTTAAATTGGCATATATTAACATTCTATAGTGGATTAGAAAATATATGAGTATATGATCTCCCAACATCTAGGGGGATGTGTTTCCTCATAGTACAGTTTCCCAGTGTGGTAGACAAAAAACATGTTTATTAACAGGCCAAAATATCTTTTTTTGTTTTTTTTTTTTGAGACGGAGTTTCGCTCTTGTTACCCAGGCTGGAGTGCAATGGCGTAATCTTGGGTCACTGCAACCTCTTCCTCCTGGGTTCAGGCAATTCTCCTGCCTCAGCCATCCGAGTAGCTGGGATTACAGGCACATGCCACCATGCCCAGCTAATTTTTTGTATTTTTAGTAGAGACGGGGTTTCACCATCTTGACCAGGATGGTCTCGATCTCTTGACCTCATGATCCACCCGCCTCGGCCTCCCAAAGTGCTGGGATTACAGGCTTGAGCCACCGTACCTGGCTCAAAATATCTTTAGTCTCTCCATAAAAATAGGGGCCAAAAGTATATAAAGTTAAATTAGTTGCGTTCAGTAATTAATGTTTTAGTATAGTATCTTATTTATAAATGATTTAGATGTTTAATGCAAATCTTTTAGTTAGCTTAACTTTAAGGTTAAAAATTACCAAAAGCATTTTGGAAACCATTACTAGGCAGATTTACTGTAAAAAATTATTATTGAAATAATGTTTTTTATAAGAATAACAACTTAATTAGAATCAAATCTATAAGCTTTAAGATTTTAAGTATCTAGTAAGCATAATATTAGCTTATTTGACTAGAACTCAAGCAGAATAGAAATTTATGTTTGTTTTATATTCAGTAGTGGTAGCTCTGAAGACATAGCTGTTTTATTACACCAAAAAATTAAATTGATCTTATTTAACTATGTTTTATCTAAATTGTGTTAACTGGAAAAACATATGTTTCAGTTCCTACATTTCTAGGAGTTTGGGGAATATTTTTTTATAAAGGCTTATTTTTTTTTCCAAGCTAAGTTAGAATAGCGCACTTTTAGAGGATTTGATAAATTAATTTTGCATTGCTATCTGGAGTTAAGAAAATATCACATATACATAACATACATCAATAGGCATAAAACACAGATAGAGATCTCATAGCTTTTAGCCTAAAATTTGAGCCATAAATCAGGCATACATATTCTCATGGTTAATTTTAGACATCTGCTTGATTGGATTAAGAGATACATAGCTGGTAAAGCACAATTTCAACATTTCTATTCATTTGATTACAAGTTCTAGGCCTCTAAAATAATTAACAAAATGAAAATTTCTAGGACTTCTGTGGGAGAGTATGGAAGGTCTTTTGAACTTTGTAACACTATCAACTGAAGAATGATGAGGTTCATAAATTTGGAAAGCAGAGATTTCTTTATTTTTATTTATTTATTTTGAGAAGGTGTTTCACTCTTGTTGCCCAGGCTGGAGTAAAATGGTGTGATCTTGGCTCACTGCAACCTCCATTTCCAGGGTTCAAGCAATTCTCCTGCCTCAGCTTCCCAATTAGCTGGGATTACAGATGTCCACCACCATGCTCGGCTAATTTTTTGTATTTTTGGTAGAGACAGGGTTTCACCATGTTGGCCAGGCTGGTCTCAAACTCCTGAACTCAGGTGATCCACCCATCTTGGCTTCTCAAATTGCTGAGATTACAGGCATGAACCACTGCACCCAGTGAGAGATTTACTTCCTATAAAGTGTTGCAGCCTGCAGGGTAGTCCTTCTAACAGGCTGGGAAGCATAGACTCCAGCCAGAAGCCAGACGCAGACACTTAGAGGGAGAATAAAGGAAATAGTAATTTTTGCTAAGTGGCATTGCCAAATACACATATTTAATAAGCTCTAGGAGGAGTCATGAATATTTATGAAAGGAGAAAGTGTGCAATCGCAGTTGAGTTTCTTACTTCTTCATGGATCCCATGTTTCAAATAATGGCAGTGTTAGCATGATCCCAGGGTGAAGTTTTCAGCCCTCTGACATTAAAAGGTAAAGCAGAGGACATGAAAACTTGCTCTGTGCATCCTCTATATACTGGCCAGAACCTCTCTGTCATGGGTGGTCTCTTGTCAGGCAAGAAAGGAGAGGCAGCTTCAGGCAGTTGATTGATATCAGTGGTGGAGTCTTTTGAAAGGGCTGGTTTCTCTTAAATCCTTTGGTGAGGTGTCTGTTCAGACTTGTGTGCATCTTTAATTGGGCTGTTTTACTTAGTTTTAAGATTTTATTTTTGTATATTGAATACAAATTCTTTCTCAGACCTGTATTTTGTAAGTATTTTCTTTCAATATGTGGCTTGTCTTTTTATTCTCTTAAAAAGGTCTTTTCCAGAGTATACACTTTTAATATTTAAAAATTCACTTAATTCTGTTCTGTGTGTATTGACACTTTGTGTTGTTTGTTAAAATTCATTACTGAACCCAAGGGCACATAGCTTTCATTCTATGTTTTCTTCAAGAAATTGGATAGTTTTGCATTTTTAGTGTAAGAATGATTTTGAGTGATTATTTTTATAAGTTGTAAAGTTTTCATCTACATGCCTTTCATTTCCTGTGGTTTCCAATGAATCGTTCCTTCCCTACTTTTGGGAAAGACACAGGATAGTGGGCTCTGTTAGAATAGGTAGATAGCTAGACATAAACATGATGGGAAGGCTCACCTGGAGGGACCATCAAAAATTTATGTATTAGTAGCATCTTTAATGCTGGAGTGGATGGGCACTTGTCAGTTGTGGGTAGGAGGAAGAAGAGGTACCTATGCAGAAAGAAACACTAGAACTTCTCTTAGGATGCCCCAATCATCATTCACTCTACAGTTAAAATGTCGGAAAATTGCTAGCTGCATGCTGATAGGAAGAATAAAGGGGACATTCTTAAGAGAAACCTGGCACCATAAATACAGATTGGGGCAGAGAAGGACATTCAAAAGAGACAGGCAGGCACAGAAGGTACAGACGTGACCACTGTAGGGCCTACCTGGGAGGTAGGAAGAAGCCAGTCCCAACAATGGATTTGGATTCATCACCACACATGTGCCTTCACCAACAGTGAGGAGGTCCCGCAAGCCAAAGAGGGGCAAGTCAGGGAGCTAAGGTAGGAGCAGAAAAACCAGACAGAGGAAACAGGTGGAGACTTGAGACAGAGGCAGGAATGTGAAGAAGTCCAAAATAAAATTCCCTGCACAGGACTCTTGGGCTGTTTTCCTGCACGATCAGCCTGCTCCTCCCTTGGGCCCTACCTATTTTTTCTACTATAAACTCTCTACACTGTATTTATTTTCTATGAAGTTATCTGTCATCTTTATACTGCCTCTTGGTGAAAATCTTTCTTCCAAGTTAGACAAGAACTGGGACATCAGCTTTTTCCAGTCATAGCCCCATTTCAGTTTGTATTTCCAGAGCTGTGGGTGCTGAATAACTGGCGCTCTGACTTTAAGTGGTGCAGAAAGAGGCCACTGGGGGCGCCAGCCATCACAATGGAAGCAAGAGGGCCCTGCAGTGTCCCAGCTGCTTGCAGGGGGCGTGCTGCCACAACACTGAGCAAGAGGGTTCTGTAGTGTCCCCAGCTGCTAGCAGGGAATGTGCTGCCAATACACTGTGAGCAACAGGACCCTACAGTTCCCCAAGCAGCCAGCAGGGAGCGTGCCACCACTACACTATGAGCAAGATGGCCCTGCAGTGTCCCAGTTGCTAGCAGGGGCTGTGCCACCACTACACTGTGAGCCAGAGGGCTCTACAGTGCCCTGAGCAGCCAACAGGGGGTACACAGGCACCACACCATGAGCAAGAGGACCCTGCAGTTCTCTGGTTGCCAGCATGGGGGTGCTGCCATGACACTACCAGGAAGAGGGTTTTGCAGTACCCCTAGCGGCCAGCAGGGGGCGTGCCACCACTACACCGCATTTAAGAGGTCCCAGCAGCACACGCATCACACTGTGAGCAAGAGGATGCTGCATTGCTCTGGTTGCCAGCAGGGTGCATTTTGCCACTACACTGTGAGCAAGAGGGTCCTGCAGTGCCCCAGCCACCAGCAGGGGGCGCCCAAGACCACCTTTTCAGATTCCTGAGGCTCCGCCTCTGGCGTGCATCACATCACAGTGGTCTGTAGAGTTGCATTCTCCTCAGTACAGACCTGGGGGGCACTGCGAGGGTGGAGCTGCGTCCTCCTCAGCACAGACCCTGGGGCGGGGGTCTTACCATAAGAGGGCCTCGCAGTGGTCCTAGCCACCAGAAGGGGGCGGGGGCACATCACAGTGAGCAAGAGGGCCCTGCACTGCTTGGCCACCAGCAGGGGGCACCCGAGTCCTCCTTTTCAGATGGCCGTTCACCGAATTGCATTCTCCTCAGTACAGACTTGGGGTCACCGTGAGAGCGGAGCTGCATTCTCCACAGCATAGACCTAAGTGGGCACAGCCTCGCTTTGGGACAACTCTCGGCTGCGTCCACAGTGAGTAAAATCCTTCCTGTTTGCAGCCTGACTGCTTAGGGTCAAAGAGTAGTAGGATCTCGGTATGGAAAACTGGACCCGAAAAGCCCCTCTGATCCTGCACACCGAAGTTCTCCTGACCGAAGGCCAGGTGGCTGCAGTGCGAGGTGCACACCGCAGCCTCAAAACACAATTAGAGCGTTCCTAAGGCAGATATGACATCCGAAATACGAGTACAACACCTGCAGTGCTCATGTAGAAAACACCTGTGATGCTAATGCAAGGCCTCAGTCCACAACTGTTACCATAAAATCCACACTGCCCATGCGGCCTGGCCAAAACAGCAGTTTGAATAATCAACACTGACATGTCAGTGCAAACGTAGAAACTAACATATAGTTAGGGCTTAGGGCGACAATTAGGGCTAGGGGTTAGGGTTAGAGCTGCAGGGTACCAGTTAGGGGTCACGATTTAGGGGTTAGAAGAATTTTAGGCTAAATAAATTTAAACAGTTTATTTGAGCAAAGGAATGATTCATGAATCACGCTTGAAGCACCAGAATGGAAAACAGGGCTTGGGGCTTCGAGCTCTTAGTGGTGGCAGCTAAGTGAGGTTTCTCCTTGGCTCCTGTTGTGGGGATGGTTCCCTCAGTGTCACTAGTCATACAGCCAACTGGTGGCTGGGCTTTTTTCATTGACTGGATAGTTTGTCAATGTTTTTAAGTCAGTTTAAATGCCTCCAAGTTCGGTTTCCATTTGTTTAGGCAAGACCTCAGGCTAACGGCTTCCTCCTTTTTGCTTTAACATGTCAAAAGCATAACTCATTTTCATTTTACTTTACTGACATTAATAGAAGTAAATTCACATTTTTGTTGTTATTCAGAAAGTCGGATTAATTGGCAACCTATTTGTGATGGTGCATAAAATAATGTCTGTTAGTCATTAGCATCTTAGATTAGATGAATTATGTTAACTCTATTAAGCTTTGTTGTTAATAACTCCCATAGGAGGAATTGAGTTTCTTTTTTTTTTTTTTCTCCTAAGCTTTAACCATTGAAAATACACTCAAGAAGCTGGGTGCGGTGGCTCAAGCCTGTAATCCCAGCACTTTGGGAGGCCGAGGCAGGGGGATCATGAGGTCAAGAGATTGAGACCATCCCGGTCAACATGGTGAAACCCCGTCTCTACTAAAAATACAAAAAATTAGCTGGGCATGGTGGCGCATGCCTGTAATCTCAGCTACTCAGGAGGCTGAGGCAGGAGAATTGCCTGAACTCAGGAGGTGGAGGCTGCGGTGAGTCGAGATCGCGCCATTGCACTCCAGCCTGGGTAACAAGAGCAAAACTCTGTCTGGAAAAAAAAGAAAAAGAAAATACACTCAAGCATCTCCTAACGATGTGGATACTTTTTGAGAAATTTGTCCTTGGCGATTTAATCTTTGTGCAAACGGCATAGAGTGTCCTTATAAAACCTAGATGGTGTAGCCCACTCCACACATAAGTTATATGGTATAGCCTATTGCTCCCAGGCTGCAAACCTGTATAGCACGTCTCTGTCCTGAATGCTCTAGTCAACGGTCACACCATGGTGACTGTGGATTGTTATTCCAAAATATCTGAGTCAGGTCTCAGTCAATTTAGAATGCTTCTTTTGCCAAGGTTAAGGACATGCCCATGACACAGCCTCAGGAGGTCCTGACAACATGGGCTCAAGGTGCTCAGGGTAGAGCTTGCTTTTATACATTTTAGAGAGACAGGGGACACCAATCAATATGTGTAAGATGTGCAGTGGTTTGGTCCAGTAAGGTGGAACAACTACAAGTAGGAAGTGGGGGTGCTTCTAAGTCAGAAGCAGATGAAACAAAAGCTTGCATTCTTTTGAATCCTTGATCAGCCTTCCAATAAGTACAATTTAACCTGGTTCAGTGAATCTGCATTTTTACATATACAGCAGGGCAGAGGAATGGCATAATCTTGGCCCACCACAACCTCCACCTCCTGAGTTCAAGCAATTGTCTTGCCTCAGTCTCCCAAGTAGCTGGGATTACAGGCATGCACCACCACGCCTGGGTAATTTTTGCATTTTTAGTAGAGATGGTCATCTACTGTGCCCAGCCTACTATAGGTATGTTTGCTTTGGTTGGGTATCTGTTCATATATTTAGCCAGTTTTAAAATCATGTATGTATTTTGTAAATATCCTCTCACATCTATTTTGTCTTTTTGTTCTCTGAATACAGTTTTTCACAGTAGACTATTTGGTTTTATAAAGTCTGTGTTATCAATATTTTCACGAATTGGCATTTGATGTGGTGTGTTAAAACAACACCAAATCCAACGTCACATAGATTTTCTTTTAGTTTTTTTATGGTCTCGCATTTCAAATTACAGTCTCTGGACTATTTTGAGTAGGTTTTTGTTTTTCTTATTTTGTGTATCTGTTCATTTCGTTCTACATGGCTCCAAAGTCTTCCATCACCATTTTTGGGAAGGATATGGCTACAGTGGGATTCATTTGGTTTGAATTTCCAAAATTATTACATGGAATAAACTGAACATTGACTTTTATAGGTATTTCAGGACAGCCAGGCGGGGGTGTATGTCTGCCGAGAAACTGAGCAAGAGTATCTGTGCTGCGCTCTGGCGCCACCAGAGGGCGCGTGAACCCACCCCTGACTAACTTCCCTCTGAGGTGCCAGAAGCAGCGAGGAGCTTCGACTTCCTCAGGGCAGCATGAGGGTCGTATCAACTAACTGTTGTTCACTGGTGAGTAAAAAGCTTTTCTTCCATGGCCCTGAGTACGGAGAAGAGCGTCTTTAGAGTATTCAGCAAAGGACGAAATTCATCTAGAAAAATGAAATCCCCAAATCCCACTGTTACGACTACATCATTGTCAGTGTCCCAGACAGTGGCTGCTAAGATGTTCTCACAGTGGACTCTAATATAATAATCACACCTGCCCTAACATTACTATGATGTCCATACCGTGCCCTAACACCAATATAATATCCACACCATAATCTAATGCTAATCTGATATCCACACTGTTGCTTCTAATACTAATGTAATACTATCCACACGGTGCCCTAATGCTAATGTAATATCTGCACTGTTCTCCAACACCAATATAATAAGTACACCATGCCCTAACACTAATATCCACACTGCGCTGTAACACTAATGTATCCACACAGCAGCCTCTAATACTAATAAATATAATAATATCTACTAAGTGGAGTCTGTTGACATTGAGGCTTTTATAAGAATTCATAGCTTTGGATGAAGCTTAGCTTCCATAGTGGATTTTGACGATGTCTCTGCTTTTCTGGCATAGTACTGATATGGTTGTTTTAAAAGGTAATTTACTTTTTAATAATGTCATACTTCTAGGAAACTTCCAGAAGCAGTGCAAAATATAACCTATCTCTTTTTTTAGATTCCCCAGCAATTATTGCTGTACCAGATTTGCAGTATCCCACAAAATACTCCAGTATATGTTACCCAAAGCATGGACACTCTCCCAGGTTACCACCACATAACCCCTAGATCAGGAATACAGCACAGTTCCTACGTGATAATTCAGTTCACAAACTCATTTCACTTTTACCTCCTGCCCTACTTGGGAGTATAATGCGTTTTTTCATTCAGATCCAGTTTTCCTGGCACTGTTACCAAGACTTTCCTGCATATTTATGATCTTGACACATTTAAAGAGCATACAAGTTTTAATTTGAACACTGGTTTTCAGGTCTTTGGGGTATATACCTAGGAATGGAATCACTGAGTCATACGGTAAATCTATTTGTAACTGTTTGAAGAAACTCCAAATTATTTGAAACATATGCTGCACCATTTCATATTGTCACAAGCAGTGTTTAATAGTTAAGTTTCTGCACATCTTTGTCAACACTTTTTTTTTTATAGCTATTCTAGGGTGAGTTAAGGGGTATCTCTTTAGGGTTTGAATTATGACTAATGATGTTAAGCATCTTTCAAGTGCTTGCTGGTGAAGTGTGTATTGAAGTTCTTCGTTAGTTTTTATATTGGATTTTCTTTGTTATTGAGTTGTTAAAGTTATTTATACATTCTGGATAACAGACACTTATGAGGTATCTAATGTGTGGATTTTTTTCCATTCTGTGGGTTACTGGAACATAATAAGAATTTGTGTGCGGTCTCTTCCACAGTGTCCTGAGGCAGAGGGCTAAGCCTTTGAAATGTTTGAAGTGATGTGTCTTTTGTATGCTAGTGAGATGACTGATGACTGGGGGCACCTGGGCAGCCTCAGTGGGGCTGGTTGCCAAATAAACCAACTTTGTCTTTAGAGGATTTGAAATTTCCGTCTCCCTCCCATCTCTGTGAAAAGTAGATGTGCTGATGGTTGAGTTGAATACCTAAAGGCGCTGTTGTAACCAATCTGCTTGTATAATAAAGGACGGGGTTGGGAGAGTATCTGTGTTGCTGAACATGGGGAGATGCTGGGAGGATCATATCTGGAGAGGACATGGGAGGCCCGCACGCCTTCCACACACCTGACAGTGGGCATCTCTTCATCTGGCTGTTCGTTTGTAGCCTTTAAAATATCCTTGGTAATAAGTCAGCAGTAGTAAGTACAGTTTTCATGGGTTCTGTAATGTGCTGTAGCAAATTGCTGAACCAAATAAGGGTGTTGTGGGAGCCTCCAATCTGCAGCCAAGCCGACAGAAGTTAACCTGGGAACCTACTGTTTGTGATTGGCATGTGAATTGGTTACAGTCTTGTAACTGAGTACTCTTACTTTCTTAAAGAAGAAATGTATTACTTTTACCTTTTTACTTTTCTCACACTTCCTACTTAGCTTTTTAGGAATGCAATTATAGGCTTTACCTTCTCTCCATCAGACACTTCCTACACTGCAAGCTTTTTAAACTGTGTGTTTACTTATAAGTTCCAGAGACCGAAAGTTGAAACAAACTAGGGACCTCCAGAACTCTCCCCTACCAGGAGATTGCCAGGATACAACAGTCCATTTACAGCCTAGCTCTGCCAATGGGGGTACTGGCAAGACCATCTAATGGATAAAACATCAGAGCAAGTCCCATAGACCCTGCATCTCCTCACCCTATCCCCTTCATGCCATTCTGCCAAGTCCCCCTTTCAAAGCGCCTGCTTTCTGCCCTGAAAGTGGATCCTGTTCCCTTAAGTCAGGAGCCTATACATTCCTTCAGCAAAGATCTGGCATAAAGTCACTTTTTAAATTATCATCGTGTTTACCATCCTCTCATGTGTTGCAAGCAATAAGCTGCATGACCTGTTTCCTAGGACTGAGCCCTTAGCCTGTGGGGTCTGATGCTTTCTCCTGGTAGTGTCAGACTGGATTGCACTGTAGGACACCCAGCTGGTATCCAGGATTTGGTCCGTGTGGGGAAAAAACCCATGCATCTGGTAACAGAAGTGTTCTGTGTTGAGTGTTGAGAATGTACTAGGAGAAGGTAGTTGTTTTTCCTTTTCTACAATTTTGTCTTTCAACTTTTTTCATCATGTCTTCCGAGGCATAAAGTTTTGAATTTTGGGGAAATCATCTTACCTATTTTTCCTTTTGTGGTTTGTGCTTTTGGTGTCAGATCTGAGAAACCATTGCTACATCCAAGGTCATGAAGGTTTAACTGTGTGTTTTCTTCTAGAGTTTTTAGTTTTCCCATATTTAGGTCTTTGGTCCATTTTAAGTTAATTTGTTAATGTGACATGAGGTAAGGATACAATTTCGTGTCCCTTTATGTGGATAGCAAGTCGCCTTACATCACTTGTTGAGGACAGCATTCTTTCCCAAGTTTAATGGTTGTGGATCTTGTGTAAAATCATTTGAGCATAGAGGTTCTGTTTTATGTCTGGACTCGCAATCTAATTCAATTCATCTTTCTGTTTATTCTTGTGCCAGTATGATGCTGTTTTGATTATGGTTATTTTGTAATAAGATTTGAAATTGGGATGTGTGAACCTCCAAATTTGGAGTTATTTTTCTGGATTGGTTTGGCCATTCAGGGTGAATTAAAATTCTATATGAATATTGGGATTAGCTTTCCCATTTCTGTCCCAAGGCCTTTGGAATTTTTGTAGGAATAACATTGAATCTGTAGTTTGCTTTGTGTAGTTTGGCAAAATTGACAAATACCATCTTCAAATCCATGAACATAACATATTTTTACATTGATTTGGGCTTTGTTTAATTTCCTTAAGCAAGATTTTATAATTTTTCCCATCTAAGTCTTGCCCTCTGATTACATTTATGCCTTATTATTGTTATTGGTCTTATTTAAAGGGAAATTCTTATAATTTCCTTTTCAGATTATTCACTGCTAGTGTATACATATAAAATGGATTTTTCTGCCAGGCACGGTGGCTCACACCTGTAATCCCAGCATTTTGGGAAGCCAAGGCAGGCAGATCACCTGAGGTCAGGAGTATGAGACCAGCCTGGGCAACATGACAAAACCCATCTCTACTAAAAATACAAAAATTACCTGGGTGTGGTGGTGCATGCCTGTAATCCCAGCTACTCAGGAGGCTGAAGTGGGAGAATTACTTGAAACTGGGAGGTGGAGGTTGCAGTGAACCAATATCATGCCATTGTACTCCAGCCTGAGTGAAAGAATAAAACTCCATCTCAAAAAGAAATAATAATAATAATAAAAATAAAATAAAATGTATTTTTGTATTGGTATTGTGTTTGTAAGTTTACCCAATTTGTTTACTATCTCTAATGATTTTTTAAAACATTCCTTAGGAATTTCTCACATGAGATCAGGTGATAATTGATCCTCGGATAGTTGTTATTTTATTTTCTTGCATAATTGCCCTACCTGTATCTTCCAATATACTATTGAATACAAGAGTGAAAGTAGGTATCTGGGCCTTGTTATTCTATTAGGAATAAACCTTTCAGTGATGACAATTGGGTATGTTTACTGTTGGTTTTACAAAATTGCTTTTGATCATGTTTAAGAAATGTCCTTCTGTTTCTAGGTTTGTGGGTGTTTTTTATCGTGACATGGTGTTGAACTTTGTCAGAAGCCCTTTCTGCATCAGTTGAGAGAATTATAGAGTGTTTTCCATTCATTCTAATAATACAGTGTGCTACCTGGATGGCGTTAGTGTGTGGAACAAGCGTTGATTTTCTGGGATAAAGAAATCATGTTCGTGGTGCTTGATCCTTTCCAAATGCTATTGGTTTAAATTTACTATTATTTTGTTGAGGATTACTAAGTCAGCATTTCTGAGGTTATAAATCTGTAGATTTCAGTCCTTGAAATGGCATGACACTGTGTAGGATGGATCAGGTTGGGATTGGGTGTAGACTGCGGTTAGTATTTACAGAGTTAGTGTGCAAGGATATTACACAATCAGGACATAGGGCTTTACAGGCTAAGAGTTTACCAATTAAAGATGATGGTATAGGGGCTCCAAGATAGGAGGTTCAGGTTGGTGGTTGAGAGCTCCATAGTAGAGATTAGAGGGAGAGATTAGGCTGACAAATAGGGTCAGGTTGACAGGTCAGAATTATAGTGAAGGGTTAGGGTGTAAATTTTAGTGAGATTTTGGTTTGGGATTATGTACATGTTAGAGTAGGTTTAGTTTAAGGTAAGAATTAGAGTGGGTAAAAGTAACATTATAGTTCATGATTGAGGGTTAAACTTAGGTTAGATTTAGAGTCAAGGGTAATGGAAGTAAGGTTAGGGTTAGGGATTAGGATTCAGGGTTAGCATTAATGTTTACAGTTTAGAGTAGGAATTAGGGTTAGCGTTTAGGGCAGTGGTTAGGGTAAGTTTAGGGTTTTAGGGTTAGGGTTAGGTTTAGAAATAGGGTTGGAGGTAGGGTTGGTTGGTTTAGGGTTAGGTGTTAGGGTTGGGATTACAGGTTAGGGCTAGTGTGAGGCTTAGGGTTAGGGGCTAGGGTTAGGATTAGGGCTAGAGTTAGGGTTAGAGTTAGGCCTACAGCAAAGCTTAGCATTAGGGTTAGGGTTAGGGCTAGGGTTATGTTTAAGGTTAGGGTTTAGGGGTTGGGGTTAGAGGGTCAGTGGTAGGGTTAGGGTTCAGCACAGGGTTAGGTTTAGGGTTTGTGGTTAGTCTTAAAGTTAGGGGTTATGGGTTAGGGCTAGAATTAGGGTTAGGGTTAGGGATATTAGACCTGGAGTCAAAGGAGATTATTTTGGAACTTCATAATTTGACTTTTCTATTGGATTTCTATCTTGAATGGGATCTGTAACCCCTTTATTTCTCTCATTTGGAACACCTGTATTTTCTCAATGCCTGCATCCCCATTGTATCTAGGAAGTAATTAGCTTGCTTTTGATTTTACAGCTTCATAGGTGGAAGGCCCTTGCCTTTTCACAGATGAGACTATGGACTGTAGACTTTTGAGTTAATGTTGAAAGAAGACTTGTGGGACTGTTGGGAAGGCATGATCGGTTTTGAAATGTGAGGACATAGGATTTGAGGGGTCAGAGTTAAAGACTCATAGGAATGTAGCTAAACATAAAAATTTTGCAAACCCATAATTTTTATGATGAAACAAATACATTTTATCATCTTCTATGTATGTTTTAATGTTTTTTTACCCAATGAAATGTGAGTCTTGTTATTTTGATCTTACTATAGCAATGGTTTTATAAACAAAGAAAAAATGAGTAATTCAGGATTGCAGAGATGGTAGCCTATTAAAAATAGTTTGGGTATTAAATTATTATGAAATAATTGTGTATTAAATAATTCTAAATCCAACAGTTGTGATTGAACAGATCTGTAGGCATATGTAAGTGTTTAGGTGAAAGTGACAACAGAAGCAGTTATGTTGAACATTTATGTCTGGAGGTAATCAATAGAGGAACTGGCTGTGGGCCTTCACCTCTGCATCACCTTTGCTTTGTTCTGTAGCTGAGTATCAAAAACAAAACAAAATCACCACTTATTTCTCAAAGAGAGAGAAAGAATATTTCCTTAAATTTAAGCATTTCTAAATTGCTACCTGATGGCCTCTGCGCTCTTGGAGGAGGCCAAGGCACAGCAGACCCTCAGGTGGGCGGGCAATGCACTTGACCCTGAGGCCATCAGGTACCCGGCCCCCCACCCACCTCTGGTGCCTGAGTCACCCCTGCAGCCTAGACGTGGCAATGGGAGCAGCAAGTGGCTGGACACCCCAGACCAGGCCCACACCTTCAGCAGCAGGAATCCTGAGTCTGGGCACCCAGGTGGCAAAGTCAGGCAGCCCCGCCAGCAGCCGCTCAGTCTCATCATGTGGATGCAGAGTGCCCAGCTCAGGGGCCCAGGATCCGGAGAGGTGTCCAAGAGGAGTGGACCCTCAGTCCAGATGGGCTGTGCACTCGGTAACCCTGATGCCACCCAAGGGAAGCTCCGCCATCCCCTGCTAGCACCGGAGCTGCACCTGCAAACTGCGCATCCGGCATGGGCAGCAGCGGGGACCGGTGGGGAAGGAGCAACCCCTGACTTTCCATGTGTCTCCCGCTCCCTGACACCTGCTAGGCAGTCCCCAGGGCCAGAGTCTCAGCGCTGAAGCCAGGCCATCCTCAGAGTCGCCCCAGCACTGCTGAGTGCCCATGCCAGACCCGATCTCCCTTTGAGGAGGAGTGGGGCAGCGGCAGGGTCAGACAGACCTCCCTCTACTCCCTTATGTAAGATATTTGTAAAGATTGATAATGTTCCATCAGGAACTCATGTTTGTGATATGAAATGCGTGCCTGCGATCCTGCACCTGTGGTCCTCCGGCAGCCTGGGCGAGCCCAGGAGAACCCGGAGCCCAGCGATGCCTGCCCCGAGCTGCAGCCCCACCTGCCTGTGAGTGCCTGGGAGCGGCTTCTGGGAGTCGGGTGGCCACCGTGGCGCAGGCGCGCTCCTAACAGCTTTTCGGAGCTTGCTGGGTTTGAGAGGTCGGAGGCTGCCGGTGTTGCTGCTGAAGGCTGTGGTGGACCCAGCTGGATCACGGATTCTGGGCTAGAACGCAGATCTGGGATCGCAGGTTGGGGGTTGGTGCCAGGTGGGGGTGGGAGGAGCTGCGGCTCAGGAGCTGGTTGTTGGGGATCCGAGAAGTCACCACCTTGAAAAAGTTCCTGGCTTCGGGAGCCAGGGGCCAAGGCAGAGCAGAACCTCAGGTCCTGGTCTCCATAGATCCCGTCTACCCTGCTTCCGGGCACCAAATGCGGGACGCGGAACCGCGGAAGATCCACAGGGCGGCTGTCAGGGGCGACGCCCGGGAGATGGAGCTGCCTGGCGCGCAGGAGCGGAGACCTGGACGCCCTGTACGAGCCGCACAGGTAGCCGGGCTCAGCCCGGGGTGGGAGGGTTCGCGAAGCCTGGCTTCCCCCCGGGATGGGGCCTTGGAGGGCGCCAGGTGGGAGCAGCAGAGCCAAATGAGTCTCAGCTGCTTTATCCCTCCTAATTCCCCGGCTGGAGCACTTGGTGGAGAATGTGAGTGATTTAACTCACAAAGTTAGGAATATACAGCGTTGTTATTTTTAACGTTCACGTTTAAAACTTGGTGTTTTATACATTACAGGAGGTCCCTACTGAGAGAACTCATTCCCCTATCAAAAATATCGGGAGTCATTTTCAGCAGGCGGAAATTTCTCAGATAAAACCGCCCGTTTTACATAGATCGGTTCTTTACTGAAGGGTCTTAGAGGGAAACTTGGAAGTGGGAGGTGAGTTTTGTGTTCTTGAATAAGAAGACACATTTTTCTCAAAGTGTGAGCTCTTTCTGTGTTTATCAATTTTACATAAACAGAATGAAAATATCAAGGTTTTAACATTTTTGCACGACACCTGCTGTCTTTTACTATTGTGATGACATTTTAAATAATTTTATAATGGACTGAAAAAACACTGGCTTCTCTAGATATTAAAATGTGCTATTAATTTCTATAATTAATTGTTTACTAACAGCTGAAAATACAGATAAATGCATGGAACAGAATAGGAAATCCAGAAACACTGAAATGATGTAAGATATATGTAAGGATATGAATAGGGAAGGATGAATTATTAATGAAAAAAATGCCTGCTCTTTGAAGAAAAGTAATGAAATTTTATGTCACAAACATGAGGGCCTGATGGAACACAGATTGAAACTTTTACCTATGCAAGTAAGAAAAGTGTCAGAAGAAAACACAAATGCTTATTTTACAGGTATATTTTATGTTGACAAAGGCCTTCCTAAGAATGACCTCAGAGGCAGGCATTCTGAAGGTTGATTTAGCAAACTAAAAATTGAAACTACCTGTGTATCAGGAAAAAAATGAGAAAGAAAACATACTTGAAAAGTATTTACTCTATTATATATATATTCAGATGAGAAGTGTGTTTTCATTTTACAGTGAATTCATTATATATCATGTGATATGTATACTACTGGTATGTATAGCATACATATTACATATATAATGTTATATGTATATCAGTTATATATACAAATTAGATGAAAAGTTACATATATACACATTAGATGAAAAGTGTATTTTCATTTTATAGGAAATTCTTTCAAATCAAATAAAAACTCTAATAAAAGTGAGCAAAGAACTTTTTTGCAGGTTTACAAGTTACTTATGTACATAGGAAAAAATCCTTTGCGTTTCTGGTATAAGAATATAAATTAACAGAGGAATGAAACTGTTTTCTGTCCACAATATGTGTGAGGATGTTTTGTACTGCTGCTTAAAGTTTAAGTAGCTGATAACTGTTTAAATAGACAATTTGGTGGTAAGTACTACATTTAAAAAATGTGTAAACTCAGGCCGGGCGCGGTGACTCAAACCTATAATCCCAGCACTTTGGGAGGTTGAGGCGGGTGGATCATGAGGTCAAGAGATTGAGACCATCCTGGTCAACATGGTGAAACCCTGTCTCTACTAAAAATACAAAAAATTAGCTGGGCATGGTGGTGCGTGCCTGTAATCCCAGCTACTCAGGAGGCTGAGGCAGGAGAATTGCCTGAACCCAGGAGGCAGAGGTTGCGGTGAGCCGAGATCACACCATTGCACTCCAGCCTAGGTAACAAGAGTGAAACTCCATCTCAAAAAAAAAAAAAAATGTGTATACTTTTTACCCATCAATTCCATTATACTAAAATACCCTTGGGAAGTAGAGATTTTTGCAGCACTTTTTTAAAAAAAAGAACAGATAGAATAAATTCTATAAATAAATTTCTGTTACAGCCATAGGATGGAATAATATGTGATGATTGAATGTGACAATAGATATAGAAGCATGTTGTTGTGTGAAGATGTATTTTGTTATAGCTGGCAAGGAAAAAAGAATCAGTTTAATTATACATACACACAAACATACTATGGTCTTGTATTAACAAAAAAATGTGTACAAAATATGGTAACATTTCTAATTTCTGTGCATTTGCATTTTAAGTAAAGTTTTTCTTATCTGTGATAGCTGCAGTGAGCATGTACAACACTTCTAGTACAAGTTTATTATTAATGGAAGAATTCTTGGGAAGAGAAATATAAATCTTGCCCAGATAAAAATCTCTCACTTTCTATTTTTTAACATCATTATTATTGTGCGTTATCTTTGAACTTTTAGCCTCTTCAGAAATAGAAAGGGAATGTTTTTATCTGTCTCCAGATTTTATGTATATATTTTATTATGTACATATATTTTTCTTACATGTAGATTTATCTCATATATGCAAATGATGATAGATTAATCATTTCATTTTACTTGTATTCTTTGAAAATAAAAATAACAAATATAAATGATTACTATTGCAAAAACACTACTTTTTAGGAGTTTATTTAAAAATATTGAACTCCCCATCTGTATTTATCTATTCTTTCATTCAGTTTATTCATCAAACATAACCTGAGTCCCTATTATGTAGCAGACATGTTCTACTATCTCTCAGACCCTTCTATGCTTAAAAACTTCTTGTTTACCTGCCCTGTATGTACAAGTTGGGAGATTTGAAATGGACTTAATTTCATTTAAACTTTATCTCCCATCTTTCAAACAAAAGAATTTCTGAAGCTAGAAAATAGTAGAAGATAACCTTTAACTGCCCTTTCAAAAGTTTATCAGTCTTAAACACTAAAATTAATCATGGGAAAGTCTAATTTGCATATATTCTCTAAATATAATTATTGAATTAAATGATCCATACCTATTCATTTGAATCATGAGTTTCCTTTGGCTTCAAGTTGTTTGAAAAATCCAAGAATTTGTTTAAAACATGAGTTACTGTTATTTCAGTGTTTTTTCCCCCTAGTTCCTTTAAAAACTGAAATGTATTTAAGTTCCAGTTATATCCATAGAACTGCCCTAGACCTGCTGAATGTACCATATGCTACTTGACATAAGGACTCTTGGATTGTGTGATGCCCCATTATTATATATTTCAATAAAATAATTTAAAAAATGCTACCAATTATAATTGTAATAAATCATGAATTATAAGTGATATTCAAATATCAGAGGTGTTAAAATGTGACCTATTCTTTAAGTCATCCTACAAAGTAGGTCTAATTGTATTATTTTACTTAACTAAATTTTTTTGTTAAGTGGTAGTAATAGAAACAATCCCAGAACTCTGGGAGGCTGAGGTGGGAGGATTGCTTGATGCCAGGAGTTTGAGATCAGCCTGAACCACAAAATGAGATTCTTGCTCTATATAAAATCTTAAATTAGTAGCTGGGCATGCTGGTGCACTCTGTAGTCCCAGCTACTCAGGAGGCAGGATATGGAGGATCGCTTAAGCCCAGGAGTTCCATGCTACAGTGGGGTATGATTATACCATTGCACTCTAGCCTGGGCAAAAGAGTGAGACCTTATCTCAAAAAAACAAAATCTAACAATTTTGAGTTGTTGCTGTAGGAACTATTTTAAATACTTAACATAGTTTCTCATTTAAGCATCATGATGTCCTATGATATAGCTATTGTTTTTATTAATGAGGAAGTTGAGGTACAGAAAGGCTAAGTAATAGCTGGTAAATGGCAGAGTTTAAAGTAGGGCTGAAATCCTAGTTGAACTGAATCAAAAGACCAAGCTCTTTCTATTCAGATAGGCTGCTGTTTTCATTAAGGTTCATTAAGCAATAAGAGCTAAAAAGTATTGTACTTTCTTCAAGAAAAATAAGGAAGAGGGAAAACATGCTATTCAATGTTTATAATTATGTGAATGACTGTGTTTAGAGACATTGCACTACAGTTTCCTAAAAGGTCCTCCTACTCTTGTACTACTGCTCTACATTTGGCCTGTGCCGGTGGCTGTGTGGAAGTGGTCACTCTCCTAGTGAACAGAAATGCCAGGTTGACATTTGTGACAAACAAAACAGAACACCTTTAATACAGGTATATGTTAGCCAACTCTTTCAGCATGACATGGGTTTGATTTATATATATATATACACACATCTCCCACATCTTACGGATGTCTATGGCATTGCTGCTCTCCATTATGCTGGGTATAATGAGAGTATGTTATTGGCAGAAAACCTGCTTTCTCTTGATGCAAATATTGAAGCAATGGACGAGGTGTAAATCAATCAACTTTCTTTTCAAAGTATTTGTTTTAACCTTGACATAGGTAAGGATCAATTTTTTATATTTGGAAGCTCAAGCATTCACTGAATGCAAGCAAATTAAGTTATTTTGAAATAACTTAATTGTCTAAAATCATATTTTAAATAATGATACTTTGAAAGAAGCATTAAAGGGCACAACTTTTAAAAATATACTTTGGAAAATATTTGTGAATTTCTTAAAGGTAAAACCTTTTCAATTTTTTTAAAATGCAGGGGTTTTTCCCCCCAATTAATGTAAAACAACACCAGGAAATAAAATATGCCCTGAAAATAGGCCTTATCTCAAAACTCAAACAAAACTAAAGCAACTTAGAATAAATGGACATCTTGTTGCTGTGACAGTTTTCTAAAAATCTGATGTACCACCTCTCAGTGGCGAGGCTTAAGAGGGATAAATGGGAAGGGAAAAGGAGAGCTATTAGGAATACGCAGGTCACTTGGAAATTAGGTAATAAGGGAAAATGCCAAGAAGAGTTTTTTTTTTTTTTTAATTTGTTCTTCTAGTTTCTGTGTTGAGACAAGGTGCTCTTTAGCTTTGGGACTAATAAATTTTGGTTTGAAAAAGAGAGTGAGTTGAAACTTCCCTAGAGATAAATTTTAGGAGGACTCTGAGGAAACCACATTGCCAGTGAATATGTAGTGACAAAATGAGAAACACTTCAACAGAAGATCAAACAAATTATTAACTGACTTATTACCCATCCAGGCAGAAACAGCCACTTACATCTAAAAGTCTAAACTTTCCTCTCAAATCTAGAATGTCTTGATGGATAGGTGGGAGATAAGGAGCTTATTAAAGCAAAATAAAGTTAGATTTTGAGTTTATTTGTCCCTGTTCTACTCATACTCATGAAAATTAAATGTAGATTTAATAAATGACTATCTCTTACTCTTTTCTTTTTTTGGCTACATCTACGACTGATAAAGGGAATTAGCCATACAGGTGAGGGATGAGACTGAAGTGATTGCCTGTTGCACTAATTCTCAGAATTGTGCATTTTAGTGGCCTGAGTAAATTTTGTTAAAAATCTAAAATTTTAGGCTTTCCCCTGAAGCTTTTGATGTAATAGATCTAATAAGGCCTGAATGTGTATGTTTAAAAATGTTTTCTAGAAGCTGGGCACAGTGGCAGTTCCTTTAGTCCCAGCTTGAGCAACATAGTGAGACTCTTATCTCTAACCACAATAACAGCAAAAACAAAACACAAACACAAACAAAGAAAACCTCGAGGTTTGGATACACTCCTGTTTAAGAACCCCAGAATAGATAAGTACAATGTATACATTTCTGTATCTCAAAAATGTACAAAATCTCTAGAAGAGTTGGCATTTGCTAGGTGCTAC
The DNA here is from genome assembly GCF_049354715.1 of Callithrix jacchus. Taxonomy (NCBI): domain Eukaryota; kingdom Metazoa; phylum Chordata; class Mammalia; order Primates; family Cebidae; genus Callithrix; species Callithrix jacchus. The sequence goes on from NC_133513.1 coordinate 70,852,454, forward strand.
TTTCTTCAAAGTTCTCCTTTTCAATAAGATTAACCTGACCTGCCTGTCTTATCTGTATGACTAGGATGTGAAAGGGCATATTATTGGCAGTATCTCTCAGCTTACAGAATAACACCTTTTTTCCCCCACCATTAATCATTCACTGCAATTCAGAGAGTCTTTAAAAATTTGCTTATAGGTAATATTTCATTAAGTATAGGTTGACTCTTTAATGATTTCATGTCCCTTTGTCACCATACAGGTGATTATGTGTCAACAAATGTTCATTACAGTTGGGTTTTCTCAATTAAAATAATAGCCAATCCTAAATGTTTTCTTTTTAGTTGAAGTTGTATTATGAACTATCTCAGTATGTCTGTTAAATTTGTAGATCTTTAGCATAACCAGGATGTCAGCTTCACACACTGAAATCCATGAAGTTGATATGAATTTGATATAAATCAAAATTCTTTTGATTAAAAGAATTTCCATAAAAATTATTTTGATAATTTAGTTTTGGCAGTCATATAAGCTATCTATTTGGCTAACAATCTGGGGAAATTATATACAAATAGATTGTAAATGAATACATGTTGGAAAAATTCTTGAAGTAGGTATTGTGAGTCTTAATAGCAATTTTTGTTATATATGAGGGCCTGATATTTTTTTGGTAAAAAATATGATACTAGAGAAAGAAAATATTTTACATGCAAATACTTGAATTATACACAACCATTTAGTTACACATTCATAGCAAACATAAAAACAAAAGGGCTATATTCTAAATGTGCACAGATTTGCTTGCCTCTATAAACTATAAAAAAGTAAACATGTAAAATTTAGAAGACTTATGCAGAAATCTGGACTTCAGACTTGTCTTAAAATCAAACATGGTGTCCTCTGAGTTTCTATCACTGTTGGCCTGCTGTGCAGAGGATGCTCCTTTATAAATGGCATATGTTCTCCAGTTTGCTACTGTGCCCACATCAGTAGTTTCCTTACTCAGATAACCTTCCTTTGTCCTTGTATTTAAGTTTACAACTCTTATGTTGTAGTGTATTTTGATAAAGATTTCAAGGCTTTTAAGTCAATGTGTATTTGTTTATAATATATAGTCTATAGATAGTTTATAATATGTAGTCTATATAGTCTATAGATCATATAAATCCCTCAGTTATGGGGTTGAATTTTAGAATTTAGTTTAGAGCTATTCCCAGTCATTTGAGGCCATCCTTTCAGGAATCTGTGCTCTCATAGACTGAAGATTTCAGTATTGGAGACTGCCATGGAGCCCTGCACAAGTGGAATCTGGAAGACCATAGGAAGAAAGATATTTAGATAGTACTTAGGGAAATAGAGGTACAACTACGAGGACTCTGGTAGTTTTTCCAGCTGTCTCTCTTCTTGGATATCTAAGTGCCTATGAAGGTTTATTGTTTGAGAGGGAGTCTTGCTCCATCACCCAGGCTGGAGTGCAGTGGCATGATCTTGGCTCACTACAACCTCTGCCTCCACGGTAGCTGAAGTTACAGGTGTTTGCCACCACACTTGGCTAATGTTTGCATTTTTGGTGGAGACGGGGTTTCACCATGTTGGCCAGGCTGGTCTTGAGCTCCTGACCTTGGCCTTCCAAAGATCTGGGATTTTAGGCATAAGCCACCACACCCAGCCCTACCTGTGAAGGATTTAAGGGCTTCCTAGTTAATGTGGACCTGAAAAAGGTAGGACATATAGAGTGAGTATAGTTGAATTTTTATTACTGTTAATGTGCTAATCTTTCTGGGAAGAGTATTCTCAAAGAGAACATATACCTTTGTTATTAGACTTTTGTGTACTTAGCATTCACATGTTTCAAATATTGCAGGTGATTCCTGTACTGTTTTGGGACAAAGGAAAGCAATGGGACCTTCTTAATCAAGACTGCTAATTTGAAGTGACACAGATTAGTCTTTTAACCAGAGATAGATAATGGACAAGAAATAGTGGATCTTTCTACCTTGTTTTAGGTCATCAGGTTTCTTCCAGTTTAGGTAACAAAAGTTATTTCATTTATACGTTGAATTTTATGTACAACTTCAGGATAGATAATTTGTCAGGTTAAATTATCATTAGGCTCTGGTATATATTGGCTGTCACTATTTGTTATGGAGCTCAAAGTCAGTTCTCATTAAATATTATATGTATTTAGACAGGACAGGTAAAGGCACAGAAGTAGGTAACCAATCTATTTTTAAACAGCGCCATATTTTAATTATATCGAGAAACATTATTTAATGTACAGATAGCTGACCTTTTCCCAGATTGTGTTTTTGTTTTTTGGAAGGAGAAGCTGAATATGAACTGGCAGTTAAAAAATTTGTAAAGAAATCAATTTGCTCATTTTCATTGCATATTTTTGTTCTAAAGCATTTTCCATGAACTGTATGTTGTTTTATGCCCTAAGCCAGATGATGACGACTTGACTGTTACCACCTAGGTAAAGTGGCCTCTTGTAAAACTAATTTTCCCACTCAGTCAAGTTTTGCATATTATTTACTTTTAAAATTTAGCAGTGGTTTATCTATTTTTTTATGTTGGTAATCAAAAGTTTGTCAGAGAAAAGCATACACATGGCTAGTTGATTAAAAAAATTCGTTTAACCTTGTTAACTAACAAAAGATTGATTAAGTACTGTGACAGGGTGGGGGCTGAGAGAAAATGAACTGAAAAATACATAGTGACAGGAAAATCACATTAGAAAATGCTTTCCCCAATAAAGGAAATATAAAATTTGGTTAAGTTTTATTTGGACAAATATTAATATTGGCTTTTAAATGATACTAGTGTTACTTTTATATTTATGCCTGTATAAATCTTCAGTGTATCAAATTACTTGTAGTTATCATGGAATTTCCCTGGTACCTTTTATTGGCAAAACTGTATAGCACATAGCATATACCTTTTTTGGACACTTATTATTTTGGTATCATGCAGTTTTTAGGAGAGATTTTTTTTTCTACTTCTATTATTACTTCTGTAGTGAGACTACAATAATATTAAAATTTGTAGAAAACTAGCTGAGTATGGTGGTGTATGCCTGTAGTACCAGCTACTTGGGGGTTTGAGGCAGGAGGATTGCTTGAGCCCAGGAGTTTGAGAACAGCCTGGGCAACATAACCAGATTGTATCTGCTTTAAAAATAGAAATTGTAGAAATATAGAAATTTAAATTTGTTATCAAAATTTGTATTACAAATGGATTTTTGTATGTTTTATAAGTTGTCCATTAAGGGTATATGTAAAACACTTCACCTAATGAATAACATGTATTTGACTGCAAATAACCGGTCATATAAGCAGACTCTTAATGCCAATATGATAAGACTTTAACACCACAATTTTGTCACTGTAGTCTATTTAAAATATCCACTCAAAGTCTTTATATTACATTTGGAAATTTAAAATTTCAGAGTTTTTATATTTAGTTGTTTAAATAATTTGAAGTTCCTGCATACTACGAGCTACTGGAGGTCATAGACATATTTGTGTGTATCCTGGAGTACCTGGAATACAGTCTTTGATGTAAGAAGCATTATAATTCTTGCTTTTTCAAGATGGAGTTTCACTCTGTCACCCAGGCTGGAGTGCAGTGGTGAGATCTTCGCTCACCGCAGTCTCTACTTCCTGGGCTCAGGTGATCCTCCCACCTCAGCCATCCAAGTAGCTGGGACTGTAGACCTTTGTCACCATGCTTGGCTGAGTTTTGTATTCTTTGTAGAGATGGGGTTTTGCCTTGTTGCCTAGGCTGGCCTTTAACTGTTGGACTCACATGATACGCCCACCTCAGCCTCTCAAAGTGCTGGGGTTATAGGCATGAGTTGCCACATTCAGGCTTAATAGTTGTTTAATCGGAATAGATGAATGAATTTTTATATAATGGAATGTTATAAGTAATATACATAATGTATCTATTGATTAAATATTGCAGTTAAAAAATATTGCTTACATTTGTATTATTTTTTAATGTTTAAGGATGTATAAGTTTTGATGGGTTATTTTGAGAAATTATACCATAAATAAATAAGAAAATAAATTAGAAATAGGTAATTAATAGCAAAGAGGGTTACAATATATTTTATTTATTTTTTTATTGCATTTTAGGTTTTGGGGTACATGTGAAGAGCATGCAAGATAGTTGCATAGGTACACACGTGGCAGTGTGATTTGCTACCTTCCTCCCCTTCACCTATATCTGGCATTTCTCCCCATGCTATCTCTCCCCAACTCCCCATCCCCTGCTGTCCCTCCCCTATTCCCCCCAACAGACCCCAGTGTGTAGTGCTCCCCTCCATGTGTCCATGTGTTCTCATTTTCAACACCCACCTATGAGTGAGAACATGCGATATTTCATTTTCTGTTCTTGTGTCAGTTTGCTGAGAATGATGTTCTCCAGGTTCATCCATGTCCCTACAAAGGACATGAACTCATCATTTTTGATTGCTGCATAATATTCAATGGTGTATATGTGCCACATTTTCCCAGTCCAGTTTATCATCGATGGGCATTTGGGTTGATTCCAGGTCTTTGCTATTGTAAACAGTGCTGCAATGAACATTCGTGTGCATGTGTCCTTATAGTAGAATGATTTATAATCCTTTGGATATATACCCAGTAATGGGATTGCTGGGTCAAATGGAATTTCTATTTCTAGGTCCTCGAGGAATCGCCATACTGTCTTCCACAACCATTTAACTAATTTACACTCCCACCAGCAATGTAAAAGTGTTCCTATTTCTCCACATCCTCTCCAGCATCTGTTGTCTCCAGATTTTTTAATGATCACCATTCTAATTGGCGTGAAATGGTATCTCAATGTAGTTTTTATTTGCATTTCTCTAATGACCAGTGATGATGAGCATTTTTTCATATGATTGTTGGCCTCATGTATGTCTTCTTTTGTAAAGTGTCTGTTCATATCCTTTGCTCACTTTTGAATGGGATTGTTTGCTTTTTTCTTGTAAATCTGTTTGAGTTCTTTGTAAATTCTGGATATCAGCCCTTTAACAGATGGGTAAACTGCAAAAATTTTTTCCCATTCTGTTGGTTGCCGATTCACTCTAATGACTGTTTCTTTTGCTGTGCAGAAGCTGTGGAGTTTGATTAGGTCCCATTTGTCTATTTTGGCTTTTGTTGCCAATGCTTTTTGTGTTTTGTTCATGAATTCCTTGCCTACTCCTATGTCCTGAATGGTTTTGCCTAGATTTTCTTCTAGGGTTTTTATGGTGTTAGGTCTTATGTTTAAGTCTTCAATCTATCTGGAGTTAATTTTAGTGTAAGGTGTCAGGAAGGGGTCCAGTTTCTGCTTTTTGCACATGTCCAGCCAGTTTTCCCAACACCATTTATTAAACAGGGACTCCTGTCCCCATCACTTGTTTTTGTCAGGTTTGTCAAAGATTGTATGGTTGTAGATATGTTGTGTTGCCTCCGATGCCTCTGTTCTGTTCCATTGGTCTATATCTCTGTTTTAGTACCAGTACCATACTGTTTTGATTACTGTAGCCTTGTAGTATAGTTTGAAATCTGGTAATGTGATGCCTCCTGCTGTGTTCTTTTTACTTAGAATTGACTTGGCAATGTGGGCTCTCTTTTGATTTCAGATGAAATTTAAGGTGTTTTTTTCCAGTTCTGTGAAGAAGGTCATTGGTAGCTTGATGGGGATAGCATTGAATCTGTAAATTACTTTGGGCAGTATGGCCATTTTCATGATATTGATTCTTCCTAACCATGATCATGGAATGTTTCTTCATCTGTTTGTGTTCTCTCTTATTTTGTTGAGTTGTGGTTTGTAGTTCTCCTTGAAGAGGTCCTTTACGTTCCTTGTTAGTTGTATTCCTAGGTATTTTATTCTCTTTGTAGCAATTGTGAATGGTAGTTCATTCTTGATTTGGCTCTCTTTAAGTCTTTTATTGTTGTATAGGAATGCTTGTGATTTTTGCCCATTGATTTTGTATCCTGAGACTTTGCTGAAGTTGCTTATCAGTTTCAGGAGATTTTGGGTTGAGATGATGGGGTCTCCTAGATATACTATCATGTCATCTGCAAATAGAGACAATTTGGCTTCCTCCTTTCCTATTTGAATACCTTTTTTTCTTTTTCTTGCCTATTGCTCTGGCTAGAACTTCCAGTACTATATTGAATAGGAATGGTGAGAGAGGGCATCCTTGTCTAGTGCCAGATTTCAAAGGGAATGCTTCCTGTTTTTGCCCATTCAACAGTATGGTATTGGCTGTTGGTTTGTCGTAAATAGCTTTTATTAATTTGGGTTATGTTCAATTGATACCGAGTTTATTGAGGGTTTTTAGCATAAAGGGCTGTTGAATTTTGTCAGAGGTCTTCTCTGCATCAATTGAGATAATCACGTGGTTTTTGTTTTTGGTTCTGTTTATGTGGTGAATTACGTTTATAGACTTGTGTATGTTGAACCAGCCTTGCATCACTGGGATGAATCTTACTTGACCATGGTGGGTAAGCTTTTTGATGTGCTATTGCAATCGGCTTGCCAGTATTTTATAGAAGATTTTTGCATCTATGTTCATCGTGGATATTGGCCTGAAGTTTTCTTTCCTTGTTGAGTCTCTGCCAGGTTTTGGTATCAGGATGATGTTGGTCTCACAAAATGATTTGGGAAGGATTCCCTCTTTTTGGATTATTTGAAATGGTTTCAGGAGGAATAGTAACAGTTCCTCTTTGTGTGTCTGGTAGATTTTGGCTGTGAACCCATCTGGACCTGGGCTTTTTTTGTGTGGTAAGCTCTTAATTGCTGCCTCAACTTCAGATCTTGTTATTGGTTTATTCATGGTTTCGACTTCTTCCTTGTTTAGGCTTGAGAGAATGCAAGTGTCCAGGAATTCATTTCTTCCAGGTTTACTAGTTTATGTGCACAGAGTTGTTTGTAATATTCTCTGATGATGGTTTGAATTTCTGTGGAATCTGTGGTGATTTCCCCTTTATTGGTTTTTATTGCATCTATTTGGTTATTCTCTCTTTTGTTTTTTATTAATCTGGCTAGTGGTCTATTTTGTTGATCTTTTCAAAAAACCAGCTCTTGGATTTATTGATTTTTTTGAAGGGTTTTATGTGTCTCTATCTCCTTCAGTTCTGCTCTGATCTTAGTTATTTCTTGTCTTCTGCTAGGTTTTGAGTTTTTTTGATCTTGCTCCTCTAGCTCTTTCAATTTTGATGAAAGTGTGTCAATTTTGGATCTCTCCACTTTTTTCATGTGGGCACTTATTGCTGTATATTTTCCTCTAGAGACTGCTCTAAATGTGCCCCAGAGATTCTGGTATGTTGTGTCTTCGTTCTCATTGGTTTCGAAGAACTTCTTTATTTCTGCCTTCATTTCATTGTTTATCCAGTCAGCATTCAAGAGCCAGTTGTTCAGTTTCCATGAAGCTGTGCGGTTCTGAGTTAGTTTCTGAATTCTGAGTTCTAACTTGATTGCACTATGGTCTGAGAGACTGTTTTGTTATGATTTCAGTTGTTTTGCATTTGCTGAGGAGTGCTTTACTTCAAATTATGTGGTCAATTTTAGAGCAGATGTGGTGCTGAGAAGAATGTATATTCTGTGGATTTGGGGTGAAGAGTTCTGTACATGTTTATCAGGTTTGCTTGTTCCAGGTCTGAGTTCAAGTCCTGGATATCCTCCTTAATTTTCTGTCTGGTTGATCTGTCTAATATTGACAGTGGAGTGTTAAAGTCTCCCACTATTACTGTGTGGGAGTCTAAGTCTCTTTGTAAGTCATGAAGAACTTGCCTTATGTATCTGGGTGCTCCTGTATTGGGTCTGTACATATTTAAGATCATTACCTCTTCTTGTTGTATCAATTGATTTACCATTATGTAATGTCCTTCTTTGTCTCTTTTGATCTTTGTTGCTTTAAAGTCTATTTTATCAGAGATGAGAATTGCAACTTCTGCTTTTTTTTGCCCTCCATTTGCTTGGTAAATTCCTCCTTCATCCCTTTATTTTGAGCCTTTTTGTGTGAGATGGGTTCCTGGATACAGCACACTGATGGGTTTTGGCTTTTCATCCAATTTGCCAGTCTGTGTCTTTTGATTGGTGCATTTAGCCCATTTACATTTAGGGTTAATATTGTTATGTGTGAATTTGATACTGCCATTTTGATGCTAGCTGACTGTTTTGCCCATTAGTTGATGCAGATTCTTCATTTTGTTGAAGCTCTTTACCATTTGGTATGTTTTTGGAATGGCTGGTACTGGTTGTTTTTTTTCTATGTGTAGTGCCTCTTTCAGGAGCTCTTGTAAAGCAGGCCTGGTGGTAACAAAATCTCTGAGTACTTGCTTGTTCTCAAAAGATTTTAGTTTTCCTTCACTTATGAAATGTAGTTTGGCTGGATATGAAATTCTGGGTTGAAAGTTCTTTTCTTAAGGATGTTGGATATTGGCCCCCACTCTCTTCTGGCTGTAGGGTTTCTGCCGAGAGATCTGCTGTGAGTCTGATGGGCTTCGCTTTGTGGGTGACCCGACCTTTCTCTCTGGCTTCCCTTAGCATTTTGTCCTTCATTTCACCCCGGTGAATGTGGTGATTATGTGCCTTGGGGTTGCTCTTCTGAGTATTTTCCAGCTTGGATTCATTCTCTTTGTGACATTCAGGTACACCTAACAAACGTAGATTAGGTCTCTTCACATAGTCCCACATTTCTTGGAGACTTTGTTCATTCATTTTTGTGCTTTTTTCTCTCATCTTGCCTTCTCATTTTATTTCATTGAGTTGATCTTTGACGTCTGATATTCTTTCTTCTGCTTGGTCAGTTTGGCTGTTGAAACTTGTGCATGCCTCACGAAGTTCTCCTGTTGTGTTTTTCAGTTCCATAAGTCCACTCGTATTTCTCTCTAAGTTGATCATCCTTGTTATCATTTTGTCAAATCTTTTTTCAAGGTTCTTAGTTTCTTTGCATTGAGTTAGAACATGTTCTTTTAGCTCATGGAAGTTTCTCATTACCCACCTTCTGAAGTCTGATTCTGTCATTTCATCACACTCATTCTCCATCCAGCTTTGTTCCCTTGCTTGTTAGGAGTTGTGATCCCTTGTAGGAGGAGAGGTGTCCTGGTTTCGGGTGTGTTCCTCCTTTTTGCAGTGGTTTCTTCCACCTGCATCTGTGCAAAAAATCCAATTTTTGTGGATTTATCCACCTGTCATCTGTGTAGTTGCTGATTTTCAGATTGGGTCTCTGAGTGGATGTCCAGATTGTTGATGATGAAGTTATTTCTGTTTCTTAGTTTTCCTTCTAACAGTTTGGCCACTCTGCTGTTGGACTGCTGAGGTCCACTCCAGGCCCTGCTTGCTTGGGGGTCACCTGCAGCAGCTGCAGAACAGTAAGGGTTGCTACCAGTTTCTTCTTCTGCTATCTTTGTCCCAGAATGATGCCTACCAAATGTCAGTCTGGTCAGTCCTTTGTGAGGTGACTCTTTGGATATATGGGGGTCAGGAAGCTGCTTGAGGAGACAGTCTGTTCTTTATAGGAACTCAAGTGCTGAGTTGTGAGCTTCATTGTTCATTTAGAGCTGCTAGGCAGGTATGTTTAAGTTTGCTGCAGCAGAACTCATAAACTCCCTTTTTTTTTTCCAGGTGCTCTGTCCTAGGGAGTCAGGGCTTTATTCATGAGTATCCATTGTGTGGCTACCCCTTTGTTTTTTTTTTCTGGGCTTCCCTGCCCAGCAAGGAGGCTGCTTAGTCACTGTCTACCTGCAGAGGCTTTGCTGGGCTGTTGTGGGCTCCACCCTGCTGCCATGTAAACTTCCCTGCAGTCCTCTTTATATGGGTGTGGTTAGAACTGCCTCGGCAATGGTGGCCCACGTCTGTAATGGCATACTCTCTCTGTTATGGTGGGTTGCCTTGGCAACAGCAGGCTGCCTCAGCAATGTCAGACTACCTCCGTAGGGGTGGAGTGCCTCGGTAATGGTGGATGCCCCTCCCCCACCGAGCTGCACTGTCCTGTGTTCAGCTGTGCTTGCTGTGAAACCCTCAACCCCAAGCGTTTCCAATTGCTGTTGGTTGGTTGGTTGTTTTTGTGGGGGTGGGACCCACTGAGCCTGATCACCTGGCTCCCTGCCTCAGAGCCTTTTTTTTTTTTTTTTAAGTTGAATGATTGACTCTCTCCCAGGTAGGTGTTCCAGTCGCCTGCTGAAAGGGTGCCGGGATCAATGTGATTTCCCATGTGGCAACCCATTGCACTGGCTGAAACAATGGTGCTGCCTGGGAATCTCCTTGCCTGGCTCCCTGTTTCAGACCCGTTTAATCCGATGAATGGGTGAATCTGCCTTCTTGGAGCTCCAATTGCCAGCTTAAAAGGGCAACCAGATTAGTGTAGTTTGTATGGAGAGCCACCATGCCAGGGCACCAGCAAAACAGCCGTGCCAGCCAAAGCAGCTGTGCTGGCGACCCATGGGGCTCCTCCGCCTCAGAATCTCCTGGTCTGTGGGCAATAAAGATCCATTTGGAAATGCGGCATCCACTCACCCTCTGTGCTTTCACTGGGAGCTGCAATCCTGAGCTGCTCCTAAAGGGCCATCTTGGATCTTCTCCTGCAATTCATATTTGTGGCTATACCAGAGCACCAGCTTGGGTGTTCCCTTCTGATAAGGGACCAGGTAACCTCTACAATATATTTTCTAGTATAATTCAACTGGAATCTTAGATTATGATTTTAGACTAAAATTTCTTAAACATTTTAGCCCTAACTCATGCTCTAATAAATATGCCTTTATAAGCCATGAATTACTCTTTTTTTTCCCTTAATGCTTCTAATAAGCCAACATGCATTACTCTTTAGAATTCTGGTGACCAATTATTCCTCTAGGTGGAAAGCTGATGGAAAGTTCTAGTTTTCCCTCTCTGTAATAAAAATGGTCTTTCAGGTAGTGGTAGATGACCATAGTTAGCTAATTGAATATTTTATATTGATAAAATTAAACTCTGTATTACAGAAATATGTTTAAAAAACTAATTGCAGTGTAAGTATTAACCTGTATTGTTAGGGCTATAAAGGAACAAAAGGCTCTGTTACATATCTATTTCTCCATGTACTTTATTGTACATCATGTTGTTTCTTTTCTTTCTTGTCTGAAGCTCATATTAAATTGACTAGTTAGGCTTCTTTGTTGTTTCTCCTTTCATCCTCACATGTCAAAAATGATTTATCCCCACCTAATTTTTTTCTCACAGATCTCATTTCTTTAGCGACTGGTCTTTCAGCCCATCTGTGTCTTCATAGTCAGCATATTTAGTTACAGCTTTCTCTTTAGTTAACTATGTGTGGCTTTCATTCAACAATTATTGCCCACAAGATTTACTCTTGTTTTTTTCCTTTTCTTTGGAAGAGCTGAATTTATACATTTATCTTTATCTTTTTGACAAACAGAATAAAAGCAACTAATACTATTTGCAATGCCAACCCACTTAAATAAGGTACTACTGTGAACTGAATTCTCATTTTCCCCCACAAGAAGTGACTTATGCAAATAATTACCTCCTGCATATGCCCATAATAAATTATTTTCTCATGTTTCTTAGCTCATAATAATAAAGTATTTATGTGCTAAGTAAATTACTGCTTCATAGCATAATTCTGCTAATTTGCATGATTCATTTAAGAAGCAAGTGTAGTAAAGTGCCAGAAAAATAAAGTTTCGAATGTGCAAAAAATCACTTTGTATTCTGAAAATAAGTTTATCTAAATCTAAAGAATTATTTCAGGTTAAGCTGTGGCCAAATGCATCATTCTGTGGTATATCTGGATGTGCAAAATCATAAGGAGAGTTAGAAAGAAACAGTTTGAATTGTAGTTTTTATTAAAATTTGAACTTGAAAAGATAATGCTGGGATTTTAGTATGTTTATATATTTTGATTGTCCAATATACATCTACAATGAACATTTTAAGTTAAGAAAAAAGCATGGCAACTAGTAAGTATGTGGGACTGTAATAACAACAATTTAGTTTAGTGTTGTAGTAAGTGGAAGTCATTTTCAAAAAGAGAACACACTGAGTACTTTTGTGGCAGCCACACTTATAGCAGCAGAAGTTTAAATTAATAATGGTGTATTCTAATATTATGACTGTGGAGAGAAATGGGAGGGGCCTGACTCTTCACCAGAAGCAGCTAGTGCATAGTTTCACCAGCAAGAAGTAGAAGTCAAACGACATGTTAGCATCCTGGTTCTACCACTTACTAGCTATGGGACCTTGGGAAAAATTCTTTATTTGATTGTCATTGACCTCATTCATAAAAATGGTACTAATGCTACCTCTCAGGTATATGTGATGAACAAAAGTAGTGGGAAATGTAAAAACATTTGCTACTAGGACTGAAGATGTCCTGTAGGAACATAGTGGTTTGGCACATGAGACTTTCTGATGAAATTTTAAGTGTTTTGACCTAGAATTTATTTTGGTTATGGATCACAAACTGTGTTAGTCAGTGAAACATTGAATATACAAGATGAGATCTTATGCTATAGTAGTAGGAACAGAAAAAGAAAGACCAAATGTTTTCTCCAAAGAAAATATAAAATGTTAGAAGATATCAAGGAAGTTTGTAGTTAGGATGGGAATGAGAGAGGAATGGAAATCTGTGGTCAGAGAAGACCTCTCTGAGTATGATATTTAAGCTGCCAGCTAAAGGATGAGAAAGAGATAGCCATGTGAAAGACTAAGAGGAGGAAATTCTGAATAGAGAGAACAAAGGATCACATCTATTTATCATTTTGCTCTTAACACCCTGGAATGGGCAGAAAGCCATAATAATAATTATTTTTATGATTACAATATGTGCAACAAATGTGAAATATAATCCTGGCACATTTTAGATGCTTCCTAAATAAATGTTCTTTTTTTTTTCCTTCTAAAGAAAACTTGCTACACTTTTGAAGTTCATTCTTTCTTTTTCTCCCTCTTTCTTTTCTTCCTTTCCTTTCCTTTTCTTTTCTTTTCTTTCTTGACAGGGTCTCACTTTATTGCCTTTGCTAAAGTGCAGTAGTGCAGTTTCAGCTCACTGCAGCCTTGACCTTCCAGGGTAATGTAATCCTTTCATCTCAGTGTTCTGAGTATCTGGGATTACAGGCATGTCCCACCATGCCCAGCTAATTTATGTATCTTTTGCACAGATGGGGTTTGACATTTTCCCAGGCTGGTTTCAAACGCCTGGGTTCAAGCAATCCACCCGCCTTCACCTCCCAAAGTCTTAAGATTAAAGGTGTGATCCACTGCCCCTAGCCTGATGGATGCAGCCAATCACCATGGTACGTGTATACCTATGTAACAAACCTGCATGTTTTGCACATATACCCCAGAACTTAAAGTATAATAAAAAATACATAAAATGGTTGCACAGTTGATCACATATTTGCTTTCTTTAGTTTAAAGATAACATAAAAAATCTATTACTACATTATCATTCTGTTCAAACTTTTTTTCTATCAGTAAAGATTTTATCAAAAAATATGTAGGTTTTTTTCAAGTCTTTGTTTACCTAAATGAAACATTCGATGGTGTTCTATTGATGCTCAACATGACATATTTCCAAGTTTTCTATCATAAATATCTTAACACTGAAATATTTATATGAGGATATTTAAAATTTTTTAATATTGTAAGTATTACACCAAGTAATATATATTATATATATATATATAATATGTATGTGTGTGTGTGTACATATAAATATATATACAGCAAGACCCTGTCTCAAAAAAATATATATACATATACATATATATATATATATATATATATATATATATATATATATATATATAAAGTTTTTGAGATGGAGTCTTGCTCTTTCACCCAGGCTGGAGTGCAGTGGTGCAATCTCCGCTCACTGCAACCTCCGCCTCTTGGGTTTAAGCAATTCTCTTGTCTCATCCTGCCAAGTAGCTGGGACTACAGGTGCACACTACCAATCCAGGCTAGTTTTGTATATTTGATGGAGACAGGGTAATACCGTGTTGGTCAGGCTGCTCTCAAATTCCTGACCTCAGGTTATCCACCTCCTTGGCCTACCAAATGCTGTAATTACAAATGTTAGCAAATACATCTGGGCTGTGTGTGTGTGTGTGTGTGTGTGTGTGTGTATCTATCTATGTATATATATATATATATATTTTTTTTTTTTTTTGAGACAGAGTCTTGCTCTGTTGCCAGGCATCAGGCTGGAGTGGAGTGGCGTGATCTAGGCTCACTGCAACCTCTGCCTCCCGGGTTCAAGCAATTCTCCTACCTCATCCTCCCGAGTAGCTGGGTCTACAGGCGTGTGCCACCATGCCCAGCTAATTTTTGTATTTTTTAGTAAAGACAGGGTTTCACCATGGTAGCCAGGATGGTCTTGATCTCTTGACCTCGTGATACTCCTGCCTCAGCATCCCAAAGTGCTGCTATTACAGGCATGAGCCATTGCACTCGACTGCCAATATATATATATATTTAAATGTTTTCTTATTTTTGGTGGAGTTTGTAGAGTTAGGCACTTTGAAGCTAGTTCCTGACTGAAATATGCACATGCTAATATTTTGTCTGTGAATATGTTTCCTTTGGGCTGCCATGCTTGGATAAGCAAGTCAATAGACATATGAAGATAACAGATGAGCCTGATCTAGAAAGTGTAGATGACATTCTCTACTGGAATGCTTTGGTTTTCAGTACATGCTTCTCTTATTTTTTAAGTCAAATTAATTTTAAAATACTAAATTGAAACTTTATGGGTGACAGAATCTTGCTCTGTTGCCTAGGTTGGATTGCAGTGGCATGATCTTGGCTGGCTACAGTCTCTGCCTCCCAGGCTCAAGTAATCCTCTCATGTCAGCCTTTCAAGTACCTGGGACTACAGGCACACACCACAATATCTAACTCATTTTTTTTTTTTTTTGGTAGAGATAGGTTCTCATTATGTTGCCCAAGCTCATCTTGAACTCCAAGCTCAAGCAATCCACCTACCTTGGTTTTGCAAAGGGCTGGGATTGTAAGAGTGAGATACCATGCTTGGGTAAACTGAAATTTATTTAAGTAAATTGATTAGTGTTGGGTGTGGTGGTGCACATTGGTTATCTCAACACTTTGGGAGGCAGAAGTTAAAGGATTACTTAGGACCAGGAGTTTGGGCTGGGCGTGGTGGCTCATACCAGTAATCCCAGGACTTTGGGAGGCCACGGTGGGTGGATCATGAGGTCAAGAGATTGAGACCATCCTGACCAACATGGTGAAATCCTGTCTCTACGAAAATGCAAAAAAATTAGCTGGATGTGGTGGCATATGCCTGTAGTCCCAGTTACTCAGGAGGCTGAGGCTGGAGAATTGCTTGAACCCAGGAGGTAGAGGTTGCAGTGAGTTGAGATCATGCCACTGCATTCCAGCCTGGCGCCTGGTGACAGAACAAGACTCTGTCTCAAACAAAACAAAACAAAACAAAACAAATGCACAACACCAGGAGTTTGAGACCAACCTGGGCAGTATAGTGAGACCTTAGCTCTACAAAAATAACAACAAAAAAGTAGCCTAGCATGATGGTATGCACCTGATCCAGCTACTCAGTAAGTTAAGGTGGGAAGATTGCTTGAGGTCAGGAGGTTCAGATTGCAGTGAGCCATAATCATGCCACTACATTCCAGCACTTGGTGACAGAGTGAGACCCTGTTTCAAAACAAGAAAAAAAAAAGTGATAAGAAAGTCTTTATGCAACTCATTATAATTTTTTAAATGGAAACTCATGTTTGATATTACCTCAACAGTGTGTCCCCAAGAAAGTTTCAGAGCCTTTACCTAGATCTTCCAATGGGGGGGAAAAAAAGTATAGTCAATGTAAAAGGAGAAGGTAAGAATATTGTTTTATTTAAAAAGTCATTTGATCGAATGCTTCTTTTAAAATATGAGCACTAATATATTCAAATAGCTAAAGAAAATGTTCTATTAAACGTACAATAAGTAAAGGAGAAGTAAAATGGTGATAAGTTGTATATCTAATCAGGGGTCAGCAGTTGAGTCTATTGAAAGTACCCCCAAAGGAGCTGAATTATTAGTTCCCATTTTAAGATACTCTAAGATCTGAGGCAAGTCAGGAAAGAGGGAAGAGGAAATGAATAAAAGAGAGAAAGGATGAGGAGGGCAGAGTGTACATGGAATAAATGAAGAAACAGTATGCGGGTGTATGTAAAGGAGGGTAGTAAAGTCAGATTGATTTATAGAAGAAGGAAGAGGAGGGTGATAGAAATAGGAAAGAAGGTAACTCAGCTTTCAGCACCAAAATGTGTCAGAGAATTAGAGTAACACCTTCCTGCTTTTGCTGTCATTCTCACTATCGGAGAGGCATTAAGGATTGAGGTACCTCACCACACAGACCTGTGTTTTATCTACCATAGACGAATATCACCATAAATGGTCAGCTATGTATGGCCATAATTTAGTTTTATAGAAAATGTTATAACTTCATTGGATAGTATCATATAGGCCAAATTAACATAATTTAATAGTGTCATGTGATTTATGGAGAGGAAATTAGACAAGGTATAGCCTGATTAAAAGTTTAGAAACATTATGGCTTATAATGCAGAATTAAATTCAGGGACTTAATAGGGGAGAAATCGAGTCTAAGTTCCAGATGGGCAATTAAGGTAAACAAATATGGAAGCACATTAGTGTAGAACAGGGCATCCACATTTTCATGAATTCATTGAGGAGCTTCTGGAATATGGACATTCTCATTCAGCACATGTGGGACTCTGCCTTTGTCAGTAGCACTCAGGTGATGTTGGTGTTGTTCCTTGGACACAGCTCTGAATAAGAAGGAAATAGCCTTCCTTTAGAGAAATCTGGAAAAAGAACCAGTGGACAGAAATTTTGAAAAAGGACAGAGTCAAGGGAAGGCATTAATCTCCTTTTATTTTTGAAGGAGGATTCTAGCCACAGAGGAAGCAGAATAAGATGAAAAAAGAAATTATTGGTGTATATTACTGCTGAATACAGATGAAAAAAGTGGTCACAATTATCCATAAAAAGCAGTTAGGAAGAGAAGCATCAGGATGATGGATCTAAAGATTACTTTTGCAAAGGAAGAAGGATTGTGAGAGGGCGAGTGGGGGGGGTGGAAGAAAAGAAAGTTTGTTGGGGGACTTTGGAGTTAAAACCAGGGAAGCTTGAGACACCTCACTTCCAGTTCCTTGGGCATATGCCCAGTCTAGCAAAAGCAGTTATTGCTGTGGAGAGTACTGGAGGCAGGAGAGAGTGCTAGAATTGGGGTAGACCACAGCAGGTAGTTTCTCTTCATAACTCTCAGGCCTCAGAGCAAGAAGTTTCATTGACATGGTGAATAAGATGTGATTAAGTTGCATTTTGGCTGATTTTTTTAGAGGGGTCAGCCAGTTCTTTGATATGATAGCTATTTTATAAAAGTCAGTTACAGAGTAAGATGACATGCCAAACTTACTAATTTTAGGAGCAGTCATATTATAAAATTTATTCTGTGACTACCAAAATTGTCATTTTCTAAGAATACTGTACTGATTTTGAAATATAAGACTGTGGCAATTCAATGTTTTCTTTTTTGATAAGCATTTGATATTGAAAGCTTTTTCTATATGGTTTATTTGATGTGTTTTAAGTCTTGCATGAGTGGATCAAGGAACTCTTAAGAAAAGGTCAAATGAAAGGATATGAGAAATGTAAGTGCTTCAGTAGCCACGTGGGCATGGGAAAATGAGAATTTTGAGAAACTGTTATTTCATAAGTGTGTATCATAGCTGATTAATTTAAAACACTTTCTTCGATGAGAGGTGAATCACACATTCACCTGAACTGGCATCCCAACTGTGTATTTCCTAAGTGATAGGATAAGGGGAAGCACATGATAAATATTTGTGGTGTTCTGGCATCAATGACTCTGATGTTTCAAGTTTAAACACTCTGTAGTATTCACTATCAGCTTTGACACTGATTCTCTCAGGATTTGTTTTGCTTCACTGTTTAATGGTCCCTTTTATCCTTATCAGCCCAACATGTTCACATTAATATCCATACTTTTCTATTTTAGTTATAGGCATTTGAAAAAATTTTACTTTTGAAATATAATCTTTGTGATTTAGAGATCCTATATTCCTATTTTACTCAGTAGATTTCCATCATGTTGTTGTCCTAGGCAATGAAAAGGATGCCAAAAAGAACCCTCAAAACCTTAAGTAATTATTTTCAGAGCCAGGCATGAGGACTTAGCTTGATACTAACACTACACGAATGTTTAGTTGGCCCTGTCATACCTACATATAATTGATGACATGTCCCCTTTGCTTTGTAGGGTCTCCTGAATAACATCCTTCCTTGAAGGTAATTATATATATTTATTTTTATTCACTAACTTTATATTATATAAAATATATATGATTTATTAGTTATTTTCTTCTAAAACCCATTCAGCCTACCACTGAAATGGAAGATCCTGTTGTGAGAGAAGCAGTACAAAGAAAGAATGTACAGGCATCAAGAGCAGGTACATTTTCAATACAAATGGAATGCTGGAAATAAGTACGTTAAATGATTGGAAGTACTCACATTCTTCTTACCCCTAATTCTTTTTATTCTAAATTGAATGGAAGGCATTGACATAAATGTTATTGTTGGTATCCATATCTCAATAAAAATAAATTTAGAAGTATAAGAAAACAAGATTTTAAAAATATGAGTTATAACTCAAATGTCTCTATTTTAATGTTTTGAATAGCATAACATTTCCAATATGGAATTTTTATACTTGTCAGGGATTCAAAGCAGTGAATTTTGAGACTCTGAGATATTTCCAGTGTCTTATGTGCTAGTTGGAGTTCTGATATTTACCTAAAGGAATGCTTTACTTAGATGTCAGTTTCTGTATTAACTTTAGAGACTTCCTGTTAATGTTATTACACCAATGATCTGAAGCCAATGAGATGTTCTAATGAGAAGGCTGTGTATGCATGTGTGTGTATGGGTGTGTTTGTTGCATATTTGATTATTGAAAACTAGGAAAGTAATCATTCATTTATAACTGGAAGACAGTCTTTTAAAATGGTGGTTTTGAGACTTTTTGGTATAAAAGTTTTTTAAAAAAATAATTGCATAGAGGCGACCAACATCATGAACGTCACTGAGGCTACCAACATCATTGGCTGTTTTCCATTTCAATACCCTTTTGAAATCCTTAACTATATTGTGATGCTCAGAAATAATATGCAGAATTTTTATTTGTGTCCTAAAGTGGAAGGTGAGTGGTTCTACACTTTATGTATCTTTCTGCCACTTTCTTTTCTGTACTCTGTATTCTATTTTCCAGATGTATCGACATTGATATGATTCTCTCTGGTTTAATTCAGTTTATACTTTTCATTGTATTCCTTTATACCACTCTACCACATTTAATTAGACTCTCCTGTTGCTGATAAATGAAGAAAGAAAAAAAAGAAAAAGAAAAACAGGTTGGGCGTGGTGGCTCACATCTGTAATCCCAGCACTTTGGGATGCTGAGGTGGGTGGATCATGAGGTCAGGAGATCGAGACCATCCTGGCCAACATGGTGAAACTCCATCTCTATTAAAATATAAAAAATTAGCTGGGCGTGGAGCATGTGCCTATAGTCCCAGCTATTTGGGAGGCTGAGACACAGAAATTGCTTGAACCTGGGAGGTGGAGGTTGCATTGAGCCAAAATTCTGCCATTGCACTCCAGTCTGGCAGCAGAGCAAGACTGTCTCAAACAAAAAATGGAAAGGAAAAATAATGTCAGATTAAAAGGGGCTTTTGTTTAATCAGTTTGTATCTGTGAATATTTACTATATGAGAGTTTAAGTCTGAGAAGTTCAGAATGCAAGCATGCACCACTATATTTTACAAATGACCTTAGAACTATGACTCATGGGCGTTTAGCTTATGAAGTTACAACAATTCATTTCTCTAAAGAAGTTTACTGTTCTCTTAAAAAAAAAAGAGAGACTGAAAATAACAAATGACATTGTCTTATTTGACCTCTTGGACATCCTCAAATGAAAGTGCAACTTACTCATGTCAAAATTCAGGACCAATGTTTTGAACAATATATATAGTTTGTGAATGAGCCCTTAATAATGAAATGGTCTTTCCAGTTTTTTACTTTTGTATTTTTTGTTCTTTTTTTTGACTTATCTTAACAAAAGCTTACATTCAACAGTATTATTTCTATAGAAAGCAGGGATATAATTATTTAATATATTTCTGTCCTGTCTCATGGCATTGAGAACTCCTCAGATTTAGTGTGGACCTAGACTTATTTTTACATGGGAACAATTAGGTTTGTTGCTTTGTTGTTGTTGTTGTTGTAGTTGTTGTTGAAACAGTCTTGTTCTGTGATGTGGTTCAGAGTGGATAAGCTCTTAAAGCAATAATCTTTCCAGTGGTCCTTTCTGTGGGAGGTAAAATGGCAGGTGAATTTAGGCCTTGTTATATGTAGGGCAGAGCACATAGCTACAACTAAGTAAAACACCCAGCAACTTCTCCAAGAGCATTGGCCAGAGTAACACATTAATATCTCTTGAGCTCTTCTCCACTGGCAGCTGGAAAGTTTTTGCAAGAATCCCTGTTTCTGGTCTGATTCCTATGTTTTGCTGATTTGTGGCGATAGGGTGTTTTATCCTAAACTGAACAGTTTTAACTGAAGAGCTCGAGAGAATGTGTTGTGTTACAACGAAGTAAGTGCAGTAGTTCCCCCTTAACTGTAGAGATACATTCAAAGGCCCCAGTAAATGGCTGAAAGCACAAATAGTACTGAATCACTCACTGCTTTTTATTTGTATACTTACATATCTATGATAAAGTTTAATTTATAGATTAGGCACAGTAAGAAATTAACAACTAAAAATAAAATAGAAAATTATAGTAACATGCTGTAATAAAAGTTATTTGAATGTGGTCTCTTAAAATATATGGTATGGTTCTCACCCTTTTTTCTGTGATGATGTGAAGTGATACAATGCCTATGTAATGAGATGAAGTAAGGTGAATGATGTAGGTATTGTCATGTAGTGTTAGGCCACTGTTCACCCCCTGACTCTAAGTCAGAAAAAAAGATTATCAGCTTTGAGTGTTCCTGAACCTTCAGGCCTTAATGATGTTGATGGCTGGATACAGGAGACCATGTTAATGACTAATGGCTGGACAGCACATGCAGTGTGAATGCATTGGACAAAGGAATAATTCACATCCTGAGATGGATAGAGGGCAAGAGCTCAAGATTTTATTTGTGCTTCTCAGACTGGCACACTAACACTTATGACTTGTTTATTTCTGGAGTTTTCAATGTAATATGTTTGCAATACAGTTAACTATTAGTAGCTGTAACCACATAATTCACAACTGTAGATGTAAAATCTGCATTTGGACTTTGACTAATTTCTTGGTGAACAATTCTGAAACTCCTTAGAATTTCCAAAGTGATGTCTTTTGGTATGCTAATAATCGATGGCTGGAAGCTCCTAGGTAGATTCAGGATGGGACCTGGTCACCATCCTGAAGACATGACTGATTAGAGGGTTGAGATCTTTGGTCTCACTCTGTAAACTCTGGGAAGGGGAGAAGGGCTGAAGGTTGTCAGTCACCAACAGCCAGTGATTAATTAGTGATGCCTATGTATTGAAGCTTTCATAAAGACCCAAAGGGACTGGGCTTGGAGAGCTTCCAGGTCATTGAATATATGGAGCATCCTGGAGGGTGGTGTGTCCTGAGAGAGCACGAAATCTCTGTGCCATTAGCCCCATACTTTGCAGTATGCATCTCTTCATCTGTACCTTTTATAATATCATTCACAGTGTACTGGTAAGTGTGTTTCCCTTAGTACTTTGAGCCATTCCAGCAATTCAATTTAACCCACAGAG
This sequence comes from Callithrix jacchus, assembly GCF_049354715.1. Classification (NCBI taxonomy): domain Eukaryota; kingdom Metazoa; phylum Chordata; class Mammalia; order Primates; family Cebidae; genus Callithrix; species Callithrix jacchus. Next base: position 70,874,349 of record NC_133513.1, read on the forward strand.
GGAGTCCTGGGAACCTCAATTTGAAGTTGATTGGTCAGGAGTTCTGGAGTTTCAGACTTAGGACTGATGTAGGGCTGCAGTCTCATGGGACTAAGCCCTTTACCTGTGGAATCTGATGCCATCTGCAGACAGAGTGTGAGAACTGAATTAGATGACACCAAGTTTGTGTCATCTGCAGAAGTGATTGCGTGCTTTTTGGTGGGGAAAACCTCTCCACAGGTTTGGTCACAGATGCCTTTTTTGTTGATGATTGTTTCTGTGGTGTGAGAGCAGAGAAAAATATGGCAAGTGTGTCTTTTCCACACATATAGTGGATAAGGGGTACTACTGTTTACTCTGTTTTAACTGCCCCACTCATATTTTGATCCAGAAATCATGCTGTTTGACACTGGACACTCATTCCATCTGTTCTGCTAACAATACTATTTTTAGCCAATTTCATAGGGTTTGGCTGGGATGAACTGTAGTTCACTTGTAGATATCAAATTTTGATAAATTTATTCTTTGCATTTAATAAATACAAAGTACGGGAAGTAAGAGTTCTTACTGCATTAATTACATACCAATAGGTATAATTTATATTAGTTCTAATATGGTCCCCGGTATGCTCCCAAAGGAATGCTTTGTAACAAAGCATCAGTCCTATACTTTAAAGAAAAATTATCTAAATCATGTACACAACTGTGCATACATTTTTTAAAATGAAAGTAGAGTGTTGCTATGTTTCCAAAACTGGTCTCAAACTTCTGAGTTTCTCAAATGATCCTCCTTCCTCAGCCTCCTAAATAGTTGAAATTACAGGCATGCATCACTATACTTTCTAATGGTTTTAATATTCTATACATTATTGATTTAAAATGCATTTTATCTTTTTCTTTAATAGATTCTGGGAGTTAGATTAATCTGCAGTCAGGTAGAATTTTACAGATTTAAAAAATTATGTTAACTAAGAAAATATAGATGGAAGAAACTAATATCTATTGACTGTTGTATTTTGGGCTAAATACCCTATTATGTGCCATGCATTTATCTCATAAAGCAATTGTAAAGTCTGTTTTCTTATAACCTACTGTTTATTAAATAGGAGGCTGTGGTTTAGAGAGGTTGATTAATTGGATCATGATCACATAGTTCACAAAGTAGATGACCCACAGTTTGACTGTCAGCCTATCTGGCTTTCAAATCTTTTCTCTTGCTCCTTCGTACAGATTGATAGAGCTATCTGTGCAGCACTTTGATCAAGGTATAGGTCTGAATAAGATTAGTCAGATTATTTTAATTAATGTCTAAATTAATGAGTTTAAATAAGTTAAACTCTCATTTTAGGTTACTGCTAGAAATGAGGTTAGTCCTTGAGTTTGTCCTAATAAATTTGACAATTTTTGTGATAACCAGCATCTTTTTTTTTTTTTTTTAAATTAACCATCAAAGCCTTTAGGGCAGAGTAAAGGTTTAGCCATAGGACTGGAAGTTTTACAAAACCAAGATTTGTCAAGTCTTGGAGAGAAATTATTTCACTTCCCAGTTTTGTTTTCCCTGTAGGCTGGTATTTCTGCCTACTTCCATAATGCTTTTTCATTTTTTGTTTTTCTTCTTCCATTACTTTTCTCCCTTGGTGTTTCTTTTCTTATGTTTTCAAATTCTGCTGGCTATGTATTCCCAATTTTCCTATAGGCAGAACCAAAAGCACATAGAATTACAGAAATTTAAGGAATCTTAGGACTAATTAAAATACCTTCTAGTACTTCAATCTGTGTTGAATGTTCTGGTCAAATGATTTTCTAGATAGAGAACTTGAGACTCAAAGAGATTAGGATGCTTTTTTTCCGGAAAGAAGATATGGTAGAAATGAGATTTGAATTGATTTTAAAACCCAATATTTTTCCTTCTTTTTAAAATTCTATTGGCATATTTTTTGTTTGTTTGTTTGTTTTTGTTTTGTTTTGTTTTGTTTTAAACAGAGTTTCAGTCTGTTGCCCAGACTGGAGTGCAATAGCACAATCTCGGCTCACTGCAACCTTTGCGTCCCAGGTTCAAGTGATTCTCCTACCTCAGCCTCCTGAGTATCTGGGTTTACAGGCATGCACCATCATGCCCAGATAATTTTGTATTTTTAGTAGAGACAGGGTTTCTCCATGTTGGTCAGGCTGGTCTCAAATTCCTGACCTCAGGTGATCTGCTTCCTCGGCCTCCCAAAGTGCTGGAATTATAGGTGTGAGCCACCATGCCTGGCCTGGCATGTGTTTTAATAATACAAAGGGGGAGTGAGTCTGGTGCACCCAGTGGATAGAATGAGAATGGAATTAGCTGGTGAACCCAATGGAAATGGCTAAGAATGGAATGAACAGAGGAAGGCCAAGTTTGAGGAGAAATGACAGTGGATACAGATTATTCAATAAGATATTAGAATATTGGGGTTTATGACAAGTCTGATAAATTATAAAGATGAAGGACACAAGATATTGGGAATTATCTACAAAGGCACATTAAAATAGAGGGTTCAACGAAGCTCTAAACAGATTGTTGTGTTCCTTTTAAATCAAGAACTGACAAACTTGAAGATTTTTGCTGTAAGATGCTAAAACATTTGGAGACACTGGGAGGAGTCTCTACAGTAGACAAATGCGGTATCATCTGATTCCATCCTGACTTACAGAGGGGTGGCTTAGGGCCCCTTGAGTACTGATGGGCTGGAGATTGCTGAACTACATAGATCTGTGGCCCAAGGCAGGTATCTCCTCATCTCTGCCTCTTTTCCCAATTCACTGATGTCTTTCCCATATCCATGTAGGCTGGGTCAGGGGCATCACTGGCTGTCAAATCAGTCATGAAATTCAGTTGGGTAGTTAGAGGTATGTCTGTGCTGGTAGTTAGTAGAGACTCCAGTTAGGTTTTATTCAGGAGCAGGGATATAGAGCACTCCCACTCCTGGTCATTTGAGGCCATCCTTTCAGGAATCTCTGCTTTCACAGACTGAAGATCTGAAGATTGGAAACTGCCATGGAGCCCTGCATAAGTGGAATCTGGAAGTGGAAACTAGTAGGAAGAAAGATATTTAGATAGTCCTTAGGGAAATAGAGGTACAACTGCCAGGACTCTGTTTTTCCAGTAGTCTCTCTCATTGGATATCTGAGTGCCTATGAAGGTTTTTAAGGGCTTACTAGTTTATGTGGACCTGAATAAGGTAGGACCTATAGAGGGAAAATAATTGGATTTTTATAATTGTTAATGTGTTCACTTTTCTGGGAAGAGTATCCTCAATAAGAAAATACACCTTCATTATTAGACTTTTGTACATTTAGCTCTCACACATTTCAAATACAGCAGGGGATTCTCTTTACTCTTTTAGGACAAAGGAAAGCATTGGGACCTTCTTAAGTGGTTTTCATGCTGAGGAATCAAGACTGCTATTTTGAAGTGACACAGATTACTCTTTTAACCAGAGATAGATAATGGACAAGAGACTGTGGATCTTTCTACCTTGTTTTAGGTCATAAAGTTTCTTCCAGTTTAGGTGACAAAAGTTATGTCATTTATTAATTGAATTTCATATTCTGTTTCAGGACAGATAATTTGTGATGGTAAATTATTATCCAGCTCTGCCAATATATTGGCTGTCACTATTTGTTATGGAGTTCAAGGTCAGTTTTCACTGAATATTTTATAGATTTAGGCAGCTGGAGGCAGAAATAGGTAACCAAAACCTGTTTTTAGAATAGAGGCCATATTTAAATTGTATCAAGAAATGTTATTTAATATACAGATGGCTGACCGTTTCCCAGATTGTGTTTTTGTTTTTTGGAGGGGGAAGCTGAATATAAACTGGCAGTCAAAAAATTTGTTTAAAAAAGTCAACTTGTTCATTTTTATTGTATATTTTTGCTCTAAAGCATTTTCCACAAACTGTATGTGGATTCATAAACCAGATGATGAAGACTTGACTGTTACTACCAAGGTAAAGAGGTCTCTCATAAAATTTTCTCACTCAGTCAACTTTTGCATAGTATTTACTTGCTTAAAATTTAGCAGTGGTTTAACTATTATTGTTTTATGATGGTTATGGAAAGTTGGTCAGAGAAAACCATAAACATATGGCTAGTTGATTTAAAAAATTTATTTAATGTTGGTAACTAACAAAATATTGGTAAGTATTGTGATAGGGAGGAGGCTGAACAAAAATGAACTGGAAGATACATAGCAACAGAAAAATCACATTAGGAAATGCTTTCCCCAATAGAGAAAATATGAAATTTGGTTAAAGTTTAATTAGATAAATATTAATACTTTGAATTTTAAATCATACTAGTGTGACATCTATATTTTTGCCAGTATAAATCTTCAGTGGATCAAATTACTTGTGGTAATCATGGACTTTCCCTGGAAGCTTTTAGGTGAAAAACGGTACAACAAATAGCATATAGCTGTTTTTCTTGGACACTTATTATTTGGGTATTGTATACTTGGTAGGAGAGATTTTTCCTCTACTTATATTATTGGTTCTGTAGTGAAACTAAAATGTTAAAAATTGTAGAAAAAATAGCTGGGTGTGGTGATATACACCTATAATTCCAGCTACTTGGGAGTTTGAGGTTGCCTGAGCCCAGAAGTTCGAGAACCACCTGGGCAGCATAAGAAGACTGCATCTGATTTATTTATTTTTAAAAATTATACTAAGTTCTGGGGTACATGTGCAGAACATGCAGTTTTGTTACATAGGTATACATGTGCTATGGTTTGCTGCATCCATCCCCCTGTCATCTACATTAGGTATTTCTCCTAATGTTATCCCTCCCCAATCCCTCCACCCCCTGCTATCTCTCTGTTACCCTCCTCTCCTCCCAACAAGCCCTGGTGTGTGATGTTCCACTCCCTGTGTCCCTATGTTCTTATTGTTCAACACCCACTTATGAGTGAGAACACGCAGTGTTTGGTTTTCTGTTCTTGTTTTCTGAAAATGATGGTTTCCAGTTTCATCCATGTCCCTGCAAAGGACTTGAACCCATCCATTTTTATGGCTGCATAGTAGTCCATGGTGCATATGTGCCGCATTTTCTTTATCCAGTCTATCATTGATGGGCATTTGGGTTGGTTCCAAGTCTTTGCTATTGTAAACAGTGCTGTAATAAACATATGTGTGTATGTGTCTTTGTAATAGAATGATTTATAAACCTTTGGGTATATACCCAGTAATGGGATAGCTGGATGAAATGGTATTTCTAGTTCTATATCCTTGAGTAATTGCCATACTGTCTTCCACAATGGTTGAACTAATTTACACTCCCACCAACAGTGTAGAAGTGTTCCTATTTCTCCACATTCTCTCCAGCATCTGTTGTCTCCAGATTTTTTAATGATCGCCATTCTAACTGGAGTGAGATGGTATCTCAATGTGGTTTTGATTTGCATCTCTCTAATGACCAGTGATGATGAGCATTTTTTCATATGTTTGTTGGCCTCATGTATGTCTTCTTTTGTAAAGTGTCTGTTCATATCCTTTGCCCATTTTTGAATGGGCTTGTTTGTTTTTTCCTGTAAATCTGTTTGAGTTCTTTGTAAATTCTGGATATCAACCCTTTGTCAGATGGGTAAACTGCAAAAATTTTTTCCCATTCTGTTGGTTGCCGATTCACTCTAGTAACTGTTTCTTTTGCTGTGCAGAAGCTGTGGAGTTTGATTAGGTCCCATTTGTCTACTTTGGCTTTTGTTGCCAATGCTTTTGGTGTTTTGTTCATGAAGTCCTTGCCTACTCCTACATCCTGAATGGTTTTGCCTAGATTTTCTTCTAGGGTTTTTATGGTGCCAGGTCTTATGTTTAAGTCTTTAGGCCATCTGGAGTTAATTTTAGTGTAAGGTGTCAGGAAGGGGTCCAGTTTCTGCTTTCTGCACATGTCTAGCCAGTTTTCCCAACACCATTTATTAAACAGGGACTCCTGTCCCCATTGCTTGTTTTTGTCAGGTTTATCAAAGATTGTATGGTTGTAGATATGTTGTGTTGCCTCCGATGCCTCTGTTCTGTTCCATTGATCTATATCTCTGTTTTGGTACCAGTACCATGCTGTTTTGATTACTGTAGCCTTGTAGTATAGTTTGAAATCCGGTAGTGTGATGCCCCCCACTGTGTTCTTTTTGCTTAAGATTGACGTGGCTATGCAGGCTCTCTTTTGGTTCCATATGAAGTTCATGGCGGTTTTTTCCAGTTCTGTGAAGAAAGTCAATGATAGCTTGATGGGGATAGCGTTGATTCTGTAAATTACTTTGGGCAGTATAGCCATTTTCACGATATTAATTCTTCCTAACCATGAACATGGAATGTTTCTCCATCTGTTTGTGTCCTCTCTTATTTCGTTGAGCAGTGGTTTGTAGTTTTGCTTGAAGAGGTCCCTTACGTTCCTTGTGAGTTGTATTCCTAGGTATTTTATTCTTTTTGTAGCAATTGTGAATGGCAGTTCGTTCTTGATTTGGCTTTCTTTAAGTCTGTTATTGGTGTATAGGAATGCTTGTGATTTTTGCACATTGATTTTATATCCCGAGACTTTGCTGAAGTTGCTTATCAGTGTCAGGAGTTTTTGGGCTGAGGCGATGGGGTCTTCTAGGTATACTATCATATTGTCTGCAAATAGAGACAATTTGGCTTCCACCTTTCCTATTTGAATATCCTTTATTTCTTTTTCTTGCGTGATTGCTCTGGCTAGAACTTCCACTACTATATTGAATAGGAGAGGTGAAAGAGGGCATCCTTGTCTAGAGCTGGATTTAAAAGGGAATGCTTCCAATTTTTGCCCATTCAGTATGATATTGGCTGTTGGTTTGTCTTAAATAGCTTTTATTACTTTGAGATACATTCCATCAACACCGAGATTATTGAGGGTTTTTAGCATTAAGGGCTGTTGAGTTTTGTCAAATGCCTTCTCTGCCTCAATCATGTGGTTTTTGTTTTTGTTTTTGTTTATGTGGTAAATTACGTTTATAGACTTGCGTATGTTGAACCAGCCTTGCATCCCCGGGATGAATCCTCCTTGATCATGATGGATAAGTTTTTTGATGTGCTGTTGCAATCGGCTTGCCAGTATTTTATTGAAGGTTTTTGCATCTATGTTCATCATGGATATTGGCCTGAAGTTTTCTTTTCTTGTTGGGTCTCTGCCGGGTTTTGGTAACAGGATGATGTTGGTCTCATAAAATGATCTGGGAAGGATTCCCTCTTTTTGGATTATTTGGAATAGTTTCAAAAGGAATGGTACCAGCTCCTCTTTGTGTGTCTGGTAGAATTTGGCTCTGAACCCATCTGGACCTGGGCTTTTTTGTGTGTGGTAGGCTCTTAATTGCTGCCTTGACTTCAGACCTTGTTATTGGTCTATTCATAGTTCTGGCTTCCTCCTGGTTTAGGCTTGGGAGGACACAGGTGTCCCGGAATTTATCCATTTCTTCCTGTTTTACTAGTTTATGTGCATAGAGTTGTTTGTAATATTCTCTGATGACTGTTTGAATTTCTGTGGAATCTGTGGTGATTTCTCCTTTATCGTTTTTTATTGCATCTATTTGGTTGTTCTCTCTTTTCTTTTTTCTTGATCTTTTGTTGATCTTTTCAAAAAACCAGCTCTTAGGTTAATTGATTTTTTGAAGGGGTTTTTGTGTCTCTATCTCCTTCAGTTCAGCTCTGATCCTAGTTATTTCTTGTCTTCTGCTAGGTTTTGAGTTTTTTTGATCTTGCTCCTCTAGCTCTTTCAATTTTGATGATAGGGTGTCAATTTTGGATCTGTCCACTCTTCTTATATGGGCACTTATTGCTATATATTTTTCTCTAGATACTGCTTTAAATGTGTCCCAGAGATTCTGGCATGTTGTGTCTTCGTTCTTGTTGGTTTCAAAGAACTTCTTTATTTCTGCCTTCATTTCGTTGTGTATCCAGTCAACATTCAGGAGCCAGTTATTCAGTTTCTATGAAGCTGTGTGGTTCTGAGTTAGTTTCTGAATTCTGAGTTCTAACTTGATTGCACTATGGTCTGAGAGACTGTTTGTTATGATTTCAGTTATTTTGCATTTGCTGAGAAGTGCTTTACTTCCAATTATGTAGTCAATTTTAGAGTAGGTGTGATGTGGTGCTGAGAAGAATGTATATTTTGTTGATTTGGGGTGGAGAGTTCTGTAAATGTCTATCAGGTTTGCTTGTTCCAGGTCTGAGTTCAGGCCCTGTGTATCGTTGTTAATTTTCTGCCTGGTTGATCTGTGTAATATTGACAGTGGAGTATTAAAGTCTCCCTCTATGATTGTGTGGGAGTCTAAGTCTCTTTGTAAGTCATGAAGAACTTGCCTTATGTATCTGGGTGCTCCTGTATTGGGTCCATATATATTTAGTATTGTTAGCTCTTCTTGTTCTATTGATCCTTTTACCATTATGTAATGACCTTCTTTGTCTCTTTTGATCTTTGTTGCTTTAATGTCTATTTTATCAGAGACGAGAATTGCAACTCCTGCTTTTTTTTGCTCTCCATTTTCTTGGTAAATTTTCCTCCATCCCTTTATTTTGAGCCTTTGTGTATCCTTGCATGTGAGATGGATTTCCTGGATACAGCACAATGATGGGTTTTGATTTTTTATCCAATTTGCTAGTCTGTGTCTTTTGATTGGTGCATTTAGCCCATTTACATTTAGGGTTAATATTGTTATGTGTGAATTTGATACTGCCATTTTGATGCTAGCTGACTGTTTTGCCCATTAGTTGATGTAGATTCTTCATTTTGTTGATGCTCTTTAGCATTTGGTATGTTTTTGGAATGGCTGGTACTGGTTGTTCCTTTCTATGTGTAGTGCCTCTTTCAGGAGCTCTTGTAAAGCAGGCCTGGTGGTGACAAACTCTCTGAGTACTTGCTTGTTCGCAAAGGATTTTATTTTTCCTTCACTTATGAAGCTCAGTTTGGCTGGATATGAAATTCTGGGTTGAAAGTTCTTTACTTTTAGGATGTTGGATATTGGCCCCCACTCTCTTCTGGCTGGTAGGGTTTCTGCCGAGAGATCTACTGTGAGTCTGAAGGGCTTCCCTTTGTGGGTGACCCGACCTTCTCTCTGGCTGCTCATAGCATTTTCTCCTTCATTTCAACCCTGCTGAATCTGACGATTATGTGCCTTGGAGTTGCTCTTCTTGCGGAATATCTTTGGGGTGTTCTCTGTATATCCTGGACTTGAATATTGGCCTGTCTTGCTAGGTTGGGGAAATGTTCCTTGATAATATCCTGAAGAGTATTTTCCAGCTTGGATTCATTCTCTTCATCACATTCAGGTACACCTATTAAACGTAGATTAGGTCTCTTCATATAGTCTCACATTTCTTGGAGACTTTGTTCATTCCTTTTTGCAGTTTTTTCTCTAAACTTGGTTTCTCATTTTATTTCATTGAGTTGATCTTCAACCTCTGATATCCTTTCTTCTGCTTGGTCAATTCGGCTGTTGAAACTGGTGCATGCTTCACGAAGTTCTCGTATTGTGTTTTTCAACTCCTTTAATTCATTCATATTCCTCTCTAAGTTGTCCATTCTTGTTATCATTTCCTCAAATCTTTTTTCAAATCTTTTTTCAAGGTTCTTAGTTTCTTTGCATTGATTTAAAACATGTTCTTTTAGCTCACAGAAGTTTCTCATTACTCGCCTTCTGAAGTCTAATTCCATCATTTCGTCACAGTCATTCTTCGTCCAGCTTTGTTCCCTTGCTGGTGAGGAGTTTCAGTCCTTTGTAGGAGGCGAGGTGTTCTGGTTTTGGGTGTTTTCATTCTTTTTGCGCTCGTTTCTTCCCATCTTTGTGGATTTATCCACCTGTCATCTGAGTAGTTGCTGGCTTTTCGATTGGGTCTCTGAGTGGACACCCAGATTGTTGATGATGAAGTAATTCTGTTACTTGGTTTTTCTTCTACCAGTCTAGCCCCTCTGCTGTTCAACTGCTGAGGTCCACTCCAGGTCCTGCTTGTCTGGGGTACACCTGTAGCAGCCTCTGCACGTTCACTGAAAGCTGGAATCCTGGATTGTTCTTACCATGCCATCTTGAATCACTCTTCATGTTTAAATCTTTAATTCATCTGGAATTAATTTGTGTATAAGGTGTAAGGAATGGATGCAGTTTCAGCTTTCTGCACATGGCTAGCCAGTTTTCCCAACACCATTTATTAATTAGGGAATCCTTTCCCCATTGCTTGTTTTTGTCAGGTTTGTCAAAGATCACATGGTTGTAGATGTGTGGCATTACTTCTAAGGCCTATCTTCTATTCTATTAGTCTATATGTTTCTTTTGGTGTCAGTACCATGCTGTTTTGATTGCTGCAGCCTTGTAGTATAGTTTGAAGTCTGGTAGTGTGATGCCTCCCACTGTGTTATTTTTTCCTTAGGATTGACTTGGCTCTGCGGGCTCTCTTTTGGTTCCATATGAAGTTCATGGTGGTTTTTTCCAGTTCTGTGAAGAAAGTCAATGGTAGCTTGATGGGGATAGCGTTGATTCTGTAAATTACTTTGGGCAGTATAGCCATTTTCACAATATTAATTCTTCCTAACCATGAACATGGAATGTTTCTCCATCTGTTTGTGTCCTCTCTGATTTCGTTGAGCAGTGGTTTGTAGTTCTCCTTGACGAGGTCCCTTACATTCCTTGTAAGTTGTATTCCTTGGTATTTTATTCTCTTTGTAGCAATTGCGAATGGCAGTTCATTCTTGATTTGGCTCTCTTTAAGTCTGTTATTGGTGTATAGGAATGCTTGTGATTTTTGCACATTGATTTTATATCCTGAGACTTTGCTGAAGTTGCTTATCAGTTTCAGGAGTTTTTGGGCTTAGACGATGGGGTCTTCTAGATATACTATCATGTCGTCTTCAAATAGAGACAATTTGGCTTCCTCCCTTCCTATTTGAATACCCTTTATTTCTTTTTCTTGCCTGATTGCTGTGGCTAGAACTTCCAGTACTATAATGAATAGAAGTGGTGAGAGAAGGCATCCTTGTCTAGTGCCAGATTTCAAAGGGAATGTTTCCAGTTTTTGCCCATTCAGTATGATATTGGCTGTTGGTTTGTCATAAATAGCTTTTATTAATTTGGGATATGTTCAATTGATACCGAGTTTATTGAGGGTTTTTAGCATAAAGAGCTGTTGAATTTTGTCAAAGGCCTTCTCTGTGTCAATTGAGATAATCATGTGGTTTTTGTTTTTGGTTCTGTTTATGTGGTGAATTACATTTATAGACTTGCGTATGTTGAACCAGCCTTACATCCCCGGGATGAATCCTACTTGATCATAATGGATAAGCTTTTTGATGTGCGGTTGCAATGGGCTTACCAATATTTTATTGAAGATTTTTGCATCTATGTTCATCATGGATATTGGCCAGAAGTTTTCTTTTCTTGTTGGGTCTCTGCCGGGTTTTGGTAACAGGATTAAGTTGGTCTCATAAAATGATTTGGGAAGGATTCCCTTTTTTTGGATTATTTGGAATAGTTTCAGAAGGAATGGTACCAGCTCCTCTTTGTGTGTCTGGTAGAATTTGGCTCTGAACCCATCTGGACCTGGGCTTTTTTTGTGTGGTAGGCTCTTAATTGCTGCCTTGACTTCAGACCTTGTTATTGGTCTATTCATAGTTCTGGCTTCCTCCTGGTTTAGGCTTGGGAGGACACAGGTGTCCCGGAATTTATCCATTTCTTCCAGGTTTCCTAGTTTATGTGCATAGAGTTGTTTGTAATATTCTCTGTTGACTGTTTGAATTTCTGTGGAATCTGTGGTGATTTCCCCTTTATCGTTTTTTATTGCGTCTATTTGCTTGTTCTCTCTTTTCTTTTTTATCAGTCTGGCTAGTGGTCTGTCTATTTTGTTGATCTTTTCAAAAAAACAGCTCTTGGATTTATGGATTTTTTGGAGAGTTTTTCGTGTGTCTATCTCCTTCAGTACTGCTCTGATCTTAGTTATTTCTTGTCTTCTGCTAGGTTTTGAGTTTTTTTGATCTTGCTCCTCTAGCTCTTTCAATTTTGATGATAGGGTGTCAATTTTGGATCTGTCTGCTCTTCTTATATGGGCACGTATTGCTATATATATTTCCTCTAGATACTGCTTTAAGTGTGTACTAGAGATTCTGGTATGTTGTGTGTTTGTTCTTGTTGGTTTCGAAGAGCTTCTTTATTTCTGCCTTCATTTCATTGTTTATCCAATCAACATTCAAGAGCCAGTTGTTCAGTTTCCATGAAGCTGTGTGGTTCTGAGTTAGTTTCTGGATTCGGAGTTCTAACTTGATTGCACTATGGTCTGAGAGACTGTTTGTTATGATTTCAGTTGTTTTGCATTTGCTGAGGAGTGCTTTACTTCCAATTATGTAGTCAATTTTAGAGTAGGTGTGATGTGGTGCTGAGAAGAATGTATATTCTGTTGATATGGGGTGGAGAGTTCTGTAAATGTCTATCAGGTTTGCTTGTTCCAGGTCTGAGTTCAAGTCCTGGGTATCCTTGTTAATTTTCTGTTTGGTTGATCTGTGTAATATTGACAGTGGAGTGTTAAAGTCTCCCACTATTATTGTTTGGGAGTCTATGTCTCTTTTTAAGTCATTGGGAACTTGCCTTATATATCTGGGTGCTCCTGTATTGGGTCCATGTATATTTAGGACCATTAGCTCTTCTTGTATCGATCCTTTTACCATTATGTAGTGTCCTTCTTTGTCTCTTTTGATGTTTGTTGCTTTAATGTCTATTTTATCGGAGATGAGAATTGCAACTCCTGCTTTTTTTTGCTCTCCATTTTCTTGGTAAATTTTCCTCCATCTCTTTATTTTGAGCCTTTGTGTATCCTTGCATGTGAGATGGGTTTCCTGAATACAGCACAATGATGGGTTTTGGCTTTTCATTCAATTTGCCAGTCTGTGTCTTTTGATTGGTGCATTTAGCCCATTTACATTTAGGGTTAATATTGTTATGTGTGAATTTGATACTGCCATTTTGATGCTAGCTGACTGTTTTGCCCATTAGTTGATGTAGATTCTTCATTTTTTTTGATGCTCTTTAGCATTTGGTATGTTTTTGGAATGGCTGGTGCTGGTTGTTCCTTTCTATGTGTAGTGCCTCTTTCCGGAGGTCTTGTAAAGTAGGCCTGGTGGTGACAAAATCTCTGAGTACTTGCTTGTTTGCAAAGGATTTTATTTTTCCTTCACTTATGAAATGTAGTTTGGCTGGATATGAAATTCTGTGTTGAAAGTTCTTTTCTTTAAGGATGTTGGATATTGGCCCCCACTGTCTTCTGGCTTATAGGGTTTCTGCTGAGAGATCTTCTGTGAGTCTGATGGGCTTCCCTTTGTGGTTGACCTGACCTTTCTCTCTGGCTGCCCTTAGCATTTTCTCCTTCATTTCAACTCTGGTGAATCTGATGATTATGTGCCTTTTGGTTGCTCTTCTTGCAGAGTGTCTTTGCAGTGTTCTCTGTATTTCCTGGACTTGAATATTGGCCTGCCTTGCTAGGTTGGGGAGGTGTTCCTTGATAATATTTTATCTATAATCAAAATACCTGAAGAGTATTTTCCAGCTTGGATTCATTCTCTTTGTCACATTCAGGTACACCTATGAAACGTTGATTAGGTCTCTTCACGTAGTCCCACATTTCTTGGAGACTTTGTTCATTCCTTTTTGTGCTTTTTTTTTCTAAACTTGGCTTCTCGTTTTATTTCATTGAGTTGATCTTCAACCTCTGATATCCTTTCTTCTGCTTGGTCAGTTCGGCTGTTGAAACCTGTGCATGCTTCGCGAAGTTCTCTTGTTGTGTTTTTCAGCTTGTTTAATTCATTCATATTCCTCTCTAAGTTGTCCATTCTTGTTTTCATTTCCTCGAATCTTTTTTCAAATCTTTTTTCAAGGTTTTTAGTTTCTTTGCATTGATTTAAAACATGTTCTTTTAGCTCACAGAAGTGTCTCATTACCCACTGCCTGAAGTCTGATTCCGTCATTTTATCACACTCATTCTGCGTCTAACTTTGTTCCCTTGCTGGTGAGGAGTTTTGGTCCTTTGTAGGAGGTGAGGTGTTGTGGTTTTGGGTGTTTTTCTTTTTTTTGCACTGGGTTCTTTCCATCTTTGTGGATTTATTTACCTGTTGTCTGAGTAGTTTCTGATTTTTCGATTGGGTCTCTGAGTGGATGCCCAGATTGTTGGCGATGAAGTATTTCTATCTTAGTTTTCCTTCTAATAGCCTAGTCCCTCTGCTGTAAGACTGCTGAGGTCCACTTCAGGCCCTGCTTGCCTGGCGTACACCTGTAGCAGCTGCAGAACAGTGAGAAATACTACCAGTTTCTTCTTGTGCTATCTTTGTCCCAGAATGTTGCCCACCAACTGTCAGTCTGATCAGTCCTTTTTGAGGTGACTCTTTGGGTATACAGGGGTCAGGGAGCTGCTTGAGGAGGTGGTCTGTACTTTATAGGAGCTCAAGTGCTGAGCTGTGAGCTTGGTTGTTCATTCAGGGCTGCTAGGCAAGTACGTTTAAGTCTGTTGCAGCAGAACTCATAAAACCCCTTTTTTTCCTAAGATGCTCTGTCTCAGGGAGTTAGGGCTTTATTTATGAGTATCCGTTGCACTGTCCTGCCCAGCTAGGAGGTAATTTAGTCACTATTTGCCTGCCAAGGCTCCGCCCTGCTGCCGTGGGCTCCGCCCTGTTGCCGTGGGCTCCACCCTGCTGCCGTGGGCTCCACCCTGTTGGTGGAGTCTCTCTGTTAATGTGGGTTGCCTCGGCAATGGCAGGCTGCTTCAGCAATCGGAGAGTACCTCAGTAGGGGTGGAATGTCTCGGTAATGGCGGACGCCCCTCCCCCACCGAGCTGCACCATCCTGGGTTCAGCTGTGCCTGCCGTGAAACTCTCAACCCTGAGCGTTTCGAATTGCCGTTTTGTTTGTCCCTTTGGGGGTGGGACCTGTCAAGCCTGATGACCTGACTCCCTGCCTCAGAGCCCTTTTGTTTTTTTCAAGTTGAATGGTCAACTCTCTCCCAGGTGTTTCAGTTGCCTGCTGAAAGAACACCGGGATCTGTGATTTCCCATGCAGCTACCCACTGTGCCCACTCACAGTTCACTTCCCAGGAATCTCCTGGCCTGGCTCACTGTCCAAGTCTCATTTAATCAGATGAATATGCTAATCTGCCCTCCCAAATTTCAAATTGCCAGTTTAACAGGGCACCCAGACCAGTGCATGTTGTGCAGCATGCTGCTGTGCTGCGGCACCCGCCAAAACGGCCGCACCAGCCAAGATAGCTGCGCTGGTGTCCTGTGTCTCTGCTACACCCGAGAATTTCCCCGTTCTGTGGGCAACAATGATCCGTCCGGAAATGTGGCATCAACTCACCCTCTGCATCTTCACTGGGAGCTGCAATCCTGAGTTGCTTCTATAGCGCCATCTTCCCCCGCTCAGGTGGTTGTTTATTTCTATGTGTAGTGCCTCTTTCAGGAGCTCTTGTAAAGCAGGCCTGGTGGTGAGTAAATCTCTGAGTACTTGCTTGTTCACAAAGGATTTTATTTTTCCTTCACTTATGAAGCTTAGTTTGGCTGGATGTGAAATTCTGGGTTGAAAGTTCTTTTCTTTAAGGATGTTGAATATTGGGCCCTACTCTCTTCTGCCTTATAGGGTTTCTGCCGAGAGATCTGCTGTGGGTCTGATGGGCTTCCCTTTGTGGGTGACCCGACCTTTCTCTCTGGCTGCCCTTAGTATTTTCTACTTCATTTCAACCCTGGTGAATCTGACGATTATGTGCCTTGGGGTTGCTCTTCTTGGGGAATATCTTTGTGGTGTTCTCTGTATTTCCTGGACTTGAATATTGGCCTGCCTTGCTAGGTTGGGGAAATTTTCCTTGGTAATATCCTGAAGAGTATTTTCCAGCTTGGATTCATTCTCTTTGTCACATTCAGGTACACCTATCAAACGTAGATTAGGTCTTTTCACATAGTCCCATATTTCTTGGAGACTTTGTTCATTCCTTTTTTCACTTTTTTCTCTAATCTTGCCTTCTCATTTTGTTTCATTGAGTTGATCTTCAACCTCTGATATCCTTTCTTCTGCTTGGTCAATTCCGCTGTTGAAACTTGGGTATGCTTCAGGAAGTTCTCAGGTTGTGTTTTTCAGCTCCATCAATTCACTTATATTCCTCTCTAAGCGGTTTATTCTCATTAGCATTTCATCAAATCTTTTTTCAAGGTTTTTAGTTTCTTTGCATTGGGTTATAACATGTTCTTTTGGCTCACAGAAGTTTCTTATTACCCACCTTCTGAAGCCTGATTCTGTCAATTTATTACACTCATTCTCCATCCAGCCTTGTTCCCTTGCTGGTGAGGAGCTGTGATCCCTTGCAGGAGGAGAGGTGTTCTGGTTTCGGGTGTTTCATCATTTTTGGGCTGGTTTCTTCACATCTTTTTGGAGTTATCCACCTGTCGTCTTTGTAGTTGTTGACTTTCAGATTGAGTCTCTGAGTGGATGTCCAGTTTGTTGATGATGAAGTTATTTCTTTCTGTTTCTTAGTTTTCCTTTTAACAGTCTGGCCCCTCTGCTGTGCGATTGCTGAGGTCCACTCCAGGCCCTGCTTGCCTGGGGATCACCTGCAGTAGATGCAGAACAGTAAGGGTTGCTGCCAGTTTCTTCTTCTGCTATCTTTGTCCCAGAAGGATACCCGCCAGATGTCAGTCTGAGGTCTCCTTTATGAGGTGACTCTTTGATATACATGGGTCAGGGTGCTGCTTGAGGAGACAGTCTGTTATTTGTAGGAGCTGAAGTACTGAGCTGTGAGCTCAGTTGTTCATTAAGAGCTGCTGGGCAGGTACGTTTAAGTCTGCTGCAGCAGAACTCATAACCCCTCTTTTTTTTTCCAGGTGCTCTCTCCCGGGGAGTTAGCGCTTTATTTTTGAGTTTCTGTTGTGCTACTGCCTTTTTTCAGGGCTTCCCTGCCCAGGAAGGATGCAGCCTAGTCACTGTCTGCCGGCAGAGGCTTTGCTGAGCTGCTGTGGGCTCCACCCAGCTGCTGTGTGAACTTCCCTGCAGTCCTGCTTATATGGATGTAGTTAGAACTGCCTCAGCAATGGCGGCCCACCTCTATAATGGCAGACTCTCTGTGTAATGGCGGGCTGCCTTGGCCATAGTGGAGGACAGCCTTGGTAATGGAAGATGCTTCTCCCCAACAAAGCTGGACCATCCCAATTCAGCTGTGCTTGCTGTGAAACTCTCAATCCAGAGCATTTCCAATTGCTGTTTTTTTGTGGTGGTGGGGCCAGCTGAGCCTGATCACCTGTGGCTCTCTGCCTCAGAGCCTTTTTGTTTTTTCAGTTGAACAGTCAACTGTCTCCCAGGTGTTCCAGTCACCTGTTGAAAAGGAGCCGGGATCTGTGTGATTTCCCGTGCAGTGACCCACTTCACCAGCTGAAACAGCAGCACTGAGATTCCTGGCACTATTTGCCTGGGAATCTTCTGGCCTGGCTCCCTGTTTCAGTCCCCTTTTTAATGGGATGAATGGATGACTCTACCTTCCCGGATCTCCAATCGCCAGCTGAAATGGCACCCAGACCCCTATATTTTGTTTGGAGAACTGCCATGGTGGGGCACCGGCAAAATACCCATGCCAGCAGAAACAGCCGCACTGCCTGAAGCAGCCATGCTGGTGACCCTGGGGCTCCTCCGCCTGGGAATCTTGGTCTGTGGGCAATAAAAATCTGTCTGGAAATGCAGCATCCACTTGCCCTCCGTGCTTTCACTGGGAGCTGCAATCCTGAGCTGCTCCTAATCAACTTTCCCTCTCCATCTTCTTTCCTTCTCCTTTTTTTTGATAAACTTGCTTCCACTTTACTCTGTGGACTCACCCTGAATTCTTTCTTGCATGAGATCCAAGAACCCTCTCTTGGGGTCTGGATCAGGCTCCTTTTCTGGTAACATTAATGTCACTGTGTTCAAAGTAGGCCTGGCAAACATTCTGAGTAGCAGCTGGACAGCCATAATTCATTTCTCTCTCCTCCCCTTTTGAGATTTCCCGAAGTAGGCTCCATTTCTGGGGTAAGGCATTGTGCTCTGGGCCCATGAGAAGACTTTGGAAGAATAACACATGAAGCTCTCATCCCATCACTGTGGACATTTCCCTAAGGTTTAGCTGAGGGAATGTTTGAACAGTGACTACTGGAGAGAAAAGGATCCGTGTGCAAGGGATGCTGGGGTAGATAGCAAAGGACAATTTGTGAATTGGGTTGTCCCTGAACCAGAATAGATAGGTTCAGAGAGACTCCATGCTGCTGCATGGTCAGGGATGATTTATAGACAGAGGAAAGTTATGTACAGAAAATTGAAATGAGATTCAGAAACAGCCAGATTGGTTACACCTTGGCATTTGCCTTATTTGGACACAGTTTGAACAGTTAGCCTGTGAGTGGCTGAAATTAGTGACTGGTATTAGAGTAGGTTTCAGTCTGTTTACACACCCAGCTGGGTTACAGTTCACTATGTTTGGAGAAAGCTTTAGACTAAACTTAAAATATGTAAGGAGGCAGCTTTAGGTTAAACTTAATTTAACAATAGGCTTAGAACTGAGAGGAGAAAGGAGAGAGAGCCAAAAGGATAGACTGCAGGGTTCTGGAGACACGTTTCTCTGACTTCATGAATTTTGGCTGAGCTCAACTGTACTGACCCTTCCTTGTCTGAAAAGTGAGCTGGGGGTTCCCTGACCCAGAGTGGAGATCCAAGGTGTCAAGAAATGTACATTTACCTACAGGATTGTATTTACTTATTTCAACAAAGGCAAAGAACAATGATTATAACTAACAAGATCAAACAACTTATGTTCCTTCCTTCTGTCCCCAGAGTTAATGGTTTTCTGTATTGTAGCTTCCCCCTCCCTCCCAGAGTCAGAATGTACCTGCAGTCTCAGAAAGTAAGTAAAAACAGGTACACCTTCTGCCTATGCAGCCTCCTTGATCAGAGGCAACAAAGCAGAGTCCTGTCTGCTCTTGGCACCAACATTCAACTTTTTGCTAAGTCTCATGGGTTGCCATCACACCTGGTGACTATGTGTGTGTGAGCATGCATGCATGCGCACACACACATGCCTGTGTACGAAAGGGATGTAAGTGGCATAGAAAAAAACCTCTGAAATAAAACTTTCTTCCCACTAGGTGGCCTTAGCACTGGTAGTTCTGTGTGAATCTCTCCTTCCAGTTAAGGCATTGGCAGGCCTTAAAAGTATGGTTCTGCTAAGGAAGCAATTTATGCTTTTATTTGCCACTTTATCATTATTATAATAGTACATATTACATGAGTTCTATGGAAGGTAAATTTTAATGGGGTGGGTAATATGAAATTCAGGTATTTCCCTGAAGGAAAATACTGCAGGGGAAAGGAACATACATAAAGATGGACAGATTGCTGATGGCTGGAGTCTATTAGCAGAAATGTTGCCACACAGGCAGCATGCTCTGAATGCAGAGTATTTACCTAGCATTTATTTTTTATTTAACTTGGGACACCAGGCAGCAATCAGGTCCAGGCTCTTATATTGGCCTTTGAAGCTAGAAGGAGGTTTAGTGCTTGAGATGCCTCTCCCAGAGCTGGATCTTACAGACATGTTCAAGTCTTGCTGGATGGGCAGACTTGGGGGCAACATCAGCTAGTAAGTCATAGACCAAATCATTGTAAAATAAGACTTAGTTCAATGATATGTGAAGAGCCAAGCATCAGACTATATATTTGGGGGCAGCTGGGTAGAACTTGGCAGGGACATTAGTCTCTTTGAATCTCCTTTGAGTATTCTACAATCTAGAAACAAACAAAGAGAACTAGGGAATTGAAACTCCTGTTTTCTTAGGAGACAGAGTGGGATTTATACCCTTTCTCCTTGCTTTCCTAAGTGTATTAGGATGTTTGGATAATAATTACTATCTCATGTAAAAGCAAGTTGGAACTCAGGGCAATTCTGAGGCTAGTAATTGATGCCATCAAGTACTCAAGTTCTGTCTCAGTTGAGGCCAGCAAGTATTCAAGTTGTCTTTCTGCTCTGCCATTATCAGTATGTTGGCTTTTGTCATCAAAAATACTGTCTTATGGTAACAGGATGGCTGCCATAGTTTCACACAATCACAATGCAAGGCAAAAAGAACAAAAGCAAGGAGAGGTAGTTTCTTATACACTCATTTTTATGAGGAAGGGAAGCATCTCTCAGAAGCCCCTTGAAGATTTGTTCTTGCATACTGTGGCCTGGATCAGTCACATGCCTATGCTCTAGCTGTGAAATTTTTAGTCTCTAGAGTGAAAGGTGAACTCAGCCAGCAGGGAAGGAGTGGGGCATTGTAGTCAATAGACAACTAAATGTCTGAAGCATGGGGCAAGAATCTTAATATCTCAGTTTTTTTATTTACCCATAAATTGGTGTTTCAGAATTATGTTCTTAACAGAATGCCTAATACACAAGACAAACTCAATCAAAGCGTGTTCTTTCATTTTCAGCATCCGCAGTTCAAGAATTTCAGGAGGCCATTGCTTCAATAGTCGTGTGTTCTTTGGTTATGAAGGCCAGACAGGACCAATGGTGAGAGCAAGTGATCTTTACTTAGGTTGGGTCAGACCCTTCCCACTAGATCTTATGGCAACATGAAGGTGAAGTAGTGATGGGGAACAGAGAGTGGGGAACAATAAACCATACAAGGGGAAAAAAAAGACCATACCAGGAGAAAAAAAAGACAAGTTTTTGAATGCTTTCTATGAATACATGCAAAGCTCTACAAAAGTGTGTATATTTCCAAGATCCATATCATGATCCCACTTAGAAAGTTGATGGCCCTGTCTCAACTGCCCTTACATATAAGTGACATTTCAAGTAGTGTCATCACAAAACAGGGAGGCACTGGGGTGATAGTTCATGAAGATGTGAGCAGAGTTAACTCCCTCATGCTAATAACGTGGAAGCTTATACATTCATATGTGTCCATCCTAGCTGGAAGACTCAAGGGACCACTGATATGGTACCTTGAGAATCCACAAGTTACTGGGAGCAGTTGGGATGCTCAAAGGGAGATACTTTTAATATGCAAAGAAGAGAAGAAATAGGAAAATATAGTTTTGGAAATCGTAATGAGAGTATTCCTCTAGGCATGCATGATCAATTTGTGTTAAAAATCATTAGGTGAGCCAGGTGCGGTGGTTCATGCCTGCAATCCCAGCATTTTGGGATGCCAAGATGGGTGGGTCATCTCATGTCAGGAGTTCGAGACCAGCTATGACCAACATGGTAAGACCTGTCTCTACTAAAAATATAAAAATTAGCTGGGCATGGTGGCAGACACCTGTAATCCCAGCTACTTGGGAGGCTGAGGCAGGCTAATTGCTTGAACCTGGGAGGCAGAGGTTGCAGCGAGCCAAGATTAGGCCACTGCACACTAGCCTGGGTGACAGAGTGAAGATTCAGTCTCAAATAAAAAAATCACTAAGTGGATAGTTGAAGGAAAATGTAACATTTCCATAGTGGCAAAGTGATACCACACAGATACCTGCTCAGAGGTAAGGAGAAAACTTGCACAATGTGAAAGTACAACATGATATCAGACCATCATCACATTGATCCAGGGGTCAGGCTTAGCATCATCGATGTATGCTAAGATATTATATGTCTTCTGATGTGATGCCACTTGAGCCCACTGAGCCTTTAGACTGAAGAGGAATGGCTAAACAACACCAAAAGACAGCAGCAAAGACAAATCCAAACCCAGAAGGTGGGACACTATCCAGGATCATCGAAACTATTTCACAGGTCTCAGTGAATGAACTAGATAAAAAAAGATTGAGTGCAAAAATGAAAAAGTGCAATGCCCTCATTGTCCTAAGTGTGATAGTAGTTTGAAAAAACCAGCTAAATGACATTTTGGGGTCAATTAGGAAAATCTAAATATTGTCTGGATATTAGTTGAAATAATAACGTAGAGATCACTGACTGAAAGATGTAGGCAATAAAATAGTATATGACCTCATTTCAGTTAAACACACATAATATATGCATAGATATATAGAAAACAACCCAGAATGACAAGTGGTAAGCTGTTAACCGTGGTGTTCTCTTTGTGGTAGAAATGTGATGTTTTTATTTTTAAAGGTATACTTGCTTGTACTTCATTATTTTATACACTACATGTGTTCTGTTCCTCCAATAACAGTTTATTTTAAAAGGTAAAAATTACATACAAAGAGGGGAGAAAATAGAAAAACCCAAATTGTTTAATTCTTAATGTTGCTGAAATCTGGCTTGGTCTAGAAAAATAGCTGTGAGGAACAGCTGTGTCCTTTATTCTCACTGCCCCTTTTCACCTCAGGAACAATTGTGGAAGCTCCTAGCAATGGTGGTCTGTTTTCTGTGACAGTCTGGCTACTTTCACCCAGCAGTGGTATTTTCTCAGTAAGTTTCTTGGAAAAGTATTTTGAAGCCTAAGAACTTCCAGTACAAAGGATGTGCAGGGTTTTTGCTTTGTAATAGTTGGCATGAACAGCCTCTCCCACTCCTGCTCAAGAAAATCTGAGCCGCAGAATCACAAAGTGATTCCAGGGCAGACAGCTGGGTCATGGACAGGTATATGGGCCTCCTGATGCAGGAGCCTGGGTTTCTTTCTTCTGATTAGTTAATTAACTCACATATATTGATTTATCATCTATTGTATGCGGGTACTGAAGGAATACAGAAAAACAATGTGAATCCTGCCACTACGCTTGACCTTCTCTTAGAGGAGTGCTTTGTTGGGAATGCCTCCCTTGGGTTCAAAAGACCTTTGTTTTTTCAACAATAAACTAAAAATCTAATGTGCTTCCATATGAATTTTTTTATTTCATATGAGAGATTCTTAGTTCAACATCAATGTTCAATTACAGGGATAAAAATGTGCTTCCCTCCTTTTTCCTAGGAAAGTCAATTCTCCAATGGTTACGTGTAGGGAAATAAAAGAGAAAGAGCTCTATGCAAAATCAGCACTTCTGCCTGAACCACAGTGCATCCTAGGGAAAATGTTCTTTACTGCTTTATTGGATGGCAAATAGCACTTTTAAGAGATTTAGAGACTCACTGTTTTATTGACTGATCATTTTGCAAGTATTTCTTAAATGAGCATTGCAAACAGAAGCCACAAGTCAGGCATGGCTGGAATGAGAAAGACTAGGCTCAGCATTTAACTTTTAATCTTTTTTGTTTTTCATAGTGGGAGAACTATCCCTAGAAGGACAGAGCTGGACATGGAAACAGATTGTCCCAATAAATGGCATTGATTATTTCAGCAGCACAGACAGGGCCTGGATCATAGCTCTTGTTTTTTTTTTTTTTTTTTTTTTTTTTTTTTATTTCTGCAATACTGTATTTTAGATCTTTGTAAAAGTGCATTCTATTATAACCTAAAGTTTAAGATAAATATTCACCAGCCCATATTGATAAGAGTGAATGACTGAATAAGTTAATAAATGGGGAAGAAGAGACAAATCCTCCTATGTGGAAGAATTCAAAAAAAATTTATGTAGGCAAATGTATGTAGGTAAAACTGCCTTAGGTAAGGTGGCATATAACTCCCACTCTTTAAATGTGGACTGTGCTTACTGACTTCCTTCTGAAGAGTACAGTGTCGCAAGGGAGAGGGGAAAAAAGAATAAATTTACAGTGGAGAAGTCTGACAAATACTACTTTAGCCAGTTGACCAAGGTCAACATCAACAGTCATATCAATAGTAGGTGCCTTTCAAGTGATGTGATAAAACTATCACTTATCCATGTGATCTTCCTCCCCTAAAACCTGTAACTCTAGTCTAATCATGAGAAAAACATCAGATAAATCCCAATAGTGGGACATCCTACAATATATCTGACCAGGACTCCTCAGAACTGTCAAGATAATTAACAATAAGGAAAGACTCAAAAACTGTCACAGCCAAGAGGAGCCTAAGGAGATAGGATAACTAAAGGTAACATGAGGTCCTGGATGAGATGCTGGAGGAGAAAAAGGACATCAGGATATGTTGAGTGTATTGCACTACTGACTTTTTTTTTTTTTTTTTTTTTTGAGGCAGGGTCTCACTTTGGGAGTTTAGTGGCACAATTTTGGCTCCCTGCAGCCTCAACCTCTTGGACTCAAGTGATCCTCCCACCTCAGCCTCCCAAGTAGCTGGGACTCCAGGAGTGTGCCACCATGCCTGGCTAATTTTTTGTATTTTTTGCAGAGACAAGGTTTTGCCATGCTGCCCAGGCTGGTCTCGAACTTTTGAGCTCAAGGGATCCACCTGCCTTGGCCTCTCAAAGTGCTAGGATTACTGGTGTGAGCTACCACACCAGCCTTACTGTACTTTTGACTAATAATTTATCAATATAGGCTCATTAATTGTAACAGATGGGCAGTAATATAAGATGTGAATTGAAACTGTGTGGAGTGGGCACAAAGGTATTCTTTGTATGATCTTTCATTTTTGGGGTAAATCTAGAAGTAAAATCTATTCTAAAAGTGTGTTTTTGGTTTTTTTTTAAGTATTTATATATTTATAGACAGAGTCTCACCCTGTTGCACAGGCTGGAGTGCAGTGGTGCAGTCTTGGCTCACTGCAACCTCTGCTTCACAGGTTCAAGTGATTCTCTTCCCTCAGCCTCCCAAATAGCTGGGATTACAGATGCATGCCACCACACCTGGCTAATTTTTGTTTTCTTAGTAGAGACGGGGTTTCACTATAGTGGCCAGGCCTATCTCAAACTCCTGGCCTCAATTGATCCACTTGCCTCGGCCTCCCAAAGTGTTGGAATTACAGGTGTGAGCCACCATGCTCAGCCTTAAAAATAAGGTGTATGTTTTTAAACGTGCATTCTCTACCAAGGAGGGCTGGGGAACTTGTGTCTTAGATCTCACAGCTGAGCCCTGGGGATGGCTATCCTGGGATATACGTGAAATATTTAGGTGGCCATGGAATACTGCAGCAGTCTCCAGCTTTTCTGGCACCAGGGGCTAGTTTTGGTGGAAGACAATTTTTCCTCAGACCAGCAGGAGGAGGGATGGTTTCCGGATGATTCAAGCACATTACATTTATTGTGCACTTTATTTCTATCATTTTTACATTGTAATATAGAATGAAATAATCATACAACTCACTATAATGTAGAATCAGTGGGAGTCCTGAGCTTGTTTTCCTACAACTAGACGGTCTCTTCTTGGGGAGACGGGAGACAATGACAGATGATCAGGACTTAGATTCTCATGAGGAGTGTGCAACCTAGCTCCCTGGCATGTGCAGTTCAAAACAGGGTTCACGCTCCTGTGAGAATCTAATGTCACTGATCTGATAGGAGGTGGAGCTCAAGCAGTAATGAGAGTGATGGGGACCAAGTATAAATATGGATGAGGCTTTGTTCACTTTCCCGCCACTCATCTCCTGCTGTGCAACCTGATTCCTAACAGGCTACTGACTGGTACCTCTAGAATAGTGTATATGGCAACACAGCCACTTTAAAAAATATTTGTGGGCATATCATAAATATACATATTCATGGGGTGCATGGGATGTTTTGATACAGGCACACGATGTAAAATATGCACATCATGGAGAAGGACGCATTTATCCTTTGAGTTCCAAACAATCAAATTATATTCTTTAAATTATTTAAAAATATATAACTAAGTTATTATTGACTTATTACAATAGGTCACCCTATTGTGCTATCAAATAATAGGTCTTATTCGTCTTTTCTTTTGTGCCCATTCACAATCCCCATCTTCTCCCCAGAGCCCCACTACCCTTCTTAGCCTTTGGTAGCCATCCTTCTATGCTCTATGTCCATGAACACAGTCACTTTTTAATGGCTGTGTATGTTTTTTTAAAGAGGATTAGCTTTGTGGGATGGTATATATACAATCTAAATAGTGTAGTCAAATCAATGTGCCTTTTATTTAGCTTATTTTTAAATCATATTTTTTTCTGATTACAAAGACAATGTATTTCCCTCAAAAAATTTAAAAGTATCAAAAAATTCAGGGAAGAAAAATTTAAAACCATCTACTATGGTTCGAATGTTTATATTTTTCAGCAAATGCATAGGTTGATTTGGCAAAAACCCCCAAGGTGATGGTATTACGAGGTGGGGCATTTGAGAGGCACTCCATATATTTATAAACAAAGAGAAAGTTGAATCACGGTACATGAGTTCAGGAGGAGAAATATAAGAAAAAAACTGTCCTTGCCCTCTATAAGTTAAATTAAGATACTGTAAGAATGTTCAGTGAGGATGGACATTTCAAATACTGATGTTCTAAAGGAAATTATGTTTGTGTTGTATTATTACTAAAGGTCAAACCTGACCTAGGCTAGAAAGAGGCAAAAACAGAATCAGAACAAAGGGCTCCTGATAACCAGGACTGGACTCTTTCCCCGACACCAGAGACATGAGAAACTGAAAGCTTTTGTGTAAGATCCAAATATGCTTTAACTTACTGCTGGATCTCCTTGCTCTATTTACCTAAATAATAATAATAATAAGAGATAAGCCTTGGCATCAAAAATGTAAATAAGTTACCTATACATCATTTTGTAAAGGTAAAATTATAATCTACATGAGCAAACATAAACATTCTTATATGACAATTTTACTTTAAAATTTTACTAAATACAATTTAAAAATTAAAAACTTTTAATTTTGAGATAATTGTAGATTCACATGTACCTGCTAGACATCCTACAGAAAGTCCATATGTTGCTTCCAAGCTTCTCCCACTGGTAATATCTTGCATAACTATAGCATAATATCACAATCAGGAAACTAATATTGATACAATACTTAGGCCTTGTTCAGATTTCAGTAGTTTTACATGTACTCTTGTGTGTGTGTGTGTGTGTGTGTGTGTGTTTTGTTCTATGCAATTTTATCAAATGTTTGGAATGGTAGGACTACCATAGTCAAGATAAAGAACAGTTCTAGCCCAAGGAACCCTGGTACTACTTTCTGTTGCCACAGCCACTTCCCTCTCTGCCACTCCTTAACTCATGATAACCGTAAATAAAGCTTCTGTGAACATCTATGCATAGGTTTTAGTATGAACATAAGTTTTCATTACTCTGGGATAAATGCTCAAGACTGTAAAATTGCTAGGTCACATGGTAATTGCATAATTAGTTTTGTAAGAAACTGCTATACTCTTTTTTTAAGAGTGACTGTACCATTTTATATTCCAATCAGCAACATATGAATGATCTAGTTTCTCTACATTCTCATCAGCATTTGGAGTTATCACTATTTTTTTGTTTTATCCCCTTTGATAGGTATGTAGTAATATTGCATTTTAATTTGCATTTCCCTAGTGGCCAGTGATGTTAAACATCTTTTTATGTGTTTATTTACTGCCTCTATTTCCTCTTCAGTGAAATAGCTATTCATGTCTTTTGCTCCTTTTCTAATTATTTATTTCTGATTGTTTACTTTTGTCACTGTTGAGTTTTGAAAGAAACAATTTCTTTGCTGGATGTGTGGTTTGCAAGTATTTTCTTCTGGTCTGTAGCTTGTCTTTTCATCCTGTTTACAGGATATTTCACAGAGAAAAAGTTTTGCTTTTTGTTTTGTATTACCTTTGATGAAGTCCAGTTTACCAATTTTTTTCTTTTATGGATCATGCTTTTGGTGGCTCACTTTACTTTTATTCCTATCTATTTTCTTGAGGTATGCATATTTGCAGCCAAAAGAAAGACATTGTGTTAAGCACTGTTGTGGGTTCCCTGTGTTTTTTACACTTTCAGCAATTTCCTCATTTGGGTAGACTTGGATTGTTTGCTTTACAGGCATATGTGCAGCTCAGGTGATGTCTGGAGGTCTGGTAATTACCAGCTGCATTTATTACGATATTTTCCTGCTTCTTTCACAATTTATGTACTTTCTTAGGCTTTGTAATGGTTCTGATTTTGCACCTTGTACCAGATGGTATATTCTGCAAACTATAAGCCTAGGCTACTAGATGTACAAAAGCTGCTTTATTTTATTGCATGGAGTCCATGTAGCACAGGGGAAAATGCATTCGTGGACTCACAAGGCAGTCATGCCAAAACCCTGACTTTTCCAAACTGTAGGGACCCGTTATGCTTCTGTTGTCTCATCAGTAAAATGGAGATAACAATCCTATTTCATAAAGTTGCCATGAGAATAAAATAATATATATTAAGCACTTTACAGAGAATCTGGTTTACAGATGTGCTGAATGAACATTACCTATTATGATCATAACCTTTTTTTTTCTGTATGGATTCACTTTGAGATTATTTCCACCTAAAGTCATGATATTTTCAGTTTTATAACTGCTCCCTACCTCCTTATAAAGGTCTTTAAGGAAAACATGGAGGTCTAAAGATAAGCACTAATTGTCTTTGGTCCCTAAAGACTGGGGAGGATGTGTGCATGAAGACAGTGTACAAGTAAGGAAGTGGTAAGCACTGAGGGCTTAGGAGTGGGGCATCACCTATATTGTTGACAGACGCACTAGCTTGGAACAATTTGGGCATAGTCTTAACCAGTGGTATCATGGAGTTCAATGAATTTCTGCATCAGCTACCTGCAGGATTTACTTTTCCCTATAACGCCTGTTTATAAACTAATCATGGCTAGGACCTGTTTTTTTCTTCCAAATTAAAATACAAAATTTATTAATAAGAATCATTTTAAAAGCAACATATATGATCATTGAGAAAACACTATAATACAAGGCATGAGCTCAGAATCATAGAAACATGGAAGAGACATTTATTGTTATGAGAGATTTGACAATGGAAGTTGGCAGAAACCTTCATCATCTTTGCTGTTTCTCCTATCTCTGGTCTCATCTACAGCACTGGCACATCCTCATGAGACAGATAGGATATGAATATCATTCTTGTTTTACCATAAAGGAATAAGAATAGTAAAAAATTAACATGTTCAAGGTTACACCATGAATTTTAGGAATACATCTCTGCTTCTTGATTCCCATTTAGTATTCTGATACATACTAAACTACTCCTTATCTCACTTCAATTGCTATCTCAAATTATATTGGTAAGCCCATACTCCACGTTCTGCTTTCACTGGGGGAATGGAGATTGACAGGCTATCTATCATCCATCTTTGCTTTAGAATGAAATGTGACTTTTATATAACTATAGTAATAGATGTATGCCATAAAAATGCCTCGCAGTCTCAAAATGCTACAAATAAATTGGGAAATGAAGACTAATGTGCTACTGAAGGGTTATAATTTTCAGCTCTCAGCATGAGTCAGACTGCACGTGCCAATGCTCCCTTGAAATGAGGTTGACAGTTCTCCAGCATTAAGTAGAAACACCATAGAATTCATCTCATACATTATCCAGGTCTTGCACCCACCCCCTCAAATTACACATGGAACTTCAAACTCCTTGCTGAGGGAGTGAACCTAAAAGCCTGGTATTGTTTTCCTGTTAATTTTATATATACCTGATTTGTTGTTACTAAATTCTCCCTTTTAATTTTACATCAAATTACCTTGTAATATAATTTTAGTTACATTCTCGTGTAGAATGCTCAAAGATTTGTGTACTGGAAGTGTCAAATCTTTATCCTCAATATCCAAAGTTTTAGCAAAAGCTTTACAGACACACACACACACACACACACACACACACACACACACAGCAGAAAGAAATATGCATGTGAAACTAACACAAGAACAGAAAATCAAATGCCACATGTTCTCACTCATAAGTGGAAGTTGAATAATGAGAACACATGGACACAGGGAGGGGAACATCACACACCGGGGTCTGTTAGGGGCTGCAGCAGGGGAGGGAGAGCATTAGGACAAATACCTAATGTATGTGAGGCTTAAAACCTATGATGTGTTGATAGGTGGAGCAAACCACTATGACACATGTATACCTATAAAGCAAACCTGCGTGTTCTGCACATGTATCCCAGAACTTAAAGTAAAATTAAAAAAAAGAAATATGTATGTGAATAAAAACCTACTTTTTCAAGTACTTCATCTATACTTTACTTACAGATGAAATATTGGGACCGAATGATTGTATATAGTAGTCCTTCTAAAAGAAGTCACATTTTCCACCACATTTTAGATTGTGGACTCCAGAATTATAAAATTTAGTTTAGCTTTTTTTAGAGTAGTGGTTGGAAAGACTATAGGACTGAAGGCCTAATTTCAAATTCCAATATCAACACTTATCAGCTGTGCATTCTTGAATGAGTTATATACTCTCCTTGTCACTCAATTTTCTCATCCATAGAATGAGGACAGGAACACCTACCTGATAGGATTAGAAGATTAAATAAGGTAACATAAAGTGATTATTATTGTGCTTAAACAACTCATTCCAGTTTGGGGAACTTGAGCTTTCAGAAAATCCTTCCTTATGGCAAATGTAAATATACTTCCCAAACTTTAAACTGTGCTCATCGATTGGCCTTCAGGACATAGATGGAAAAGTCTAATCTTTCCTTTAAATTAAGGCTCTATACCCATATGAATTTTGCTCTGATGTCGCTGTATGTTTCTTTTTTATAAGCTATTAATGTAAGATTCCTCACCATTCTGTTTCCTGTCACAGGCCCCTTTCTATGTTCACTCTACACTCTCTTCCTCAACTGTCTCATCTATTCCCTGGCTTCACTAACTCTCCATTCTCTTCCCTCCTGTATTTTGGTCAGTGTTTGGGGGCTGAATCAATGATAGCAGTCATGAATGCATGTCTGTCAGGTCTGCTATAACAAAATACCATAGATTAGGTGGCTTATAAACAAAATAAATTTAGTTTAACACTTCTGGAGGCTGAGAAGTCCAACATCAAGGAGGTGGCAGGTTTGGTGTCTGGTGAGGACCCATTTGCTGATTCATAAATGGCATCTTGCTGGTCTTCATAGCAAAAGCGCAAACCAGCTCCCTCAGCCAGCCTCTTTTATAAGAGCACTAATCCCATTTAAGAGAGTTTCACCTTTATGACCTAATCACCTCCCAAAGGCTCCACTTCCTAATGCCATTACCTTGGAGGTCAGGATTTCAACACATGGATTTTGGGGTAACACAAACCTTCAGACCATAGCAACCGA
Source organism: Callithrix jacchus (assembly GCF_049354715.1). Classification (NCBI taxonomy): domain Eukaryota; kingdom Metazoa; phylum Chordata; class Mammalia; order Primates; family Cebidae; genus Callithrix; species Callithrix jacchus. Next base: position 70,905,408 of record NC_133513.1, read on the forward strand.
GGTATCTGAAATATGAGGTTTATCTTTGTTCCTCCTCTTTCCCTCACCCCTATCCCCATGCAATATTTTACTCAGTTTTGTGGTCTCTATATCCTCTATCTCTCTTTTTTTTTTTGAGACGGAGTGTCGCTCTTGTTACCCAGGCTGGAGTGCAATGGGGATTACAGGCACGCGCCACCATGCCCAGCTAATTTTTTGTATTTTTAGTAGAGACGGGGTTTCACCATGTTGACCAGGATGGTCTCAATTTCTTGACCTTGTGATCCACCGCCTCGGCCTCCCAAAGTGCTGGGATTACAGGCTTGAGCCACTGCGCCTGGCCCCTCTATATCTCTTGAATCTACCAGCTACTCTCCTTACTTGGGGCTACCACTCTAGTACAAGCTGCCATTGTCTCTGGTCTAGGCTAACACAATAGTCCCTGCATGGTCATTCCCTATTCCTTGATATCACATTCTGGTCAGTTTCTCCATCCTGAAGCCAGAGAGCAATACCTTAAAGCTACAAATTTGATTCTGTTACTCTCTGGTAGAAAATAAATTAATGGCATCCTGTTGTACTAGAATAAAATATAAACCCTGTCCCATAGCTATATATATATATATATCTCTGTTGACTTCTCAGCCTTGTATTTTATCTCTAACCACATTTCTTTCCTGATCTCAATTATGGTAGACTTCTTTCAGTTCCTTGAACAGGGCATTCTCTCCCTTGCCTTTGGGCCTTCAGACATGTGTCCCTGCCTGGCTTAAACAGTCTTTTCCTTCCAATCCCCTCTGCATTCATTTGGCCAATGTCACTTTTCTTCAGTCCCCAGCTGTATGACGCTGATGTGGTTTGAATCTGTGTCCCCACACAAATCTTCATGTTGAATTAGAATCTCCAGTGTTGGAAGTGGGGACTGGTGGGAGCTGATTAGATTATGGGGTGATTTCTCATGAGTTGTTTAGTACCACCCCCTCGGTACTGTTGTGATAGTGAGTGAGTTCTTGTGAGATCTGGTCGTTTAAGTGTGTGGCACCTCCCACTCACTCTCTTGCTCCTGGTTTTGCCATGTGATCTGCCAGTTCCCTTTTCACCTTCTGCCATGATTGTAAGATTCCTGAGTTCTCCCCAGAAGCCAAGCAGATGCGGGCATCATGCTTTCTGTACAACCTGCCGAACTGTGAGCCAATGAAACCTCTTTTCTTTATAAATCCCGCAGTCTCAAGTATTTCTTTATAGCAGTGTAAGCATGGCCTAATACAGCCACCTTTTCAGTAAAGTGTTTTCTAACTATCTCTCAATATGGTTGGGTCTCCCTATTATGAATTTCAGAGCAACCTGTATTTTTTACTCCTTAATACTCTCCATTTTTGTGACTATGCCTTTGTTTTATTTTCCCCCCTTTGTACTATATACTCTATTAGAGTAGTAAGCATTTCTGTTTTTTGTTAAAAATTACAAACAATATACAAAAATGGCCATAGTATAAAGAATCCTCATGTAACTCTGCCACATATGCAAAAATTATCAACTCATGACCAACATTGCTTTGGCTGTCACCTCACCACTCCCTGTATTTCCCCAGATCATCTTGAAGCAAATTGCAGACATCATATCATCTTATTTAAAAATTCAGTATGCACTTCTAAAGATAACTACTTGTTTTAAGAACAGTATTACAGTAAGTTAGCAAGCGGATATTTCTGTCCCATTCACTGCAGTCTTACTAGGAATTTCTTCCAATTTATCCTAATACTGATCAAAACATAGGAGGTACTCAATAAATGTTTCTTAAATGAATGAATGAAATGCACTATGGACATACTTCCATTTGGGAGGATTACTCCTAACCTGTGGCACTGAGGATGACACACAGTACTTCAGATATATAATGAAGAAAGAATTGGAAATGTCATTTTCTTTTTTCTAGAGATTCTAATTTCTACTATTAGAGCTTAGGAATTTACTAATTTGTTTGTGGCTACATTTCTGAACTGTCTTATATTGCCTAAGAGTTCATCAAAAGCTATTAATTCTATTTCATATATCACTATTTTACTTATACATTTAACTCTTTGGGCCAAAGTCTGGAGCTTTTTAAGAATTGGGTTTAAATTTCCTGTAACAAGAATTCTCTGAATTGTGATTCACCCATCCAAAGCACTTGCCTTTGGGTTCCTAGTTATGTGAAAATGTGATTGCCCAGGATTCTATTTATTTTTAAATTTAGGTCATTTTCTTAGCCAGTTTGAGTTACAGAATAAAAATGTCATAGAATAGGCCACTTAAACAACAGAAATTTGTTTGTCCCAGACTTGGAGGCTGAAAATCTGACATCAGGATGCAGCATGATCAGGTTCCAGTGAGGGCCTCTTTATCAGATGGTATCTCCCAGCGTGTGCACTCAGAAAGAGAGAGGGCACCTATGTCTCCTCTTCTTTTTATAAGGGAATTAATACCATCTTAAGGGCCCCACCTCGTGACCCAATCTATCCAAGTATGACTTAAAGATTGGGGAAAGATGCCTGGTGCATCTAGATCTCTCTTTCTTCAAGTGTGGAGGGGATAGTACCCACTTTGGGACCAGGCAGAATATGGTTTGGATCCTCATGGGCATTAACTAGTTGTGTTATGTGGACCAAGTTGGTTGGCTTTCTAAAGATCAGTTTCCTTACTGGTAAAATGAAAGAATAATGGAGTTCGTATAACAGGATCACTATGAGCACTGGACACAGTATCTGGCACATAGTAGATGCTCAGTATTAAGTAGTTGTTATTTTGCTCCACACTCAGGTTGTGGGGATGGAGCCCCAGTCATTGCTAATGTGTGTAGAGGCTAGCATCATCCAGCTGCTACAAGAAGAAACCACATGCCACTGGATGGCTAATCTTCCCACAGAGATGTCCCACCTGTGCTGTCACTGCTGTTAGTTTCCTCTCAGCTAAGTCTCTGCAGCCTGGTGCCTAGGACTCGGGGGAAGGAGGTGGAGGAAGCCATCTTTTCTTTGGGGGCCAGGACTGGGATCCCTCAGTTCCTTTATTCCCTTCTGAGCATAGGCTATGTCTTCCTCCTCCTTTTTGCTTAGTCTGATTGCATACAATACTACTTTCCAGAGAGTCTCAAATGCTCAACCCAGACCATTTTTTGAATCTTTGCTCCAAATCCCTGCTGTTTTTTCAAACAACAAGTGAACATACAGTCTTATTCCTTTTTACCTTTGTGAAGCATGAAGGTGAAGTTAATCGGAGGAAGAGGAACTGGTTTGATTTCTTCCTCACCTCCCAGGCAGCCAACATTCATTAGTGCTGTTGGTAGATTGCATTCAGCCTTTTATTTCTCCTTGGACATTTCAACTGCATTGTTTTTGCAGAATGCACTTTCTTCTTTTATTTTATGAGAATGAGGATTATGCTTTTTCTCTGTTTCCTCAAAGATTGCCATTGCCAGTTCTCACTGTGCCCCTGTATTTGTTTTTTTTTTGTCCAGCTTGAAACTCATTTAGAGGAGTGAGGTCCTCATTTAAAATCTTCTTACCTTTCTGTGGCTTCAATTCCCTTTTAACAATATTAGTTTCACCTTTACCAGTGTGACAACAATACTTTTAGACAGAGCAGATGGAAATCAAATAGAAGTTGAATGAGCACATTTGTTCTTGTGGTTTGTTAGTATCTTTTTCTTTGAGGCAGATGCAATACAGCTTTTATCAAAACAAGCAAAAACATTAAAAAAAATAAAGCCACTATTACCACCAACATTGTTTCACCCCACACCCCCAATACCTCAATTTAAAGTCATATTAACTTAAAAATTCACTTCATTTTGAGTCTTAGCTTTTCTGATTTGTTAGTTTAGCTCTTAATAAACCACCTACAAATTATATAGTTTTTAGTCTCTCCATTTTGCTGAAGAATATTAGATGGCCTTATTTTTAAATATTTTCAAGGCTTGCCAGTGACCCAATTATTTTGAATTATGATTAGTGAATTGAAATTGCAGAACGATTAGGACTTAATTATTTCAAATGTGCACTTTAGAATTGAAAAGACATTATTTCTTAGTATTTAAACACTTGGATGACCTTCAGCAAGCAGATCTTTGAACTTCAGTTTCTCCTCCATAAATAGGCTGTTAGCATTAATAAAATATTATGTATGGAAAGCTCTGCTTAATAAAATTAATAAAATATGTGTGGAATAAAAATAATATATATATATACACACATATATATATAATACATACACACAAATCTATACATATATATATATATATATATATATGCACATACCTATCAGGATGTCAAGCTTGCAAAATGTATTTTGCAATCTTTTTCTAACTAGATTCATTTTTCAACATTTATAATTTATAATGACTGATATAAATACTGTAAAATTTATTGAGAGACTTTCAATCAATGTGTATTCTTTCTCATAACCAATTCATACATCAAAGATCCAGATAATTAAGGAAATAGTCACCCTGTTGTGCTATCAAGTATTAGATCTTACTCATTCTTTCTATTTTTTTTGTATCCATTAACCATTTCCACTTCTCCTCTAACCCCTCCACTCCATCCCATTCCTCTGCCCAACTACCCTTCTCAGCTTCTGGTAACCATAATTCTACTCTCTCTTTCCATGACTCTTAGCTACTGAGTTATTAACCATTATTCCACATTGATTGCTTTGTAAGCAGCTCCCAGATGAGAAAAGCATAGACTGCATAGATCTTCCAGCCCTGAAAATTTATTTGACAGCTATTTTTCAGGAAGCAAGGAAATCTTCCACATATACTGGCCTGTGGGTTCTTTGGCAATTGAACAGTTGATAAATTCATATTCTTCCTTGCAGTGAATGGAAAGTAAAAGACAAAAATTACAATCATATTTTAACCATGAGGAATAGAAATAAGTTAATTGATTAATCATTTGCCGAAGTGGATTCAGTGGAATAAATGGGTATAAATTATGTAGAGTGTAAAATCTGCAAAATTTGATAATTATTTCTTATTCTCCGGCTTTATCATGGTCATAAGTAAAAATTTCTAGGATCAATAACTGATCAGTTATTGAATGGCTTTTAATTTAGAAACAATGCCATAATTATCAAAGTTTTTTTTATTTGCTCTTTTCTTATGTATCAAGCTTGCAGGTGATACATCAGGTATTTTTTCAGTTATACATTTGTTTTATTTTGATGGCAAATTTATTTAGGTAGCTTCTCTAGAAGGTAACTCTGTTATATTTTCCTCTGTGCTATCTGTATCACAAGATTCAAAACACATGTTTGATAAGTGAAAATTTATTCCATCATTCAAATGGTCTGTTCTTTTTGGTGCTGCATAAATTCAGCTTAATAATTAAATGACTGATTATTCTGTCATTCAGAGTGGCATGCCCTTATGTAAGTATGAAAGCTAATGATGGGCTTGTAAAACTGACTTCCCTTATGCATTAATATTTTTAGCTGTGATCATTTTCTAATCTTGTAATTATAAAACACAGGGTTGGGGACTTTTGAGTATAATTTACTAGAAATACAATACTTTTTTCCTATGGTAAAAAGAGTAAATGCATGTATCAAGGTACATTCACATAGTGGAATATCATACAGCAGAGTAAATGACTGGACCACATAGTACATGGTTGAATTTCAGAAACATACATCTCAGAAGGTTCATATATGATACCATTTTATAAAGCTCAAAAATAAAACTAAATTATATGTTGTTTATTGGCAGAAGCATGTGTCTGATAATAACACCTTAAAAATAGTTTCATAAATAATTTTTTAAAACATCAGGCATTGGCTGCTTCAGTGATAAAGGCAGGACAAGAGGGTGGGGAAAAGCACAGAAATAAATATAAGCTGTTGTCAACATTCTAGTTTTAGGCTTGGAAGTGCAGTCATAGTGTTTGATGTAATTTGTTTTATATTTTAAATTTATATTACGTATATAACCTTTATCAAATACTGTTCCAGAAAATATAATGGAGAGGGAAAGAACCCTTGTATAAAAACAAATTTTAAGCATCATATAGTTTGTCATAAAGGAAAATTCATAAATGAGAACCCAAACCTTGTAGTATTTCTCCAGATATTCTTTCTCTTAGAGAAGACAAAGAGAAAAAGACTAACAGAGGCCATTAAAAAAGCCTATGGATTCAGAAAACTCAAGGTTTTGGCTAAATTTAATAGTCAGCAGCCAATCTCCAGATAACCTTGCTCCTGAGACTAAGAGCTCTGGAACACAAATCCCAAGTCCCGGGAATTGCTTGGAGGATCCTGATGTGTCTTCATTTCAGTGATTTATTAGCATTTATTTGATGCATTGTATGTACATTTAGCACATAATTGATGGGAGTCCTACTTCATGAAATCCAGTTGATCAAGTGTGCTTCCTTCTACTTCTCCACCTAACTGAATCCTAACATCCCGCAAAGTCCACTTGAGTCTCCGTTACTTAGCATGACAATTCCTGATGAAATTGTAATAAACACATCAGCCTCTTTGATTAATCAGAGTGTGTGTTGACATCAATGTTCAAGCATGTGAGAAAGTCCTGTTCGTATGCAATATATCTTTGTTCTTGCCTGCTTCATCTATGAGTTAATAAACTTCAAGAGAAAAAGAGTTGTCCCTTCTATTCCTTGTACACTATGGTTAACAGTGCCTCCTAGAAGTATTTTAGCACCTTGTGGACTCTTGATAACAGTGAATAACCAACACTTTTCTTTCTGGGGAGTAGCTGTCTTTGGAGAAGTAACATGGAAGTTTCAATGTCATGCTTTAAATGCAATGCTAATTCATATGCTTCCAGAAGCTGTTGGTGGCTTAGGATAGAATCCATGTGCTTTGGCAGTGATTACCTTCACTTCCCCTTTTCATTTACCTCCCACAATTAATCTATGAGCAAGTCTGGTTAGCTCTGCCCTTAAAATATATCCCAGCTCTTTCTGTCTCTACTGTTATTCACCCAGACCAAGCCATTTTTTTAGGTTTATGTGCCAGCCTTTTAAATTGCATTCCATGCTTTACTTTTGCCTCTGAAAAATGGGAAAGAGTTAAACACTGATAAAGATGGCCATTCCTTTAATAATTCAAAGGAGTACCTAAAAATAGATATTTTGAAATTTGATCTGAACATTGCACTTAGTTTTTATAGCATGTGTTTTGTGGTAATGGCAAGTAGCATTTGTTTAAAAGAAGGTCTGTGGTGTCATTCCAGCTTAGCTAATTCTGAATGGTTTTCCACTAGATTTCTCAATACTAATAATGCTTCCCTTCACTATGGACAGAGCTGGCCTGGTTATGCTGCCCCAGAAGTAGCCTGCCCTTGATTTCTGGTCTCTCCTCTCTCCCTCTCTGCTCTTCTGCCAAGTAGCGTGCTCTCAGGCTGACTGTCCCTCTGCCCATTCCTGGTCCAGTCTCAGCACTCCAGGTGAGTAGCTGGGCAGAGGGTCAATGGCAGGAGGCTAGCTGCAGACAAGAGTGGTACAAAAATCACCCTGGGCCAACTAAATCCTAATTTCTTGGGGTGAGGCAAGAACTCCAGGTGATTCTGGAACTCATGTTTGAAGACCACTGATGAGTTTAACATGAATATGTTGAATGGCCCAGGCTGACCAAGCCCTACAATTTGAGACAAGGTTAGGGAAGCTTCACTGCAGATTCGATAGGCTGACTGGGGCTGGCCTACCAAGTTGGTTTGTGTTTGTTTGCGTGTTTTTGTAGCCCCTTCAATTCTGCACCCATGGCAAGTACTTCAGCTGCCTCACCCTAGGCATGGCCCTACTTAGAAACTTTGTACTTCCAAGATAAGGCAGGATTGAACACTGGTTAAGAGCATGGGTTGGGTGTGGTAGGTGATGCCTGTAATCTCAGCACTTTAGGAGGCCACGGTGAGAGGAGGCCAGGAGTTTGAGACCAGAGTGGGTAACATAGCAAGACTCTGTCTCTAGTTTCTAAAAAAAAAAATAGTGGGGTGTGGTGGCATGCACCTGTGGTCCCAGCTACTCAGGAGGCTGAGGTGGGAGGATTGCTTGAGTCCAGGAGGTCAAGGCTACAGTGAACTAGGATCATGCCAGTGTACTCCAGCCCAGGTAACAGAAGGAGACCCCATCTCACAAATAAACAAGAGCATTGGTCCATTGGTGCTAACAATTCTTAGTTGTATAATCTGAGGGAAGATATTTAAACTCTGCATTCCAGTTTCCCCCTCACAAAAATAGCAATGGTAATCATGCCAACTTTATAGAATTTGCAATGAAGAATAAATGGAATAATCCACACGAAAGGTTTAGAAGTACCTATTGCAGAATCATTATGCTGCTTGTTCTATGGATCGTTTTCTTTTCTCTGTGAGAAAGTTGGGCCTGACTCTCAAATCACAAATTCATATTCTAGAACACAACCCATTCAGAACTTGGGGATGTCCAACCTAAATGGATTTGGCTTTGCCATTGTTTGGAGGAGGTAATTGGCCTTCAGAGGTCAGTTATTCCAATGGTAATTAAAAGAGTAAAGCCCCAGGAAGCAAACCAACCTCAGTTGCCTGTGGTTGCTTTTGCATTAGCCAGCATCTTTGTTTAGAGAACTGCACATTTGGTCGATCATATCAACTTAATTAATAGCATTCTCAAAGTCTTCTTGAGGAATATGTTTTATTAAAATGAGATTGTTTAAAACAAGGCCTTTGTTCAAATACAGTAAAACCTAAAACCTTGAAAAATTACACTAAAGGAAAGCAAAATCAAAGGAAATTTATTTGAAAGTATAGGATCAGTGAGAGAAAAATGAAGTGTTTCAGCCTGGTCTTTCTGTTATCTTATTGTCACTGGTAGAAAGATAAGTAGGAAGTTGCAGATAATTTTAAAGTCACATAGAAAGGAGCTGTGGGCATCTGACTTTTTTGGTGTCTATAGTGGACCTTTATTTCACATCCCCACAGGCCATCCCCAAGTCTGTATATGCCTTACCTAACTCATTTTCAAATGAGTCCCTCTTACACAAAGTTCTCCTGGTCTCATACTGCATAAACCCACTGCAGATCTTCCTAAGTGAACTCTGCATAAATCGCTCTCCTACTACAGAACCTTCAATGATTCCCTAGTGCCAAAGTTTGAGGCATCATAGTTTCTCACTCTGTATACCAACCCTGGCATGAATGCTGTGCTACAGACAGATAATCCTTCTTACCTTAGCTGTGTCATCTCCAAATTCTGATCTGCAATATTTTGCTTATGCTATCTCTTCTTTCTGGCTTTCCTTCTCTGTCTCAACCTATCTCCCATAATACCTTTTTTTCTTAAAAAAAATCTGATACAAATAGTTGTACATATTTACACGGTACATATGGTTTTTGCTACATGCATAGACTGTGTAGTGATCCAGTCAGGGTATTTGGGTATCCATCACTTTGAGTCTGTATCACTTCTGGGTGTTGGGACCATTTCAAATCCTCTCTTCTTGGTATTTTGAAATATATGATATATAATATGCTGTTGTTAACTATAGCCACTGTTCATTCTTTTTTCTTGATTTTTGTCTGAATGGATTATTTACAAAGATCTGTGCCGGGCACAGTGGCTCACTTCTATAATCGCAACACTTTGGGAGGCTGAGGTGGGTGGATCACTTGAGCCAGAGAGTTTGAGACCAGTCTGGGCAATATGGTGAAACCCCACCTCTATAAAAAATACAAAAATTAGCCAGGCATGGTGGTATGTGCCTGTAGTCACAGCTACAAGGAGGCTGAGGTGGGAGAATCACCTGAGCCAGCAGGGAGAGTCAAGGCTGCTGTGAACCATGATCATGCTACTGTACAACAGCCTTTGCAACAGAGCAAGACCCTGTCTCAAAAAAAGAAAAGAAAAAAAATTCTTTTAAAGATTTATTGCAGTGGCATTATTGTGTTTCTTTGGAGGTACCATTTTTCCTTCTTTTTTCATGTTTCTTGTGTCCTTAGGTTGATTTTCTGTGCATCTGGTGACTTTTATTTTTGAATTTACCTTCATAGGGAAGAACTTTTTCCTACAGACATGTCTATGGGGTTGTTTGGGTAGAGCACTTTGTCGTTGATTTTGGGTGTGTGCAGTCTTGCTATGATTTCTTTGGCTGTAAACAATGTTAGTGGTGTCTGATTTCCTTGGTGGGTTAGGGTGTGGTTATTCATGGAGGCTGTGATGAAGTTGTGCTGGGGACTGGGATGCCAAGTGGGCCCGTCTCCAGACCTCACTGGTAGCAGCAGTGGGTTGAATGTGCCTATCTTTGTGTCCCAGGGTGGTCTGTGCTGGCACCTGTGTTGGCAGTCACCGGCAAGCTGATTCTCAGGCCTCCAAGTGTTTGCTCAGATGTCAATAGTGGCAGCAGTGGACCAGGCAGGTTTGCGAGTTCTCAGGCCCCTGCGCAGCTGGTGTGGTTTGGGCAATGGTGGTGGCAGTGGTGGGATGTTCCCTGGGTCTACGGTAGTATGCACTGATGTTGGTAGTGTTTGTGATGGGGTGGGTAGGCTGGTCCCCAGGACCTCAGGTGGTATGGTGCTTACACGTAGGTGTCAGCTGATGTAGTAGCAGCCAGGAGGTCAGGCTCAACCTCAGGCTCCCAGGAGGAGTCCTAAGGTGCCCAAAGTGGTAGCTTGGTTGAGCAATCCCCAGGACCTCCAGCTATGTGCCATTTCGGATGGCATGGCTGAGCTGTGCTGGGATGGCAGCTGATTAGGCTCTCCAAAGGTGAAAGCAGGTACAAGCCATGGTGGGCAGGGGCAAGTCTCTCTCAGTGTCCTGGTGAAGTGCTTGGGTGAGGGGTGATAGCAGCTGCACTGAGACTCTACCGCTGGACCACCGTTGGTGGCCATAGCCTAGGCCAGTGGGTGAGGAATGTGCATCCCTCTCATGTCCCAGTCCTGGTGAGGTTCACACCCCAGCCCCAGTGGCAGTACCCTCTGCCTAGCTCTCACCTCAGTTCTGGTGATAGGAGTCCCTGCCTAGCTCACAACTAAGTCCAAGTGGCAACTCATGCCCCATTGCATACTGATCTTAGTGTTGGTGGTGGTCACTTTTCAGCACTGGCAGTGGCAGCCCATGCCTCGTTCACTTCTTAACCCTGGTTATGAAGAAAGCACTCTTCTAGCTCATGTCCCAGTCTCAACAGCAACAGCCCAAGTTTTCCTAATGCTTCAGTTCCAGTGCTGCTGGACTCCAGGACAGCATGCAGTCTGCCAAAGGCTAGGTTAGAAACAGGCACCTTGCTGTAGTTGCTTAGGTCTCAGAAAGTGTGTGGGTCTCAGCAGAAGCTGCCTCCCTGGAGTGGTTCCATCCCACCATCTCCTGGCAGCTTCCTGTGTTAATTTCAGGGCTTAGGGCGGCAGGTTGAGGGGATCTCCTGAGGCTGGGATTGCATGATTCAATAATGAGAATATGGGCCACTATAAGTCTCTCATTTCCACTTTCCCTGCATTGAGAAGCCACTCCCAGCTGATGCTGCCCAATAAGGCTGCCACTCTTCCTTATTCTTCTTTGCTTTCGGTATTTCCTGGGCCTGTGGATCCTCAGGCCCAACGTGGAATTCTCTGGTGGGGGAAGTCAGTTGCTTCACTGCAGCCCTGCTACTGGGGGTGGGATGGGGTGGGGTTGCTTCAGTGGCAGTAGCCACATGCAGGTGGCTGGGGAGTGTGCACTTTGCTGATGCCCTGGCTGTGGCAGTCCTTAGGCAGGTGAATTTGTCCTTGGAGCACATGGAAATAGGCTGTGGCTTCACTGCTGGGGGCAGTAGAGTCTTTGCTGATGGCTTCAGCCCTGGAGGCAAGAGCCAGCAGTGAAGGGGGCTCTGGGTAGGGATGTCAGTAGGACTTCAGGGATTTCGAGATGCAGGAGCTGTTGGGTCCAAGGGCAAGATGCAAGAATGGGCTCTCAGTGTAACATCTTGTGATGTAGTGATAAATTGTACTGAGATAGCTCTGACTATCTATTAATATATTAACGGGAAATGACTCTATTGTCTTATCCTTGGACCCAATCTTGCATTGGGCTTTCAATGGTCAAGACTGGGCTCTCAGTGTGGCACCTTGCTCTGGCTGCTTAAGGCTCGCATTGGGTGTGGGACCCAGTATGAGTTCCCTCTCTGGGGCAATGCTGTTTCATGGTCTCCAGGCAGCTCCCTATGTTAGACTTAGTCCATGAGGATCAAGGGACTCTCCATGGCTTTCAGGGTCTATGGTGGGACAGTGGACCTCTGGGGTCAGTCACTCACCCTTTCTCCACATTGGGGAGCCTCTCCTGGCTCCCAGGTCATTCAGCCAAGCAGGCTGCCTTACCTCCTGCTCCTCCCTCACCTCCCGCTCCTCCCTCTCCTCCCTCACCTCCCTCTCCTCCCTCTCCTCCCTCTCTTCCCTCACCTCCCTCTCCTCTCTCTCCTCCCTCTCCTCCCTCTCCTCCCTCACCTCCCTCTCCTCCCTCTCCTCCCTCACCTCCCTCTCCTCCCTCACCTCCCTCTCCTCCCTCACCCCCTCCTCCCTCACCTCCCTCACCTCCCCCTTCTCCCTCACCTCCCCTCCTCCCTCACCTCCCCCTCCTCCCTCACCTCCCTCACCTCCCCCTCCTCCCTCACCTCCCTTTCCTCCCTCACCTCCCTCTCCTCCCTCACCTCCCCCTCCTCCCTCACCTCCCTCTCCTCCCTCACCTCCCTCACCTCCCCCTCCTCCCTCACCTCCCTCTCCTCCCTCTTCTCCCTCTCCTCCCTCTCCTCCTTCTCCTTCCTTGCTTTAGGTGTTTCCTGTTATTCCCCTGTTGAATTCCAGCATTCTCAGATGACCTGTTTGATGTATGATTCTTCTTGCTATTTTGGTTCTTATTTGTGGAGAAGGCAAGTACCAGAGGCCTTTAGTCAGCTATCTTCTAATGTTTTAAGTGAATTATAATATGCATTTTTCACTTTCTCTCCATTGAATCCCCCTCAGAGCAGACAGGGGCTCCAGCTTCTTTGTATTCCCAGCACCTAGTGTCCTGGATACTCAGGAAACATTTGTTGATGGTGATGATAATGATGTTGACTAAAATTGGATTGATTCTCAAGGCTCTTGTTGTGATTAGATGCTGAATTAATTTCAGGTATATTATAGCAATGCATAAAACCTAAATTGCTCCCCACCTTGAAAAGCAGGGCTGTGATCAGGAAATACTCAGAGATTTCCTAAGTAACGTTCTTCTTTTCCCTGTTGCTAGTTGTGCCACTGTCAGGATTTTGAGTAAAGGTACATGCAGTACCTCCCAAAGTGCTGGGATTACAGGTGTGAGTCACTGCGCCCAGCCGCAAGTTATTTCTTAGTACTGTATGCTTCCAGCAGATGATTGAGCACTAGTTATATTTTTAAAGTTGTTCCATGAACTCAAAATTCCTTTCTGTCCCTCAGCTGTAGGATGACAGTAAGTTTAATTTGCCATTTTCCCCATTGCTGTCTGATCCACAAGGATAAATGGAAGAAGGAGCTGGTAGAAACTGATTTCTACAAGTCATCAAAGGCGTATTATTAAAAGTTAATGTATTTTCCATTGCCAGATTTGGGACTAATGTAGCAATAAATTGAATGAAGATGGCTCAGACAGTCTACATAATGGGAAATCAGCTAATGTGAAACTAGAGAACCTTCTGTTTTTCTAGGGGGGAAGGGCAGGAGTTAAGCAGTGTTCAACATCTGTTTCTGAAGCAGTCGCAGCTGCACAGGAATCTAAGAGAAGACAGAATGTTCCCTTTTTGGCCAAGTTATCCCAAACTAATGCTCTTCCACTTACAAACTCACCGCTGTTTCTGGGTTTCAGGGCCAGCATGGTGATGTTAAAGCTGATATTCCTAGGTATCTATGGAAGTGTGTGGGGAAGGGAGAGAAAGCTCCTGGTGCCTGTAGTGTCAGGTTGAAGAGGGCAGACTTTTGTCTAGGGTTTGGATATGTCCTGTCACATACTAACATCAGTTAGTTGTTCAACCAGCAGGTTGAAGCACTTTTCTCTTTTAGGGGCTGGTAACAGTACCTGATCCATAGAATTGTAAGAATTCAGTAAAGTCATAGCTGGAGAATGCTTAGGAGTGCCTAATGCCTAGTATATTTTCAATGGTTGGTAGTCATTTTTACTACTGCTGTGCAAGAGTTTTAATTGATTTTGCCCTTTCTGAGCTGATGAATACAAATTCACAATTCTACCTATATTTTCTCCTTTCTTCCTTTCATTTTTCTTCTGTTTGTTTCTCTATCTTCTATTTTGTCTCTTCAAGCCCTTATAATTCTACTGGGCTTACTAGAGAAATAGGACATATCAACGTTTTTTGTTGCTGTTGTCGTATGCAAATAATAAATCAACAGCTAATGATAATGCTTCAGGATATAATAGAATGAGCTAAAATTTCATTTCAAGTGAGGCTGGAGACTGGAGTGACTTATTTCCTGGTGCTAATGGGATGAAATGAAGAAACCAGCAGGAACCAGTAGATGGTGACAAAAACTAGTCCTCATTGTTCATTGGCATAAGACACTCCCACCAGTGCTATGACAGTTTATAAATGCCATGGCAATAACCTGGAAGTTACCACCCCTTTCCATGGCCGTGACCCAGAAGTTATCACCCCTTTCCTAGAAAGTTCTAAATAATCTGGCCAGGCACAGTGGCTCACGCCTGTAATCCCAGCAGATACGGAGGTCTACGGAGGCGGCTCACTTCAGACCAGTAGTTTGAGAGCAGCCTGACCAACATGGTGAAACTCCGTCTCTACTAAAAATACAAAAATTAGCCAGGTGTGGTGGCAGATGCCTGTAATCTGAGCTACACGGAAGGCTGTGGCAGGAGAATCGCTTGAACCCAGGAGGCAGAGATTGCAGTGAGCCAAGATTATGCCATTGCACTCCAGCCTGGGTGACAAGAGCAAAATGCCATCCTCCCCCAAAAAAAGAAAGTTCTAGATAACCCATCCTTCAATTTGCATTAACCTGCTGCATAATTGGTGTGAAATTGAAAGTGGGTATAAGTGAGCATAAATACAGTTGTCGAGAGCCTATACCTGGCTGACTCTGTGCATTGCCTATGAGTTAGTCCTGTTCCACAAGGAGCAGTACCATTTAATAAAAGATTGCTGTCTAACACCACCTGCTCACGCTCAACTTCTTTCCTGCGCAAAGCTAAGAACCCCCCTATACTAAGCCCCAATTTGCGGGCTTACCTCTCCTGCATCAGAGAGACTTAAGGCAACAATTACAAAGATCTTCTGACCAAGAGAAGAATGAAAGTGGACTTCTTCCTTTTGGATCTCAAACTGTCCCAACTGTAAAATGAAAAGTTGGTCAGGATGATACTTGATGGAGCTTCAGATGTGTTAGTGTCTCCCTCACTAGAATGTATCAGGTATAGTAATACATTGTACTGAGATAGCTCTGACTGTCTATTAATATATTAATGAGAAACTACTCTATGAGTACTCTAGGCTCTAAAGGGGGCAGGAAGAGGGAGGTCAGTTCCTAGTGAGTTTTCAGGTGAGGCTGGGTCTTGACCTACAGATGAACAGGTGTTATTTGGAATCAGTGGTGACCAGTGATCCATGGTGAGCTAGTCATGGTGAAAGCATGCAGCAGGTCAGGTAATGAGCATTAACCTGCTGCATAATTTGTATGATCTAAAGTCTGAAGAGCCCAAGCCCTCTTGGGGCTGGACAAATGAGATGTGCTGAGAGATAAGCTACCTGAGCAAGAACAAGGGACTATTCGGAGCTGACTGGAGGGAGCTTAGGGAACACGGCTGGTTAATATGTCCATTGACTAAGCAGTTGGGTCAACCCAGATATTGGTCAAGAGCTGAATGATCTCAATGATCATCTGAGAGAGGTGGCAAGGTGGAGAGGAAAAGAAATGATCTTTCAGACATGCAGAAAAGGCTGCTGCTAACTCTGCAAAGGGAAGCTGGTTTACTCCTTGTGGCCTTGGTTTTGATTTGCAATGTGGGAATCTGAATGCCAGCCTTTCAGGGCTGTTGTGAGGACAAGTGGCAATGCGTGTGTGTGTGGCAGCATGCTCAGCAAGTGGAAGTGATTATTGGTAACTCCTTCACTTTTCTTTAGGTAAGAAAATCAGGGCTTACCTAAAGGGTAAGGAAGGTAGTAAGGAAAGAAGATGATACAGCTATTCATTTGTGAACATCAGTGCTTCTCCAACTGCAGTGTGCATGAACATCCATGGGGTGCCTGTTAAAAATGCTGAATCTGATTTCGTAGGTTTGTGTGGGGCCCATGACTCTGCAGCTCTGGCAACCTCCCAGTGAGGCCTATGTTGCTAATCCTGGACCAGATTTTGAGTAGCAAGAACCTATATAAAACAACCTCCTAAGGTTGTGGTGAGATTAAATGAACTGGTATACATTAAGTGCTTAGCAAATAGCCTGACACATAGTAGGCTGCCAATAAATTGTAGCTGCTGCCATTATTGGTATATTCCAACTTTTAGGCTGGTGGGCTCTGCATTTTATCTCTTGAAGCAGCCCTAAAGGGGCCACATTGTCAGCTTCTCAAGAAAAGCAAGAGCCTTTGACAGAGTGTTTATGGAACTGTGCGCCTTTAAGCAGTACTGAAAGGAAGCTTTTCTAAAGTAGAAGTGTTTGGAGACCCTTACAGGTAGGGACCCAATGTTATTTCTACCTTTTAGTTATCTGGGGTTATTTTGTGGGTCTGTTTTTAGCAGTTCCAGTTGCCTGGGGACAAGCCAGATGTGGGCATTTAAATCTCTCCTGAAGCTTGCCTCAGAGAAGCCAAGGAAGAGAGACACCAGTGGGAAAAAAAAGGCAGACTCTTCTTATTAGCTCTCCCTCTATGCAAAGTTTACAGCCCAGAAAAGTGCAGACGGTTCTCTGTTGACCCAGAAAGCACAGATCTTCAAGTTTTATGAGGACATTTCAGCACTTACAATGATATTAAAAATTTAATGCCTGTGCTTTGTTCAGCTACCAGTATTCTTCTAGTAATGGAACTAGGTATACCAGCCCAAGATTCTCAGGCATCTGCCTGCCGGGTGTCCTGTTTGAGCCCTCCTTGCACTGAGCTATCCCTGGCTGCCTGGAGCAGACACTCTTTTGGTATCTCTTTGTCATATAATCCGATACTGCCTTTACTCTCTGGACGTGTGTCAGAGCTCATAGGAGTTCTTTTCAAGGAAGCTACTACAGTTGTTTCCTACCACCAGTCTTCCAACATAATGTCTTAAGGGAATTCTTGTACTACTGTTGTAGCTTCTTGTTAGATTCATAGCAGGGTTAAGGAAAGATTCTGTGTGTACTTCATATTAATAAGATCAGGTGCCAAGGGAATCAATGACATAGTAGGAGAGACTCATTACTTTTCAAAGCAACCGATAAGCTTTTAGGCAATGACACTGATTATATAAAAATAGACTAATCCCTGTCTCAAATCCAAGGCAAAACTGAAGTCAGTGTTGAAACTCAGGTTCTGTGTCTTGAGGCCTCTTATTTTTTTCTCCTATCTTAAACGAAACCAGCTTGGATAACTAAATTCTTTCACATTTAATGGAAAATACTTATATCCATGTTTCTCAAAGAGTGGTCTGAGGACTCCCTGGGTCAGCATCACCTCGGCAGCTTGTAAACATGCATCACTTGTCACTGTTACAGGCCATCTAACCTGGGCTCATGGAAGTAGGGATCTCCAGATCTACACTTTTCTTTTCTTTTTTTGAGACAGGGTCTTGCTCTGTAGCCTAGGCTGGAGTACAGTGGCATGATAATGGTTTATTACAGCCTCAACCTCTCAGGTTCAATTGATCCTCCCATCTCAGCCTCCTTAGTAACTGGGACTACAGGTGTACACCACCTTGCCTGGCTACTTTTTCATATTTATTTATTTATTTATTTTTTGTACAGATGGGTTTCGTCATGTTGCCTAGGCTGTTCTTGAACTCCTGGGCTCAAGCAATCCAACTGCTTTGGCCTCCCAAAGTGCTGGGATTACAGGCGTAAGCCACCGTGCCTAGCCCAGATCTGCATCTGTAACAAAACCACTGGTTTGAGAACCACAGACTTATTCAAGGAAAGTTGTTGGGTGGTTTACAGAAATCTGTGTTAAGTGGGATTTCGGCTGTGATTTATAACCTGGGTTCTCCATGAAGTTTCATTGCAAAACAAGTTTTTACTAAAAGAACTAGAAAGTCTCTGGTGTAGTGCATAGATTGATTCTCTTAAGTTAAAATCCTAGCTGCCAATTGTTTGCTTGTGTGACTTTAGAGCAGGGGTTGACAAGTGACGGCTGCCTGTCAAGGGTCAACCAGCCTGTTTTTATAAATATAGTTTTATTGAAACAGAGCCCTATCCATTTATTTACTATTGTCTGTGGCTATTTTCAGCTATAATGGCAGAGCTGAGTACTTATGTCAGAGACTGTATGGCCTGCCAAGCCCAAATGTTTACTATCTGGCCCTTTATGAAAAAGCTGATCAATCTTTTACCCAGGTGAATTAAAGTATCTCTCCCAGTCTCAGTTTTTCACATTGATAATATAAAATTAATAAAAACAGTATCTTGTATGGTTAATTACCTATTTTAAATACTTAAATATTTAAATGAGGTAATGTATAGATGTTTCCTAGGATGATTTCTAATAATAATATTGTTTGATATTTATTGAGTGCCTGCTATATGTTAGGCACTGATTTAAATACTTTACAAGGACTTTCTTATTTGTTCTTTATAACAGTACTGTGAAGTCTTTGTATTATTTCCATTTAACAAATGCAAAAATGCAGGCAGAGAGACAGTGAATAATTTGTTCAAGGTTACACCAGCTACAATTGATTGAGTCAGGATTGGATGCTAGAGCCTATGTTCTTCATTGCTGTGCTGAATTTATCCAAATAAAGTTGGATTTCTGCCTTTCCTCCTCCTTCTTGAAGCTGGCACGGCCTGTACCTTTGCTCACAAATCTTAAAATAATCCCCCATAAACACAAGAGGAATCTGAAGTGGTAAAGTGATTGCAGAGTCTGCCCAATACAGACTCATCGCTTTTAAGTTGTGGAAGCTAAAAACCTTGTGTCCAAAGCCCCATAGCTGGATATGTGCAACATCTGATCTCCTCCCCAAGGGAGCACTCACTCACTGGTCAGGTGACACTGAACTGACTCAGTTCCCTTGGTATAGGAGAATATGAATAGTTCTATGAGGGAGTTTAATAAAAACTAAAACGTTAAGTTATTACTGTCTTCAAGGTTCATAACTTTTTCAAATATACCCATAGGTATTGGACAGGTTGAGTCTCAAATGCCTGTTAAAACCAGACTACTGTCTATGGTGGTCATATTATGTATTTCATGGCCCTGTTCCTCCCTACCCCCAGTAATTCAGAGTTTTCAGTGATCCATACCAGTATGGCCATATTGGTGATTAAAATATTGGAATATTTCTTTATTGAAAATGATGGCTACCCTAAGCCTTCCTTGTACTCTCCCACTGACATGCCTGTCTAAGCCCATCTCTCTTCTCTACTTTCCACAGTCTAGCAATTAAAGAGTTAACTCATGTGAGACTAGGGGGTTTAGAGAACCCTGCTTCAGGCCTCAGGCAGCCTTGATTCTGATTGTTCTGTGTAAGTGCAGAGCTAATTGCTAACTATGATAATTTGAATACCAGGCATTCGCTGCTTCAGTATAAACTGAGCCAATCATAATCTCTCTTAAGAATTTGTACCTGAAAGAAAGACCTTGGGTCCTTCAACTCTGGGAGTTGGAACTTTAAGAGGATTGTGGGCAGGATGGGGCTCTGAGCAAGACTGAGATGCAAGAAGCTAAAGCTTAGTAAGCAGCAAAGGCTGGAGGGGAGAGAGTGAATGGAGAGCACTTCTACAAAGAGAAGCAGAGACACCCTGAGAGAACAGGTGGCCCAGGAGGGAACAGATAGGGCAGCTGGGCCTAAGATCCACCTCAGTCATTGGTTATTTTTTAAGTTTCTTTAGTCTGCATCTTAGTCCACTTCTGCTATGACATAATACCACAGACTGGGTAATTTATAATGACTGGAAGTTTACTTCTCAGAATTCTGGAGGGTCAGAAGTTCAAAATTAAGGCAGTGGCTTGGTCAGGGCCTTTTTGCTGCATCCTCACATGGCGGAAAGTGGAAGGGCAAAAAAAGAGATGAACTGCCTTCAAAAATCACTTTTATAAGACACTAATCCATTCATCACAAGGGCAGAGCCTTCACCCAAACACCTCCCCAAAGGCCCTACCTCCCAACATGGCTGCACTGGAGATTACAGTTCCAATTTGTGTCCTTTACACACATTTTAAAGGACACATTCAGACCACAGCAAATTCCCTATGGGTGCCTAAACCAAATCCCATTTCCTGAAGGAAACTGTCTTTGATATAAAAGAGCTAGATGAATCAGTATGGCTTCAAGCCAATAGTCATTCATTCCATTTAAATTAAACTACAAGAGACACATTTAAATCATAAAATCTATTTAAGTGACACCATGCCATGGATATCTTTGACAGCATCTGCATGACCATCCCGGGCACTATGAGATGACAGACCCTCACTGTGGTGAGGGTAGATGAGGTTAGCAGCTGAGGACTAGCAGCCTGAAGAATGCTCTCCTCTCTCATTATTGGCCTTCATTCAGGGCTGCCACCCATCCGCATGAATTATCACTTTTAATAACCAAATGGACATTGAAATGGTAATGAGAATATTATGGTTTTCCAAATGAAAAGCCTCAATCTAATATATTTTCCTTTGAGAACACTAATTTGAAAATAAAATCATAGTTAATTTAAGCTGAGTTAAATACAAAGAATAATGGAAAATAACCAGTAAATGCTTTATACTACTGCTTTTATTTGGGTGCACAGAGACCTACATAGCCTGGCTATAATTTCTTATTTCCTAGGAAATTCAGGATCCTTAGAGAGAGGTGTGTCAAAACTGAATCTTTTCATATGATTATAAAATGGAAGTATCAAAGACTGAAAAGGATGAGAAGATTTTAAATAGGAATATTGATAATAGGTGAAACCATTCCAAGGGTTAGACCAAAAGGAATTTCAAAATGATGCAGTGCTCAGGAGAAGAAAAAATTCTCAGGAAAGAAACAAAAATCCTAAGCTTGTCACTCAAGTCTCTCTGGGATCTGCCCGTGTCGGTCATCATTCTCTCTGCTGTCTTCCCTACACTGCCCTGTACTGCTGCCAGCTCATGGACAGGCCTGCTATTCTCTTGTTATCTCTGCCTATCCTTGCCCTTCTACTCGGAAAGCCTGCATCTCTGAGGACAGAAATTCTGAGTCCTTCCACACTCCCACCCCCACACTTTCCCAATCACTATTCTGAGTCCACATTTTATTGCATTTTGCATTTTTTCCTATCCCGTGACACTTCAATTTATGACCCTGTTTCCCAGTGTTTGGAGTATATATTCCACGTTTACTATTAGACACTAAGTTTCCTAGAGGCTGCTCACACTTTTTCCTGTATTCTTGAAATATACATTTACCTTCTCCCCTTGCCTTCACTGTACTTACTTAACTCTTACTCATCTTTGCATCAGCATTTAAAAGGGGCTGTTCCTGAGAAGTCTTCTGGATTCCTCAGCCTAAGTAAGGTGATAACATAGCTCCTTATTCTCTTTTTGTCACTGCACCATATATTTATGTAATTATTTCATGAAGGTCTACCTCCCACTGTAGCCCAGCTGGGCAGTGTGAAATGTACAGACTCCCAAGCCCTGGAGATTCAACTCTGGCTCTGAGATATGGCCTGGGGGACTGAGAGTTTCTAAATGTAGCAAGGACCTAGGCAATTCTCATCATCAAGAACACTTGGGAGACACTGTCCCGGCTCCCAAAGATTCAGTTGTCATTGGTCTGGGGCAGAGACTTGGCAGAGTGTTGGAAGAGACAATATTTTCCAATCTAGTTTCTGATTTTGTTTCATGTATTTTGTAGAAAACCTTGTCCTTTAAAAAATAATGTTACATTTTTGATCAAGACTGATGAGGATATTTAACTTCTGGATGAGAAGGAGAATTCATAGCAACACTCTACTCTCATTGAGGGCCTTAGTCTCACCTATTTTAACCTGAATGCCCTTCGTATTTCTGCAAATAATACTGGTTGACATCCTCTTCATTGATAGTTTATTATGGCTGAAGTTCCCCACCCCTGCCCCCCCATATTATGGACTCAAGAAGCCCTAAGGTAACAAATATAGACAGCATCTTTGGTCAAAAGGAATTTTGAGGAGCTCATTGGTCATAGAGTGTTTCCCAAGAGATGGGCACAAAGCAATAGGCTGGGCTAAATCTGCTGCAGAGAACGAGAGAGCGCCTTTTAGAGTGACATTACAACGGTATTTAATTACTTTTTAAGTCTTCCCCACAATTTCCATCCCCCTCTGAACACACCCAGGTAAGTGAACACATTTGGGTAACTGAAGAAGGAGATGGGGAAGCCCCCAAGTTGGGCTTGCAGCCTTCAATGTTTGTCTTATAACCCCTAATCCTATCTTCTCTTTTAGAGCACTTGCCTTTCTCTGCTCTTCAACAGCTACTCTTAAACACTGAACCTAGAGATGAGTTTCAAAACTTTGAGAAGCCAAATTACAAAAGAAATATTTAATTTCCACTTAGGTAAGATTATTGAGAGTTTTCTCAGAATTTCCTTTTTTTGTTTGTTTGTTTCAGAAAAAGCTTCATGTTTACCTAAAGATTATTAACCTTACCTATATACCCATAAACACTGGACACTGGAAATTTATGTAAACAATGAACTTGTAGGACATTTACCTGAAAGTAAATAATCCCTCATGAATCATTACTATCTTCTCTATCAAAACTTATTACAGATAAAGAAATCAACACACTTGTTTCTTCTAAGTATCTTTAAAACCCAACAGCTTTGTCCCGCCGATGCTGTTTTTCTTCCATCAGAACCTGTAGCTCTCACCTCTGCAGGAACATTGAAGTACCATTTAGATTTTATTCCACTTGGGGTCAGTATTGTGCTCCTGATTGCTGCTGTCTTCCTGTTTTTGTTACTTACAAATATTGATTTGGGAATCAGTAGAAATATGCATCTAGTGAAAACATGGAAAGATGCAAAGGTGATCCAGCTCTGGCTGCTGTCACTCCCACTCCCCCCTGATGGCTAGCTACATTCATTTTGTAGCAAACTAGGTGGACAATTCATTATCACTCCCTTGTGTCAGTGTCCTCTTTTAATACCTTCTGAATGTTTTCATCCTCTTAAATGCTGTTGAGACTTGACTTGCCATGACAGCTTAGCATCTACACAATTGTAACAAAAGCTTAGCCAAAAGAGGGCCTGGAAGCAATATTTTAACTCCAGCTGTTTTTCCTTATTGCTGTTAGCAAAAGCATTAGTGTTTTCCTTTAAAGGAGAAAGGTTACAATTAATTACTTGAGGGAGAACAAAACACAAAAACAGTGGTCTCATTCTTGGCTGCACACTGAAATTGTCTAGGGAGAGTAAGTAAAATACTGTTGGTTCTGCCATAACTTAGAGCCAAGATGGGAACCTCTAAGAAGCAGCAGGTGAGGGGTGGGGTTGTCTCAGGTATAAGCATTTTTTAAAGCTCCCTAGAAGTGTGGTTAGGTTGAGAATCACTGACCTAAACAAATCTGAAGGGCTGAAGCTGACTATAAACAGAAGAATTTCAGAGCTAAGTCAGGCCAAAAAAAGCCAGAAATCAGAAAAATTGGATTCTATTTCCTTCTGTTAATTATCAATGTGACTTTGGACAAGTCATATCAGTACCTTGGGTTCTTCTGTAAATGGCATAAGGGCCAAAGATCATGGAATGTGACAATCATTTGAAAACAGATTCTTGTTATTATGGTCATTCTTTATAACCATATTATTAAGTTTTATTGTATTTATGGAAATTAACCAGTGTCCTCTTCTCTTTTTCTGGGTTTGACTTCTTCAATGCTTCCTGGGCTTCATGCCCAGGATGTAATAGAAATAGAATTTCCTAGATGGGTGGTGGGCAGCAATTTACATTTTGGCAGACAAAGTGTAGGACTTCCAGTTCTAGACAAATGAACTAAATGCATTTCTCCCTAGCCTTCCTATAAAGTACAGCTGAAAACCCAGACATTATATATAAAACAAACATAAAAAGTCTCTGAAAGGTGGAGAGAAGAAGGTAGATTGGCTAGGGATTAAGCAATAGCTATAGTTACAACCCTGGACATCATGTACACAATATTCTTTTAAAATTTTTGACAATAATTAATTTACTCCAACAAAATACCAGGGAAGAATCCATGTCATACCTTTACCTTGTAGAAAGGCTGAGAAGTATAGGTTGAAAGCTTAGACTTCCATCCTCACTTGGAGGTAATGAGGTGCTCTTTTCCAACCATGCTGAGGTGGTCTCCCAGAAAGTCAAGTAGGGAGCCTGGATTTATACCTCTGCCCTGTGGCGATGAGCTGCCGTTTCCTGAATGCCTTCCCCTAGTTCAGTGGAGACTACCCAGGGAGAGCATGAACTTCCACCCTCATCTGCTGGTAGTGAGTAGCTCCCTGTTGCCAATGGAGGCTGACAGGCAGTCTGGACTTCTACTCCTTTCAGTGGTAAAGAGTTAGTACCCGGCTCCCACCACCAGTCCAGTTTCAGCATAGGCCAGCTAAAACAAAAGATTTACATAAGATCTAAAGCCTCATAATGTAACACCCCAAATGTTCAGAATACAATAAAAAGCCATTAATCATACCAAGAACCAGGAAACTCTCAACTGGTATAAGAGAAGGAAATCAACAGAAGCCACTACTGAGACAACACAGATGTTGGAATTACCTGATAAGTATTCTAAAGAAGTCTTTACAACGTTTTAATGAGCATTTCTGAAACACATGGAAACAAGCTGTTCAGGTGATGTTTGTGCCCATCAAGGAACATGTGAAGATCACCATTTTGGGAGGTTTAGGCATTTTTTTTTTTTAAGAGAGGAGGCAGCTGGTCAACTCGGTTTCTGTTTTTTAAACTCTAATCATTTCTATGAGGGCCTAAGTCTGCTTAGTGTTAAATACCTCCTGATGCTTCCAACTTATTTCTTGGCAGTCTTACATTAAAATAGAATGAATAGGGACACATTGAACCTCATTTGCCATTATGGCCAAAGATTTAAGAAATTGAGAAGTGACATCGCTTTGTAAATAGAATCCAGTTATAACTGCCTTTGACTAGCTCATATCTTATTTAAGCTATAACTCTTAATAGGAACCATGACTTCCCTCCTCTTCCTTACTGACTGCAGCTCCCTTACCCCCTCTACCATCTGCTTACTACTCCACCCAGAGTCAGTTTAGGGGAGTTTTGTGGATGATTCAGTGACAGCCATTTCTATGGCACTTAGAGGAAAATAGGGGAAGATGAAGGGGAGACTGAATGCCCCTCCTTCTCCTTCCCCTGCCACCACTTTTATTGGGAACTCAACACAACACCCTTTAGAAGCTTTCCTAGCTTCACTTCTGTCAAAATCCAACACTCACTCTCACCCCAGATCTCACCCAGTTACTTCTTTCATAGGCTTCAAATTCTTAAAATAAAGCAGCCAAGAATGCTTGATGCTGAGTTTTCTTTTAAAACCACATTGACATGGACAGGAGACAGGGAAATACCAGGTAGAAGAGGGCAGTTCCCTGGCAAAGGCCCTGCCCTCAAGGCTGGATACCCATGGCCCTAAATGAGAACAGGCATTCCTGTTTTTGTGCCCAAAAATTGCCTTTTGGCTCACCACACCCCCTATCCTGTATCTACATAAACCCCAAGCCCCAGACTCCAGGAGCAGATAAGGAGATGAGGAGACAAGCAGATGAATAGCAGAATAGCAGGGCAGAGAAAGAGAGAAGAGAAGGAGAGTCTGAACACTGAGAGGAGTTTGGTTGGGTGCAATCAGAGAGGAATTTGGCTGCTAGATGGCCCAACTTCAGGAGGAAGATTATCTTCCCACTCCATCCCCCTTCCAGCTCCCTATCCATCCTGCTGACAGCCACCTCCACCACTCAATAAAACTCTGCATTCATCCTTCAAGTCCATGTGTGACCTGATTATTTTGGGACACTGGCCAAGAGCTTGGGTTGCAGAAAGCTGTCACACTTGAACCTCTGCCCTTGAAAAAAGGCAGAAGGTCCATTGAGCTAGTTAATACTTAAGCCATCTGTGGACAGCAGGGCTAAAAGAACACACTGTACCACACACCCACTTGGGCTTTGAGAATCACAGGCACCCACCCCTAGATGCTGCCAGGGGACTGGAGCTCAAAAGCACATGGCCCAGTTCCTGCACCTGCTCCATGAGGGGTTTGAGCTTGTGGTGGCCAAACAGAGAGCCACACTTCTGTTGCATGTCCTGCAAGGAGTCCAGGGAACTCTCCCATTTCAAAGTTTTTAACTCATTTAAACATAAGTCCCATTAATAGAGCACAATTGTCATCTGGCCTTCTTCTTTAGGACATGTAAGAAAAGTGAATGAGTTTGATTTGATTTCCCAACATTGACAGCATTAAAATTGAGGTTTAGAAAAACCTGAAGAGGCTCTGTGCTTGGAAACAAAGGGAAAATTCTATTATAATGTCACATAATCTGTCCCTTTCCAACTAGGGCCAACTAAAGTCACTGTTTTGTTGTCTTCTCAGAAACCCATAGTACCTGAGAAGGAAAAGATTCCTTCCTGCCTGATCTTTAAGTAAAGAGAGGGGAGTCACCAAGAAACATGGATATTTGCTGATGTACACAGGGCAGGCTGCTACCTAGACACTTCATATTCTCAGCCTTCTAAATTTCCTGCCTGATCAGATTCAGGGGATCTTTTGGAGGTGAGGGGAGTGCATTTTTTCATACCACACATTTAGCATCAGGCTGTATATTTTTCTCAAACAAAAGCAAAATTTTTATTAGTCTTGTCAAGCCCCACAATGATTTCTAAGATTGTTCTCTTGTCCAAAAGTATCTGGACAACCAGCTGTTCTTTAAAGGACTAGGTGATCTTCCAGAGCAGAAGTTGGGGATGTGGTCAGGGCCACATTGGACAATATTCCTGTACCAGACTCTACTTGGTAAGTACAGCTAATTGATTGCTGACCTTCTTTATTTATATAGATACATTTTTGGTAAAAGCCTGCTTTATCTGCTAACAGGCATATATAAGTTTTAGGAGGGAAAAGAGCAGTAAGTGATAGAATTGAAGCTTTTTTGGCTGTTTTCTCCAAGGTTTCTATTTACTTACGTAGGGATGAGTGACTATGTCAGTGCTTCTCCTTTCGTAATAGTGGACTCCATGTCTTCTGACCCAGTGGTGGTAGTAATTATGGATTCCCAAATCAATGCTTCTCTAACATCATCAGGAGGACCTTCATTTCAGATTTGTGTGAATAAAAAAAAATAAAGGAGCTTCTTCAAAAAAAATCAAGAAACTGGAGCTGTTTTGTGGTTAGATTTTAAAATAGCAGCTGCAGCTTCAAAATGGGGTAGCAATCAATTAGGGAATGTAATAGGAAATGCAGTAAACACTGAGAGAAGTGAGGATGTGTCCTCACTTAGTTAATGTTATCACACAGATGATGAGGGCATGGATGATAAGCCACGTGAATAAGGCATACATTTTATGCAGTGATGGATTGTTTAAGGAAAGAAAAATTTAGGGCCTCTGTAGTATATGGTTTTGAGGTACATTTTAGGGATGTGACCAGAGGTGCAGAGTGACATGTCCTCTTATTTTAAAGGATGCAACAGGAATCTCTAGAAAGTGTGTCTGAAATCTCCAGAGTCCCCACATCCTCCAATCCACCCCATTGACCAGTGAGAAAGCAGCATCAGTCATAGCAATCTAATCCCCTTCACTTGTCCACTCCGCACCCAGTTCAGGTAATTGTTTTAGGTCTCATGTGATGAGAGCAATCAGCAAGTGGATTGGGGATTTCCTGAGTGATTTGCTAGGGGAGCGTTCTCCAGAGGTTGAATCATCTGACTTGCCAAAAATAAAAAACCAATATGTTCAGATTGGGTTTCTTGGCTGATAATAAAAAAATGTGGGAAAACTATAGATTTGCAGTTCATGGCTATAAAGACACAAGAAGTAAGGTTAAAGGAAGCCTGAGTCAGATTGTTCATTCCTCTGGAAGGTTAAAGGAAGCCTGAGTCAGATTGTTCATTCCTCTGGAAGGTTAAAGGAAGCCTGAGTCAGATTGTTCATTCCTCTGGAAGGTTAAAGGAAGCCTGAGTCAGATTGTTCATTCCTCTGGAAGGTTAAAGGAAGCCTGAGTCAGATTGTTCATTCCTCTGGAAGGTTAAAGGAAGCCTGAGTCAGATTGTTCATTCCTCTGGAAGGTTAAAGGAAGCCTGAGTCAGATTGTTCATTCCTCTGGAAGGTTAAAGGAAGCCTGAGTCAGATTGTTCATTCCTCTGGAAGGTTAAAGGAAGCCTGAGTCAGATTGTTCATTCCTCTGGAAGGTTAAAGGAAGCCTGAGTCAGATTGTTCATTCCTCTGGAAGGTTAAAGGAAGCCTGAGTCAGATTGTTCATTCGTTTGTTCTCCATCAGCACCAGGTGTTTCGTGTATGTACAAATACATTGCTGTCACAAGCACCCATTCCACCATTCAAGTCATCACTTTCATGCAATGTTTTTCTTTACATTTCACCTTTGTGAAGATTGGATCATTCCCCTCTGACCAAATAATGCTTCATACACAATATTCTTAGCAAAATAGTGCTAAGATTCTGCTTCTCCCTTCTAAATATTCCCTTCACACTTTTTTGTTTTTATTTTAATGATATCTATTGCTGTTACTTGATTTCTCTTAAGATTAAGATGTAAAACTGAACATAGAAATGGAATAAGATGAGAAATGTGCAGAAAGGAAATATAACCTTGTGGTTCTAACATCCTATATTTCTAGTTACGAGCAACATGTTGACTCATTTTTTAGTAGTACTATATGGAATTTAACTAATTTCTACATATAATCATTCTGAGTTAGTGGTATATTCTGAACTGATCCTTTAAAAAAGTTTTACTGTAGCATAATTTACATACAAAGAGGTATCCATATTTAAAGTATAAATGCAAATATAAATATTTGCATCTGAGAAACTATTACAGACTCAATATGATAGACATAATCTCCAAATGTTTTCTTTTGCTTCTTTGTAATTTCTCTCCCACTTCTTTTGATCCCTTTTCCCCCACTGACCTGCTTTCTTTTACTATAGATTAGTATATCTCTCAATTTATTTAGGTTGCTTTCATTTTGGCAATAATTTTTAAGATTTCAGGATAAGATCTTGCACATTCTTTGTCAGATTTATTCCTAAGGATTACATTTTTTGATGCTATTATAAATGAGAATTTTTAAATTTCAATTCTAGATTGTTAGCATATACAGTTGATACTTGTACACTGACCTTGTAGCCTTCAAACTTGTTAAATTTACTTACTAGTCCTAGCAAGTTTTTTGTAGAGTTTACCAGACTTTTTCTATATAGAAAATGATGTATTAGTGAAAAAAGAATTTCATTTTCAATATTGATGCCTTGTATTGCCTTTTCTTGCTTTATTATGCTGGCTGAAATCTCTAGTACAGTGTTGAATAGAAGCAGTGAGAGTGGACATTCTTCTTTTACATTTTAGAGGGAAAACATCTGGTCTTTCACCATTAAGTGTAATATTAGCTGTAGGGTTTTCATAAATGTTATTTACCAGGTTGAGGGCCAACCTTCCTTCGTTTTTTCCCTTCCTTCCTTCCTTCCTTCCTTCCTTCCTTCCTTCCTTCCTTCCTTCCTTCCTTCCTTCCTTTTTTATCCTTTGTTTTTGGTTTTTGGTAAGAACATTCAATATAAGATTTACATCTTAGCAATTTTAAGTATACAAGACCACACTATGAACTACACACACTATGCTGTATAGTAGGCCTCCAAAACTTATTTATTTTGCATAGATGAAATTTTGTACCCTTTAACCATCACCTCCCCATTTTCTCCTCCTCACAACCTCTGTCAACTACCATTCTACCCTCTGGTTCTATGAGTTTGACTATTTTAGGTTCCACATATAAGTGAGATCATACATTATTTGTCTTTCTGTGCCTGGCTTACTTCACTTAGCATAATGTCTCCCAGGTTCATACATGTTGTTGCAAATGGCAGGATTGAGGAAGTTTCTTTCTATTTCCAGTTTGCTAAAAGTTTTAACAAACAATGGATGTTGGATTTTGTTAAATGCTTTTGTGCTGCTTTTGAAGTGCTCAAATGGTTTTTCATTTTTCAGATTTATATGATAATTTACACTGATCAGTTTCCAT
The DNA here is from genome assembly GCF_049354715.1 of Callithrix jacchus. Lineage (NCBI taxonomy): Eukaryota > Metazoa > Chordata > Mammalia > Primates > Cebidae > Callithrix > Callithrix jacchus. The sequence goes on from NC_133513.1 coordinate 70,935,739, forward strand.
GCTAACTACACTAAAGTATGATGTATTATCCTTTTAAAGTATTATTGAATTTGATCTGCTGACATTTTGTTAAGAATTTTTACAATCTATGTTCATGAAAGATTCTGGTTTGTAGTTTTCTTTCTTGAAAACTTTTTCTGGTTTGGTATTAGAATAATGGTAGCCTTATAGAATGAATTGAGATTTGTTCCCTCCTCTGCAATTTTCTGGCAGAGTTTGTGTAAAATTAGTATTATCTCTTCCTTAAATGTTTGATGGAATTTACGAGTGGAGCCATCTGGGCCCATAGTTTTCTTAATGAAATGTTTTTTTAACTGCAAATTCAATTTCCTTAATGGTTATAGAGCAATTAACTAATCTAATTCTTCTTGGGTCAACTTTGGTAATTTTTCCTTCAAAAAGCCTATAGATTTCATTGAAGTTGTTCAATTTAGTGGCATAAAACTATTTATAATATCCCTTTATTATTCTTTTAATATCTGTAGAGTCTGAAGTGATGTCACTGCTTCTGTTTCTGTTGTGATTTGTCTTCTCTATTTTTTCCTGATCACTTTGACTAGACATTTAGCAATTTTATTGAGCCCAGAAAATGAGCTTTTGATTTCATTCTATGTTGTTTACTATTTTGTTGACTTCTGTTCTGATATCTATTATTTTCTTTCTTCTGTTTGTTTTATTTATTTTACTAGTTTTTTAAGGTGAAAGCTGATTCATTGACTTGAGATCTTTTATCTTTTATGGTATCAGCCTTTAGTCTATAAATTTTGAATCTGTTGTATTTCTACTTTCCTTCTGGTCAAAATACTGCATAATTTCTCTTTTCGTTTCCTTTGACCTATAGGTTATTAGAAGTGTGATTGTTAGTGTCTAAAGGGTTCTGGTTTTAAGTAGTTTGACTGTAATGTGTGTTGGTATAATTTCCTCCATGTTTCTTTTGCTTGTGCTTCATTCAGCTTCTTCAATCTGTGGGTTTAGAGTTTTTAATCAAATTTGGAATAAATGCCAGTATATTATTTCAAATATTTCTTTGTTTTTGTTTTCTCTCCTCCTTTGAGGACTCCAATTACATGTATGTTAAGGTGGCTTCTAGCTTTTCCACAGCTCATGTATTTGCTGTTCATTTTTTTTCCCAGCATTTGTGTGTGTGTGTGTGTGTGTGTGCGCGCGCACTTGCGTGCGCGTGTGTGTGTGTGTGTGTGTGTGTTTCATTTTGAATAGGTTATATTGGTACATCTTTCAGTTTTTTTCCTGCAATTTCTAGTTTGTCCTTAAACATCCATTGTACTTATCTCAGACATCATAGTTTTCATCTCTAGGTGTTTGATTTGGAGCTTTTGTTTTATCTTCTGTATCTCTATTTCACTTGTTCAGTCCTTCTTTTAGCTTCTTGAATGCATGGAATAGAGTTCTAATAGCAGTTTTAATGTCCCTGTCTGCCATTTCTAGCATTTGTGTCATTTCTAGGTGACTTTTGATTAAATATTTTTCTCATTTTGAGTCATATTTTTCTTCTTCTTTGCATGCATGGTAATTTCTTATTGGCTATAGACCTTGTGAATTTACATGTTCTAGGATGTAATTAAGTTAGTTGGAAATAGTTTGATCTGTTCAGGTATTGCTTTTTAAGATTTTTAGGTAGAACCAGAGCAGCATTTATTATAGAGTTCATAACTCAGGAAGCATACATTTGAGCACAATGTCCAATGCTCCATGGACTATGAGATTTCCTACGCTGGATATTAGAAATAGCCACCATTCCCAGCCTTATGTAAGTGCCAGTGATTATTTCCTCTAGTCCTGTTGGGTGATTCTTTCTCTGATTCCACATATATATGCTGATCAGTACTCGACTGAATACTTGAGAGAAATCCCTTCAAATATTCAGAGTTCTTTGTGTCTCTCGCTTTTGTCTTGCCTAAGGGTTGCAAACTCTAACTGCGTTGGTCTTCTCAACCCAGTTCATTATTCCCAACTCATGGACATTGTCTGGCTCTGCCTGAGTCTCCCTTGCTGCTATGTGGCCTGAAAACTTTTCCCAGGCAGTAAGCTGCAGCAATTATAAGCCTCATGTTATTTGTTTCCCATCTCTCAGGGATCACTGTCTTTTGTTGCCTGATATTGAATGTCATATGAACCACTGTTTCTTATTTTTTGTACAGTTCCTTAGTTGTTTCAGATGAGAGGGTAAGTCTTGTCCCTGTTATACTGTAAGTGCACAAAATTCTGATCCCTTTCAAAAGTTCCAAGTGTAAGAAATTAAAGTGAATTTTTCATATACTTCAAAACTCTTTATTAAAGGCAATTTATTTATTTATTTTTATTTTTATTTATTTATTTTTTTGATACAAGGTCTCACTCTGTCACCCAGTTGGGAGTGTAATAATGCAATTGGCTCACTGCAATGTCTGCCTCCTGTGTTCAAGCAATTCTCATGTCTCACTTCCTGAGTAGCTGGGACTATAGACATGCGCCAACATACCTGGCTAATTTTTGTATTTTTAGTAGAGATGAGGTTTTGCCATGTTGCCAAGACTGGTCTTGAACTTCTGACCTCAAGTGATTCACCTTCCTCGGCTTCCCAAAGTGCTGGGATTACAGGTGTTAGCCACCTCTTCTGGCCTGATTTAATATGTAAATTGTTCAAAATAGGGAGTAGGAGCCCCCCATCATGACTCAAAACAAAGCAAAGCAAAGCAAAGCAAACCAAAGCATTCACAGTATCATGCTGCACAATCAGATGAAGCCGAATTTCACATTCTTCAAGTCTAAGTCTTAGTTCGAGGACCCTCACATAAGCTAGGATGGGATCACCTACCCATCTGGAGAGTTTGCTGATTTGAGATAGTCTAAACACATACCAATGACCTTAAGACGGGTAGGAAGTTGAGAAATGAAAGAGAAGTTCCTCTCTAATAAAGCATTTCCTAGTGTGTGTTCCATAAAAATGCAGTTTTCACAAGATATTAATAACTATTTAGGAAAAAATCCCAAACACAAAATACCGTTTCAAGGTCAAATGATATTTATGAATAATATTGTGCTTGTTAGGGATTCACAATGCACTTGAACTCTCAAAATTTCTGCAGTTAACTTTGATTATACCAGATATCCAAAGACTTTTAGATAATTTCTCTTTTTTGCCTGAAAGAGATATAGATTTTTTTTCACATGGAAATATGTATAATGTCATTCATCATCAGGGAAATGCAAATAAAAAACTACAGTGACATTCCACTCCACTCTAACGAGGGTGGCTATAATTTTTTTTAATTGCATTTTAGGTTTTGGGGTACATGTGAAGAACATGCAAGATTGTTGCATAGGTACACACATGGCAGTGTGACGTACTGCCTTCCTCCCCATCACCGATATCTGGTATTCTCCCCATGCTATCTCTCCCCAACTTCCCACCCCCACTGTCCCTCCCCTATTTCCCCCTGACAGACCCCAGTGTGTGATGCTCCCCTCCCTGTGTCCATGTGTTCTCATTGTTCAACACCCACCTATGAGTGAGAACATATGGTGTTTGATTTCATGTTCTTCTGTCAGTTTGCTGAGAATAATGGTTTCCAGGTTCATCTGAGTCCCCCAAAACGACACGAACTCATTGTTTTTGATGGCTGCATAGTATTCTATAGTATATATGTGCCACATTTTCCCTGTCCAGTCTGTCATCAATGGGCATTTGGGTTGGTTCCAGGTCTTTACTATTGTAAACAGTGCTGCAATGAACATTCGTGTGCATGTATCCTTATAGAACAATTTATAATCATTTGGATATATACCCAGTAATGGGATTTCTGAGTCAAATGGAATTTCTGTGTCTAGGTCCTTGAAGAATCGCCACACTGTCTTTCACAATGGTTGGACTAATTTACACTTCCACCAATGGTGTAAAAGTGTTCCTATTTCTTCACATCCTCTCCAGCATTGTTGTCTCCAGATTTTTTAATGATCACCATTCTAACTGGGGTGAGATGGTATCTCAATGTGGTTTTGATTTGCATTTCTCTAATGACCAGTGATGATGAGCGTTTTTCATATGTTTGTTGGCCTCATGTATGTCTTCTTTTGTAAAGTGTCTGTTCATTTCCTTCACCCACTTTTGAATGGGCTTGATTTTTTCCTGTAAATCTGTTTTAGTTCTTTGTAGATTCTGGGTATCAGCCCTTTGTCAGATGGGTAGATTGCAAAATTTTTTCCCATTCTGTTGGTTGCCGATTCACTCTAATGACTGTTTCTTTTGCCATACAGAAGCTGTGGAGTTTGATTAGATCCCATTTGTCTATTTTGGCTTTTGTTGCCAATGCTTTTGGTGTTTTGGTCACAAAGTCCTTGCCTACACCTATGTCCTGAACGTTTTTGCCTAGGTTTTCTTCTAGGGTTTTTATGGTGGTAGGTCTTATGTTTAAGTCTTTAATCCATCTGGAGTCAATTTTAGTGTAAGGTGTCAGGAAGGGGTCCAGTTTCTGCTTTCTCCACATGGCTAGTCAGTTTTCCCAGCACCATTTATTAAACAGGGACTCCTTTCCCCGTTGTTTGTTTTTGTCAAGTTTTTTGTCAAAGATCAGATGGTTGTAGATGTCTGGTGTTGCCTCTGAAGCCTCTGTTCTGTTCCATTGGTCTATATCTCTGTTTTGGTACCAGTACCATGCTGTTTTGATTACTGTAGCCTTGTAGTATCGTTTGAAGTCCAGTAATGTGATGCCTCCAGCTTTGTTGTTTTTGCTTAGAAATGACTTGGCTATGTGTGCTCTCTTCTGGTTCCATATGAAGTTTAAGGTGGTTTTTTCCAGTTCTGTGAAGAAGGTCATTGGTAGCTTGATGGAGATAGCATTGAATCTGTAAATTACTTTGGGCAGTATGGCCATTTTCACAATATTGATTCTTCCTAACCATGAACACGGAAGGTATCTCCATCTGTTTGTGTCCTCTCTTATTTCGTTGAGCAGTGGTTTGTAGTTCTCCTTGAAGAGGTCCTTTACATTCTTTGTTAGTTATATTCCCAGGTATTTTATTCTCTTTGTAGCAATTGTGAATGGCAGTGTGTTCTTGGTGTAACTCTCTTTAAATCTGTTATTGGTGTATAGGAATGCTTGTAATTTTCGCACATTGATTTTGTATCCTGAGACTTTGCTGAAGTTGCTTCTCAGTTTCAGGAGTTTTTGGGCTGAGACAATGGGGTCTTCTAGGTATACTATCATGTCGTCTTCAAATAGAGACAATTTGGCTTCCTCCTTTCCTGTTTGAATACCCTTTATTTCTTTTTCTTGCCTGATTGCTCTGGCTAGAACTTTCAATACTATATTGAATAGGAGTGGTGAGAGAGGGCATCCTTGCCTAGTGCCAGATTTCAAAGGGAATGCTTCCAGTTTTTGCCCATTGAGTATGATATTGGCTGTTGGTTGGTTGTAAATAGCTTTTATTATTTTGAGATACATTTCATCAATACCAAGTTTGTTGAAGGTTTTTAGCATAAAGGGCTGTTGAATTTTGTCAAAGGCCTTCTCTGCATCAATTGAGATCATCATGTGGTTTTTGTCTTTGGTTCTGTTTATGTGGTGAATTACACTTATAGACTTGGGTATGTTGAACCAGCCTTGCATCGCCGGGATGAAGCCTACATGATCATGGTGGATAGGCTTTTTGATGTGCTGTTTGCCAGTATTTTATTGAAGATTTTTGCATCAATATTCATCATGGATATTGCCCTGAAGTTTTCTCTTCTTGTTGAGTCTCTCCCGGGTTTTGGTATCAGGATGATGTTGGTCTCATAAAATGACTTGGGAAGGATTCCCTCTTTTTAGATTATTTGGAATAGTTTTAGAAGGAATGGTACCAGCTCCTCTTTGTATGTCTGGTAAAATTTGGCTGTGAACTCATCCGGACCTGGGCTTTTTTTGGGTGGTAGGCTCTTAATTGCTGCCTCAACTACAGACCTTGTTATTGGTCTATTAAGGGTTTTGGCTTCTTCCTGGTTTAGGCTTGGAAGGATGCAAATGTCCAGGAATTTATCCATTTCTTCCAGGTTTACTACTTTATGTGCATAGAGATGTTTGTAATAATCTCTGATGATGGTTTGTATTTCTGTGGAATCTGTGGTGATATCCCCTTTATCATTTCTTATTGCATCTATTTGATTATTCTCTCTTTTCTTTTTTATTAATCTGGCTAGTGGTCTATTTTGTTGATCTTTTTGAAAAACCAGCTTCTGGATGTATTGATTTTTTGAAGGGTTTTTTTGTGTCTCTATCTTCTTCAGTTCTGCTCTGATCTTTGTTATTTCTTGTCTTCTACTAGGTTTTGGGTTTCTTTGGTCTTGTTCCTCTAGCTCTTTCAATTTTGATGATAGGGTGTCAGTTTTAGATCTTTCCTTCCTTCTCATGTGGGCATTTATTGCTACATGTTTTCCTCTAGTACCTGCTTTAAATTTGTCCCAGAGGTTCTGGTATGTTGTGTCTTTGTTCTCGTTGGTTTCAAAGAACATCTTTATTTCTGCCTTCATTTCATTGTTTGTCCAGTCAACATTCAAGAGCCAGTTGTTCAGTTTCCATGAAGCTATGCAGTTCTGAGTTAGTATCTGAATTCTGAGTTCTAACTTGATTGCACTATGGTCTGAGAGACTGTTTGTTATGAATTCTGTTCTTTTGCATTTGCTGAGGGGTGATTTACTTCCAATTATGTGGTCAGTTTTAGAGTAGGTGTGATGTGATGCTGAGAAGAATATATATTCTGTGAATTTGGGGTGGAGAGTTCTATAAATGTCTGTTAGGTTTGCTTGGTCCAGGTCTGAGTTCAAGTCCTGGATATCCTTGTTAATTTTCTGTCTTGTTGATCTGTCTAAAATTGACAATGGGTTGTTAAAGTCTCCCACTATTATTGTGTGGGAATCTGAGTCTCTTTTTGAGTCATTAAGAACTTGCTTTATGTATCTGGGTGCTCCTGTATTGGGCACATGTATATTAGGATCATTAGCTCTTCTTGTTGCATTGATCCTTTTACCATGATGTAATGTCCTTCTTTGTCTCTTTTGATCTTTGTTGGTTTAAAGTCTATTTTATCTGAGATGAGAATTGCAACTCCTGCTTTTTTTTGCTCTGCATTTGCTTGGTAAATCTTCTTTCGACCCTTTATTTTGAGCCTTTGTGTATCCTTGCATGTGAGATGGGCTTCCTGGATACAGCACACCGATGGTTTTGGCTTTTTATCCAATTTGCCAGTCTGTATCTTTTGAATGGAGCATTTAGCCCTTTACATTAGGGTTAATATTGTTATGTGTGAATTTGATCCTGACATTTTGATGCTAGCTGGCTGTTTTGCCCGTTAGTTGATGCAGTTTCTTCCTTGTGTTTATGCTCTTTACCATTTGGTATGTTTCTGGAGTGGCTGGTACTGGTTGTTCCTTTGGTGTTTATTGCTTCTTTCAGGAGCTCTTGTAAAGCAGGCCTGGTGGGATGACATCTCTCAGTACTTGCTTGTTCACAAAGGATTTTATTTTTCCTTCACTTATGAAGCTTAATGTGGCTGGATATGAAAATCTGAGTTGAAAATTCTTTTCTTTAAGGATGTTGAATATTGGCCCTCACTCTCTTCTGGCTTATAGGGTTTCTGCCGAGAGATCTGCTGTGAATCTGATGGGCTTCCCTTTGTGGGTAACCCGACCTTTCTCTCTGGCTGCCCTTAGCATTTTCTCCTTCATTTCAACCCCAGTGAATCTGATGATTATGTGCCTTGGGGTTGCTCTTCTTGAGGAATATCTTTGTGGTGTTCTCTGTATTTCCTGGACTTGAATATTGGCCTGCCTTGCTGGGTTGGGGAAGATTTCCTGGATAATATTCTGAAAAGTATTTTCAGGTTGGATTGATTCTCTCCGTCACATTCAGGTACACCTATCAAACGTAGATTAGGTCTGTTCACATAGTCCCATATTTCTTGGAGACTTTGTTCATTCCCTTTAATTCTTTTTTCTCTAATCTTGGCTTCTCATTTTATTTCATTGAGTTGATCTTCGACCTCTGATATCCTTTCTTCTGCTTGGTCAATTCAGCTGTTGAAACTTGTGTATGCTTTGCTAAGTTCTCGTATTGTGTTTTTCAGCTCCACAAATTCACTTATATTCCTCTCTAAGTTGTTTATTCTCGTTAGCATTTTGTCAAATCTTTTTTCAAAGTTCTTAGTTTCTTTGCATTAGGTTAGAACATGTTCTATTAGCTCACAGAAGTTTCTTATTACCCAACTTCTGAAGCCTGATTCTGTCAATTCATCACACTTATTCTCCATCCAGCCTTGTTTCCTTGCTGGTGAGGAGTTGTGATCCCTTGCAGGAGGAGAGGTGTTCTGATTTTGGGTATTTTCATCCTTTTTGCACTGGTTTCTTCACATCTTTGTGTATTTATCCACCTGTCATCTTTGTAGTTGGTGACTTTCAGATGGGGTCTCTGAGTGGACTTCCAGTTTGTTGATGATGAAGTTATTTCTTTCTGTTTCTTAGTTTTTCTTTTAACAGTCTGGCCCCCCTGCTGTAGGACTGCTGAGGTCCACTCCAGGCCCTGCTTTCCTGGAGATCACCTGCAGCAGCTGCAGAACAGTAAGGGTTGCTTCCAGTTTCTTCTGCTATCTTTGTCCCTGAAGGATACCTGCCTGATGTCAGTCTGAGCTCTCCTTTATGAGGTGACTCTTTGGATATACAGGGGTCAGGGAGCTGCTTGAGGAGACAGTCTGTCATTTATAGGAGCTCAAGTGCTGAGCTATTATCTCCGATGTTCATTCAGGGTTGCTGTGCAGGTATGTTTAGGTGTGCTGCAGCTGAACTCATAAATTCCCCCCTTTTTTTCCCCAGGCACTGTCCTGGGGAGTTAGGGCTTTATTTATGAACTTCTGTTATGTTGCTGGCTTTTTTCAGGGCTGCTCTGCCCAGCAAGGAGGTAGCCTAGTCACTGTCTGCCTGCAGAGGCTTTGCTGAGCAGCTGTGGGTTCCGCCCAGCTGCCATGTGAACTTCCCTGCAGTCCTGTTTATACTGGTTTTGTTAAAACTGCTTCAACAATTGTGGCCCACCTCTGTAATGATGGACTCTCTCTGTAATGGCGGGCTGCCTCGGCAATGGTTGGCTGCCTCAACAATGGCAGACGCCCCTCCCCCACAGAGCTGGACCATCCCAGGTTAAGCTGTGCTTGCTGTGAAACTCTCAATCCAGAGAGTTTCAGATTGCAGTTTTTTTTTGTGGGGGTGGGACCAGCCTAGCCTGATCACCTGGCTTCCAGCCTCAGAGCCTTTTTATTTTTATTTTTTTTCTCCCAGGTGTTCCAGTCACCTCTTAAAATGGTGCCGGGATCTGTGTGATATCCCATGCTGCGACCCACTGCACTGGCTGAAACAGCCGTGCTGAGACTCATGGTGCTTTTTTGCTTGGGAATCTCCTGACCTGGCTCCCTGTTTCAGTTCCCTTTTCTATCAGTTGAATGGGTGACTCTGGTGCTTCCCTGAGTACCAGCTAAAATGGTGCCCAGACCCATGTATTTTGTATGGAGAACTGCTGCCATGCCAGTACGCTGGCCAAAATAGCTGCTCTGGCCAAAACAGCTGTGCTGGCAACCCGTGGGGCTCCTCCACCTGGGAATCTCCTGGTCTGTGGGCAATATAAATCCATCTGGAAATGAGGCATCCACTCACCTTCCGTGCTTTCACTGGGAGCTGCAATCCTGAGCTGCTCCTAATTGGCCATCTTGGATCTGTCCCCCAAGTTATAGATTTTGTTAAAATTTGCAAACAAGATACCTGACTACTCTAATCAAAACCAAATCTACATATGTACTAAAATTATGAAAATCAAATTTGCTTATATAAACTAAGTCATTGAACTGATACTGCTTTTGGTTCAAGTACTCAGTGAGAAAATTGTAACCTGAAACAAGAAGAAAATATTACTTACAATCTGACTGAAATATCAACAAATTTTATATATAGGAAATGCAAGATTTAAAAATTTTCAGGGATCATAAATACATTACTTACGATTATGTCTAGTGCAATCCTGAGTAATAGGCATTCAATAAATTCATTCTATCAATAAATATTCATGAATACTTATGTGTTAAGCACTGGATGCATGAAATTAAATAAAGCATAGTCTCTGAAATGCAAGTAGCTTGACATTCATAGGGAATAGCAAGTAAATAAATGATTATTGTTCATTAATCCAGAAAGACCTTTTCATTCTTTCTTGCACAGATGCTATTTCAGGACCTACTATATGGCAGGCACTGCTCTAGGATCTGAGGATATGGGAGAAACAAAAAAGATGGAGTCTCTCTTTTTTTAATTTTTCTTTTAAAAATTAATTTATCATTAAGAGGCAGAGTCTTGCTTTATCACCCAGGCTGGGGTACAGTGACATAATCACAGCTCACTGCAGCCTTGACCACTTGGGCTCAGGTGATCCTCCTGCCTTCAGCCTTCCTGGTAGCTGGGACTATGGGCATGCACCACCACACCTGGCTAAGGGTCTCTATTCTAAGAGCTCATGCTTTGATGGTAAAGGAAATTTAGAAAGTGATTGCATACTTTAACAAGCAGAACAATAAGTGGAAGTTAGCCAAATGGAAGAAGACAGGTACCAAGGATGAATATGTACCTCTGCAAAGAGACTTGGCACAGACCAATTCAGAAGGTCTGTGAAGAAACATGGCTGTTCACACATCTGAGAAGGAACATGGCTGTTCATGCATTGAAGAACTGTCAGTCTGGCTGGAACAAAAAACAGAGAGCAAGTGGTGAAACCTGGAGGAAGAGTGCTAAAAATTGAATATTGTTATGTTAAAAAAAACTTAGACCTTTTCTTCACACCACACTAAAATATATTCAAAGTAGCTCGTAGATCAAAATGTAAAACCTTAAACTATAAAACATATATATAGAAAAATTATAGAAGAAAATCTTTGTGACCTTGGTTTAAGTAAAGAGTTCTTTTTTTTTTTTTAAATTTTTTATTGGATTTTAGGTTTTGGGGTACATGAGCAGAGCATGCAAGACAGTTGCGTAGGTACACACATGGCAGTGTGCTTTGCTTTTCTTCTCCCCTTCACCCACATTTGGCATTTCTCCCCAGGCTATCCCTCCCCACCTCCCCTTCCCACTGGCCCTCCCCTTTTCCCCCCAATAGACCCCACTGTTTAGTACTCCCCTTTCTGTGTCCATGTGTTCTTATTTTTCATCACCCACCTATGAGTGAGAATATGCGGTGTTTCATTTTCTGTTCTTGCGTCAGTTTGCTGAGGATGATGTTCTCCAGATTCATCCATGTCCCTACAAACGACAGAAACTCATCATTTCTGATTGCTGCATAATATTCCATGGTGTATATGTGCCACATTTTTCCAATCCAGTCTATCATCAATGGGCATTTGGGTTGATTCCAGGTCTTTGCTATTGTAAACAGTGCTGCAATGAACATTCGTGTACATGTATCCGTATAGTAGAATGATTTATAGTCTTTTGGATATATACCCAGTAATGGGATTGCTGGGTCAAATGGAATTTCTATTTCTAAGGCCTTGAGGAATCGCCACACAGTCTTCCACAATGGTTGAACTAATTTACACTCCCACCAACAGTGTAAAAGTGTTCCTTTTTCTCCACATCCTCTCCAGCATCTGTTGTCTCCAGATTTTTTAATGATCGCCATTCTAACTGCTGTGAGATGGTATCTCAATGTGGTTTTGATTTGCATCTCTCTGATGACCAGTAATGATGAGCATTTTTTCATATGATTGTTGGCCTCATATATGTCTTCTTTCGTAAAGTGTCTGTTCATATCCTTTGCCCACTTCTGAATGGGCTTGTTTGTTTTTTTCCTGTAAATCTGTTTGAGTTCTTTGTAAATTCTGGAAATCAGCCCTTTGTCAGATGGGTAGACTGCGAAAAAAGAGGGCATCCTTGTCTAGTGCCAGATTTCAAAGGGAATGCTTCCAGTTTTTGCCCATTCAGTATGATATTGGCTGTTGGTTTGTCATAAATAGCTTTTATTACTTTGAGATACGTTCCATCGATACTGAGTTTATTGAGGGTTTTTAGCATAAAGGGCTGTTGAATTTTGTCAAATGCCTTCTCTGCATCAATTGAGATAATCATGTGGTTTTTGTTTTTGGTTCTGTTTATGTGGTGAATTACGTTTATAGACTTGCGTATGTTGAACCACCCTTGCATCCCCGGGATGAATCCTACTTGATCATGATGAATAAATTTTTTGATTTGCTGTTGCAATCGGCTTGCCAATATTTTATTGAAGATTTTTGCATCTATGTTCATCATGGATATTGGCCTGAAGTTTTCTTTTCTCGTTGGGTCTCTGCCGGGTTTTGGTATCAGAATGATGTTGGTCTCATAAAATGATTTGGGAAGGATTCCCTCTTTTTGGATTGTTTGAAATAGTTTTAGAAGGAATGGTACCAGCTCCTCCTTGTGTGTCTGGTAGAATTCGGCTGTGAACCCGTCTGGACCTGGGCTTTATTTGTGTGGTAGGCTCTTAATTGCCGCCTCAACTTCAGACCTTGTTATTGGTCTATTCATAGTTTCAGCTTCCTCCTGGTTTCGGCTTGGGAGGACACAGGAGTCCAGGAATTTATCCATTTCTTCCAGGTTTACTAGTTTATGCGCATAGAGTTGTTTGTAATATTCTCTGATGATGGTTTGAATTTCTGTGGAATCTGTGGTGATTTCCCCTTTATCATTTTTTATTGCATCTATTTGGTTGTTCTCTCTTTTCTTTTTAATCAATCTGGCTAGTGGTCTGTCTATTTTGTTGATCTTTTCAAAAAACCAGCTCTTGGATTTATGGATTTTTTGAAGGGTTTTTCGTGTCTCAATCTCCTTCAGCTCAGCTCTGATCTTAGTTATTTCTTGTCTTCTGCTGGGTTTTGAGTTTTTTTGATCTTGCTCCTCTAGCTCTTTCAATTTTGACGATAGTGTGTCAATTTTGGATCTCTCCATTCTCCTCATATGGGCACTTATTGCTATATACTTTCCTCTAGAGATTGCTTTAAATGTGTCCCAGAGGTTCTGGCACGTTGTGTCTTCGTACTCATTGGTTTCGAAGAACTTCTTTATTTCTGCCTTCATTTCATTGTTTACCCAGTCAACATTCAAGAGCCAGTTGTTCAGTTTCCATGAAGCTGTGCGGTTCTGGGTCGGTTTCTGAATTCTGAGTTCTAACTTGATTGCACTATGGTCTGAGAGGCTGTTTGTTATGATTTCAGTTGTTTTGCATTTGTTGAGCAGTGCTTTACTTCCAATTATGTGGTCAGTTTTAGAGTAGGTGTGATGTGGTGCTGAGAAGAATGTGTATTCTGTGGATTTGGGGTGGAGAGTTCTGTAAATGTCTATCAGGTTTGCTTGCTCCAGGTCTGAGTTCAAGCCCTGGATATCCTTGTTGATTTTCTGTCTGGTTGATCTGTCTAGTATTGACAGTGGAGTGTTAAAGTCTCCCACTATTATTGTGTGGGAGTCTAAGTCCTTTTGTAAGTCGTTAAGAACTTGCCTTATGTATCTGGGTGCTCCTGCATTGGGTCCATATATGTTTAGGATCGTTAGCTCTTCTTGTTGTATCGATCCTTTTACCATTATGTAATGGCCTTCTTTGTCTCTTTTGATCTTTGTTGCTTTAAAGTCTATTTTATCAGAGATGAGAATTGCAATTCCTGCTTTTTTTTGCTTTCCATTTGCTTGGTAAATCTTCCTCCATCCCTTTATTTTGAGCCTTTGTGTATCCTTGCATGTGAGATGGGTTTCCTGTATACAGCACACTGATGGGTTTTGGATTTTTATCCAATTTGCCAGTCTGTGTCTTTTGATTGGTGCCATTTAGTCCATTTACATTTAGGGTTAATATTGTTATGTGTGAATTTGATACTGCCATTTTGATGCTAAGTGGCTGTTTTGCCTGTTAGTTGCTGTAGATTCTTCATTATGTTGATGCTCTTTAGCATTCAGTGTGATTTTGGAATGGCTGGTACTGGTTGATCCTTTCTATGTGTAGTGCCTCTTTTAGGAGCTCTTGTAAAGCAGGCCTGGTGGTGACAAAATCTCTGAGTACTTGCTTGTTTGCAAAGGATTTTATTGTTCCTTCACTTCTGAAGCTCAGTTTGGCTGGATATGAAATTGTGGGTTGAAAGTTCTTTTCTTTAAGATTGTTGAATATTGGCCCACACTCTCTTCTGGCTTGTAGTGTTTCTGCCGAGAGATCTGCTGTGAGTCTGATGGGCTTCCCTTTGTGGGTGACCCGACCTTTCTCTCTGGCTGCCCTTAGTATTCTCTCCTTTATTTCAACCCTGTTGAATCTGACGATTATGTGCCTTGGGGTTGCTCTTCTTGCGGAATATCTTTGTGGTGTTCTCTGTATTTCCTGCAATTGAGTGTTGGCCTGTCTTGCTAGGTGGGGGAAGTTTTCCTGGATGATGTTTGAAGAGTATTTTCCAGCTTGGATTCATTCTCTTCGTCCCCTTCTGGGACACCTATCAAACGTAGGTTAGGTCTTTTCACATAGTCCCACATTTCTTGGAGACTTAGTTCATTCCTTTTTGTGCTTTTTTCTCTAATCTTTGTTTCTCATTTTATTTCATTGAGTTGGTCTTCGACTTCAGATATTCTTTCTTCTGCTTGGTCGATTCGGCTATTGAAACTTGTGCATGCTTTGCGAAGTTCTCGCATTGTGTTTTTCAGCTCCTTTAATTCATTCATATTCCTCTCTAAGTTATCCATTCTTGTTATCATTTCCTCGAATCTTTTTTCAAATCTTTTTTCAAGGTTCTTAGTTTCTTTGCATTGATTTAATACATGATCTTTTAGCTCACAAAAGTTTCTCATTATCCATCTTCTGAAGTCTAATTCCGTCATTTTGTCACAGTCATTCTCCGTCCAGCTTTGTTCCCTTGTTGGGGAGGAGTTTTGGTCCTTTCTAGGAGGTGAGGTGTTCTGGTTTCGGGTGTTTTCCTCCTTTTTGCGCCGGTTTCTTCCCATCTTTGTGGATTTGTCCGCTGGTCGTCTGTGTAGTTGCTGACTTTTCGATTGGGTCTCTGAGTGGGCACCCAGAATGTTGATGATGAAGTATTTCTGTTGCTTGGTTTTCCTTCTACCAGTCTAGCCCCTTCGCTGTATGACTGCTGAGGTTCGCTCCAGACCCTGCTTGTCTGGGGTGCACCTCTAGCTGCTGTGGCGCAGCGAGGGATGCTACCAGTTTCTTTTTCTGCTATCTTTGTCCCAGGATGATGCCTGCCTAATGTCAGTCTTTTGGATATAGAGGGGTCAGGGAGCTGCTTGAGGAGACAGTTTGTACTTTATAGGGGCTTACTTGCTGAGCTGTGAGCTCTGTTGTTCATTCAGGGCTGTTAGGCTGCTATGTTTGATTCTGCTGCAACAGAGCTCATTTAAAAAACCCTTTTTTTTTCTCAAATGCTCTGTGTTGAGGGGTTTGGGCTTTATTTTTGGATGTCCGTTGAGGTCCTGCCCAGCTAGGACGCAGACTAGGCACTGTTTGCCTGCCGAGGCTCCGCCCTGCTGTCGTGAGGCTCGCCCTGGCTCTGCTGTTCTGCTGTGTTCTCCGCCACGCCCTGCGGCGGAGTCTCTCTGTTGTAGCGGGTTGCCTCGGCAACGGCAGGCTGCGTCAGCAGTGGGCGTGTATCTCAGTAGGGACGGGTTGCCTCGGCAACGGCTGGCTGCCTCAGCAATGGGCGTGTATCTCTGTTGGGGCGGGTTGCCTCGGTAATGGTGGACGCCCCTCCCCCACAGAGCATCTCGGGCCGTCTGCACGGGGCTTGTTTGAAAGTGCGGTTTTGTTCGTCCCACTAGGCCACCCCTAACGCTCTGTCCCTGCAATCCCCTGGGCTGGCCCACTGTCCAAGTCTAGCTCAGTCTCAAGTCCAGCCCTCTCACGTCTCTGGTTGCCAATTCAACGGGGCACCTGGACAAGCGCGCCCTGTGGGGAGCGCTGGGCAGGGCCGGCCGCCACCACCCCGGCTGCCGGCTTCGCCAGGCAGAGGTTCTGCCTGGCGTCCCACGTTTCCTCTTCACTTGGGAATTTCCCCGTTCCATGGGCAACAAAGATCAGTCTGGAAATGCAGCTCAGACTCACCTCTCCGCGGACACAACCAGAGCTCCAATCCTGGGTTGTTCTCACAGCGCCATCTGAGTCCCCCCTAAAGACTTCTTAAAACACCAAAAGCACAATCCTTATAAGAAAAAAATAATAAATTGATATCAAAATTAAACTTTTGTTATTTAAAAGAAATCATTAAGAAAATGAAGAGACAGGCTGGGTGTGGTGGTTTATGCCTGTAATCCCAACACTTTTGGAGGCTGAGGCAGGTGGATTATGAGATCAAGAGATTGAGACCTTCCTGGCCAACATGGTGAAACCCTGTCTCTACTAAAAATACAAAAATACTCGCTGGGCATGGTGGTGCACACCTGTAGTCCTGGATACTTAGAAGGCTGAGGCAGGAGAATCACTTGAACCTGGGAGGTGGTGGTTGCAGTGAACCGAGATTGCTCCACTGCACTCCAGCACTCCAGTATGGAGACAGAGCGAGACTCTGTCTCAAAAAAAAAAGGAAGAGACAAACCACAAACTAGATGAAATATTTGTAAATTGTATATCCAAAAAAGACTTGAATTTAGGATATATAAAGGACCTTTGCAACTCAGTAATGAGAAGGCTGACAACCCAACTAAAAAATAGATGAAGACTAGGCATAGTGGCTCCCACTTGTAATCCCAGAAAGAGGATTGCTTGAAGCCAGAAGTTCAAGATCAGCCTGGGCAATGTAGTTAGACACCATCTCTACACAATGAAAATAAAATAAAAACTAGCTAGGGATGGTGGTGTGCACCTGTAGTACTAGCTACTTGAGAGGCTGAGGTGGGAAGGTCGCTTGAGGCCAGGAGTTTGAGAACATGGTGAGCTGCACTCCCTGCATTCCATCCTTGACAGAAGAATAAGACCAAGACCAAGAAGAATAAAGAAGAAAAGAAGAAGAAGGAGAGGGAGAAGGAGAAGGAGAAGAGGAGGAAGAGGAAGAGAAGGAAGAAGGAAGGAAGAAAAAGGAAGAGAAAGAGGAAGAAGAAGAATTGAAAAAAAATAAGCACATGTAAGCACATGGAAAGATCCTCATTATCATTAGTGATTATGGAAATGCAAATTAAACCCACAATGAGATCCACTTTATGCCCTCTAAAGTGATTATAATAAAAAAGACAGTATCGAGTAGTAGTGAGGAAGATACCAGCAACCTCACATACTGCCTAGTGAATTGAAATTATGGTATTTAGGTTTCGTTGTTGTTCTTGTTCTTGTTATTATTTGCTTTTTGAGAATGAGAAGATAATGTTATTTTTTCTCATCTATAAAATGGAGATAATAGCACATAGCTATTCTGAGCAGGCACGTTTGTGCCTGAGCCTTTGTCAATGAAGACAGAAGCCCCAAGGACTACAGCTTCGCTCTTATTTCGCTGGGGAGCAGGGAAAGGGAGGACTAGTGGTGAGATGACATCTATAAAGACTGTGGATAGGAATCTTCCTTGGATTCCTTTCCTCTTTCCCTGTGCCCTCCAACCCTTGCACCATATTGGTGGAAAGGTGCTAGGGTCACCTCTGACTGTTTCCCTCTACCCTGTACACAGCCTCACATGGCCCACAGGTCTCAATCCAAGATGGCTTGTTTTGTCACCCCAGATGGTTTCTAGAGCTTTATTTATTTACATCCATGTGTAAAAGAATGATGTTGCTGTTCAGGAGTGATTCCCAGGAAAGACATTGCCAAAGGTGTTGGCTGAACCTCATACTCTGTGTTTACTGCAGAAGCTCAAAGGTATCTGTCCAACACAGGCCCTCAAAACATGCTCAGCACTTACCACTTGTAGCTATGTCACCTCTTCAAGGGTTCTGGGGAGGTAAGTTCTCCTTGCTGTTTTTCACACAAGGAAAAAGTAAATGTATCACACAACTCTGCTCGTGATTCAGAAGTGGGGATGGAAAGCGCAGTTATGGAAGTGGAGAGAAAAGCAGGATACAGTTTAGTGATTCTGAGATTTTCTCACAGAGATGTAATGAAGGCCATGTGTATATGAATGCTTTAGCTTCTGTTACCAGATATGGTATACAGCACAAAAATCCACAACCACAGCATTCCAGCGGCACTTTTTCAATGATCTAATTAATAGTTTCAGAGACTAGAAAACTAACATAGGGTTAACATCAATCTATTGGCTTGGGATGGAGATAACCTTGGTAAGATGAAAATCCTGGAATTGCATGACCCACTCTTTATAAGGAGATAGCTCCAGGATTCCTGGGAGCTCAGATAAGGGTTAGTAGTGATTTACTTGGGAGCTTATCCTTCAGCCAATTTTGCAGCCTGCTGCCAAGCTCTATGGTTAAACTTTATTCAGTGTATATTTCCTTCTCTTTTTATTAGGATTCATGGCTGCAATCAGTTGTTCAGAGCCATTGGGATGATACAGTGAGCTGATGGCAGTGAGTATCAGTGGTCTTTAGCACAGAGGCTCAACTGGTCTTGTGCTCATTGAAAGTGTCCACAGACTCCTGGTAGACATCACGTTCAAAGGCATCAGACATCTGCTGCTTCAGATCACTGGTTACCACTCCTTCCTAATAATAGTCTTCTTTTCCCCAAGATTCATGCTGTTTTCATCCTCCACCTCCTCTTCCTTCCAAACTGAGTTATAGTCCTCTTTATTCCTGTCAGATCCTTGGCTATTCATATTGCTGGACAACGTAGCAACCAGCCAAGATATAGATGAGGAAAGCAATTGCTTCCCCTGCCTCCAAATTTTACTGATTTGTCAAATGATTTGTTTTGTTCTGTCTTCTGCAATCCTTGAATATCTATCAGGAAGGTATCACCCTATGTCATTCCATGTCATATGATTTCCACTTGCAGCTACAACCTCATGGCTGCTGATTATACATCAGCTGGATCAGAGGGTCAAGTTGGGGTGCAGTCATGGAGGTACAGCTACCTCAGTCTGGGCCAGTGCTGCTTCCCCATGATGCCCTTTTGAGTGAATGCATTGTGGTTGATGATTTCCATCTCATCCCTCCTCTCCACTAGGCTGGGGAAAGTAGAGGGCAGTGATCATGTCCTGTTTCTCCCTTTGTTCTCTCATAGTTTCTTTTCTAGTATTCTGCCCTAGGGTCCACAATAAGCACTTATTGAATTGAACAATGATTTGTAAGCATTTTATGATTCTAAAATCCTTCCTTCATCTCATCATGATAGAATTTCAAAGCTGAAAGGAACTTTAGAGAACTTTGAAATTCCCCACCACTTGGAAAAATGACAAAATCAAGACCCAGAGGAGTTAAATATCTTGTCCCAGGTCACATGGCTAGTTGCTGGTGCTGGGAACCTAGTCTCTAGGTTCTTGGTTTGGTGCTCCTCAGAAAGACTGAATGTTGTAGTTTAATTCTATCAAGCATCAATTGCCACAGAACTAGACTGCAGTGAAGCATACCCAGCATTTCATTTATGGAATGCAATGCAGTTAACATTGTAATATTAGCATACTTTCTATATAGTTATTGCATAACTTTGCAAAGGCAACTGAAGTTTTCCAGGAGACTTTTAAAAAATTACTGAATAATATTAAAGAGTGATATAATTTGGATATTTGTCCCCACCCAAATCTCATGTTGAAATGTAATCTCCAATGTTGGTGATGGAGCCTGGTGGGAGGTGTTTGGATCACTGGAACAGATTCCTCATGAATGATGGACAATCTCCCTGGTGACAAGTGAGCTCTTGCTCTGAGTTCACATGAGATCGGGTCATTCAAAAGTGTGTGGTACCTGCTGTCCTGCTCTCTCTCTCTCTTGCTCCTGCTCTGGCCATGATGTGCCTGCTCCTGTTTCACATTCTTCCATGAGTAAGATCTTCCTGAGGCCTCCCCAGAAGCAGATGCCAGTGCTATGCTTCCCACTTAGCCTGCAGAACTGTGAGCCAGTCAAACCTCTTATAAGTTACCCAGTCTCAGATATTTCTTTAAAACAATGCAAGAATGGCCTAAAAAGTACTCACTGAGATCTCATCAGGAGACTTGCCATGGAAAACTTGCAATTTATTACTTATGACGGTCATTATGATGCTGTTATAACAAAGTTTAAAGGATGATACCTCAAAATCTTTTTGCAGAGAAGCTTGAAACAATGAAAATTGTTCAATAGTTAGCAGTATGAATCACACAGCCATCTGGAAAGTATCCTGAAATACTCAGAAAATTTTTTTAGGGACCTAATTACTGGATAAACCTGAGAATGCAGAGCCAAGTGAGAGCATCTCTTTGTATATTGTGTGAGTGACCAAAAGAAGGCAAGAAAATGGAGCAATCATAGGGGAGAGTCACCATCCTGTGAGAATTACAAGGAGAAAGAATGAAAACAGAGAAAAAATGCCAAGAGCCATCAGTTATCAGCAGAGGCTAGGTGGGAGATTCAAATCAGAAAATCAGAGAGTTCATGGTCATTAGCTGCTTTTCTCTCAAACTATAATAAGGTATGGTAGAAGCAGCTCTACTTAAGCTAGAAAAGTAGAAACTGACAAAGAAATTTCGCAGTTTGCTTCATTGTTCTTTATCTATGTGTAAACATAAGTCAACCCTTGCAAATCACCCTGGATGGTTGTGAAAGGTCAGGCTGGGAAATGTGGAGTTACAGAACCTCTGTGAGTCTTGATAAGTCCCTCTCAAGCAACAAGCTTCTACTTTTAGAATGCCACTGTCCTCAGGTAGGTGAGAAAAACACAGTTATTTTAGGTTGTTTTCTTTCTAACATGTTGGCCTTCAATATCTTGATAAAACTTTGCCAGTGGCTGAGTGAGATAGCAGAACAAGGTTGAGTTTTTCAGGGGTTGTGTGTGCAGTGGGGAAGGTCTCAGCCAGGAAAGCAGGTTCTGCTCTTGAGTTCCATCTGAACTCTGCTCATAAGGCTTCTTATTATGATGGTGTATATTGTATAAATCATGGATCTGCCCATCCTGCCCATTCTCTTACCCTCAGATGGATGGAATGGGTGGTCTCAGAGGTCTTTTCTGGTTCCAACATTCTGCAGTGCTTTTTTTTCTGTGCCTTTTCTGTGGATTGTGGTAATATCTGATCCACAGGTAAAAACCATGTTCCTGCTCTCTTGGGACCTTTATTTGGCCATTGGCAATTCAGTTGATTTTTACAGTCCCACTGACTTCACTGAACCACTCCTGCATCCCTAAGTTACAATTTCATATACTGTTTTTATGTTAACAGACAGGAAAAGGTCTGATCATATAAGCAAATACCTTTTAATGGGTTAGCTAACTAATGTGTTAACTTCCCAAATGGGGAAAAGAAAATGCTTTGGCCAGGATAGGAGGTAATAATGTCAAAAACTCCAGGAAATAGTATAGGAGTATGTGTGTGTATGGGCAAGGGCAGGGAAGAGGGCTGTGCTTGCAAGGGGGAACATATTTGATCAATGAGGCTCAACCCACCAAATTGCTGCCTGTTTGGCTATACACAACTTATCAGGTCTAGGCACTGAGATAAACTGTTACTACAATACTTGAACAAAGCCATTTTTATAAGCCAACAGTGAGGCTTAGTTAACTAGCAAGCATTTTTCAGTCTCTTTGGTTGAAGAGATCTACTCAAATTAGCTCATGTGAGCTAATTTTAAGAATTTATGTTGAATAATGGGAGGATACTAATTAATTAATTAATTTTAAAATAATGGGCCCAGGTGGCAGTGGAAGAGCTGGAAAGAACTATCTGGAATGTGGGATAAGGACGATTTGGTGCCTGCTATTTCCAGGAGGCCTCTAGGAACCCTGGTGGCAGCAGCTCCTGGGTCTCCTGTTCTGCACTTTGCTCTCAGTGGGCTTGGCTCCCCTCCTCATCTCTTTTCTATCCTGCTACCAGCTGACTTCTCCTTCCTCATGCTTTCTTTTTCTTCTAACTGGAGCTTGCTCAGTCCGTTCAGATTTTTTAGCTAGATTTTCCCACCAGTCACACATGAATTATTTTCCACATGTTTTGGTCCAAATTTCTAAGAAGTTTAGTCTGATTGACTCAGTTTATCGTTTTGAGCAACACCACACAGATATTTAGCCAAATGTTAGAGTGGTGGCCTTTTGTGTCATCTGGGACTGAGTGGGCATGTGAAAATTGATGTGGTCACATGAAAAACCATGGCTAACTATTCAGTAGAGGCTGTGGGTAGAGAAGTGTCCTTTACAAGTGTTGCTTGAGCACAGTGGCTCACGCCTATAGTCCCAGCACTTTGGGAGACTCAGGCAGGTGGACAGATCACCTGAGCTCAGGAGTTTGAGACCAGCCTGGCCAACATTGTGAAACCCTGTCCCTACTAAGAATACAAAAATTAGCTGGACGTGGTGGTGGGCGCCTGTAATTCCAGCTACTTGGGAGGCTGAGGCAGGAGAATCGCTTTAACCCAGGAGCTGGATATTCATTCCAGTCAGCTTCCTATAGTAATCTCAAATATTCCATGACCTTAGTGCTGAGGAAGAGTGCACAGAGCAGAAACTTTTCAAGCCAGCCCAGCTTTACCAGAGCTGTTCAACCACGGGACAGTCAGAAGAGACTCCTGAGAAGAGATCCAGGCCAATGAGCCTGAGGTTTCACTCCAACCACTGTCATCACTGCTGGTTCTTTCTTTTGGCACTTTGATCTTCCTGTCAAAATCTTGAGGTCCTCATAACTCTGTAACAAATACAGCCCAAACACAGTTTTAAAGCTTGGAAGATGACTTCCACTTGCAAGTTTTCCTCTTAGAGACTTGGATTTGAAACAGCCGTGATATCTGTTTTTTGTCAATATCTTGTATCTCTTATGAGAATTTTCTCAGCCCCTTCTCTTTTCCAGGCTCTCCTTACACAGACTGCATGGGGCACATACAGGTGCATATTACTGCCAATGAACACGTTGCTGCTGGCTTAACAGCATAAAGTAGATGAGCAATTGCAGAACTTCCATAAACCAATGTTCACAGCAAAGTGGAAGTTGCTTGCCAAGTTAAGAACCAAGTTAAGAACCAAGTTGTGAACCAAGTTAAGAGCTGAGGTGGAATATACCAAAATAAGATGTACCTGGTCTTAAAAAACAAGTCAGATCATATGTAATAATATGGAGATCAGGAAATTCAACAGTTGGAAACTACTTTTGATGGAAAATGATTAACAATGTCCCTGAATTCTACATACAAGAAAGCAGTGAAGGAGAGGAAAGTGGAGTATGGAACACAAAGCAAGCTGTGTCAGTAGTCTGAGATTCCTGAATTCCAGCCACATTTGTGTTTTGTTAACTACTTAAGCTAAGTGTTTTTGGTGATAAAATTAAATCTTTTGACTAGGTGGCTGCTAAAGTTTCCTTCAATTCAGTGATGTTATAAAATTCGTGACCGGAAAACAAATTTTGTTTGTACCGACATTTTCTCCCTTTGGTCTGATTGCAACTTCTGAGATCAGAAGAAGTAAAGCCTCATTTGCTGGTGTTGAAAAGGTTATTCACAGTATCCTCTAATCATCTTCAACATCTTGTTCTGTTCTTTTTATCTCCTCTCCTTCCCCTCCCCCGAGGAGTTTGAGAGTACACCTGAACACTTATAAAATGGATATCCAGAGAAGTAATACATTTTTTAAAAACTGAAATCACCTTTAAAGATTTAGGAAAATGTATTTAATTCTAGGAAATGAAAAACCAATCTGACATACTCGACTCTGCATAATAATTTAAAGGCAGCAAAGATTGTTTATTAGAGCTTGGAAGAAAAGGTAGGCAAGAGCTATATTTATGTGCTTATCTTGCCTTTAAATTAATTCCCCCTCCCCCACTTTTTGCCTGAGCCCTTTGGTTGCCATAGAAACTGGCATGGCCTCCAGCTGAGATTCCTGTGAGACTTAATTGCATTCCGAATTTCATAAATGTCTATTAACCTTTGCCTAACAGATATGTGTATGATGAAAAATGAGTTACATTAATAGTTTAAAGTGATTTATGCATTCAAGTTTCATGTGCCTAATGCTCTCTTTCAGTCAATTAAACATACTTATAAACAACGGTGATAATGTTATTGTTGATATATATGTTAATATACACAAACATAATATATTAAATACCAGATTTAATATATACATATCTAAAAGCTAAGGACATTTCTAAGGGAGGGTTTAGAACAGAAGCTGAGTATGTCTGTATATAATTGAATATATATAGATATAGTATGTCTTTATATATCTTTCTCTATACATGCGTGCATGTGTCAGGCATTGTACTTAGTATTTAACATATGTTAGCATTTAATTCTCATAACGATTCTACGTTGGAGGTACAATGAGTGCCACCATTTTACAGTGGAGGGAACGCTAGAGAGACTTAAAGAGTTAGAAGCCTCACAACTACTAAGTGGCAGAATTGGCATTAGAATGCAGACCTGTTTGACTCCAGAGCCCTTAAGCCTTTTGTGTTAGTTTGTTTTACATTGCTAGAAAGAAATACCTGAGGCTGGGTAATTTATAAAGAAAAGAGGTTTATTTTGGCTCATAATTCTACAGACTTACAAGAAACATTGTACCACCACCTTCTTCTGGTGAGGTCTCAGGAAGCCTACCATCATGGCAGAAGGCAAAGGGAGCAGGTGTGTCACATGGTGAGAGCCAGATTCTTTAAACACCCAGCTGTCACAAGAACCAACAGAGTGAAAACTCACTCATTAACACAAGGATGGTACCAGGCCATTCATGAGGAATCCACCCCCATAACCCAAACAACTCCCATTAGGGGGTTACATGAGATTCGGAGAGGACAAGCATCCAAAAATATCACCTTTCCCTGTGTATCCATTTGGTGAGTTCCCAGGCAATTCCTCTAGAACCCATTGTGAGCTGTATGTAGCGTTCCAGAAAAAGTTTCATTTTCTAGGAGAATCATTCCTTCACTGCTGTCATCAGATTCTGATCTTAGGGAAGGGGAAATGAATAAATAAGACATGGTTCTTGCTCTCAAGGAGAGTCTGGGGTGGAGGTTTAAAAGTAGGAAAGAGAAATGAAAGTAAAAATTTCAAATTGCTAAGACTTACAAGACAGATGTCACCAGAATAAAGCCCCAACCTCACTACACAGTCATGTTCAAAGGCACAATAGTTTTAAGTGTAGAATAACTGAAAACAATTTCAACTCTATGGAAGGTTCTTTAAGAATGCCAAAGCACAACAGGGTGATTGTTGTAAAAAAAAACTTAATTGTACATTTAAAAATAACTAAATGTGTAATTGGATTGTTTGTAACCCAAAGATAAATGCTTGAGGTGATGGATACTGCATTTACTCTGATGTGATTATTATGTATTGCACAGCTGTATCAAAAGATTTCTAGGGTAACGCATACATATATACACCTATTGTGTACCTACAAAAAATTTTTAAAAAGAATGCCAAAAGCAATCTCATTTATGCAGTGTAACAAGACGTTTGCTTCCTTTCCTACTCACATACCTCACATCTGCAAAGTTGCTACGAATCAGAGGTACCATTTTGGCATAAGGATATCTAAATATTCCAGCATCATTTGTTGAAAGCTCTTTCTCTTTCATTGAAAACTCCCCCAAGCTCTCCCTCAATCTTGGCTCATGCAGGCTTCCTTGATGCTCTTCAGTTTCCTCTCAGGTTATTTCTCTACTATATAGATCAGCATAACCACTCTGATAGCTTTCACCATTTTTGTTCTTTATATGATGGAGATTTGCTTGTAAACTGGTCAGAATCTGGGTTTTCTATTGAAAGGAGGGATGAATTAAAGCAAAGACAGTAGATATGACTCAATATCTTTTAAAAAAAGTCTTTGCATGGAGGAATAAACTGAGTGCTGTGGGAGTCAGAGGAGGGCAGCAGGCATTCTCACATGAGGAGGGGGTGAGAAAAATTCACAGAAGCTGAGTTTGAAGGATGAGGGAGTGTTTTCTAGGTGGTGAGTGGGAAAGAAGCATTGTCAGGCAAGGGAGAAACATGCTGAACTTCATAGGCAGGCATGGGCATAATGTATTTGAGGAATGGATGATTCTTTCTGAGATAAATCCCAAAGATATAAAAGCAGGAGGAAAATATTAAGTGGCCATTCTATAAAAGCAAAGAACGCGGAACTAAGATGATCAGAGAAAATACACTGCAGTATTTTTCATTTTGCTGTTAAGGGGATAGAGGCCCAACAAATGCATTTTGCTTGAATCCTCTTATTCTGTAAGGCTATTTGCTTTGAGAGCTTGCAGGTGCTTCCTCCAGCCCTGTTCAAAGGGTCCCAGCTCATGGGGTCTGTATTAGTCTGTTTTTATACTGCTGATGAAGATATACCAGAGACTGGGCAATTTATGAAAGAAAGTGGCTTACTGAAATTACAGTTCCATGGGGCTTGGGAGGCCTCACAATCATGATGAAAGGTGAAAGGCACATCTCACATGGTGGCAGACAAGAGAAGAGAGATTGTGCAGGGAAACTCTCGTTTTTGAAACCGTCAGATCTTGTGAAATGGATTCAGTATTGTGAGAACAGTGCAGGAAAGACCCGCCCCCATAATCCAATCACCTCCCACCCAGGTCCTCCCATGACATATGGGAATTGTGACAGTTACAGTTCAAGATGAGATTTGGGTGGGGACACAGCCATACCATATCAGGGCCTGTACTTTTTGGGAAAGGTTGTTCTAGCATCAATCAGGAAGGCCTTTTTAACAAGTTTTGTCCAGATAAATACTCAGTCAACTGATTTAATAGAGAGAAATCTTTAAGTCAGATATATCTGGATTATTACTGGCTGGAGTACAACATTGAATTATTATTTTTCAGTTGTCATAGCTCCCCATTGACCTACGTTGATCTATGTTGAATCTCCCTTTTGTGCTGGATAGCAGATACCTCAGTGACATGTTAGGAAAATTTTACAATTTCCTGGTCACTTTGATTATTGGAAATATGATCTTTTTGAAATCCTAGTTGTGAACTGAACGCAAGCCCGGGAATCTCGTCCAGCGAGAGGGTCCCAAACCTGGAAGAGAGCGCGCGCCGGAAAAAAGGAGATAGAAAAGGCGAGGACTGGAGGGCTACATGTGCTATGCTCATGCAGCA
Organism: Callithrix jacchus; assembly: GCF_049354715.1. Classification (NCBI taxonomy): domain Eukaryota; kingdom Metazoa; phylum Chordata; class Mammalia; order Primates; family Cebidae; genus Callithrix; species Callithrix jacchus. The sequence continues at coordinate 70,962,907 of NC_133513.1, forward strand.
ATTTTATTTCTGCAATGTGTTTCATTATATACTTTTCTGAAGTTAAAGTTGTTTACACCAGATTAACGTACTTAAGTTACAGTAAGCAAGTTATGCCCAGTAAGTAAGTTAAGCTCAGTAAGTAGGTTACTTCCAGTAAGTAGGTTCCGCCCAATAGGTCAAGGTAAGTAGATTACAGTCACGCCCTGTAAGCTATGGTAAGTAAGTTACAGTTACGCCCTGTAAGTTACCGTAAGTAAGTAACACAGGTCCAAAATGAACACAATCAAGCAATAAACCATAACAAGCCGAAAGTAGACACAATGCCTCCCAAGTCCTCATATCCATAAAGTAATGTCTGTTAGTTATTTAGAATAACATAGTCCCTCTCTTGGTTCCTGCTTTCCCTCAGCTCGACTCCCCCAACCGGGGATCTGTGTCCGGGCTCAAGCTCACCGTATGGCGAGGCCTGTTTCCTAGGGGCCTCACACAGGAGCGATCCCCACAGATCCCTCAGTTCCCCCTTCTGTTTTAGATGCACTCAAAAAGCTTGAGCCACAATTGTTGAAGGGAGGAGAACACAAGGGAAAGAGTACCAGGAGAAGGAAATTGCCATGAGTCCAAATTCCTTGTAAATGGGCCTTAACAAGAGGCCACTGCCATTTAGTGTCATTATATGGAGTAGTAGTCACCAAGAATAGTAACAGTTTGTTCCAAAGCATTAAGTTTTTCATAAATTTTCTTACCAATATCCATTTGAGTTCCCATTATCATACCAAGGTCCAGAAACGTTAAGGAACCCCAAAATCTTCAGGCATTTGATCATCTCGTCTGTGGTGATCTTGTCAGTGATCTCACACCCGGAGGGTAAGCGACCTTCCCGTCGGCACTCACGACGCCACAGAGGGCAGTGGCAGGCTTGGGCTGTGCGGTGAAGTCCATCCTGGGGGACAACTTTTTGTTCACAGACCTCTACTGGCCTCTCCTCCTCATGCGGGCGGAAGGTGCATTGAGCGCCTGGGCCTCTGTCAGGTGGTTGCACTGCCATCCCTTGTCGGGTTGCACACAAAGTGGCTCCGCGGGTCCCGCCGCTGCCAAATTCTCGAGGGCCGCCGCTGCCAACTTCTCTCTGGCCGGGCCGGGGCCGCCGTCGCCTTCGCTGACTTACTTCCTGCTGAGCTGGGGCGGCCATCTCTGCTGACTTCTCTCTGGCCGGCCCCGGGAGCGGCGCTAGGGCTGGCAATGCTGAGGAGCAGCCACCGCAGGAGGAGATGCAGGGTGAGTGAGCACTGGGCCTGCCCACCCGCACCTCGTGCCGACCTGGGTAGCCTACTTGGACCTGGATGCCCCTCGTAGTGGCACACGCTTGGCAGTCCATGTCCCGGGAGCTGGCACCTCACACACACACCAGCCAGTCACGCGAGAGGGGCAAGAGCACGCAAGAGCAGTGCATGCTCCTCGCTCCCTCAGTTTTAAGTTTAATCTCAGAATCCACAACCCACAGGCAAAGCTCGCACACTATGTGCACAAATTCCTCAACAATTTTAAGTTTAATGTCACAACCATGTGACTTAATCATATGTTGCAAAAGCTGTCCAATTTATGCTCTTTAGATTCGATTTGCCTCATATTTTACACCAGATGAAAAGGTTATTCACTCACTTACTCTGCAGCTTCACCTCTATAGTTTGTAGGCGTCACGGTTGTCCCTCGTGTCCAGGCCCCATTTCAGGCGCCAGCTGTTGCGAACTGACTCGCCCCACGTTGGGCGCCAGCTGTTGTGAACTGACTCGCCCCACGTTGGGCGCCAGCTGTTGTGAACTGAACGCGAGCCTGGTAATCTCGTCCAGCAAGAGGGTCCCAAACCTGGAAGAGAGCGCGCGCCGGAAAAAAAGGAGATAGAAAAGGCGAGGTCTGGAGGGCTACATGCGCTATGCTTATGCAGCAATTTTATTTCTGCAATGTGTTTCATTATATACTTTTCTGAAGTTAAAGTTGTTTACACCAGATTAACGTACTTAAGTTACAGTAAGCAAGTTACGCCCAGTAAGTAAGTTAAGCTCAGTAAGTAGTCTACGCCCAGTAAGTAGGTTACTTCCAGTAAGTAGGTTCCGCCCAATAGGTCAAGGTAAGTAGATTATAGTCACGCCCTGTAAGCTATGGTAAGTAAGTTACAGTTATGCCCTGTAAGTTACCGTAAGTAAGTAACACAGGTCCAAAATGAACACAATCAAGCAATAAACCATAACAAGCCGAAAGTAGACACAATGCCTCCCAAGTCCTCATATCCATAAAGTAATGTCTGTTAGTTATTTAGAATAACATAGTCCCTCTCTTGGTTCCTGCTTTCCCTCAGCTCGACTCCCCCAACCGGGGATCTGTGTCCGGGCTCAAGCTCACCCTATGGCGAGGCCCGTTTCCTAGGGGCCTCACACAGGAGCGATCCCCACAGATCTCTCACCTAATCCCATATCTGATTTAAAAATTTCTTTCTATCATAGGACAGGCTTGTGGCTCCAGGGACTGCAGCCTATATATGTGTCTCAGGGTAGAGGATGCATGATGTGATCTTTTATTCTGCCTTTCTCTCCCTAAGCAAAATGAGCTCAGTTAACCCTTCCTACTCCCCTCTTCTGGGCTCAAATCCTTCATTGTGTTGGAACAGAGAGGAGAGAGGAAGAGGACAAGAGTCCCTTATTTACCTGACTGGTCACATTTTTCTCTCTGTTGGTTGTTGATACTTCTCTGGGCAACACTAAATGCCTGACCACTTATACCCACTGGATGGCGAGTGTCTAAATTTTGGATTTCATGGGGCTAGAGGCTCCAAGTGGGAAGCCTCCGCAGTGCTGGTTCCTTGGCATGAGAGACCTGGCTTTAGTTCAATCACTCTCAATTTCCCTGCTCCCAGGTCCTGCTCCAGGCCATCTACTTCATATCCTGTTGCTGCTGTGGTTTCCTTCTGTACTTGAGACCCTGTGTGACTTCTAGTAAAATGATCTAACTACTTCAAGCAATGTATATTTGACTCATGAAACCTCACACACATTTTTATCAATTCAGACAGTAAGAGCAAAGCTGCTTGGAAATTAGAGAAATTGAAAGCAACACACAGGAAAAGAAGAGGTAAAATTGTTTTATACTTGCAGACAACATGATTATTTAGAAAATTCTACAGGATCTACAAAAGAGCTACTATAATAAATATTTAAAAAGGTTATTTTTAATAAATATAACAAAGGTTATTGGCTACAAGGTCAATATACAAAAAGGTATAGCTCTATGTACTAAAAATTAGCAATTAAAAATCAAAATATCATTTATAGTAATATCAAAACACAGAAAATACTTAGGAATAAATTTGACAATAGATGTGTAGGACCTATACACTAAAAACTATAAAGCATTGCTAAGAGAAATTAAAGAAAATCCTATTTGAATGGGGAATATATATCATGTTCATAAATCAAAACATAATATTGTTAAAACAAACATTCTCTTTAAAGTAATCTATAGGTTCAACCCATTCAAATTGCAATCTCAGAAGGCTTTTTTTATAGACATTGACAGACTGATTTTAAAATATATATGGAAATGCAAGGGGCTTTGAATAGCCAAAGCAAATTTTAAAAATAGGGACAAAGTTGAATGGCTAACACTACCTGATTTCAAGGTTTACTATTATATGTAGTTATAGTAATCAAAACAATGTGGTACTGGTATCAAGATAAACAAAATATCAATGAAGCAAAACAGAGGATGCAGAAATGATCTGTACATAGAAACTTATTTTTGATAATAATGCTATGTCAAGCAAATTAGGAAAGGATGATCTTTTCAAGAAATAGCTCTACAATAATTAGATATTCATATGCAAAAATTATAACAAAGTAAAACACAAAAGCAGAATGTTCAGATCTACCTCATATCATATATAAAAATCAACTCAAAATGAATTATAGACCCACTGTCAAATCTAAAACTGCAAAACTTCTGGAGAAAAACATAGGTAAGAAAACCTTAGTGACAGTAGATTTGCAAAATTTTAAATATTATACAAAAAGCACGAACTATAATTATAACAGTGTTAAGAAAATAAAAGGCCAAGCCCCAGACTGAGAAAAAATATTTGTAAAACATATATCTAACAAAGGACATACACCTAGAATATCTGAAGATCTCTTACAACTCAGTAATAAAAAGAGGGAAAACTCAATTAAAAATGGTCAAGATTTAAACAGACTTTTCACCAAGGACAATATAAGGATGATAAATAAGCACATGAAAATAGGCTTACTAACTTTAGACTTTAGGGAAATGCAAATTAAATCCTCAGTGAGATACCCGTACACTCTCATTAGAATGGCTAAAATGGATCTCACTGAAGATGGCGGCACAATCTGTGTCCAGCATTATCAGAAGAGTCTTTATGTGGACAGTCTCAGGGGTGTCCAAAGAGAATTTTGGTCTCAATCCAGAAAAGAGAACAAGTCAGTGGTTGATGAGACAGTAGAAGAAGTGAAAAAGGAACCTATCCCAGTGTGTCCACCCTTATGAAGCCAAACATACACACCACCTGAAGAGCTCCAGAGTCATTTGGAATCTTATGTTAAAGAAGTTTTTGGCTCATCTTTTCCTGGTAAAAGGCAAGATAACTCCCTAGAAGATGGTTGTCTACAGTTCAATCTCTTGGCACATTTAGCTGATGACTTGGGTCATATAGTTCCTAACTCCAGACTCTACCAGATGCGCAGAGTTAGAGGTGTTCTTGGTTTCTATAATGTCTCTATTCAAAGTAGATCTAAATTTTATAAACTCAGTGTCACTTATCTGCCTCCCAATTTGAAAATCACTTGGAGTTACCAAGTAATTCAGAAGAGAAATATGTTGAAATAATTTTATTCCCCTGAGCGAGTGGGCTACTTATTAGACTTTTTGATACTTTACCATGTGAAATACTATCAGAACTATTTTCTAAACCCAGCTTTTTCTATAGAGTAATGTATCATCTCCTTTTTGCTCATATGATGAGTGGACAAAGAATAACAAGATTTTCTATTTTCACATTTTCCCAAATCATTTTTTAGTGAAATTAGGTCATTAATAATTTATGAAAAATTTTGAGAGGACACTGTCATTAATTTGGGAGTAAGACAGGACATTACAAGTTCAGACCCTTCATTGGCATAAAGCAGTAGTTGCAAGAAAATATTTCCATCCTGTTATTACTCATATCTAAGGTAGAGTTATTATATATTGCAAATATGCAAATAAACTTGTATTACATAGATACATATGAAAGAAACATAAAAATACTTTGTATATTACCGACCATTCTAGATTGATTTCTTTTGGAATTAAAGATTTGTTAAAGTGTTAAAATAAAAGAATGACTGAAATGAAGGCAACTGACTATACCGATTGTGTCTGAGTATATGAAGTAACTGGAAGTCTCATACATTGCTGGTGGGAATGTGAAGTGTTGCTATTACTTTAGAAAACAGTTTGGCAGTTTAATAGTTAAACAAACACCTACCATATGACCCAGTCATTCTACTCTAAGGTACTTATCCAAGGGGGAAAAAAAGTCTATTTCCAAACAAAAACTTGTACATAAATATTCATAGTGATTCTCTACAGAATAGTCCCAAACTGAAAACAACCCGAGTGGTGCATCAACAGGTGAATGGACAGGCAGCTTGTGCTACAGTTACACAATGGAATATTGCTCAGCTGTAACAAGGGATGAACTCTTGATATACAAGAATATGGGTGAATCTCAAAACAATTATGCTGAGAGAAGAAATAAAACTATCTTTGCAGATTATGACAGTGAGAGAAGTCTAGCATGGCTGACTCCATCTTACTTCTAGCTTTACAGGCTGGCTGTCTTCACTCATTCCTGAGCATAAACCAAGCTAAGCATTGGAGGAATTTAGTTTACACTTTAACTTTGAAGCAAGGATAATAATAGGTCCTTCCCTAGAACGAACCTTCTTGCTCAGGCACTGAAACAACCTTTGTAAGACTAATGAAAGGCCACAAGATTAGAATTATGGGAGGGACCTAAATTCTTCTGAAATGCAGATGTAGTTAAATGATAACCAGATTGTCCCCTAGCTTGCCTTTCTATAATCTCTTGCTGCTCAAGTCATGTGGCCAGAGGTCACAGATTTGTGACTTCCCTTATTGCTCCTATAGATAACATCACTATTGTAGAACCTCAGATAGGTCTTTCTAGATGTTTTTCAGACATTTGCATTCTGGCAACCGACTGACTCCATCTGGTCCTGGGACTCATGACTCAACTGATACTGTGGACCTCACCCAGAAATAAATTCAGTGCACAAGGACTATTTTCTGTGCTCCTATGACTTCATCCTCAACCAATCAGAAGCACCCATTCCCTAGGTCCCTGCCCATCAAATCATTCATAACAATCTTCATCTCTGAGTTCTCGAGGAGACTGATTTGAATAATAACTCCAGTCCTTTTGTATGGTTAGCTCTGCATTAATTAAACTATTTCTTTACAACAGTACCACAGTCTCAGTGAATTGGTTTTGTCTGTGCAGTGGGCAAGAATAACCCATTAGGGATTACAGAAAGCCAAACAAAATAAGTACATTATTTATAATTCTCTTTATGTAAAATTTTGGGAAATGCAGATGAACCTAGAGTAAAAGCAGGATCAGTGGTTACTTAAGAAAAAAGTGGAGAGGAAAGAGAGACATTAAGGGGTGTAGGAGGGGATTACAAAGAGAGAGAGAAGAAAACTTTCAGGGTGATGAGTATGCTTATTACATTGACTGTGGTTTCACTGGTGTGTATATATGTCAAGAATCATCAAAACATAACATATGTAGTAAATATGTATAGTTTATTATATGTCAATTATATCTTGGTAAACCTGGGAAAAAGTTTTAAGAAGAGAGAAAAATACTGTGTATTCTATGATATTATTTCATAAAAATTACATCATACACATGTGCGTACATTAATAAAGTATTGGAAGAGTATATTCTAACATATTAGCTGTGATTTGATTTCCTGAATATTCTAAATTTTCTATAATAATCATATTTTTTTGTAATGAGAATCAATTACAATTATTAGCCTGGTGAGTAGAGCATAGGCAACATTCTCATACACTAAGACAATGAACAAGACTTTTTGAATTAATTGTGGAATCTTAAAAGACTATCTGGTCACTTCCCCTTATTTTAAAAAAGAGGAAACTGAGGCCCAGAGGAGGGAACTGATTTGCCAAAAGGCACAGAATAAAGTAATAACACTACTCAGACTAGAATGCAAATATGGGGATGTCTTTATAGAATTTGTTTCACTGTGTTATATTTTATTTTAAATTGCAATTTTCCTATTTTGACTTAATTTTAGACTTATAGAAAATTTATAAATTCCATATATTCCATATATTTCCATGCCTTTCACCCAGCCTTCTCTATTGTTAACATACTGTAAACCATATAACAATTATGAAAACTAAGATATTGATGATATTTCTATTAATGTAATTTTAGACTTTATTCATATCTCATCCTTTTTTTTTTTTTTTAACTAATCTAATGTCCTTTTTTTTCCTGTTCCAGAAACTTGTCCAGGACCCCACATTGCTTTTAATTATGTCTTCTCCAATCTATGACAGGTTTTCAGTTTTTCCTAGTCTTTTGTGATCTTGACAGCTGTAAAGAATTCAGGTCAGATGTTTTCTAGAGCATTTCACAATTTGGGCTTGTCTAATTCGTTTCATGATTAATTGGGGTTTTGCATTTTGGGAAGGAAACCAGAAAGCCAATGTTCCCTTTTTAGTGCATTGTATCCTAAGAGGGTGTATGATGTTAATAAGTTTTGTTACTAGTGACGCTAACCTTAATTGCTTGGTTAGGTGATGTGTAGTTGTTGTTTTTTCCTTGTAATTCATAAGTATTTATTTTGGAGTAGATACACTGGGACTATGCAAATACTCTATTTCCTTTCAAACCTTTACCCATGAATTTTAGTAGCTGTCAGTGGATTGAGCCAGCAGTCATTATTGCTATGGTAGTCTAATGATAATATACTATTTTCTTCATACTTTCTATATTTATTAATTGGAATTTTTCTGTAAGAAACAGTGGTTCCTCCTTTTCCCATTTATTTCTTTATTCATTAAAAATTAATCTCGGTATGGAGTCATGAATATTTACTTTATTCTTTTTATTCTAATTCCAAACTGTCATTCTTTATTTTGTTCAAATTATTCAAACTTTGGCTGTGAGAGCACTTTTGGGTTGGCTCCTGTGCCTTTCATCATGTCTTCATCATTTTTTAGAGCACTTCTTTACTTTCTGATATCACAAAATGAACCGGCTCATTTTTATATTTTCTCTGACACAGCCCTGAAATTTACTATTAAATACTTCTCCAAGGATCTCTAGTTCATTTTATTGGAGAATAGTATTTAGAAACCAAGATCTGGGTACTAATGAGTTCATTACTATTGGAGTGTTGCTGTTTCTAGGCTCTCCCAATGGGCAGAGCTAGAAAATACATTTGCTATTTGTTGTATGTGTATATGTATATCTATAACCCATGTGGCATTTATTTGAATTGTGGGAACCTATTTTTATTGGTTAAATTTAATAATTTATAATATTTAATGGACAAAGTAAAATTTAGTCATGATTGAACAGATATTCATTACCTGGTGGTTTGGACCCTTTCTTCAAATTATTTGCCATTAAGAGGTTATTGATATTTTTCACTTCATTCCCTTCTTTATTTATCAAATAACTGTCTTATGTTTGTTTAGAGTGATTTTATCTAGTGCTTGAGTATCAGAAAGTAATTCTTTTCATTTAGAAAACATATCCTTAAACCCTGAATCACATATTAGGAATTAACTGCCTTTTTCAAGTTACAAATGAAGCAGAACGTCGCAAATAAAAAGAACTCCAAATAGCAAAACCCAAGAGTCTCCATAAGTTTTCTTAAGAACAAAATAAAAGTTTTAAGTTGAGCTCTAGGAAGGTTAGAAGCAGTCAAATATTGTTAATTATGATTCAAAAGGATAGAAGTGGAGGTAGAAGCTGTTGGGAAACTGATCAGTCTCTGCTGCCTCTAGGCCTTTACTATGCTGGAGTAACAGTTGGACGAAGTAACCTTCCTTGTAATTACCAGATGAACCAAACCTACCCACAGAGGAAAGAGAGCTAGATAGGAAGATATCAAAACTGCTTCCAGAGTAAAAAGCATACTGGAAGAACATGGATTGTGTCCTCACTTCTGTGTGTTCACAGTACAGTTTTTGATACTGGCATTTATGCTAGAAGTTTTGTTGAGATCAAGTGATACAGAAATCAATAACAATAATAATTTTACTTATATAGTTTGTAATTTAATATTATATCATTTATATTATATAATTAAATATATCATACATAATTATATAGAAATATATCAACTATAATTACTTAGAATAATAATTATAATTGTTATATGTATGTATAATATTTTATTTTTATTTCTTTTTTCTTTTTAAAAATTATACTTTAAGTTCTGGGGTACATGTGCAGAACATACAGGTTTGTTACATAGGTATACATGTTTCATGGTGGTTTGCTGAATCTATCACCCTGTTATCTACATTACATATTTCTATCAGTACTATCCCTCTTCTATTCTCCCACCTCCTGCTATCCCTCCTCTACTCCCCCACCCGCAGACAGGCCCTTGTGTGTGATGTTCCCCTCCCTGTGTCCATATGTTCTCATTTTTCAACACTCACTTATGAGTGAGAACATGCAGTGTTTGATTTTCTGTTCTTGTGTCAGCTTGCTGAGAATGATGGTTTCCAGCTTTATCTGTGTCTCTGCAAAGGACATTATTTCATTCTTTTTTATGGCTGCATAGTATTCCATGGTGTATATGTGCTACATTTTCTTTATCCAGTCTATCATTGATGGGCATTTGGGTTGGTTCCAAGTCTTTGCTATTGTGAACAGTGCCACAACAAACATACATGTGCATGTGTCTTTATAATAGAATGATATATAATCCATTGAATATATACCCAGCAATGGGATTGCTGGATCAAATGGTATTTCTAGTTCTAGATCCTTGAAGAATTTCCCTGCTGTCTTCCACAATGGTTGAACTAATTTATACTCCCACCAACAGTGTAAAAGCTTTCCTATTTCTCCACATCTTCTCTAGAATTTATTGTCTCCTGATTTTTTAATGGTCGCCATTCTAACTGGTGTGAGATGCTATCTCAATGTGGTTTTGATTTGCATTTCTCTAATGACCAGTGATGATGAGCTTTCTTCCATATGTTTGTTGGCTGCATAAATGTCTTCTTTTGAGAAGTGTCTGTTCATATCCTTTGCCCACTTTTTGATGAAGTTGTTTGTTTTTTGTTCTTGTAAATTTGTTTAAATGGTTCGTAGATTCTGGATTTCAGCCCTTTGTCAGATGGGTAGATTGCAAAAATTTTTTCCCATTCAGTTGGTTGCTTTTTTACTCTAATGATAGTTTCTTTTGCTGTACAGAAGCTCTTTATTTTAATTAGATCCCATTTGTCTGTTTTGGCTTTTGCTGCCATTCCTTTTGGTATTTTAGTCATGAAGTCCTTACCCATGCCTATGTCCTGAAGGCATTGCCTAAGTTTTCTTCTAGGGTTTTTATGGTGTTAGGTCTTATGTTTAAATCTTTATTTCATCTAAAGTTAATTATTGTATAATGTGTAAGGAAGGGATCCAGTTTCAGCTTTCTGCATATGGCTAGCCAGTTTTCCTAACACCATTTATTAAATAGGAAATCCTTTCCCCATTGCTTGTTTTTGTCAGGTTTGTCAAAGATCAGATGGTTGTAGATGTGTGGTGTTATTTCTGAGGCCTCCGTTCCATTCCATTGTCTGTATCTCTGTTTTGATTACTGTATCCTTGTAGTATAGTTTGAAGTCAGGTAGCATGGTGCCTCCAGCTGTTTGTTTGTTTTGTTTTGCTTAGGATTGTCTTGGCTATGCAGGCTGTCTTTTGGTTTCATATGAAATTTAAGGTGTTTTTTTTCCCAATTCTGTGAAGGAAGTCAATGGTAGCCTGATATTGAGAACATTGAATCTGTAAATTACTTTGGGCAGGTATGGCCATTTTCACAATCTTGATTCTTACTAACCATGAGCATGGAATGTTTTCTTATTTGCTTGTGTCCTCTCATTTCCTTGAGCAGTGGTTTGTAGTTCTTGAAGAGGTCCTTCACATCCCTTGTTAGTTGTATTCCTAGGTATTTGATTCTCTTTGTAGAAATTGTGAATGGGACTTCACTCATGATTTGGCTCTCTGTTTGTCTGTTATTAGTGTGTAGGAATGCTTGTGACTTTTGTACATTAATTTTGTATCCTGAGACTTTGCTGAAATTGCTTATCAGCTTAAGATTTTGGGCTGCAACTATGGGATCTTCTAAATATACAATCATGTCATCTGCAAATAGAGACAATTTGACTTCCTCTTTTCCTAATTGAATACACTTTATTTCTTTTTCTTGCCTGATTGCCCTGGCCAGAACTTCCAATACTACATTGAATAGGAGTGGTGAGAGAGGGCATCCTTGTCTAGTGCCAGATTTCAAAGGGAATGCTTTCAGTTTTTGCCCATTCAGTATAATACTGGTTGTGGGTTTGTCATAAATAGCTCTTATTATTTTGAGATACATTCCATTGATACCTAGTTTATTGAGAGTTTTTAGCATAAAGGGGTGTTGAATTTTGTTGAAGACCTTCTCTGCATCTATTGAGATAATCATGTGGTTTTTGTCTTTGGTCTGTTTATGTGATGGATTATGTTTATAGATTTGCATATGTTGAACAGCCTTATGTCCCAGGGATGAAGCTGACTTGATTGTGATGCATAAGGTTTTGATGTGCTGTTGGTTTAGGTGCCAGTATTTTATTAAGGATTTTTGCATCAATGTTCATCATGGATATTGGCCTGAAATTTTCTTTTTTAGTTGTGTCTCTGCTAGGTTTTGGTATCAGGATGATGTTGGTCTCATAAGATGAGTTAGGTAGGATTCCCTCTTTTTCTATTGTTTGGAATAGTTTCAGAAGGAATGATACAGGTCCTCTTTGTACCTCTGGTAGAATTTGGCTGTGAACCTGTCTACTCCTGGACTTTTTTTTGGTTAGTAGGCTATTAATTGCTGCCTCAATTTCAGACCTTGTTATTGGTCTATTCAAGGATTCAACTTTTTCCTGGTTTAGTCTTTGGAGGGTGGAAGTGTTCAGGAATTTATCCATTTCTTCTAGATTTATTGGGGTTTATTTGCATAGAGGTGTTTATAGTATTCTCTGATGGTAGTTTGTATTTCTGTGGGATTGGTGGTGATATCCCCTTTATCATATTGTATTACATCTATTTTATTCTTCACTCTTTTCTTCTTTATTAGTCTGGCTAGGAATCTATCTATTTTGTTGATCTTTTAAAAAAAAACTAGCTCCTGGATTCATTAATTTTTTTGAAGGGTGTCTCATGTGTCTGTCCTCTTCAGTTCTGCTCTGATCTTATTTTATTTATTTATTTTGCTGGTTTTGAATTTGTTTGCTCTTTTTTCTCTAGTTCTTTTAATTGAGATGCTAGGGTGTCGATTTTAGATATTTCCTCCTATCTTTTGTGGGCATTTAGTGCTATAAATTTCCCACTACACACTGCTTTAAATGTGTCCCAGAGATTCTGATACTTTGTGTCTTTGTTCTCATTGGTTTCAAAGAACATCTTTATGAATAATTATAATTATTCATAAATTCATAAATATTATGAATACATATAACAAATAATTGTTATATGTATGTATAATATATGTATGCATAATATTTTAAATACAATAATTATAATGCAGTGTAACCTCACATTGACACGAAAAGCATCCAACTTTATTTTGATGTTTAAATACTCTCGTTGTGCTATCATTATTTGAGTAGAACTGGTTCCACTCTGACCACCCTCTCTTATCCAGCCACATTGCAAAGTTCTTGCTTGTGCTAACAAATACTTAATTTTTTACTGGCATCAACATAATCCTGTAACTCTTACCCTTGACTTTCAATATGTTATACTTGACATTAAGAAACATTACATGACCTGCTAAATTTGGTATTGAGTCGGACTCATACTGCTATAACAGTGTAAATACTCAGTGTTAGTACAAATTTTATGGTGATCAACGTGGAACACAGCTGTGACAGGTTTGAGGTGACCAATAAATGGTTTGTGAAAATTCTCTGTTGAATTAGTGGGAATGGTGACACCCAAGCCCAGTCTTCCCAACAATCAATCTAGTGCTCTTTCTTCTAGATTAGAATCTTCAAACTAATTTTCTGCAGCACACTGGAAAATCAAATATGTGCATTTTTCTCAAGAAGCTGGGAATGTCTTTCAGTTGAATGAAATGAAGTCTATGTCTTAAGAAGCTTATAGGATAGTGTATAATTTTACAAACTATACTACATTTGGCTGATTACTTAACTAATTACTTGACTCATTAATGAACTTCAGTTTTGCTGTCTGTAAATAACTATAGCTAACACTTACAGTGCTTACTCATTGCCAGAAATTGCACTGGGAGAAACTCATGCTAACCTTATGCAATCAGTATTATTATTATTCTCTTTTTAAAGACTCAAGTCACTAAGGCTTGTGAGTATTGCTGTACTAGTAAATGTCTAATAACCAGTTTTCCCAAAATATGCATATATACATACACAAATTATTATAATTTTATTGTTATACAAAATTTCTAGCCACGTTTAAAAACTAATGATAAAAATACTCTTTACTGTGAATGCCACGTAGCTAACTGATTCTGCCAGAATTTTTTGTTGATTTTTGTGTAATTCTTGTATCCTTAGCCAAATGTTGTAATTCAACAATGATTTGACAAATGAAGTTGCATTCAGTGCTCTAATTCTTTTCACAATAAATTTATGGTCATTAAGTATTATATTTGGCCCACTGTTAGCCTATATCTCATATGCATACCAATTCATTAAACTAAATATAATGTCATACATTGGAACTTTACTTGTTCCATTTGTCAGTGATATGAATGACTTCTTTGTTCGATCAGAGAATACTATTTGAACATTGAGAGAATATTTTCTTAGTTGTCGTTTGTAATGTACTGGCTATAGATGTGACACATTAGAAAGAGGTAAATCCACAGAAATAGCAGATTGTTGGTTGCCTAGGGCTGAGGGGAGGGGGAAATGGGAAGCACCAGCTTTATGGGTATGAGGTTTTATTTTGGAGTGATGAAAACGTTTTGGAACTAGATAAAGGTAGTAATTTCACCACATTGTGAATGTACTAAATGTCAGTGATATGTACACTTTTAAGTCATTCATTTTATGTTATGTGAATTTAACATCAATTTTTTAAAAATGCTCTATTGGATTTTTATAAAGATATTCTGAGAAAAATAAGGATATACTCTGTGAACCATAAGGAGTATTACAAATGTAGTTCTCCTACTTGTAAAAATGTATTCGCACAGGTCTCATTTTCCCAAGACATAATCCTATATTATAAATTTACCTAGACATGTGGGATTTAGGTTATTTTATTTTTTAGTTATCTCTCTCAGCAAGAGTTTGAATTTTAATCTAACTCTTTGGGGCTTAAATAAAACTAGATTATAATCAATAAAATTTAGTAAAAGTGGAAGAGCATGCATGGATGATATTTGACATGAGAGGAGCTCCTTTGTTTTTTCTCCACACCTTCACCATGTGAACAGGTGGCCTTTTTGCTCAACTATATAGTTGGCTTTACTGTTTTCTCTTACTATGTGTGGGAATTGGTTTGGATAGTTAGGCAAACTTTCAAGCAATTATTTTAGTGGGGTGAAGAGAAACAACTTTAGAACTGTAGTGAGTTCAGAAAAACACAAATGGCTTTTAGGTTTATTTTGCTTACTTTCAAAATGAAAGCACTTTTATTAGGTCCTTTAGGAAAAATGTATATTCCTACAACCAGGTTGCAAACTACATAGAAGAAAGACTACAATGAGAAATTTTGTGGGTTTTTTTTTTTTTTGGTCATTTTGTGGGTTTTTTTTCCCCTACTAGAAATGTTTCCTAATCTTTGAGGCATAGCACTACTGGGGAGGTGTTCTATCTTTTTATTTTAAAAAGTAATTGAAGACTACAAGAAGAAACCAAATGACTATAAGAAGACAAATGAAGTTGCATTCAGTGCTCTAATTCTTTTCACAATAAATTTATGGTCATTAAGTATTATATTTGGCCCACTGTAAGCCTATATCTCATATGCATACCAATTCATTAAACTAAATATAATGTCATACATTGGAACTTTACTTGTTCCATTTGTCTTCATGTATCTTTTATATTACTATAATTGAATATTATTGATAATAAGGCTGAAACTTTGTCTAATTTATATCTAATTGTGATCCTAACACTTGGCACACCCTACTCCTATGGAATTTGGCTGTTAGGGTAATGTTACATAAACAACAGAGAAGGTACAAAATAAATTAGGATATATGTGGTCCCTATTCATATCTATCCTCGTGTAAACAGGGAATTTGAACTTTATTTTTTTTCTCATCTTACCTGAAGAACTGGAAAGTGAATGATTTCGTGGTGCAGTGTTTATGCATTTCAGCAGTCTCTGCTCCTAGAGGGAAATCACCAGATCTAGGAGAATGTCAGAGCACTGTTTTATCTGAGAACAAATGTTAAAGAAATATCTTACTATAGCTGAAATAAAACCTGAAAATCGCTTTCAGCCTTTTTCTAACTTTATTTTTTATTAAGTCTCCTAGGTGGAACAATATAAACCCCTGACTAGCTACCTGAAAATGCTAACTTCTTGTGGAAGTATATTAGTTTCTTTACTCCAAAACTTCCAAAAAATATATATACAATGAAACCTACAGAAACTGAGGCTAAAATTCTATGCTTTATTCTGCTGTTTGATCCTTTCTTCTTACCAATCCTCAAAATACAGCTTAAATCTATCATCACTATCCATTTCTGCTTCACTTAATATTTATTGACCACTAAGGAATGAACAACAATATGATATAAAACACAGTTCTTTAAGTAAATTATTTTACAATTTAGCTGGGGAGCAGTTGTACTGGGCTGGAAAGTGTTCTCAAATCCATGCTCTTCCTGGAATATTAGAATGTGAATTTTGTTTGGAAAATAGGGTAATTGTAGATGCAATTAGGTAAGATGTGGTCATATTGGAGTAGGATGGGTCTGTACTCCAGTATGACTGGTGTCCTTATGACAAAAGGAGAAGAGACACAGAGACAAAAAACACTGGAAAGATGCATGTGAGGACAGAGGCAGTGACTGAAATGATGTGTCTGCAAGCCAAATAACCCGAGGGTTTGCTGGCAACACCAGAAGTTCAGAGAAACGCATGGAATAAATTTTCCTCTAGAACCTACAAAGAAAGTCCGAGGCTACCTATACCTTGATTTTGGGTTTTTAGCTCCAAGAACTGTGAGAGAATACATTTCTGTTGTTTTAAGCCATCAAGTTTGTGGTTCTTGCTTATAGCAGCCATAGGAAACTAATATAATAACCATAAAAATACAGCTGCTATTAAAAATACTGTTATGTTCCAGGTTCTGGTTCTTTTGAATTTCTTCCCACTCTAAGGTATTACTACATCTTATCACTATTGTTCCCAGAAGAGCAAATGTAGAGTCAGAGAAGCCTAACAACTTGCTAATGTCACTCAGCAAATAGCTCTAACCCTTGTCAGTATGTCTCTATGGACCAGTCTCTTCAATATGGGAGGATGGCCCATATAATTAGGCAGAAGGCAAAATGACAGGCAAGAAGGGAGCAGGCCCCCAAGCTGGGAATAGTCCAGATGTTCATGAATAGCAGTCATACGTCATGAATTGTGGTACATCCATGTGATGGAATACTACTCAGCAATACTAGAGCAAACATCTATAGCAGGCAACAGTATGGATGAATCTTAAATGCAATAGGCTGAGGGAAAGAAGCCATATGCAAGAAAGTGCATGCTATACGATTCCAATTATATGAACTCGTAGAATAGGCAGAACTAACCTTGGTGAAAAAAACTGAAATGGTGGTTGCCTATTGTGTGGAAGATGCTTTGCTGGAAAGCGGGCACTAAAGTCCCCATTTAGTGGTTCGGGGTGGCGGTAGCCCACTCCCTGCCGTCTGGGTATCCATATATGTATACACAGTTGGGAGTGGAAGAGTCTGTCAATGTCACAAGAACAGGTAGGAAAGAGTCCCATGTGCCAGTTCTGCTGGCCATTGTTTCTAGTGCCTAGCACTGTCCTGGCTCATAACAGTCCCTCAATAAATATTTGTGAAACAAGAGAACCCACTCACAAACTGGGTATGCCTACATATTGATGTTCATTACCCCTGAATTCCTGCAACATGTGCCACATAATTTTGCACTTGATTATATACCATATGGCAATGTTCTCTAATGTGTGGCATTTTATCACCCAATCATCTATATGCGTGAGAGAGAGCAAGAGAGAGAAAGGATATGTGATTGGAAAGGTTCTGAGATGATTACAGTAATTGTGTAGCAAACTAATAAAATGGCTGTGCACACTCTCTGTGCCAGTGATTCTAGAATTGCTGGAAGTTTGCAATGATAGTTCAAAACAAGTAAATAAATGTTTCTAGCACTGTGCTGGGTGCTAGGGGAGAATACAGGACAGGCAGAATACATGATCTTTGAGCTAAAGGACTTCATGTCCTCACTGGGAAAGAAGATAAGTGAGAATGTCATCGACACACTGCCAGGAAATGTGGCCAGAATATCACTCCTCTGCTTCCTGTCTGCTCATGGTGGACATCCCCACTCAGCCATGGCATCGTTGGACTCTTTCCTACCAAGACCTAAACTGGTTCAGGATATTTTCTCTTGTGGTCCTTGAGTGAGCCACACTAAACAACTGGATTCAGTAGGTGAGATGAACACTGAAAGCGCCAAAAGTTGAGGGAAGGCAGTCATGATGAGATCGACGTAGGTTCCAGGGGTCCGGGAAGGCTTCATGGAGATAGTAATTGATGAGAACATAAATTATGTCTTTATGCATGGGCTCTGTACCAGTGGTAGATCTGAGGGTCTCATACTAGAAGCCTACAGCATCCTCGGTAACTTCAGCTCAGCGTCCCTCAAGGGCCCCGCTGTCGATTTGCTCCATTTCTACAGTCTCAGGTACTGACTCTCCTCCCAATCAAGTAGCCCCTTGCTCGGGTGAACGATGACCTTTCAGGGGATACAACCCAGCCAGGTTTCTCCGTCCACCTGATTAGCCTGCTTGAGCACTGACTTCCCCAAGTGAAGCGTCTCTGAAAGGGGAAAAAACCAGTACTGCTGCCACCCCTCCTCACCCTGCAGAATCAGAGCAAGCAGAGCTTTTGTGTGCCCAGAACAGCCCAAGCTGTGTGGTGTGCCCGTAATACAACACAAAGAACTGAGTCTCTTACTACTCTGCTTACCCTCTAAGTTTTTTTAAGGCAGAATCTGGAAAGATGGTACCACCACTGAAGAAGAGGGCTTGTTTTGGTTTGTTTAGAGGCACATCTGCTAGAAAAACAGCAACAACAATACAGAAATTGTCTCTTCAAAGTTTGGCCCTCAAGAGTCTTTTGCATCTACAGAATCTTGTCAAATAAGAAAGGATGAAGGCTTTTCCTTTCAACTTTAAGAAAGAGCAGCTATCTTTTTGCTTCAGCCAGCAACAAGCCCTAATTAATAGTTCAATTTCATATATTGCCTTTCTTTTAGAAGTATATAAGATGGTTTGAAATGAAAAACAAATATCAAAATTATTTAGGAAGAAATGAAACACAAAAACGTGAGATTTGTCTTTGGAGATATTTTCTTTCTTGCTCTTTGGTCTTCTTGGGGGATTTTTTCCAAAAGCCCAGCACTACAATCTCACCACTCCCAGCAGTTGCCTGAACCCCCCACCTGCAACCCCCCACCTGCTATCATCCTCCTCTCTGACACTTCCCCAGAAAATTTATATTTTAAAATAGGATGTTTGCCTATCTAAAGGAGATATTTCCTATTGTAATCTGAGGTTTCGAATGAGGGTCAGGGCAGGAAAAGTTTATTGTCATAGTCTTCACTAGACCAACACATCGCAGGGACACAATTAATTTTCCTCATGGTTAGGACTGATCTCGACTTTGATTTCTGAAACTGCAACATGCACACATTTCCACTTGGGTCAGTGTTTTGTATTGGAAAAAAAAAATTCATTCTCTGCAGTTTCATATTGGGAAAACAACAACAACAACAACGAAACACTTCCTTCAACTTCTTTTTACTGACTTAGTGGCTTTTTTCTAGAATAGATTAGATGAAGCCAGAAAACAGCTTGGCCATAAAGGACATATTGATTCCATCAGATTTGCCAGAACACAACTGCAGAAAAAAGGTCTAAAAAAATGACTTGAGAAATCAAGATGCTGCCGAAGCAATTTGTTAGCCAGGAATCTTTCAGCTGTTGCTTGTTTTAAATTCTTTCATTTTGCATTTTGGGAAGGGAGTCTCAAATTAAAGCCAAAATCCTAAATGCGAAAAGATAAATGCCATTTGCTGTGAATTCTGATTATTTCTCTTGAATGAGTAACCAAGAGCCAATTTCTCACATAATAATAATTTTGCATATTAATGAGAAACAGAATTGATTGAGTTCTACAGGAGCCATTTCTAGCTGAATTATAAAGGAAAAATACCTTAGAGGCAAGAAGGACCTTAGAAAGCACGTAATTTAATCCCTTCACTTTATAGTACCAGAGAGGGTGAAAGCCTTGACCTTGAATATACTGAGTGCTTAGGGAGTACTTTGATCTGCGTCAAAATATATCTCAACCAGGTGTATTAATCCTGACTTTCCATTACTAACAAGGCTCTCAGCTATTATTTGCATAAGACTGTGGCAAGGACAAGATTTTATTCCTTAGGACTTAGAGTAGAAAATAAAGAAGTAATGCCACATGTGCAGGATTGCTACCTGAGGGGACTTCTTCATTTATATTCAGAAGCCCAGTTTGAAAGTAAACAAAGAGTGCTATTTGAACCAGTTTACCTAGTGTTGTAGGCAGCCATAGTTTTAGAAAAGAGAGTTTTGTGATCTCTTTATAGCATGGAAGTCTAAATCAACAGAGACAGACACTGAACCCAGGACAAGGCCCTGTCAGGATAAAACATGGAAATGGTGTTGAGATCATATCAACAAAACTAAAAAGTAAATATTACAAGGGCTTGCTGCAATGGGATATTGTCTGTAGTGAGGGCACACAGTGTTCCTCAGGCTGACAGCCCCCCCCCGCCCCCTATGAAACACTACCCCTCCCAGCAGGCTGGAAAGCTGCAGCCACACCCGGCACTGAACTGAGCCCCCTTGAGGCCACAGGCCACAGCTTCTTCCTCTCCCTCTGTCTAGGAACAGCAGATCTCCTGTGGTCAGCACACAAATAAATGGCCAGTTCCCTTCTGGGCTAGTCTGACCTTCAGTGTAATAATTCAGCTAATGGACTAACTTTAGAATGCTGTAAAGGATAAATCCCATGGTTTCATTTGCATTTGTGTTGTAGAAATAGATTTGTTCCTCACACACTAATCTTTAATATACATATTGCATTATCCAATAAGGATTTTTAAAATTATTATTTTACTTTAAGATTTATACTGAAAGATTACCAACATTACTTCTGTTCTCATCTATTATTTAATGAGTATATTCCAGCTGGACAGAAAGACAGGCTGTTTCCTGTCTGACTCATTGTTGCTAACAGTTGTCAGAGAAGCAAAACCTTCGGTCTGTTGATGTGCTCCAGCTGTGCAACTTTGGATATTGTATTTCTACTGAAAAAAAGCTGGTGACTTTTCTAATGCCCCTGCCATGGAAAAAAAAAGGACAGTTTATTGTCATGGGATGCCAATTATCAGTTTTTCAAAAAGGTTAAAAATCAATGATGAAGTTCTCTCTTGCTAACACCATTGCGTTGTGTTGAAAGGAGGTTTAGATTCTCAAAATCATTGTCAAACTTCATGTAGAAGTTTTTATGGTAACTCCAAACACCCAACCTCCAAACCAAAGACTGATATTTTATTCATTGAATAAGTTTTTCTACCCATTATTAAAACAGCTTTATTGAGATATAGTTGCATGTAATATAATTCATACAATTAAATGGTTTTCAGTATATTTACAGACTTGTATAATCATCATCACAACTAATTTTAGAACATTTTCATTACCCTAGAAAAACAGCTTCATTCTCCTTAGCTATCACCATCCCCTACTTCCCGAACTTACCCCAAGGCTTAGGCAATCACTAATTTTCTTTCTGGTTTTTTTTTTTTTTTTTTTTTTTGAGACGGAGTTTTGCTTTTGTTACCCAGGCTGGAGTACAATGGCGCGATCTCGGCTCACTGCAACCTCCGCCTCCTGGGTTCAGGCAATTCTCCTGCCTCAGCCTCCTGAGTAGCTGGAATTACAGGCATGCGCCACCATGCCAAGCTAGTTTTTTGGATCTTTAGTAGAGACGGGGTTTCACCATTTTGACCAGAATGGTCTCAATCTCTTGACCTCGAGATCCACCCGCCTCGGCCTCCCAAAGTGCTGGGATTACAGGCTTGAGCCACCGCGCCCGGCCTTCTTTCTGTTTTTATTGCTTTGCCTATTCTGGGAGTTTCATGTAAATGAAATTATTACAATATGTGATCCTTTGTGACTAGCTTCTTTTCGTTAGCATAATATTTTTACAATTTATTCATATTGTAAAATGTATCACTGCTTCATTTTTGTGGTTATATATTTCATTGTACAGGTATGCGACATTTTATTTATCTATTCACCTATGAATGGACATTTTGGTTTCGGTTTTGGCTGTTAGGACTAATCCTGCTGTGAACATTCATGTACAAGTTTTTCTGTGAACATATGTTTTCATTTTCCTTGGGTATATATCTAAGAGTAGAATTGCTATGTTACATGGTAATTCTATCTTTAACCTTTTGAAAAACTGCCAGACTATTTTCCAAAATGGCTGTACCGTTGGTCATTCCCACCAGCAATATATGGGGGTTCCAAATTTTCCACATCTTCTCCACGTGTTATCATCTGTCTTTTTTTCTTATAGCCATCCTAGTGAGTGTGTAGCGGACAGCTTCTTAAATCTATTTTTGAAGTGTTGTAATTATGTCCTTAAGCCCAGATGGATTCTGTGTCAGGGAGGAAGGAAACACACCAACCTGACACATGCTTCCCTGGCCATGCACTGCATGAGGGTGGTGACTACTCAGAGTCCTGCACCCAGGGCTTAGAAGACAGCCAGGCACCTTGTAGGCATGTTAAACATTTGTAGAATAAATTACTAAATAAGTCCATGGATAGCCTGCTGTGTGCTAGCACCAGAATGGATGCAGAGGTGCAAATGACATGGCCCTGCTCCTAAGAAGCTTATTTTCTAGAAGGCAATAGAATGCCATAATTCCTTAAAGAAAGTAGCTGATGATAGGAAGAGGTAAGTGGTAGGGGGAAGTGTACTCATTTCTAAGCTACTAAAGTATAAAGGGTGAAAACTTAAGCTCCTTTGATCTTAGTCTTATTTGTGAAGTCTGGCTTCCTGGAAATAGTGGGGAAGAACCACCAGTTACCCAAGTGAGGAAGCCTTCCATCAATAGTTGAAACCTCTCAGACATAAGAGCATCTCGTGTGTGTGTGTGTGTGTGTGTGTGTGTGTGTGTGTGTGTGTGTCTCTTTGGGCTCAGAGTATAACAGGAGTCTTCTCCTTAAACTCAGGTTTTTAGTGATTTGCCCATTTTCTTTCTTCCTTTCTGCTTTTTTCCCCCTATTTCCCTCCCTCTCTGTTTTTCCTCCTTGCCCCCTTCTCTCTCAATCATCTCTCTACCCATCTGTCTCACCACTTCTCCAACTACACTCTCACCAGCTACAGGGTATATTTTATTTAACTTTCTTCAGATTTAATACATAATTTGCAATCTACATGAAAAAACCATGATTTTCTTAATGGTTCTCTTGCTATTAAGGTTTATTTCCATTTTCATTATAAGTAATGCTATAAATGAATATGTTCATGACTTTTCTTTTCCAAATTTGAATATTTTAAAAAGACAACAGTCCAATTGAGTTTTTGGACTTTGAGCTTTCCCTTCATGGATGTCCACAGACCCAGGCCCCTTCCATCTGTGGAACAAAAGAGGAATGATTAGGGGAAGGTACTTGCTTCTTAATCACATTGACAGGAAGTGGCCCCCATTCTATTGGATGCTATAATTTCTGTTTACATCCCACTGAAGAGACCTTGTCATATAGCTCCACCTGGTTAGAGGAGGGTCTGGCTGGACAGACACTTTCCAGTAACAGCTGTGCATTCACAAAGGAGGACCATGAATTTTGGGTGGACAGTTTGTTTTTTCTGTAATTACAGACTGTTAGTGGTATGACCATTGTACATTTTGATGTCTTGGTACCTTTTACCCAATAGTTCCTCTATCCTCATTGAAATATTTTCATTTTATGTATTTCTGGTTATAAAGAAAACAAGCATTTGGTCTCAGTCAGTCAATTCCAGTAATCTATCCATTGGCCTTGTCTATTATAGGCAGAACCAACGTGGCTGCTACCACAATTTTATTTTCCTTATACTAATTCTACCTATAACCTTTTGGTTTTTCATACCACTCTGGTTAATTATTTTGATATCTGTTACTATATTGAGCAATTAATTGAGACGTTATCAATGATGGCTTTTGAAATAGCAAGGAGAGATTGGCTCAACTGATTTTGAAAAGATTAAATAGAAGACAATAACCAAAGAAGCTGGTTTTCCTCCAAGGAGACTGCAGAACTGCAAAAATGCCTTAGCTTAACTATAGGGTCTCATTCAAAATAAAAAATAACTTAGTATTATCTGGAAATATATGCATTTATCATTTCTTCTTCCTCCTGAGCTAGTTGTTGTATACATATCTGCTATTGCTTTCATCAATGATTATAATTAAGGTGCCACTCTTTCTAGTTAAATAATTTTGGGGCTTCTTTTACAGAGTCTCTAAGACTTAAGCACTGGTTTGAAAACACTTGCCCCACCTCTTCCCTTCAACCACCATCGCCAGCTCAAATCTGGACTGTTGTAATGCTGTTAAAGAAATAGCAGGGCCGGGCGTGGTGGCTCAAGCCTGTAATCCCAGCACTTTGGGAGGCCGAGGCGGGTGGATCACGAGGTCGGCAGATCGAGACCATCCTGGTCAACATGGTGAAACCCTGTCTCTACTAAAAATTACACAAAAAAAATTAGCTGGGGACGGTGGCGTGTGCCTGTAATCCCAGCTACTCAGGAGGCTGAGGCAGGAGAATTGCCTGAACCCAGGGGGCGGAGGTTGCAGTGAGCCGAGATTGCGCCATTGCACTCCAGCCTGGGTAACAAGAGTGAAACTCCGTCTCAAAAAAAAAAAAAGAAAAAAAAGAAATAGCAAAATTTTGGCTTTGCCAAAATGAGTCTCAATTTTACTTGGTTGATCCTTATTATTTTTTCTTTGAGAATTAAAGGGTATAAACAGGAGATTTTAATGTCAGCTATAGATAATTGGAATACCTCCTAAGTGATAGAACAGGTAAACTTTAGAATGTTAAGGAGAAAAACTGATGAGGCAGAGAAAATTATGCAAGATTCATTCACTCATTGAATTCATTTATTTAATAAATATTGAGTTGCTTGTATGCCCAGCACTGTTCTGCTTATGGTCTAACTAGCTATATTTAGGATTCTAGATGCCTCTAGCTTGGGATTCACTAGGGAATGAAATAGACAAAGTTTTCTGTATTTGTGAGGCTTATATTTTAGCAGAGTGTAACAGTAAGAATAATCAGTAGGTAAATTAGGTAGTAAGTTAAAATGTAATAAATATCAAACTTTGTTTAACAAATAGGATGTTGTTAATTAATGTATCATTTCATAGCAAACATTAACATGAGGTAAGGAGCTAAAATTTTATATGAGGTGGCTGAGATAGGCTTGAGAAGACCTAAAGGGCAGGAAGGAGTGAACCTGGCACAGATTCGAAGGACAAGATTTCTAAGCAAAAGGAACAAGTGTAGAAGCCCTGAGGCTGGGGCGCACCTGTCACTGGAAGAAAAGCAAGAAGATAAATGGGGATGGATTGAAATTGTAGCGGGTAGTAGCAGGGGGTGAAGTCAGAAAGAAATGGGGAATGTTGGACAGACAACGTAAAGTCTTATAGACGAGGGTCCCCAACCCTTGGGCCATAGACTGGTACTGGTCCGTGACCTGTTAGGAATCGCACTGCAAGCAGGAGGTGAGTGGCAGGTGAGAGAGCATTACTGCCTGAGCTCTGCCTGCTTCAGATCAGTGGAGGCATTAGATTCTCATAGGAGCATGAATCCTGTCATGAATTGTGCATTATAGGGATCCAGGTTGTGTACACCTTATGAGACTCTGAAGCCTGATGATCTGAGGTGTTATACTTTCATCCAGAAACCATTCAGTCATCCACTCCCCCACAATTTTTTTGTGGAAATATTGTCTTCCACAAAACCACTCTCTGGTGACAAAAGGTTGGGGACTGCTGTTGTAGACTGTTGCCCACTGTAAAGACTGACTTTTAAGAGAAATGGAGATACATAGGAAGGTTTTAAGCAGAAGACTGACATGATCTGGATTACATTTCTACAGCATCATCCAGGCTGCTGAGTTAAGAATAGTCAGTAGGTAAGCCAAAGCAAAAACACAGTTGGGGGCTACTGTAATAAATACTCTAGGCACTAACCGCTGCTATGTTGAACCAGGGAGGGTTATTGAAGGCGATGAAAAATAATTACATTTTGGATCTATTTTGAAGATAGAACCCACTGGGGCCAGGTGTGGAGGTTCATGCCTGTAATCTCAGCACTTTGGGAGGCCAAGGTGGTGGGAGTATTGCTTGAGCCTGGGAGGTCAAAGCTACAATGAGCCATGATGGTGCCACCACACTGCAGCCTGGGTGACAGAGTGAGACCCTGTCTAAGAAAAAAAAAGAAAGAAAGAAAAAAGGAGAACCTACTGGATTTCCTGATGGATTGGATATGAGGTCTGACAGAATCAGAGGAGTGAAAGATTCTGTAATGGCTTGTATTATTGCCAAAATATTTGTTGGTCCTTCCTACAGAGCACATCACTCTGGGAGAATTATCCTTGTACCCCCATGTCATCAGGATTGGACATGTGAGTTGCTCCACTGCAGTGAATGGGAAGTGATATGCCCCTTTCCAGCAGAATATTTAAGCACCATCATGTGGAACCTCTTCTGTCCTCTGTTATGAGAAAGGCAATGTCCCAGATGGGGGAACCCCTTCAGCTTAGATTCTGAGGTAAAGAAGACATTAAACAGTCACAGTTCACATTCTGCTGATATGTAACATTGCTTGCTCTAAGCTTCTCAGATTTTTGTTGTTGTTGTGACATAACTCAGCGAAAGTTCATGGATACAAGTTGCCTTCAAGGAGTTTGTCTTCAACATATGAAAGGATGGAGTTTTCATTGACTGAAATGGGAAGATTGCTAAATTGGGTGCGGGGGGAATAGGTTTCAAAGGGAAGATTAAGAGTTCATCTTTGGACATGTTAAGTTTGAGATGTTTGTCCTATATAAAGGTAGGGATACTGAGTAGGCAATTGGATGTAAGAATCTCAAGTTCAAATGGGATGCTAGGGAGGAGATAATAATTTTGGGGCTGTCAGCATAGAGTTGGTGGTTTCTAAGGCCAAAGAGTTGCTTAACATCATCAAGAGAGCAGTTAACAGCAGAAGAGGACTCCATGACTGCTCATTACTGACCCCATCAAGAGCATTTTCTCTAGGCAGGGGAGCCTAATTGAGATGAGTTTGAGAAGGAATGTGATGAAAGAAATTGGCAACAGCAAGGATAGTTAATTCTTTGGGGATTTGCTCGGCAGTCAAGAAATAGGTAAGAAACTGGATCAGATGTTGGATCAAGAGAGGGTTTTTCTAACAGGATGAACACAACAGAGCAGATGCTTTTCTTGAACAGTCAAGTAGAATTCTTTTATGTCTCTTGGCCTGTTTCTCAGTTTCAAAGAGTGGAAAGAAGCTAGCATTTATCACACATTTAAAATATGCCATATAGGAAATGAAACATATTAACATATTCATTTACTCTTCACAACCGCATCGTGAAGTAACTGTGATTACCTTTCAGGGTCTCTGAAAGATGAAGTAACTTAATTGATGTCACACAACTAGTGCACGGAAGAGCTGAGATTCAATTCTTTGTCTCACTTTTGCAAAGCCCGTGCTCCTTTCTCTCTAGTAATTGCTTTCCAAACAAGATAAAATGTTCTCTCTGAGGCAAATCTCATGAACATTTCCTGTTTTGCTTTTCTACTAGCAGAGCATGGTATGAGATAAGATTGTACTAGCCGGTGACTTTGTGTTCCTTATACCATTGTCCAATATTTACCATTGGGCCACGCTCTGCTACTGTTGGCTCTAAATTAAGAGTTCAACTGCCCAACCTGAAATATGAATTTAAGCTCACCACTGATGCTGTCTAGAGAGCTCCAAACGCACTAAAATGTCCAGTGAAAATTTCAGTCTTTTCTTTGTTCAGAGCCAAGCAGTCACCAAACTAACATGTTGCTTTAGAGTTTGGTAGAAATTAAGATAATTCATAATGATGATTGAATATGTGTGATATAAAACCTAAAAGTGGTTTCCTAGTACAAAGGCCACTTCTGCTTCTGTTGGTTTGTTTAATTTCTACCACCCACAATAAGCAGATGAATCAAGTGGCAGTGGCTGGGCTCTCATAATATTAGTTTCTGTAATAAAAATCTCTTCAAAAAGCCTCTCAATGAATTATGTAGCTGGAGGCCAAAATACTCATCATGCATTAGTTTATTAAGAAAAAGTAACATCCACTTTTTATTGAAATATAAAGGAATATGTAAGGTGTTTTAGTCTATTCAGGCTGCTGTAACAAAAATGCCATAAACTGGCTGCCTTATATACAACAGAAATTTATTTTTTACAGTTCTGGAGGCTAGGAAGTCAAAGATGAAGGCACCAGCAGATTCAATGTCTGGTGAAGACCATTCCTCAATGATGGTGTGGCAACCTCCCTTGGGCACTTTTTATAAGTGCATTAATCGATCTCATTGAGGACTAGATATCAACACATGAATTTTGTAGAGACATAAACATTCAGACCACAACCTAAAACTATAAATTAGTACTTTAGTTTTAAAAGTCACAGTAAGTTCTGCTATTTCAATGTAAATAACGATTTCTAGTGTCCTACAGAAGCGCATAGAAAGGCTGTCCAGGGTCTGATAATGTGGTGTGGCTTACTGCAGAGCTTGAATTGGTGATGGGGACACATGTATAGGGCTGGTGAGTTATCAGGAAAATATGGGGATTTAGCCAAGTTTTCTCACATCCTGATATGTTGTTCTATACTTAGCTGCCATGGAGGAAGCAAAGCAAATTTGCATTTCTAGTGAACTGCGTAGCTAATTTGATCCATGTGTTAAATCTTCCAATTCCCCTTTGAGAAAGGATCTTTTGTCCATAGGATATCCACGTCACTCAAGCAGAGCCAATCAGAAGCCTTCTCTGGGATTATGTTGATTTTTGATGGCTAGAAAAAAACATGTTCTTTTTTTTCCTCACAGGGTTGCAGAATTACCAGCAATCCTCTTCCTGCCACCCAGGGCAGGCCTGTCCGCAGCAGAAGGTCATGAGGCTGGTCGACCTGTGAAAATGAGCTGAGCTGAGGTAAGAGAGATATACTGAGTTCAGTCCCCAGTTCTAAGTCCCGAGGCTCAGGTTTCTGAAGCTCATCTTTAAATTCTATAAACATTAACTTTTCAAAAATTGCTCTGCTATAGAAAACTCATTAATGTTCTTATTTCAGCTATGATCCAGTGAAAATATCAACTGCTTAAATTACTACTACACCTAAAGAAGTGTATTAGCTTGGTATCTTAGTAGCTTTGGCTGCTATAATGACATACCATAGACTATATGGCTTAAACAACAGAAATTTATTTCTTCTGGTTCTAGAGGTTGGGAAGTTTAAGATCAAGGTGCCAGCAGGGTCATTGTCTCATGAGGGCTCTCTCCTTGGTTTGCAGATGACTATCTTCTCACTGTGTCCTTACATGGCACACGTATACACACATACACACGGTGGGAGGAGAGAGAGAGAGCCAGGGGAGAAGGAGTGGAAACAAGTGAGCTCTGGTCTCTGTTTCTCTTTTTATAAGGATGCTGATCTCATCATGGGGCCCTTACCCTCACAACCTCATCTAAACCTAATTATCTCCTGAAGATATCACCTCCAAATACTACCAAGTTGGGTGATAGGGCTTCAACATATGAATTTTGTGGTGTGGGGACACAAACATTTATTCCCTAACACTTGGGAAGAAATTTGAGTAAAATAGAGGAAGGTAGGAGAAATGAAGGAAGGAAGAAGTTAGTGAACAAAGAGAAAGAGGGAAAGAAAAAAGATGAAATTTCTATTCCCCTCAGAAACTTTTCGTTTCAATTCCATGGGTCAATAAATTCTCTCTCTTTCTCTCTTGTTTAACTTATTTTAAGTTGGGTTTTTGTCACTTGTAACTGAAAGAACCCTGGTTAATTCACCATCCTTTGAAGGTGTTACAAAGATTATTCTGTTGCATTACATTATATAATTAAAGAATTAGGAATACCTTTTTATTGAGAGTTGTTCCAACTTAATTGTTCAAATTGTGTCCTTATCCAGTGAGTCTCTCTCATCAAGTGCAATAAATCCTAACTGTAATCTGTTTCCTTCCTCCAACAAATGAGTAAGAAATTGTATTGAGAGCTTCCAGAGTAAAGAGCTGATAAAAATTCAAAAGGAAATATTAAAACATAATCACTAAATAAAAACATGAGTACACAGGTTCTAAGAAATGAAAATTAGAGATGAAAATAATGTAAATGTGGAAAAGTATAACCCTCTAGGAACATCCTTCATTTTCTAATAAGTTAATTGTACATTCTATTTTGGTAGAACTGGACTCTCTCCTGTATTTTGGTCCTCAACTTTTTTTCATGTTAATGTCCTACTCTGCTTCATGAAGAGGATGTTATTAATAAGTTGTCACTACATTGTAAATGTATCATCTAAAAGTTTGGGCTTAGAGGGAACATGTAATGTTCCCTCTCATGGTTAAGATCCTGCCAGCTGGTTTCCTGCTCAGGCAATAGAAAAGCAAACCAAGAGCATGATGAATGAAGCTATGTAATTTTAAAAATGACTGCATCTTTCTGGCCTTTATTTGAGAAAAAAGAGAGAAAGAAAATTGAAAGTGTTAGAATGTTTTGAAAAAATAAGAAATAAGTAGTAGGTGAAATCAAATTCTAAACAAAATTAAAATGTATAAAGTAAGTTGATGAATGCAACACAAAAAAATTAAACATTGTTCTTAGCTTGGAGAACACTTAGGAGAGTACATGTGTCTCCCTCAGCTCATTACGTTTTCCCAATCCTGTGAAAATGACACATGTCCAACTTGCTTGTCATCCTTCTTCTTACAGAAATAAAGTAAACTGTCTTCTGTCTCAAATTAGTTCACATGTGCCCCCTTTCAAGCATGGACAAATCAGATAACCCATTGTATTGCAAAGAGGAGAAAGAGAAGTGCAGGCCAGAGGAACTGCTGCTCAACAGGAAGTTTTTTCCCTTCCCCTTTTTTTCTCCTCTCCTTTGTTTTTTCTTCCCAATTATCTTTAGTCTTAAATTGTAGATTGCATGCCCTAGAATCCTAGGGCTAGTATAAGGCTGGTGTGGTGGGAACAGAAAGGTGTGTTTTTCACCCCACCAGGCTGTGAATTCCAGCTCTTACACTTGCTAGTTAGTTGCAGATTTCTTAGCCTCTCTGAACCTGTCTTGTATAAACACAGGGACAAACAGAGTGGATAACAGACATTGGAGACTCCAAAAAGTGAGTGAGAAGGGGTAAGGGATGAAATATTACCTATTGTGTACAAGGTACACTATATGAATGACAGGCGTGATGAAAGCCCAGACTTCACTACTGTATATAAATCTGTGTAATATAATTACACTTGCATCCCTAAATCCATAAAATAAGTTTTAAAAATCTGAGGATACAATATATATTCCCTATGCTATGCAGATATAACAGTGTGAAATGCTTTATAATGCTACAGGTGAAAGATGACTATTTTAAAAATTGTATCCAGCTCTGAGGTCACTTTTCAAGTTCTCTACAAGTCCAATGTTAAGACAATGGGGTAGAGACCATGTATTTCAACCTATTATTGTTGCTACTGGAATTTATGCAGGTGGGTGACTCCAGTCATAGTAGAGACCACTGCCTGTGCTAGGTTGGCTAGAAGGACCCTCACTAATGTTCCACAGGGGCTATTGCAGCTTCTTTACCCCAGAGGTTCTGACTGTAGGGGTTGTGGCCTCCCATTCCTGCCCCGTCCAAAGTCCCATGGGAGCCAGTTTCAGGGGTTAGATTCCTTTCCCCTTGGCTCTTAAAGATCACAACCCCTCTTTTAGAAATGTTCCAGAACCAAAGGAAAATCACATCCTAAAAGTCAATGAAGCTGGTGAGTGCATGGAGGAATAGGAGCCCTTATATGTTGCAGGTGAGAATGTAAAATAGTGCAACTGCTGTGGAAAAAATTTTGGCACTTCCTCAAAAAGGCAAACGTGGAATTACTCTATAACCCAGTAATTTTACTCTTAGGAAAATAAGCCCAAGGAAAATGGGATCACCCATCCACACAAAACTTGTGTATGAATATTCTTGGTGACATTATTTGTAATAGATGAAAAGATGTAGGGAATGCGAGTGACTGCTAATGGGTATGAAGTTTCTTTTTGGATGTATTGGAATGAAATAGTGATAATAGTTGCACAACCTTGTGAATATATTAAACACTGTTGAATTGGCCACTTTAAAATGGTGAAGTGTATGGTACATGTTACAGCCTAATTTTAAAAAGTGAATTATGTAGAACAGTGTAAGCATCACTTCTTGAGTACCTGCTAATTTGCAGAAACTAGTTTTAGTGGGGACCTTACCCAATAACAATGATCAATTACTAAATTTCTTCTCCCACTCTGATTATCATAAAAAAGAGCAAGACTATATTTTATTATCTCTGTTTTATAGATGAAAAATGGAAGAGGCATAGAGAAGTTAAGTGACTTGACTGAGATTTCTTGGCCGGTGGACTAACTATGGACCTGAGACTGATGCTCTATCTTTGGGACTGCAGGTCTTGTTAATTCTACTGCAGGTCTTCTACACAACCTATTGCCGTGGCCTGAGCTCAGTATAATCTCAGTTACCATCTCAGGAGGTTTGCCTTCTTGGTGAATATAAGTGCTGAAAATCAGGGTCACTCAGGGCTAGAGGAGAAAGCATTATGGGAAATAAGAATGGCCACTCCCATACTGACCTACACTGAACCCACAGCTGGGCTGTCCCACTGGAGTAGAGGATAATAAATGGGTTTGGGGAAAAACCTTGGAAGTGCATGAAAAGAACAGTTTTGGGGCACCCCTTTTGACCTTGGGTGAAGGATTGGGGAATGAAAGCTGCCAAATAGAGAGCTAGAGACCTACTTATGCATCCGTTCCCAGACTCTTGTATTGGGGCCACCTGCCTTTTAGGCTTCCCCTTCTGTAAACCCCTAAGCCTAACAACTGTCAGAATCTCAGTTTTCAGGAAATGATTTGTAGGAGAATTTTGAAGTTGTGTTTCTATTTGCTATCTGGAAAGTGAAATGCTGAGCAAACTAATTGCCATGATGGATTTGCTAGCCAGGGAGAAATTAGCATCAAGGTTTTGTTTAAGAGGATGTTGCGCCAACAGAATGCCTGCCAACATTGCCTTTCTCTAATGAAAAGCAGTGTGTGCTTCTGGTAACTCTGAAGACTGCAAATTATTTCTTTCCCTTTGAAGTTCCTCACAAGTTAAAATATTCTTCTCCTTGGTTTGTTGCATGTTAATAAAATGTATTCGTTGGGTGATGGGTCTCTAAGTCCTGAAGGGTAATTTGAACTATGTGAAAAGCCACAGAGATGAAAACAAATTTGTCTCAATGGTACACTAATGACGTGGAGAAAGCTAAAGTCTCGCTTTTCCAATAGCTTTTCCTGTCCTGTCAGATACCTGGTTCTGGTATTGAACTATGCATTTCTATAACAATCAGATTCTAAGTATTACTTGTCATTTGTCTGGAAAATGCTAAAATTTTTGAGACTTCTTCAAGGAGAGAAGTGGGAAGGAGAGTGAGTCAAGCAGAGCATTCCCAATGATGCCTTAGACAAAAGGAAGTACAAATATGGCCTTTTCATAACTCCTAAAGGATTGAACAGGGCATCGTAAAGTCAACAGAATAAAGCCCAGGTTTTCTTTTATTTGTCAACCTGAAACAATGAGAGTCAGAAAATATGATTGAGTTTATTCAGCAGAAAGTTCAGAAATGACCACCAAGAAAGAGACTCCAAAGAAATAGGATCAGTGTTCCCAAGTGGGGGAGTTAAGGTTTCATTTCTATGGGTAGAAACCAAGAAGCTTGGGTTCAGCATTTTCCATATAAGGCCAGTGTATATGTTACGGTGATGTGATTGGTTATTACTTACTACATTTCAAGGAAGATTGCTTTGACATTCTTTGAGGAGGGGTAATGATCTGAGGGGCTTTTGTCTCTGCCACCATTCAGTTATTTCTAATCATTTACAGGAAAAAGCAGAAGTTACAGCTGCATGCTGCTTGACTTAGGCCACATAGTTATATTCCTCTCAAGGCTCAAAATAATTTATTCCAACAGCTTTAAGTTTGAATTATATAATCTCACACATTCATGCAACAAACATTATTGAACATCTATTGTGCATCAGATGCTGTTCTAGGCGCTGGAGAGACAAGGAGATGGAACACTCTCCTGCCTTCAAGATCTCATAGTCTCTAAATCACATTTTTAGAATTGATTCACTTTCAGAATTGTTATCAAATTGGGTCCGTATTTGAGTCTTCAATTCAGTGGACTTTTAGAAAATGATAATTTGGCTTTTATCAGGAAAATCTGGACAGAGACACAAGTATCTATAGAGTGCTCTGGGGGAATGAAGCAGGGAGAGATTGTACACCGAGGGAACAAATGGAATATTCTGCACAAAGACACAGAGGACTGGTATGCCAGTGAGACATGATAAGCAGGTCCCTTGGGGCTAAAGACCAAGGGCAGTGGGAAGTCATGGGTGACATAGCTGCAAAGGTAAGAAGACTTCTGGTTAAAGTAAAATACAAATGAAGAGGTAGACTCTCCTTTGGTGGAAAGGACAAGAGCAATGACTTTGCCTCCTGCGGGAGGAAAATTTTCTGTTAAAAGCTCATCTTAAGACATTACTAAAATTTACTTCCAAATTCTCATTTATCCACCCACTTTTGGTTTTTGGTGCCTGCAAGCTGGCTGTGAAATAGGCTTTGGCAGGAGTAAAATAGCTATGATTACAGAAATCCATCATCATGATAGAGCAAAGGAATTACTAATAGTCACAAGGATATATATATATATATTCATTAAAACATGTAGTTTCTATACTATAGTCTTTTACTTAAACAAAAAAGAAAAGCCTGCAGTGGAGCTTAGGATAAAATACAGACTACAAAGAGAAATTGATGTGAGGGATGCACTCAGGTGGCTCATAGGTCTTATCTTCAAGCATCTATTGGTTATTGGAGCCGCTATGCCTGATATGCACCTGAACCTTATCTTTAGAATTAAAAGCGGCTGCCATTATGAATTTGTCTGAATTATTAGGTTGCTGTAAAAGTAATTGCTGTTTTTGTCATTAAAAGTAATTGCCAAAACTGATACTGCATTTGCACCCATCTAATACTTGCTTTCCTTCTGCTGTTCCCTGCCTCCAATAGGGAGGGCTTGGGGCACTGCTCTTTCAAGTCCTAACCACACATCTATTTATTTCATTAGTCTGCTGTAGTCATTTCTGTTTCATGTGAGTATGAATGTCAGTGCAAAAACTCAGCTTTGAATGGACCTTTATGCTAACATGATAGTAATTCTGAGCCTCTAGCCCTGCAGTCAAGGGAGAAATTAAATTTCAGTCCCTACTGGGGTTCTCTCATTAAGGAATTGTTCACTGACCCAGGTCCCTCTCCCATTGATTGATGGACCCATTGGGGGAATGATGACCATTTCCTGCTGATAGCCCCAGGGCACTGCCCACTGCTCCTCAGGCCTAGTGTCTCTCTTCCCACTTGGCTCTCTGTGTCCCTAGAAATAGGAAGAATTACCTTCTTCTCTCTGGTGCCTTTTTCAGGGATGTTTGTTTCTCTCTCCCTAGGATACATTACATAGGTTTATGAATGAGTTTAGGCTTTGGAAAATAACAGCCAGGAAGGGAAGGATCTTAAAGGCTATTTTTTTCCTTCCACCATAAATTCCCTCTGGGCAGAAAGCACAGAGCCTGCCTGTCCGTGGCCACTTCCCTTCTCCTAATCTGATCTCTCAAGGCAGGAGTGATAGCAAATGGTGATGGAGGAGCAACATGGAGCCACTGACACTTGCACCACTTCCCAAAGGCTGACACAACCCATAAACCAAAAAGTGTCTGAGGCAGATCTCAGTACATTTAGAGGTTTATTTTGCCAAGGTGGAGGACAAACTTGGGAAAAGGAAACAAGTTTCAGTAGAATCTGTGGTCTGTGCTTTCTCCAAAGAAGGTTTTGAGGGCCTCAGTATTTAAGAGGGAAAGAATGTGGCAAAAAGGAAGGGAGGAAAGAAGAAAAAAGGATGGGTTAGTGAGACAAGTGGGTACATTCTTTGAGGCTTTGATTAGCAACAACTGAATCCACATTTTACAAATGAAAAATGAGGAGTGGGGGAAAAAGTCAATTAGGCATTAGTTTGTCTCATGTTCTTCGTAGATCTACATTTTACATATGATAATGTAAATGTGAAATTACAGCTATCTGTTTGGAAACAAAAGGAAGATTTGTTTGTTTTTGTTTTCACTGACAGTTTCCAAGTTTAACTTTTCCTTTTGGCATAGTGAGTTTGGGGTCCT
Source organism: Callithrix jacchus (assembly GCF_049354715.1). Classification (NCBI taxonomy): domain Eukaryota; kingdom Metazoa; phylum Chordata; class Mammalia; order Primates; family Cebidae; genus Callithrix; species Callithrix jacchus. The sequence goes on from NC_133513.1 coordinate 70,999,093, forward strand.
GAGATTTTATTTTCTTTTTACAAACCCAAATGTCCATCAGTGGGTAGATGGATGGATAAATGCAACAGATGCATCCATACAATTTAAATGGTATATTCATCCCTGGAAAGGAATGAAGTACTGATATATGCTGCAACACAAATGAACCTTGAAAACATTATGCTAAGTGAAAGGAGCCTGTGACAGAATATCTTATATTATATGATTACATTGAAATAAAATGTCCAGAATGGGCAAATCTATAGAGGAAGATAGTAAACTAGTGCTTCCCTAGGTTGAGCAGGTTGAGGGCTGACTGATGAAAGATAAGAAGTTTCTACCTGTAGTGATGAAGACATTCTGAAATTGACTGTGGTGCTTGTTGCACAAGTCTTTGAATATACTAAAAAAGAAAGCTATTGCATTGTAAACTCTAAATAGATGAATTGTATAGTATGTGAAATTATACCCCAGTAAAGCTATTCTCAAGAAAAAAAAAGATGTAGGACTATAATTTGCTGATCCCAGATCTATGCACTGTCTCTAAGAAATGAATGTTATATTTTGGCCATATATTTTATTAATGTTAATGCTTCTTTGTCAGGTATTGCTGATAACTGGCTGTTCTTTCAAGTTAATCACTTTCCTAGGATGCGAAACCATCATTTTCCAAGTGTCTCTCATAATACTTGGGCCTTTGGCTTTCTCTAAAGGTTCTTGAAAGAAAGGAGGGGTAATCATTTCAACTTATACCCATAGAGCTTACTCTGAATGCTCAGGCACCTACTCTAATTTGTTACATTTGTGTGATTTTGATAATATCTAGACCATGAAGCATGAATCATGCAGTTGGAAGAGATCCTAGAAACAATCTAGCTCAATGGATTTCAAACATGTTCAGTAGAATCTGGAGCTAGAGGGCAGGGGCCTCAAGCAACTGCAGGAGGGAAGTGGGGCAGGTGATAAATTGGGTAGGGTGGGCTCCCACCTGTTTTTCAATCAGAGCAGCCCTTGTTTCATCTGATGTATATGTTGAGCTTCAGCAAGATTGTATTTGAAGAATCCAGGAGCTAACAAATGTTTAAGACTCTTCTGATTTTTAGTTTTATAGCAAATGGAAATGAGGCTCAGGGAAAAGAGTTTTCAAAGTCTGCATATCCATTTGATGGCAGTGCACGGTCTGGAATCATAGACTCCTAAGGATGGGCAGCGTGGTTGGGGTCATTTAATCCAACTGCAACTGGAGCTGGATTCCTCATAGGTATTTCACTCCTCCCTAATGAAGGGAAGAGAGCATAACAGGTGAGCATATAGCTCAAGAACAAAGTGGTTCCACTTACCAGCTATGTGATCTTGAGCAAGAAAATCAGCCCTGCTTACCCTTGGCTTCTTCATCTGCAAAATGGGGGTAAATGGCAATGTCAACCCCAGAAGATGAAATGGAATGATGCCAAGTGTCTGGCATATAATAGGGGTCCGATCAGTATTAACCATTATTGTCAAGAGTAACAGACTCTCCATGTACTTTGGTCTCCATAAGCCCACTAGGGCTAAGAGGCAGCACTTCTGTGAAGTTTTCACCTCCCAAACCAAATCAACCCAAGTTGATTTCACATGGCCTGAGGTTAAGACATGCCACTCCCATTGTGCATTTCTGCAGTTGGAATAGCTGACCTTGCTGTAAGATTTTTCATTTGTTTCTGTTCAATTTCACTTACTTTTTGAGTCACTAACCTGAAATTGTGTGTTATTTTCCAATACTAAGTAGAAAGGGCTTGGCTAAGTTTGTCTGACAGCTTGGTGCCATTAGGAAGCCATACTCGGTCTTGGACTTTCTGCTGGAACATGTGTGAGGATATTGTTAGGTAGATGGTTCTAACCAACCCCTTTGTGTGGTCTATGATTCAGATTATGGATTGTTGCTTACTCATTTTTTTCATCTCTCTCCTTCTTTGCTCTTTTCATCTGAGGTCCAGTATCAAGTAATTTCCTATTATTTTTGCTATATATTTTCCAAATAAGGTCTGGGATATTCCTCCACTCCACCAGCCATACCCCACAGCATGTAGGCACATCTCTATAGACCCTGTCTAAGCTTAACACCTGTGAACTTCCAAGTAAGGTATAGCAACACCACCTGATCCTGCTTGGTGACCACAGATGTATTCACTTAATTCCGAATTTATTTAACTCTCTATACAAAACTTTCTGTTTAATATCCAATGTTAAGCCTTTGACCTACTAAATTATGTTCATCAATTCTCATCTTTCATCACTCTTTAGTTTTAATATCCAAAAATATCTTAATTTATAAGATGCTCCCTATAGCCATGAACCACATAAAAATGTTGGGTCAATGATGGACTGCAAATATGATGGTGGTCTCATAAGATTAAAATACCATATTTTTATTATGCCTTTTATATGTTTAGATATATAAAATGTTCATCATTGTGTTACAATTTCCTATGGTATTCAGTATAACAGTGTGCTGAAGAGGTTTGTAGCCTAAGGGCAATAGGCTACAACATTTAGCCTAGGTGTGTAGTAAGCTATACCATCTAGGTTTGTGAAAGTACATTCTATGTCATTCACATGACAAAATTGCCTAATGACACACTTCTCAGAACAGATCCTGGTTAAGTGACACATGACTGTACATATTTAGGAAAATAGAAAAATCATTCAAACAAGTTGAATGTATGCCAAAATTGTAATGCAAATTCCATTATTTATTGGATTTGCATGGTATTTTATGCACGCGCATGCGCGCGAGCACACACACACACACACACACACACACACGCAAGTTTTTAAAATAAGCATGCAGGTGAATCTTTGCCCACTCTGCTAACAGTTTATTTTTAGTTAGTTACTTGTGCCACTGAAAATGTGCTCATTAAATGACTTAATGTATTGCTTTTCTTTTTTTTAAAGGGCACCAATTGATTTCCTTAGCATTTTAATTATTGACTTTGTTAGCTTTACAGAAATTTAGATTTGAGGGATCATAAGGACAGGTCATTCGTTTTTATTATTTTATAATTGGGAAAATGAGGTCCAGAAATTATAAATCTGAGCCAGGATCATACAACATTGAGCATCACAGCTGGGACCAAGTCCCCTGCCTATCGGTTAATTCTTAGCAGATTCCATATTTGTCCAGATTCTGTATCTGGATTGCATTATAACCAGGTGGGAAGCTGTTTTAAAATAGCAATAGGCCAGGTACAGTGGCTCCTGTCTGTAATCCCAGCACTTTAGGGGCCAAGGTAGGTGGAGCACCTGAGACCAGGAGTTTGAGACCAGCCTGGACAAAATGGTGAAACCCTATCTCTACTAAAAATTTTAAAATTAGCTGGATGTGGTGATGTGCACCTGTAATCCCATCTACTCAGTAGGCTGAGCCAAGAGAATCACTTGAACTCATGAGGTAGAGGTTGCAGTGAGCCAACATGGCACCACTGCACTCCAGGCTGGGCAACAGATTGAGACTCTGTCTCAATAACAAACAAACCAACAAAACCCCAGCAATACACAAACATATTCCTGGGAAACTTGACATATTCTGAGTTAGAGCTGGTCTGGAGTGGAGTTAGGGAATATGTATTTTTAAATAGTTATCAAATGACTGTGATGTACTTAGTTTAGGAACAAGTAACGATTCAGGAATGCTACCTAGAGTAGTACCTAGTCCAGTTATTGGCCACAAAGTTATAAAGGATCACAGGTTATGTAAAACTTCTTCACCACAATTTTTATGTTAAGGGAGTAAAACCATAGCCCAGGTGGCTTTACCCAGATTCTGCCCAACTGCCCAAATTGGAAGACCAAGAAAAATGTTGATTAGTATGAAAGCAAAATGATATGAAGGTATAGAATACAAGAATTTTGTCTGGACAAATCCCAATAACTTGGCATAGAAAATTGCACAGTAGGCCTGCAAAAATGTTGTGTGCAGTGAGCACTCACTTCCCAACGCCTATGGTCTAGTAACAAAGTTGAGGTCTTAGCAGTTTGCCCTCCTTCAAATGCCAGGGGTTGTAGCTACCGATTTGCCTACCTCTGCCCCAATCCTTAACTTTTTCTTTTTCTTGCTAGTTCTTTCAAGTAAAGTACACCCCAAAGCAGAATGAATGCTCTGTTAATGTCATCTGAGGTCTTGATTGCAGGCCTTGTTCACAAGACACTTAGCCAGAATACAGCTTAGAAACTGTAAATCATGTTATAAATATTGGGTGGCATCATGTTTCACTGTCATCTATCTAATTTCTGACCAGGGTCAAATATTGTCAATCGCTACCATTGCAAATTATCACCATCAATCCTGCAGAGCACAACATTCCAAAACATATGGGAAAATTGGAAGGTGTTTATTGATATGAGTGATCCCTGAAACATTGAAAAAATGATTATAGAATTATTCCATCATTTTTATCAGAGTTATTTAAAAGGGAAATGAAGGAGCACATGAGGAAAATTTGAGAGTGCTCAGTTTTGTTTTTTTTATTTGCTTGATTAAACTCAAAATAATGAGTGGATCAGTAGGAAAACTCTAATGTCTTTATATTTGTGCTTCTTACATGTATTTACAATAATAGGTGAATGCATGTCATAAGGAAATTCCATACATACTGATAATAAAATAATTTTTTTCCAATGGTTGAAAATTTAGTTTTTGTCCCTTAACTATGAGAGCTGGAAGTAACTTAGAAAAAATTAACCACTACCTAATTTTATAATTCAATAAAAAAGACTGAGCCACTGGGAAGTTAAGTATCTTACTCAAGGAACAATTTCTGGTTTACTGACTCATAATTCAGCATTTGTTTCCTCTTCCTACTGAATGAAGTCCTTGTAGGAAAAAGTGAATAAGTTAAAATTTTGAAATTCTGTCAAATGTTTATTTACAAGACAATAAGGAATGTTTTTGACATCACCAGCAAGTTATTTATTTATTTTATTTTATTTTTAAACTAATGTATTATGTTTCTTTACTTTGCAGCTGGGTCAGCTAATGTTTAGAATGAGAAGACATTCAGCAGTCTTTAAATATTGTAATGTGGTCCTTCATCAGCTTTGAAGGTGAGACAATTTTAATTTTGGCTTCAATATTTTCTCCTTGTGAAAATATTAACAGATTATAAGTCATTAAAATTGATGTCAATTCAGCAATGTAATAGAGCATAAAATTCACAGTGACCACCTATTTTTCCCTCTGGAGAAAATTATATCTGCACCAAGTAAATTTCAAGGTCGTTTGAGCTTTGATACACAAAGGATTAGTGTGTTGAAGAGGAGGCCTGGCCTATCCGAAAGGACTCAGCTATCAATTTCTTTCCATTTCAAGTAACTCTCTGTGGGGAGAGAGTGTTGGTTTTTATGACCACATTTATCTGAAGGTTCTACAGAGTTCAATTTATGTATTGTGCAGCTTTGGCTGGGTATGAAATCAGATGTGCTCTGATTATTGGATCATGCTATGAAATGTTTTTAGTTACTTTTCCTTCCTCAACATTGCCTAATACAATAATGGGTGTTTGTTGGATTCTTAAGGTGCCTGGAAAAAAAAATAATGTATTTTTTTCTTCTTGTAAGTGGGTCTATGGTTTGATCATTCCTCTTCAGAAAACTCTTTTGGATGTCTTACCTAAATCTCTCTTTCTGTGATATAAGCCTCTTTCTTCTCATTTCTGGGTAAATATGATGAATAGTTACTGAGCAACCTATAAACGACATTTAACAAGCTTACTTCCTTGTCTTATTTTAAGGGGAAAAGGGCTTATTTATTCCAGGAGAGCAAATTTTATGTGATTTGTTGTATAAAAATTTTGAATTGAACTTTGGCAGGTGATAGGTTAAGTCATGGTTAAGACATGGTTAACCTGCTGCCAGCCCTACCACTGAACACTTGGTTATGAGAGTCACTGGCTGAGGCTGTGTCCTGTAGGCTTGGCATTTGACACTCGGAGACATTCCCAGCTGGGAGAAACCATAAGCAATGAGTGTGCCTGTCTCACCCCACCTCTGACTGCAACCCAGAGGGAAAGTGGGCCTCCCACTTTTTAGGTGCTTCCACTGACTGCATCTACCTGGTTTGTATGTAGTTCAATAAACTCACAAGTTAAGTGTGATGATACAGCTCAGGCATTTGGTGATGCTTTAAGCTTCTTGGCAACACTTGTAGAATCTTTGGCAACTTAGGCAGGTAGCCAGCACTATTGCTCACCAACCTCATGCTTTCACAATTCCTAGTGAAAAACAAATTTGATAATAAGAATCAAAAAGGTGCATATATGAGTTTCTTTAATAAAAAAGAAAAATTTAATCTTTTACTCAATATTTTATATTTAAGAATATTGTCTCTCAATTATGCAGTGCCTTCTATAATTTTAAATGTGCACACTTTATGTCTTGGACATTCTACTTCTCATTCACACTCAGACACCAGGAGGGACCTTCAAAGATGCTCACAACAACCTTGTTCATAGTAGTCAAAAATTGAAAAGTGTCCCTCAATAGAGGGACAATTATATAAATTATGGTATAGCAATAAACTATATAAACTAAATGATGTAGATTTTTAAAAACTGACACAAAAAATACCTTCCAGATATACTGTTGAGTGCAAACAGCAAACTATAAAACTATAGTACAGTATGAGAATTTTCTTTAAAACACTACATGTCATATTTTACATATATGGAGATGTATACAAGTCCATAGTAAAATTTAGAAGGATAAATGCCAAACTTATAAAGTAGATTTTGCTGGTAGCTGTGGCTGGTGGTCAAGTAGAACTCTAGTCCTTTCTGTGATGCTTTACCTTTACAATTAAAATGTGGTTGTGGTGGTTGTGGCAGAATTAGAAGGTAGCCCCTGAGGAACTCTTCTCCCTAGTCTACACATCTTGCATAGTCCCTGGAATGGTGAACTTGATGGATATTATTTCCATGATTAGATTATGTTCTGTAGCACAGTAGTCTTTAGGAAAAGGAGGAGTTTCTCCCAGCTGGGTCAAACGTAATCACATGAGCCCTTACCATCTGAGTCTAGAGGTCAGAGGTGGAAGAAGTCAGAAATTCAAAGTAAGAAAGGTATTCTATTTGAGGAATTCTCCCCGTTGGAGGGGGACACATGTCAATGATTATAGACAGTCTTTAAAATCTGAGATGAGCCCTTGCCAACAGCCAGCAAACAGGGACTTCAGTCTTATGACAGCAAGGAACTGCACCAATTGTGTGACCTTGGAGGGGGAATCTGAGTTCTAGACGAGATGAGCAGCCTGGCTGACACCTTGACTTTAGCCTTATGATACTCTGAGCATTGAAATGTGCATAATTTATTACTGGGGCATTCTACTTCTCATTAGTACTCAGACACCAGGAGAACACGGCCACACCATGTCCAGACACCTGACCTACAGAAACCATCAGATAATAAATGGATGTTATTTTAAGCCACTAAGTTGGTAGTAATTTGCCATGCAGCAATAGAAAATAAATACAAATGCATTTGAGTATTAATTGTTTAATGAAAAATAATGTGATGTTATCATAATTAAAGTTTAGCTATCCTTAATAATTTTTAGTAGGTTATGAGTATTAATTGCACTTACAAAATAGATCGTGGGAGCTGTGCATCATTTGTCATAGAAGAGAGTAGAGGACTTGTGGATTGGTTTTAGGCTCTCAGAAACTGCCCTAGGCTACCAGTGTACTGTGGTACACCTCTTGAGAATCAGCACCTTAGAGATCTTCTAATCCAAGCCTCCAAAGTGGTCATCTAGTTGGATTTAGAGTCCTCAATGCTGACAGGGAGCTCATTGCTGCACAAGTCTTCATCCCATTTTAGACAACTCTAATTGCTGTAAATTTGTCTCTTAGAATTTGTCTTCTTGCCACATTTACGTTGGATGTGCGCTTAACCCTGGGAACTGCATGAGCTCTCTTTAAATACTCTTTTTTCTTTTACTTTTTTTTATTTAAAAAAAAAGAAAAAGAAAAAAGAAAAAAAAAGAATAAAAGAGTGGAAGAAAGAGGAAGAGGAAGAGGGAGAGACAACAGGAGTATTGCTTTATTGACCGGGCTAGAATGCAGTCTAAAAATGGGTATTGAAAACCTCTTTTATGCCAATAATTGTGCTTAATAATGGAGACAGGAAAAAATGAGGGAAGAAAATAACAAACAAGTAGCCAACCAATATTTCATTTAAACCTGTGAGTGGGTGTGATGTGGTACTGATAAGAGTGTATATTTTATGTATTTAAAGTGGAGAGTTCTATAAATGTTTATTAAGTTTACTTGTTTCGGATGTAAGTTCAAGTCCTGGATATTCTTGTTGATTTTCTGTCTCGATCTATCTAATATTGATGAAGTTTATAAGTTTTATGTATCCGGGTGTTCCTGTATTGGGTGCGTATATACTTAGGATCGTTAGCTCTTCTTGTGAGCTCTCTTTAAATACTCTAAAACTTCATTCATGTGTTCCTTAACCTCAAAGTTAAACATTTCAAATAGTCTTATTATTCCTCAAAATAAAAAACAAAATATAAAAAATTCTTGCCTCTACAGGGCTCTCATTCTCATTGGATAAGTGACTCTACTACATAAACTGAGTATTAATTTCTCAGGATCATCCCTCAGTGCAGATCCACATTTCCCAAGTGTTTGGAGGAGCTCTCTGTCAAAGCAACCATGTGACTGAAAGTTTTATGAATCACTGGAAATGTATTTTCAGTCCTATAAGAATAGGAGAAAGCAAAGGTTTTTCCAAAATAAGAACAAGTCATTTCCACTCTAGTTAGCAAATGTTTTATATTTGACTGCTTACACAGTGCTGTTGTGGCCACAGCCATGGCACAGGGTAGAACCAAAGTATCTCAGAAATGAAAAGAACTGGAAGCTTTTACAATCTAATTACCTTCCCAATACTTTCTTTTTAAAACAACCTTGGCTTTTGCTTGAACATATCTGCTGACAAGGAATTCATGACTCAATGAGTCATCCAGGTCTATTTTATTTATTTATTTTTAAATTGACAAATAAAAATTGTATGTATTTATGGTGTACAACATAATGTTTTGAAACATGTATACACTGTGCCATGGCTAAATCAAGATAATGAACACATACTTGCCATTTTCTTGCAGTAAAAATACTTAAAATCTACTACGTAATTTCAAGTATATAATTCATTGTTATGAACTGTAGTCATCAGGTTGTACAATAAATCTATTGAACATATATTCTCTGTCTCACTGAAGTTTTGTATTCTTTGATCAAAATATCCCCAGAACCCCCACAACAACCCCATTCCACCAACCCTTGGTAACTACCATTCTACTCTCTGCTTCTGTGAATTTGACTTTTTAAATTTCTATATATAAGTGAGATAACAGTAATTATTTTTCTGTGTCTGGCTTATTTAACATAGTGTTCTGTAGGTTCATTCATGTTGTTACAAATGACAGGATGTCCTTCATTTTTAATGTTGAATGGTATTCCATTGTGTATATATACCACATTTTAAAAATCCATTCATCCACTTGATGAACACTCCAGGTTGATTTCATAAAAAATTGAAATCTGTTTTCTTTTAACTCCTTTAAATTTATGATCCCTGTTCTGTCTCGAGTCCAAACATAGATTTGTCTAATTCATTTTCCTTTCAGGCAGTTAAAGCCAACTGTCACATTCCCTTAAGTCTCCTGTTCTCCAAGGAAATATCCATAATTCTTTTACATTTAATTAAAGGAGTCTAAGGTGATAGAAAGAGAGTGTGTGTGTATGTGTGTGTGTGTGTGTGTGTGTGTGTGTGTGTTTACATGCCTGTTTTATCCCAGGCCCTCTTCCTGTTGGATAGACCTACCATGGTGAGTGGGCAGCATGTTACTCTTCAAGAGCATGGCAGGCTTTTGGTCTGACTCTCACAAGCCAGAATGAAGTCCTCCTGGCACACTCCTGAGAAAGGACAACTCCAAAGGAAGGAAATGTTATCATTTGCAACAACATGGATGGAACTGGAAGACAATATGCTAAGTGAAATAAGCCAGACACAGAAAAACAAATATTATATGATCTCACTTACATGTGGAATCTAAAAAAGTTAATCTCATAGAAATAGAGAGTAGAATGGTGGTTACCAGGGGAATGGGGGGAGGGATAGGAAAAGGAAAGTGTTGATTAAAGGGTACAGAGTGTCAGTTTGACTGGAGTAAGAAGTTTCAGTGATCTACTCTACTGTATAGTGACCACAGTTAGTGATAATGTATTACATATTTCAAAGTTGCCAAAATCGCTTTTTAACATTCTCGCCACATACATGCACATGATAAGTTGGTGTAGTGATAGATCTGTTAATTAGCTTGATTATATCTTTCTATGATGGACACTTAGATCGAATCATCACATTATATCCCATAAATATGCATAATTGTTATTTGGTCAATTAGAAAAGAGAAAAGCTAACTGTTGACCTCTCCAGAGTACTCAGGGCAGATGGTTCCAAAAGAGAGTTGGCTGAAGTTTAGGGGTGAAGGTAGCTACTATTATTACTAAATATATATATTTTTCTTTTCCTCAGAGTATTTTTTTTCTAGAAACCAGCCAGCAGATTTCCTCTTCTATTTCTTTGGCCATAATTGGGTACCCCTGATGCCCCCTCTCCTTAAGCCCCATTATTTGTTGAATAACTGAATGGATTCTGCATTAGTTCATTCTCACATTGCTATGAAGAAATACCCGAGACTGGGTAATATATTAAAAAAAGAGGTTTAATTGACTCACAGTTCTGCATGGCTGGAAAGGCCTCAAAAATTTACAGTTATGGTGGAAGGGGATGCAAATATGTCCTTCTTCACTAGGTGGCTGGAGAGAGAAAGTACGAGCAGAGCAAATGCCAGACACACACTATCCGATCTCTTGAGATTCACTCACTACCGTGAGAACAGCATGGGGTAGACTGCCCCCATCATCTAATTACCTGCACCTGGTCCTGCCTTTGACATGTGGGGATTATGGGGATTACAATTCAAGATGAGATTTGGGTGGGGACACAGCCAAACCATATCAGATTCCTATATCAGTTCGCAAACATTATATTTTATATACTGCAATTCCTTTTTAAAATGATCCCAATGTATTTTAATGATACATGCTAAATATAGGCCTCACATGTCATATTAGCAGCCAGTGACCACAACTGCCTGGCTGAATGGGATAAAGTCCTAATTCTCTGAAGAGGGATGCCTACCTGAGAACATGGTTTGGCAAACGGCTGTAGCATGCACAACCTGTCAAACAGTCTCAGGTGGCCAGGCTATGCAAGTTCCCAGCTGATGTCTTTTCTTCAGCCAGATAAAATTTGGCTTTTGGTTCCTGAGAAAGTATTTACCTTGAAATTACATCACTGTGCCCATGCTCAGCCCAACTTTACAAATATATTCTTTAGTTAAAATCACAACATTAGAAAAATATGTAACTTTGAAAGTGAAAGTGTCCTGTGATTCCAACTGCAGAAATAACACTGTGTTAAGAGCATGGTATGGATTTTTTAAAATTATTATTTTAAGTTCTGGGATACATGTGCAGAATGTGCAGTTTTGTTACATAGTTGTACATGTGCCATGGTGGTTTGCTGTACCTATCAACCTGTCATCTAGGTTTCAAGCCCCACATGCATTAGGTATTTGTCCTAATGCTTTCCCTCCCCTTGCTCCCTGCCCCCTGACAGGCTCCAGTGTGTAATGTTCCTCTCCCCAAATCCATGTTTTCTCATTGTTCAACTATCACTTATGAGTGAGCACATGCATTGTTCAGTTTTCTGTTCCTGTGTTAGTTTGCTGAGAATAATGGCTTCCAGCTTCATGCATGTCCCTGCAAAGGACATGAACTCATTCTTTTTTATGGCTGAATAGTATTTCATGGTGTATATGTGCCACATTTTCTTTATCCACTATCACTGATGGGCATCTGGGTTGGTTCCACGTCTTTGCTATTGTAAATAGTGTTGCAGTAAACACATGTGTGCATGTGTCTTTATAGCAGAATGACTTGTAATACTTTGGGTATATAATGATAATTGCTGGTTCAAATGGTGTTTCTGGTTCTAGAATCTTGAGGAATTGCCACACTGTCTTCCACAGTGATTGAACTAATTTACACTCCCACCAACAGTCTAAAAGCACTCTTATTTCTCCACATCCTCTTGAGCATCTGTTGTTTCCTGACTTTTTAATGATTCCCATTCTAACTGGTGTGAGATGGTATCTCATTGTGGTTTTGATTTGTATTTCTCTAATGACCAGTGATGATGAGCTGTTTTTTCATTTGTTTGTTGGCTGTCTTCTTTTGAGAAGTGTCTGTTCATATCCTTCATCCACTTTTTGATGGGATTGTTTGTTTTTTTTCTTGCAAATTTGTTTTTGTTCATATCCTTATAGATTCTGGATATGAGCCCTTTGTCAGATGGATAGATTGCAAAATTTTTCTCCCATTCTGTAGGTTGCCTGTTCACTCTGATGATAGTTTATTTTTCTGTATAGAAGCTCTATAGTTAATTAGATTCTATTTGTCAATTTTGATCCTTCTAGATTTTATTAAAATACACTAACATGTATACACACAGACATATATTATAGGATTATATATAGGTACACATATATATCTACATATGTAGATATATATGTGTGTGTGTGTGTGTGTATATATATATATATATGTAATATAATAGAGCTTCCAAGGATAAATACTGACCCATATATTACTTTTTTGGGTCAGTATTGGTCCTTGGAAGCTCTATTATATATCAAATGTAATAGCTACTCTCCAAAGATATCTCCTAGTAAACCATATCTCCTGGTATTGATGTCACATCACATTGAATCAGCACTGGTGTTGTGACTCACATTAGCCAAGAGAATGCAGGAGAAGAGTTACTGTGCCAGTCTTCAGAAGACCTGGTGACTTCTGCTTTTGTACTCTTGGGAGCCATCACATAAGAAGCCCAATGATGGGAGGACTCAAGATGGCGCTGTGAAAACAACCCAGGATTGGAGCTCGCATTGAATCCGCAAACGGTGAGTCTGAGCTGCATTTCCAGACTGATCTTTGTTGCCCACAGAACGGGGAAACTCCCAAGTATAAAAAAGACACGGGACGCCAGGCAGTAGGTCTGCCTGGCGAAGCCGGCAGCCGGGGCGGCGGCGGCCGGCCCTACCCAGCAATCCCCACAGGGCGCGCTTGTCCGGGTGCCTTGTTGAACCGGCAACCTGAGACTTGAGAGGGCTGGACTTGAGACTGAACGAGACTTGGACAGAAGCCCAGCCCAGGGCATTGTAGGGACAGATCGTTTGGGATACCCAGTGGGACGAACAAAACCGCGATTTCAAACTATCCCGAGCAGACGGCCCGAGACGCTCTGTGGGGGAGGGGCGTCCACCACTACCCAGGCAACCCGCCCCAACTGAGATACACGCCCACTGCTGACGCAGCCAGCCGTTGCCGAGGCAACCCGCCCCAACTGAGATACACGCCCACTGCTGACGCAGCCAGCCGTTGCCGAGGCAACCCGTCCCTACTGAGATACACGCCCACTGCTGACGCAGCCTGCCGTTGCTGAGGCAACACGCTACAACAAAGAGACTCCGCCGCAGGGTGTGGCGGAGACCACAGCAGAGCCTGTAGGAACAGGGCGAATCACACAACAGCAGGGCGGAGCCTCAGCAGCCAAACAGTGGCTAGTCTGCCTTCTAGCTGGGCAGGACACCTCATCGAACATCCAAAAATAAAGCCCAAACCCCTCAACACAGAGCATTTGAGGGAAAAAAAAAGGGTTTTTTAATAAGCTCTGTTGCAGCAGAATCAAATATAGCAGCCTAACAGCCCTGAAGGAACAACAGAGCGCACAGCTCAGCAATTAAACCCCTATAAAGTACAAACTGTCTCCTCAAGCAGCTCCCTGACCCCTCTATATCCAAAAGACTGACATTAGGCAGGCATCATCCTGGGACAAAGATAGCAGAAAAAGAAACTGGTAGCATCCCTCGCTGTGCCACAGCTGCTAGAGGTGCACCCCAGACAAGGAGGGTCTGGAGCGGACCTCAGCAGTCGTACAGCGAAGGGGCTAGACTGGTAGAAGGAAAATCAAGCAACAGAAATACTTCATCATCAACATTCCGGGTGTCCACTCAGAGACCCAATTGAAAAGTCAGCAACTACACAGACGACCAGCGGAAAAATCCACAAAGATGGGAAGAAACCAGCGCAAAAAGGAGGAAAACACCCGAACCAGAACACCTCGCCTCCTAGAAAGGACCAAAACTCCTCACCAGCAAGGGAACAAAGCTGGACGGAGAATGACTGTGACGAAATGACGGAATTAGACTTCAGAAGATGGATAATGAGAAACTTTTGTGAGCTAAAAGATCATGTATTAAATCAATGCAAAAAAACTAAGAACCTTGAAAAAAGATTTGAAAAAAGATTCGAGGAAATGATAACAAGAATGGATAACTTAGAGAGGAATATGAATGAATTAAAGGAGCTGAAAAACACAATGCGAGAACTTCGCGAAGCATGCACAAGTTTCAATAGCCGAATCGACCAAGCAGAAGAAAGAATATCTGAAGTCAAAGACCAACTCAATGAAATAAAACGAGAAACCAAGATCAGAGAAAAAAGCGCAAAAAGGAATGAACAAAGTCTCCAAGAAATGTGGGACTATGTGAAAAGACCTAACCTACGTTTGATAGGTGTACCAGAAGGGGACGAAGAGAATGAATCCAAGCTGGAAAATACTCTTCAGGACATGATCCAGGAAAATTTCCCCCACCTAGCAAGACAGGCCAACACTCAATTGCAGGAAATACAGAGAACACCACAAAGATATTCCGCAAGAAGAGCAACCCCAAGGCACATAATCGTCAGATTCAACAGGGTTGAAATAAAGGAGAGAATACTAAGGGCAGCCAGAGAGAAAGGTCGGGTCACCCACAAAGGGAAGCCCATCAGACTCACAGCAGATCTCTCGGCAGAAACACTACAAGCCAGAAGAGAGTGGGGGCCAATATTCAACATTCTTAAAGAAAAGAACTTTCAACCCACAATGTCATATCCAGCCAAACTGAGCTTCAGAAGTGAAGGAAAAATAAAATCCTTTGTGAACAAGCAAGTACTCAGAGATTTTGTCACCACCAGGCCTGCTTTACAAGAGCTCCTAAAAGAGGCACTACACATAGAAAGGATCAACCAGTACCAGCCATTCCATAATCACACCGAATGCTAAAGAGCTTCAACATAATGAAGAATCTACAACAACTAACAGGCAAAGAAGCCACTTAGCATCAAAATGGCAGTATCAAATTCACACATAACAATATTAACCCTAAATGTAAATGGACTAAATGCACCAATCAAAAGACACAGACTGGCAAATTGGATAAAAATCCAAAACCCATCAGTGTGCTGTATCCAGGAAACCCATCTCACATGCAAGGTTACACAAAGGCTCAAAATATAGGGATGGAGGAAGATTTACCAAGCTAATGGAAAGCAAAAAAAAAAGCAGGAGTTGCAATTCTCATCTCTGATAAAATAGACTTTAAAGCAACAAAGATCAAAAGAGACAAAGAAGGCCAATACATAATGGTAAAAGGATCGATACAACAAGAAGAGCTAACGATCCTAAACATATATGGACCCAATGCAGGAGCACCCAGATACATAAGGCAAGTTCTTAATGACTTACAAAAGGACTTAGACTCCCACACAATAATAGTGGGAGACTTTAACACTCCACTGTCAATATTAGACAGATCAACAAGACAGAAAATCAACAAGGATATCCAGGGCTTGAACTCAGACCTGGAGCAAGCAATCCTGATAGACATTTACAGAACTCTCCACCCCAAATCCACAGAATACACATTCTTCTCAGCACCACATCACACCTACTCTAAAATTGACCACATAATTGGAAGTAAAGCACTGCTCAACAAATGCAAAACAACTGAAATCATAACAAACAGCCTCTCAGACCATAGTGCAATCAAGTTAGAACTCAGAATTCAGAAACCGACCCAGAACCGCACAGCTTCATGGAAATTGAACAACTGGCTCTTGAATGTTGACTGGGTAAACAACGAAATGAAGGCAGAAATAAAGAAGTTCTTCGAAACCAATGAGAACGAAGACACAACGTGCCAGAACCTCTGGGACATATTTAAAGCAGTCTCTAGAGGAAAGTATATAGCAATAAGTGCCCATATGAGGAGAATGGAGTGATCCAAAATTGACACCCTATCATCAAAATTGAAAGAGCTAGAGGAGCAAGATCAAAAAAACTCAAAACCCAGCAGAAGACAAGAAATAACTAAGATCAGAGCTGAGCTGAAGGAGATTGAGACACAAAAAACCCTTCAAAAAATCCATAAATCCAAGAGCTGGTTTTTTGACAAGATCAACAAAATAGACCACTAGCCAGATTGATTAAAAAGAAAAGAGAGAACAACCAAATAGATGCAATAAAAAATGATAAAGGGGAAATCACCACAGATTCCACAGAAATTCAAACCATCATCAGAGAATATTACAAACAACTCTATGCGCATAAACTAGTAAACCTGGAAGAAATGGATAAAT
Source organism: Callithrix jacchus (assembly GCF_049354715.1). Taxonomy (NCBI): domain Eukaryota; kingdom Metazoa; phylum Chordata; class Mammalia; order Primates; family Cebidae; genus Callithrix; species Callithrix jacchus. The sequence goes on from NC_133513.1 coordinate 71,015,712, forward strand.
TCCTGGACTCCTGTGTCCTCCCAAGCCGAAACCAGGAGGAAGCTGAAACTATGAATAGACCAATAACAAGGTCTGAAGTTGAGGCAGCAATTAAGAGCCTACCACACAAAAAAAGCCCAGGTCCAGACGGGTTCACAGCCGAATTCTACCAGACACACAAGGAGGAGCTGGTACCATTCCTTCTAAAACTATTTCAAACAATCCAAAAAGAGGGAATCCTTCCCAAATCATTTTATGAGACCAACATCATCCTGATACCAAAACCTGGCAGAGACCCAACGAGAAAAGAAAACTTCAGGCCAATATCCATGATGAACATAGATGCAAAAATCTTCAATAAAATATTGGCAAGCCGATTGCAACAGCAAATCAAAAACTTATTCATCATGATCAAGTAGGATTCATCCCAGGGATGCAAGGCTGGTTCAATATACGCAAGTCTATCAATGTAATTCACCACATAAACAGAACCAAAAACAAAAACCACATGATTATCTCAATTGACGCAGAGAAGGCATTTGACAAAATTCAACAGCCCTTTATGCTAAAAACCCTCAATAAACTCGGTATCGATGGAACGTATCTCAAAGTAATAAAAGCTATTTATGACAAACCAACAGCCAATATCATACTGAATGGGCAAAAACTGGAAGCATTCCCTTTGAAATCTGGCACTAGACAAGGATGCCCTCTCTCACCACTCCTATTCAATATAGTACTGGAAGTTCTAGCCAGAGCAATCAGGCAAGAAAAAGAAATAAAGGGTATTCAAATAGGAAAGGTGGAAGCCAAATTGTCTCTATTTGCAGACGACATGATAGTATACCTAGAAGACCCCATCGCCTCAGCCCAAAAACTCCTGAAACTGATAAGCAACTTCAGCAAAGTCTCAGGATATAAAATCAATGCACAAAAATCACAAGCATTCGTCTACACCAATAACAGACTTAAAGAAAGCCAAATCAAGAGCGAACTGCCATTCGCAATTGCTACAAAAAGAATAAAATACCTTGGAATACAACTCACAAGGAACGTAAGGGACCTCTTCAAGGAGAACTACAAACCACTGCTCAACGAAATCAGAGAGGACACAAACAGATGGAGAAACATTCCATGTTCATGGTTAGGAAGAATTAATATCATGAAAATGGCTATACTGCCCAAAGTAATTTACAGAATCAACGCTATCCCCATCAAGCTACCATTGACTTTCTTCACAGAACTGGAAAAAACCACCATGAACTTCATATGGAACCAAAAGAGAGCCCGCATAGCCAAGTCAATTCTAAGCAAAAAGAACACAGCGGGGGGCATCACACTACCGGATTTCAAACTATACTACAAGGCTACAGTAATCAAAACAGCATGGTACTGGTACCAAAACAGAGATATAGACCAATGGAACAAAACGGAGGCACCGGAGGCAACACAACATACATACAACTATACAATCTTTGATAAACCTGACAAAAACAAGCAATGGGGAAAGGATTCCGTGTTTAACAAATGGTATTGGGAAAACTGGCTAGCCATGTGCAGAAAGCAGAAACTGGACCCCTTCCTGACACCTTACACTAAAATTAACTCCAGATGGATTAAAGACTTAAACATAAGACGTGGCACCACAAAAACCCTAGAAGGAAATCTAGGCAAAACTATCCAGGACATAGGAGTAGGCAAGGACTTCATGAACAAAACACCAAAAGCATTGGCAACAAAAGCCAAAATAGACAAATGGGACCTAATCAAACTCCACAGCTTCTGCACGGCAAAAGAAACAGTAACTAGAGTGGATCGGCAACCAACAGAATGGGAAAAAATTTTCGCAGTCTACCCATCTGACAAAGGGCTGATATCCAGAATTTACAAAGAACTCAAACAGATTTATAGGAAAAAAACAAAGAAGCCCATTCAAAAGTTGGCAAAGGATATGAACAGATACTTTACGAAAGAAGACATATATGAGGCCAACAATCATATGAAAAAATGCTCATCGTCACTGGTCACCAGAGAGATGCAAATCAAAACCACATTGAGATACCATCTCACGCCAGTTAGAATGGCGATCATTAAAAAATCTGGAGACAACAGATGCTGGAGAGGATGTGGAGAAAAAGGAACATTTTTACATTGTTGGTGGGAGTGTAAATTAGTTCAACCATTGTGGAAGACAGTGTGGCGATTCCTCAAGGCCTTAGAAATAGAAATTCCATTTGACCCAGCAATCCCATTACTGGGTATATATCCAAAAGACTATTAATCGTTCTACTATAAGGACACATGTACACGAATGTTCATTGCAGCACTGTTCACAATAGCAAAGACCTGGAATCAACCCAAATGCCCATTGATAATAGACTGGATTGGAAAAATGTGGCACATATACACCATGGAATATTATGCAGCAATCAGAAATGATGAGTTCGTGTCGTTTGTAGGGACATGGATGAATCTGGAGAACATCATCCTCAGCAAACTGACACAAGAACAGAAAATGAAACACCGCGTATCCTCACTCATAGGTGGGTGATGAAAAATAAGAACACATGGACACAGAAAGGGGAGTACTAAACAGTGGGGTCTATTGGGGGGAAAAGGGGAGGGCCAGTGGGAGGGGGAGGTGGGGAGGGATAGCCTGGGGAGAAATGCCAAATGTGGGTGAAGGGGAGAAGAAAAGCAAAGCACACTGCCATGTGTATACCTATGCAACTGTCTTGCATACTCCGCTCATGTACCCCAAAACCTAAAATCCAATAAAAAATTAAAAAAAAAAAAAAAAAAGAAGCCCAATGACTACTGGAAAGACCACAAGGAGAGACCATGTGGAAAGGTAGTAGACAAGGAGAGGTCCTGAGACCACATGGAGAGAATAGCCTAGTTTCCCAATGTCCCTGCTGAAGCCTACCTTCCATTCTTTTTTGTCAAGGCCACAGACATGTGAGTGAAGCCATTTTGAATGTTCCATTTCCAGCTGTGACTGGACCCCAAGGGTGAGCATCTGAAGAACTGTCTAGCTGAGTCCCACCCAGTCAAGCAAGAAAACTGTAAGAAATGTTATAAGATAAACATTGGCCATTAAAATTCTAGAGTTTCACTTATTAGTGGGAGCTGAATAGTGAGAACACATGGACACTAGAAGAGGAACAATACATGCTGGGGCCTGTTAGGTAGGAGGGTGATGGGGATGTGGATCATGGGGAGGGAGAGCATCAGGATAAATAGTTAATGCATACAGGGCTTAATACCTAGATCATGGGTTGATAGGTGCAGCAGATTTCCTTGGCACATGTTTACCTATGTAACAAACCTGCACATCCTGCACATGTATCCTGGAATGTAAAATTAAGTTAAATAAAATTAAAAATTCCTCAAATTTAGAGTTTATTGGAGCAGATGGAAAATCATGAATTGAACAGCTTCAGACCCCAAGTGGTTCAGTAATTTGCCAAAGGGGCAGATGAGGAAAGCTTTTATAAGGTGAACATAAAAGCAAGGCAAAGAAAATTTTTGCCTTATTTGGATCATTCCAATGGAAAGTCCCTACTGAAAGGTTAGTTGGCAGTTTCTGCCTGGTTAAGACTGGTTACACTGAATCTAATGGCTTCCCAATTAGTTATGTTAACAGAAATCATAAAATATTATTTTAAGCCACTATGTTTTATGGTGGTTTGTTATATATCAAGAGATAAGTAAAATAATGATACGAAGACTACCAACCAGATTGAGAACTGGGACACTAACAATGACTTGCATCTGTCTACAAGCTTCTGCTCATCCGATCGCCCAGCCTTCTGCATAGAGGGAAGCTGGGTGAAAGGTACAGGATTCCTTGAATTATTTTTGCACCTTCCAGTGAGTGTATTATTATGTCAAGATATAAAGTTTTTCTTACAGAAAAAAATTATAGTATGATACTTAGCCAATAGTAATAATCAATAAATGTTAGTTTCCTTCCCCTCATTTGTTCTCATCTCAGTCTTCCAGGGCTCAGGTTAAATGTAAAGTATGTTTGTTGGGTAACTCCAGGTATTAATCAATGAGGACTTCAAAAGAGGCTTGCCTCTTCCTTGCTGCATCATGAGAAATGAGCAGAGGACAGAATAATCAGAAGCACAGGGCTTAGGCCCTTGTTGTCAAGTCTAAAGGTTTTATCCTTCAGGGCTCCTGGAGTATGTGGTGTTAGCTAGGATACTGCTGCATGCAAGCTCCTGAAGGGTGTCATTAGTTCTTTAATTATCTCCGTTTCTGCAAATAAAGAGCAGGAAAATGCACTGGGCAGCTCTATTTGTTCTGCCGAGGTGGCTTCCTGCATAGTCAACAAAATCAGACACCTGTAAATACTTTTATAATGCAGATCTGCACTGTAGGGAAAAACAGTTTAATTGCTGTAAAGCACTTTATCTGAGTGCTCTCCTTAATTTTCCATTACCCTGTGTGTCACCAGGTCCTGCAGCACATTTATTCCTCCCCTGTTCTCTAACCTGGGCCATCGATACTTAAATCAGGGTTTTCCAGAGGTACAGAACCAATAGGATATATGTACATATAGAAAAGGGAGGTTGTTAGGGAGAATTGGCTCACATGATTACAAGGTAAAGTCCCACAATAGGCCATCTATAAGCTGAGAGGGGAGAGAAACTGGTAGTGGGTCAGCCAGAGTCGGAAAGCCTTAAAACCAGGAAAGCCAGTATTGCAGCCTTCCGTCTGTGACCAAAGGTCCTGAAAGCCCCTGGCAAACTACTGGTACAAGTCCAAGAATCCAAAGGGCAAAGAACCTGAAGTCTGATGTTCAAGGGCAAGAGGAATGGAAGGAATCATCCAGCACAGGAAAAAAGGCAGCCAGAAGACTCAGAAAGCAACTTTATCTCACCTTCTTCTGCCTGCTTTGTTGTAGCCATACTGGCAGCCAATTGGATGCTGCCCATACCCATTGAGGGCGGGCCTTCCTCTCCCAGTTCACTGACTCAAATGTCAGTCTTCTCTGGCAACACCCTCACAAACACATCCAGAAACAATACTTTACCTGCCATCTAGGCATCCTTCAATCCAATCAAGTTGACACCTAATATTAACCATCCCAGACTCCGTGGAACAATTTGCTGAATACCTGTTGTGTGCTGAGCACACAATGGCCCACAGAATAGCTGTGTGCTATTATCTTCATTTTATAGATGAGAAAAAATAACATTATCTTCTCATTCTCAAAAAGCAAATAATAACAAGAACAAGAACAACAACGAAACCTAAATACCATAATTTCATTGTGTAACAGATACAAAGTGAATACAGCTGACAGTAGATCATGGTCTGGAATAAAGAGTAATCACATTAAGATATAATGTATCTGACCCAGGACTCTTGCTGTCATCTCAGGAATGGAAGTGGGAATAGATTAAATCCAAGATGAGGCTGGGAATGAGAAGCAAATAAGCAGCATTGCCAAGATTTCATCCCATGTCCATTCAACTGTTGAGCCTGTGATGTCCTGTCTGCTTTCCCCCACCTCCTTTTACATAGCGGTGGTAAAGGTCAAAGGGATTGGCTTGTTCTGGGTGGGCTAAATGTAGCATTTGTGACTGATGATTTGCAGTGTCCTTATTGTGACTTTATGAGTCAAGACTGTGTCATTGAGTCTTGTCATAGTGACTAGTATCCCACTCTCAGAAAGAACAGAATTTCAGATAAGGAAGGACCCTCTATGTTAATGTTTATACTTCTGTTTCGTATAGAGAGGGATTAAGGAAGATGGGAAAGCCAGAGGGAATAATAAACTCAGGTGACCCCTCAGCACAAAGGGAGCTTGACTTTTGGCTCAAATCCCAGCTCGATTATTTATTTGTTCTGAGATCTTGTGCCTTAGAAGCTGTATGGCACTTGTTTTATGTAAAATGGCTATCAAACAAAAAGCACTGTCTACTAATGCAGGTTTCCCCAAGTAGCCTAATAAAATTTCTAATTCAGATTTCCAGGTCCTTCCTCTAGAAAATTTCAGGCAGAAGATTGGGGATTTAGCCTAAAACAATGAGGCTGTCCAAGATATATCATGTAGACTGAGCCAGGTATCTCTCATTGATCTCAGTGTTATACAATCTAATGACAGCGTAGGCTTTGTCCCTTCCCCCTCATTCAGGCACAGAGATGGTCGTTGTTAAAGATCCCCAATGTCCTTCCACTCCCAAATCTCAGGTAGACTAATGCTTGGCCAAAGCCAAATATTTTCCTGAATTTATTGCTGCAGAACCCAAATGTCTTGGAGAAATACATGAATAGGTCTTTAGACCAGAAATAGGACCTATTCAGCTGGCGCATAATTGAATACTTGAGACATATTGATCTGGAACTGAAGAGGAGGCCTGCATAGGAAAAAGTGCTAACAAACACTAAAGATAAACTTAGAAAGAAAATTAAAATTATTTACTACCTGTAGGAAATTAAAATAATAAAAGTAATTTCTAATATTTATTGAGTACTTAGTCATTGCTGAAACTGCTTTCCATGAAAGGGAGGAATTTTTCTAATGGTAAAAATTAATTCTGTCTCTCTTTTTTACTGAAAATGCCTCCAAGGGCAAATGATTGCAGCCTGGAGCAGACTGCACCAGTAGAAAAAACTGACCTTGGTATTGCCCTTTCAGAATTAGACAAGACTCTAACTTTTCAGCACACAGCTTGCTGTACTCTCTGGTTTGATGGCAGAGGTTTCAAAAAGAAATATTTTACATACATGTCCTGTACATCATCTTCTCATTCTCTAAAAGCAAATATAACAAGAACAAGAACAAGAACAACAACAAAACCTAAATGCCATAATTTCATTGTGTAACAGATACAAAGTGAATACAGCTGACAGTAGATCATGGTCTGGAATAAAGAGTAATTACATTAAGATATAATGTATCTGACCCACGGTTCTTGCTGTCATCTCAGGAATGGAAGTGGGAATAGATCTAAAGAACCCTAACACCCTTGAGGTAATAATTTTTATCCCATGTATACTTCACATTGGCACTGCTTTTGAATATGCTACCTGGAGGTGGGAAGAAGCTCCATTTAGATGTAGATTACAGCCTTAGGCTGAATATTTACCTGAAAATCTGTACTTGTGTATTAAGCATAAGAAATGTACTTTATGATAAAATTTTAATTATTAATAAATTATAAAGTAGAGGATTTTAAATATTAAAAAATGAAAGAGAATAAAATAATTCTTATAAATACCATGGAAATGGATAGCCTTTACCCACAAGGAGGACTAGAAGAATGGTTTTGAGAAGATGGTATTTCTCAGACTACTATCCTATGGGTGGTTGTGGCTGAATAAGAATCTTACACTTTTACATAGCGTAATGCTATGTTTCTTAATGCTTTGTAAAAGTGCTTGAGATAATCAAAATGAAAAGAGCTCCAAATAGTTGTAAATGTGACATCAGTGGTCTGAAGATGAAGAACTATACAAGTTCTACCTGATTCCAGTGGCATGCTCATGCAGGGCTGGAGAACTAGTCTGCCTGGGATGGAAAAATGATATTCTGTGCATATGGAAACCTTATTTCAGACAAAATAGACTTTAAGTCAAAAACATAAAAGTTCACAAAGTTTTTAATTAATGATAAAGGGATCAATTCAGCAAGGGGCTACAACAAGTATGAATATATGTGTACTCAATACTACAGCACCCAAATATATTAACCAACCAAATATTATTAGAGCTGAAGAGAGAAAGAGAGAGAGAGAGAGAGAGACCCAAATAAAATAGTAGCTGAGGACCTCGGCATCCTACTGTCAGCAATGGACAGATCATCTAGGCAGAAAATTAACAACGAGACATTGGACTTAAGCTATACAGAAGAACAAATGGATCTAAGAGACATTTATGTGACACATTATCCAACAGCTGCAGAATGTACATTTTCATCTGCACATGGAATATTTTCCAGGTTCAACCACATGTTAGGACACAATTCTGAACAATTAAAAAATTTGAAGTCATATCAAGTATTTTCTCAGATCACAATGGAATAAAACTAGAAATCAATAACAAGAGGAACTTTGGAAACTACAAATTCATGAAAATCATACAACATGTTCCTGAATGACCAATGGATCTATGATGAAACTAAGAAGAAAATTTTAAAAAAATATTGAAACAAAAGAAAATAGAAACACAATATACCCAAGCCTATGGGATATAGCAGAAGCAGTACTAAGAGGGATATTAATATCAATAAATGCCTACATTTAAAAAATTAGAAATATTTCAAATAAACAACCTAATCACACATCTCAGGGGACTAGAAAAGCAAGAACAGCCAAAACCCCAAAAGTAGATGAAAAGAAATAAAAAAGATCAGAGTAGAACTAAACACAATAGAGAAAAATAACTTAGAATATACAATATCAATGCAACAAAAAATTGATATGTAAAAAGATAAACAAAATGGATAAACCATTAGCTAGACTAAGAAGCAGAGTATACCCAATTCAATGAAATTAGAAACAAAAATGGGGACGTTACAATTGATATCACAGAAATACAAAGGATTATTAAAGACTACTTTGAATAGCGGAAAATGTATCTATAATGTTGGTGGTATAAGACACTTTGGCTTTCATTCTGGGTGCATGCAATGGTATAGTCTGTATAATTTATTTGGCTCTAAATGGTGTCAGTGGGATCTGATTTCCTTAGTGATTTAGGGTGTGGTTGTTAGTAGGAGCTGTGGTGAAGTTTTGCTAGAGATGGGGATATCAGGGGTGCCAATCCTTGGGCCCCAGTGATGGCATCCACAAGCTGAATATGCCTGCCTTTGGGCCCCAGAGTGGCAAACACTGGCACCTGTGTTATTGGGCCCTTGTGGGCCAATTCTTGAGCTTACAGGTGGTTTTCTTAGGTGCAGGCAGTGGCAGTGATGAGCCAGGTGAGCGGGCAGTCCTTGCTTCACTGGGCAGTGGGTGTAGCATGGGCAATGGCAATCGTTGCAGTGGGGCAACCTTCTGGTTCTCGAGTAGTCCATGCTGGTGTTAGCATTGGCTGCAATGGGCTGGGTGCATCATCTCCAGGCCAGCAGGTGGTGCATGCAAGTGGGTGCCCACTGTGATGGTAGCAGTAGGCAAGGTGGGCCCATCTTCAGGCCTCTGAGAGAAGTTTTCAGCTGCCAATTGTGGTGGATGAAGTGGGGAAATCTCTAGGCCTGCAAATGGCATGCCAGACACTGGTTGGGGGTGGTGGAGACATGTCTGACAGACATGTTCATGGGACTCCTGGTGGCACATATGGACACTGACTTTGGTATGCAGAGGTAGGTTAATTCCTAGGCTTCTGGTGAAGTGCTTCATTGAGGAAGGCAGTGGAGGTGATGAGTGGGGGTGCCTGTGTTCAGGACACATACAATTGCTCTGTATCCCTGCAGCTGGAGAGAGTGGGGTTGTTGTCAGAAGCAGCAGCCAAGGTAGGCACCTTGGGAGTGCCTAATTTGGCACCAGGCAGCGGCTGTGGGTTAGGGAGCTGTCCTCAAGGCACATCTAAATGTGCGGAGGCCTCACGGCTACAGGTGGTGGGATTATTGCACATGGCTCAAGCTACCATCCCGATGGCAGGAACCAGCGGTCGTGGTGCATGTGGTTGGGGGAGTCTGTCTTCAATGCACATGCAAATGTGTGGCAGTTACACAGCTAGGGGGAGTGGGTTACACTTTGGCCACAGTAGCAGCAGCCAGCAGTAGCAGCTTAGGTAGAGGAGCCTGTCCTTAGGGCATCTGCAAATTCATATGGCCAGCCCCAGTGCTGGGAAAGGAAGAGAAGCTGCCATAGTGGTGCACTTTGGCCATGGGGACAGCCAGTGGTTGTAGTAACTACTGATGGGGATGACAACAGGACTCCAAGGATGTCGAGATGCAAGGGCTATTGGGCTCTAGGGCAGGATGCAGTCTGGCGAGGGCTGATCTCTCAAAATATCATATTGTAGTTGCTTAGATCTTGCAGGAGGGGTACAGGACCCTATCTGAGCCCATCTCTGGAGTGATACTGCTGCATAATCTCCAGGCAGCAACTTATGTTAGTCTCAGGGCCCATCAGGGTTGAGGGGGCTCTCCTGTGGCTGGGATTGTAGGAATTATTGGTGGGAATAGACTGCTGGGAATTTCTCACTTGCTCTTTCTCTGAACTGAGGAGGCTCTCAGGGCTCCCAGCCAATCCTTGCTGGGCAGGCTGCTTCTCTTCCCTCTCCTTCCTTGCCTTCAGAGTTTTCTGTCACTTTCTGGTAAATTTCAGTGTTCTCTTAGGTGATCTATTCAAAGAGTAATTATCTACTTTCTATTTTGGTTCTCTTTTGTGGAGGAGGCTAGTGCCAGATGCCTCTAGTCAGCCATCCTGTAGCCCCCATAAAGTTTTTTTCTTTTTTTTTTCCTCCTACAAGGAGCAACTATATGCCAAAAAAGGAGAAAACCTAGAGGAATGAATAAATTCTTGAACATATATTACCTATCAAGATTGAACTCGAATAAACAATAAAAAAATAATAAAAATTTAAAAATCAAAGGAGAGTTTTTAAAAGAATTCTTTCAGCGGGGAATAAGTACTGATGTAGAAACTGAGCTTCAGTTCTCACACTAAAAATATATTAAGATAATTACAAAAATTTTAAAAAGGTTGAATAGGATAGAATTTTTAAAACCCAAACAGATTAATAATGATTAATGAGTAATGATGTTGAATTAGTAATAAAACATCCCCCAACAAAGGAAGGCCCAAGATCAGATGATTTCATTGCTAAATTTTACCAAATGTTTAAAGAAGAACCACACCAATTATTCTCAAGATATTTCAAAAAAATTGAAGAATAGGTAGTTCTTCCTTATTCTACAATTACCCTTAAACCAAAACCAGATAAGGACACAACAGCATTAACAACAACAAACTATAGGCCAATATCCCTGATGAAGTTAAATCACTGTAATTAAGTGGGATTCATCCCAGGGATACAAGGGTGGTTCAATATACCCAAATCAATGAATGTCATATCAACAAAATGAAGGACAACCACATAATCATCTCAATAGACACATAAAAGTCATTTGAAAAAAGTCAACATCCCTTCATGACAAAATCTCTCAGCAAATTAGGCATAGATGGAACATTCTTCAACACAATAAAGGTCATATATGACAAAACTACATATAATATTATACTGAGTGGAAAAAACTGAAAGCTAAACTGAAACAAAACAAGATGCCCACTTTTACCACTTTTATTGAACATAGTATTGGAAGTTCTAGCCAGAGAATTTAAGCAAGAGAAAGACAAAAAAGGCATTCAAATTCAAAAGAAGTAAGTCAAATCATCTCTCCTGGCAGATAACAAAATCCCATATACAGAAAAAAAAAGATAGCAGCATCAGCAATATCTCTTAGAAATGATCAACAAATTCAGTAAAGCTACAGGATACAAAATCAGCATAGGAAAATCAGTAGCATTTATAAAATCAGTAGCACTAATAACAAAATTGCTGAAAAAGAAATTGAAAAAAGTAATTTATGATACCTATAAAAATAAAATTTAATTTAATCTTAGGGGTGATAAAAATAAATTTAATCTTAGGGGTGATAGAACCCTACAGTAAAAGCTACAACAGAAATTGAAGAGAACAGAATGATCCAAAATGGCCAATTGCTAACATCTCGGGATTGCAGCTCTCAGTGAAAATGCAGAGAACTAGAGGACACCACACTTTCAGACAAATTCTGGTTGCTCAGGGAGCAGAAGATCCCCAGTGGAGGAGTCACATGGGTCGCTAGCGCGACTCTTGTGGCCGGCGCAGTGGTTTCGCAGCACCTCGGTGTGGCAGCTCTTGGAGCAGAGTAAACAGGTCTGGTTCCCCTTCTGACCGAGGTTTGGAGGACCCACACAGGTCCCCAGCATGACTCCTGAGGCAGGCGCAGCAGCTGTGACGGCACCTTGGTGCGGCAGCTCTCGGCACAGAGTAAACGAGACTGATTCCCCTTCTGACCGAGGTTTGGAGCCCCGGGAAGGCAGAGTCACCTATTATGGACACAAGAAGGAAGCCAGACAGGAGAATCCTGGGCAGAAAAGCACCATCAATCTTAGCCACTGTTCTGGCCCTGGGAACAAACAACTTGGACATCCACTCAAGAGACCTAATCTGAAAGTTGGTAATTTCAAAGACGACAGGAGGATAAATTTACAATGATGGGAAGAAACCAGCGTAAAAAGGCTGAGAATACTCAAAATCAGAACACCTCTCCCTCTAAAGATGATCACAGTTCCACATCAACAATGGAACAAGGCTTGATGGAGAACGAGCACATCCCAGTAACAGAATCACGCTTCAGGGAATGGATAATAAACTTCTGTGAGTTAAAAGAACATGTTGTAGCCCAACGTAAAGAATCTAAGAACTTTGAAAAAAGGTTTGATGAAATCCTATTGAGAATAGACAACTTAGAGAGGAATATAAGTGAATTAATGGAACTGAAGAATACAATACAGGAAATCCGAGAAGTATGCACAGGTTTAAACACTCGAATTGTTCAAGCAGAAGAAAGAATATCAGAGGTCAAAGTCCAACTTAATGAAATAAAACAAGAAGACAATATTAGAGAAAAAAGGATAAAAAGGAATGAGCAAAGTCTCCAAGAAATGTGGGACTATGTGAAAAGACCAAATTTACGTTTGATAGGTGTACCTGAATGCAATGGAGAGAATGAATCCAAGCTGGAAAATACCCTTCAGCATATTATTCAGGAAAATTTTCCTGAACTAGCAAAGCAGGTCAATATTCAACCCCAAGTAATACAGAGAACACCACAAAGATATTCCGCAAGAAGAGAAACCCCAAGGCACATAATTGTTAGATTCACCAGGGTTGAAATGAAGGAGAAAATACTAAGGGCAGCCAGAGAGAAAGGTCAGGTTACCCACAAAGGCAAGCCTATCAGACTTACAGCAGATCTCTCAGCAGAAACTCTACAAGCCTGAAGAGAGTGGGGGCCAATATTTAACATCCTCAAAGAACAGAACCTTCAGCCCAGAATTTCATATCCAGCCAAACTAAGCTTCATAACTGAAGGAAAAATAAAATCTTTTATGAACAAGCAAGAACTCAGAGATTTTATTACCACCAGGCCTGCTTTACAAGAGCTTCTGAAAGAGGCATTACACACCGAAAGAAACAACCAGTACTAGCCTTTCTAAAAATATACCAAAAAGTAAAGAGCATCAACATAAAGAAGAATATATATCAACGAATGGATAAAACAGCCAGTTAACGTCAAATGGCAGTAACCCTAAATTTAAATCGACTAAATCCCCCAATCAAAAGACACAGCCAAAACCCAACAGCATGTTACATCTAGACCTGTTTCACATGCAAGGATACACAAAGACTCTAAACAAAGGGATGGAGAAAGATTTACCAACCAAATAGAGAGCAAAAATAAATAAATAAATAAATAAAAAGCAGGAGTTGCAATTCTCATATCGGATAAAATAGATTTTAAAGCAACAAAGATATAGTGGTAAAAGGATCAATGCAACAACAAGAGCTAACGATCCTAACACCCAGATTCATAGAGACTTAGATTCAATCAGACAGAAAATTAATAAGGATATCAAGGACTCGAACTCAGATCTGGAACAAGTAAACTTAAAAAATATTTATAGAGCTCTCAAACTCAGATCTGGAACAAGTAAACTTAATAAATATTTATAGAGCTCTCCACTTCAAATACACAAAATATACATTCTTGTCAATACCACATCACACCTACTCATAAGTGTAAATGAAACATTGATTGGCCATTATTAATACCCATGTTTTTTCAGAATAAAGCAATATTTCTGTTCACCCTCCCTCTTTCTCTTCCTCTTTTTTCCTCTCCTTCACTCATTTTTTTTTCCTTCTCACAAAAAAAAGAAAAAAAAAAAAGAAAGAAATCAACTTGTAAACCTCTAGATCCAGGTCGGCAATGTCTCTCTCATTGCTTGATTTCCTTCCTTCCCTTCCCTCCTTCCCTCCCTCCCTCCCTCCCTCCCCCCTTCCTTCCTTCCTTCATCCCTTCCTTCCTCCTTCCCCCCTTCCTCCTTCCCTCCCTTCCTACCTTCCCCCCTTCCTTTTTCCCTCCCTTTCTGCCTTCTTCCCTTCCTCCCAAAAAAAAAAAAAGATATTGAGAGAACACAAAATAATGGAAAGATATCCCATGTTCACAGAATAGAAGAATTAATATTGTTGAATGACCATACTATCCAAAGCAACATACAGATTCAATGCAATCCCTCTCAAAATTCTAATGACATTCATCACAGAAATAGAAAAAAAATCCTAAAACTTGTATGGAACCACAAAAGACCCTGAATAGCCAAAGGCATACTAAGCAGAAAGAACAAAGCTGGACCAGCACACTGTGTGAATTCAAAATTTATTACAAAGCTACAGTAACCACAACACCATGATGCTGACATAAAAAATAAGACACAGACCAATGAAAGAGAATACAAAACCCAGAGATACATCTATAGATTTCCAGCCAATGGAGTTTTGACAAAGGCACCAAAAACATACATTCGGGAAAGGACAGCCAGTTCAATAAATGGTGCTGGGAAAACTGGATATCCATATGTAAAAGAAGAAAACGAGATCCCCATTTCTCTCCATATATAAAAATCTACTCTAAATGAATTAAAGACTTAAATGTTTGGACCTGAAACTATAAAATAACTAGAATAAAAAAAAGGGGAAATGGTTCAGGACATAGGTTTCGGCAAGGATTTTATGGGTAAGACTTCAGAAGCACAGCAACAAACCAAAAGCAGACAGATGGGATTATATCAAACTAAAAAGCTTCTTCACAGAAAAGCAAACGATCAACAAAGTGAAGAGAAAACTGTAGAATGGGATAAAATATTTGCAAACTGTTCATTTGACAACAAATGACTAATATCAGAATATACAAGGAACTCAAAGAATTTAACAGGAAAAACCCAAATAATCTTCTTGAAAAATAGGTAAAGGATTCAAATGGACATATCTCAAAAGAAGACATACAAATAGCCAATAGGTATATGAAAAATGTTCAACACTACAAATCATCAGGAAAATGCAGTCAAAACCACAATATTATCTCTCCCTAATTAGAATGGCTATTATCAAAAATAGAGAAAATAACCATTGCTAATGAGGATGTGTGGAAAATGGAACACTTATACACAGTTAGTGGGGTTGTAAATTACTATAGCCATTATAAAAAACGCTATGGAGATTCTTCAAAAAAAATGAAAATAGAACTACCATATAACCCAGCAATCCCATTGTTGGGATTTTATCTATAGGAAAAGAAATCAGTATACTGAAGAGAAATCTGCAGTCCCATGTTTATTGTAGTACTATTCACAACAGCCAACACATGGGCTCAACCTAAGTGTCCAACTTCAGATGAATGGATAAAGAAAATGTGGTATATATAATGTAATATTATTCAGCCATCAGAAAGAATGAAATCCTCATTTGTGGAAACGAACATGAGCCCAGAGAACAGACACAGAAAGAGAAATATTGGATGTTTCTCACTCACATATGGGAGCTAAAAAAAGTTGACTGCATAGCAGTAGAGAGTAGAATTGCAGTGTATAGAGACTGAAAAGGGTAGGGAGAGGTGGGGATAGGAAGAGGTTGGTTAATAATTACAAAATTACAATTTCAAAGGAGTATTAAATTTCATTTTTCTATGGCACTGTGGCATGGATATAGTTAATAGTTAATAATTTATTGTATCTTTTCAAATGGCTAGAAGAATGTTGAATGTTTCCAGCACAAAGAAATGATAAATATTTGAGTAGATGGATATGCCGATTAACCTGATTTGATCAATATACATTGTATACATGAATTGCAGTATCACTTTGTATTCCATAAATATGTACAATTATTATGTGTCAACTAAAATGAAAAAAATTTACAGATAATTAAGTTGGTTAATGTGATGTAAAAGCACTTGAGAGAATCAAAATTTTAAAAGCTCCAAATAGTAGTAAGTGCAACGTCCATGACTTAAAGATGAGGCAGAACTCTACAGGTTTTACTTGACTTCCATTGTAAAAAATGACATAAAGGCTAGGACCAGTTCAGTGAAAGAGGATTGATGATGTAGACAGGAATTATTTCTGTTGAACCTTTTCCATCCTAAGTAAATTCAAGTCTTTGGATGTTGAGAGATAACCCTGCAAGGCACAAAGAGAACTTGCAGGTAAAAAGCATTTTCTGTACCCTTTATGGAACTCTATGGACTGGAAGACATGAAAAAACTGCAAAGGAAAAAATAGATGAACTTTTTTTTTTACAAGAAAGAAGGGGTGTGTGTGTGTGTGTGTGCGTGTGTGTGTGTGTGTTTGAGGTAGAGATTCCTCCAAAGCAAAATTCTGGAATAAAATAACAAGCAGATGATTCGAGAAACAAGATGATCATTTAGAGTTGACATGGTTTCACTAAAAGTGAAATATATGCCACTAAACCAATTTCTTACTTGATAGGGTTATTTATTAGAGCAACAGATTCAGAGAGTGCTTTTATGTAGTATGACTGGATCTTAATAAGGTCTCTAACCATATCTTACTTGCTTGAGATAAATAGGGACTATGCTATAAATATAAATAGGGACTATGCTATAAATATAAATAGGGACTATGCAATAGCTACATTAAATTTGTTATTGATTGATCAAAATTGATCATCTTGGAAGTAAATCTCTGGTAATTTGTCATAGGACTCTGTCCTCATATCTGCCTGCTTGACTCATCATTTTATTAATGACTAGCAAAATACATTAGTGGAAGGCCAGTGACGTTTCAATGGGGTAAGAAACTGGAAGGTTGGTGAAAAGAGATCATGATAAATGAGTATCCCAAAATTCTTGACTAGCTTAAATGATAAACTGAACTCTAACAATATAAAATTGAAGAGAAATAAATGGAAACTTCCATGCTTGGTTTAAAAAAATTATCAGTGGAAATGAAGCTAAAAGAGTGAGTAGAGCACAATCTTGAGGGCTGTGTCTGGTCCAGCTCCAGGGTCCACCACTTACCAGCTGTGTGACCTCGAACAAGCAAATTAAGTCCTTGTTCTAGAGTTCTCTGCATCTCAGTTTCCACAGATGTAAATTAGCAATCATAATTGCCAATTTGTCTCTTAGGTAATGTTGGGAGGATTGGATGAGTTAATAACTATATGGCACCTATACTCACCTAGCTTATAATAAACAATGTGTGCTAGTTATATTATTGTTGTTATTAATGTTGTTGCAACAAAGAAACAGACTTCAGAGTTTTAGATAAATAAAATTGCAGTATAAATTAGTGCTATAAAAGGACCTACAGAAAAGCATGTGAGACTTTGCTTGCATTAGTGTAATTATTGCTTTAGCTTTGGTACCCCAGAAAGCAGAGACTGATGCAAACACTTATGTACTACTGTTATATCAGGGGAGTGGGAATGAAAGGAAAGAGGAGTGAGGCTGGAAAGGAAGGAGAATCAGCGTGAGAGTCCATTGAAAACTTAGCCACTGCTTGATCTCAAGAAAAACTGATAGCTTTATCTCATAGAGTGTTTTCCCATAGGCTTAGGAACCACAGCATTTCAGGCTGGTCTATATGGGAGGAGAAAGAAGAAGAATTTAACTGTGAACTCCAGTCTTATAGTGATCCAATGCCTCTCCTGGGGTGTTATACAAGTGAGCGCTGAGCAGATCTGCCACGAAAATAAACTATAGTATTTTCAGAACAATGATTACAAGTATCAAAATTGTACATCTAAATAATGGAGTTACCTGGAAAAAATTCATTATGATAGTTTTATATTTGTATATTCAGTGTTTGTTTAAATTTATCCTCCACTTTCCAAGTTTCTTTGCTCCTGGTTATTTCTTGTGTCTTGCTTCTTTTTTTCCAGAAAAACATCTAGAAATTCATTTAGCTGGACTCCATTAGTGATGAAGTATGAGGGTGGCCTTCTAAAAGTTCTTGGAAAATGATTATGAAGAAACTATGAGTGTTTCTATTTTTTTTGCACCAAAATAAACTACACCTAACTTGTTATAGTGTGTCTGAGCAGAACTCAGTTTGAGGTGCTAAGAAGATAAGACACTAGTTTGAAAACAGCCCCTATCAGAGCAACATAAATTCTGCTAAAATTGAAGCAAAAACAAATATCAAATTTATATTGAAGCCTGGGTATAAGAATGGAGGCATCATTGATGCTTTACAAAAATTTATGAGGAAAATATCCCAAACAAACCAGCAGTTTACAGATGGATAACTCATTTTAAGAAGGAACAAGATGGTGTTGAAGATGAAGCTCACAGAGGCAAACTATCAACAGCAATTTAGAAGAAAAAAAATCAATCTTGTTTGTGCCCTAATTGAAGGCCAACGATTAACAGCAGAAACAACAGCCAACACCACAAACATCTCAGTTGATTCTGCTTGCACAATTCTGACTGAAAAATTAAAGCTGAATAAACTCTCCACTTAGTGAGTACCAAAACCATTATGTCCAGCTGCAGACAAGAGCAGTTTTCAATGGAAATTTTTAATAAGTAAGATCAAGATTCTGAAGCATTTTGTCAAAGAATTGTAACATGGGCTGGAATATGCCTTTACCAGAGTGATGCTGAAGGCAAAGCAATGGCTACCAATGGGTGGAATTGGTCCAGTCAAAGTAAAAGAGGACAGGTCAAGAGCAAAGGTCATGGCAGCAGTTTTTTTAGAATGCTTAAGGCATTTTGCTTGATTTTCTGGAGGGCCAAAGAATGATAACATCTGCTTATTATGAGAGTGTTTTGAGAAAGTTAAGTTTTAGCAGAAAAATGCCCAGGAAAGCTTCACTGGAGAGTTATTTTCCAGCATGACAATGCTCCTGCATATTCTTCTTATTAAACAAGGGCAATTTTGCAAGAGTTTCAATGAAAAATCATTAGCATCTACCTTTCATTCCTGATTTGGCTCCTTCTGACTTCTTTTTGTTTTTTAATATTTAAAAATATAATTCAGTTATTATTTTTAATTATTATTGTTATTTTTTGAGACGGAGTTTCACTCTTGTCACCTAGGCTCGAGTGCAATGGCGCGATCTCAGCTCACTGCAACCTCCTCCTACTGGCTTCAAGTGATTCTCCTGCCTCAGCCTGCCTCCCAAGTAGCAGGGATTATAGGCACATGCCACTACACCCAGCTAATTTTGTATTTAAGTTTCATGTTAGTCTGGCTGGTCTTGAACTCCTGACCTCCGGGGATTCACCCTCACCTGCCTCCCAAAGTGCTAGGATTACAAGTATGAGCCATCTCACCTGGCTTGTTTTTTAATCTTAAAAAAGTCCATAAAGGGCACCCATTGTCTTAAGTTAATAATGTAAAATAGACTGAATTGTCATAGTTAAATTTCCAGGATTCTCAGTTGCTTAGGAATGGGCTAAATGGCTAGTATCATCACTTCCCAAAGTGTCTTGAACTTCACAGAGCTTATGTTGAGAAATAAAATTCATTTTTAAAAAATTTTAATCATTCTATGCCAGTTTTCCATGAATTATTTGAAGTCCCCTTATATGGTTGAAGGATCTCTGAGTCAGAAGGAATTTTACAATTCCAGAATTCATCTGATATACTAATCTCCCTTAGCAAAATTATCCCCAAGTGGTTCTTGTGCTTCTGCTTAAACAACTCCAGCAATGGAGAGCTCACTGTCTCACAAGTCAGGAATTCTGTTCTGAGACAACTCATTTCAGAAAGTTACAATGGTAAAGTATATCCACAGATGTAAAATGCAATGGAAAAAAAATAAAACAAGGGATTGGTCACTTTATTAAAAAAAAAAAAAAGAATGACCCACCAAAAGTCCCTCTTGGAAAGATTCATTTACTATAGAATGTATATTGCCACATGAGTAAGGTTTATGATTTTTCAAACCATTGGATACTATATGGAATAAAAGAGAGCAGTATTTCTCAAGGTATCTGTGGTGAAGTATCAATTTTTAAAAATCCCAGTACTTCACAGACTAACACATGATCTTTCTACTGCACAATGCCTAGTATACAGCTTGCAGCATGCTGGCTCATTGTGTAAGTTCAACACCCAAAATAGTCTATATCTCATTCAATGAGACAAGTTCACTGATCCATGCTTGGTTGTCCCAGAAGTGCAAAATTTATATAAAAGTTACTTTAACTTTCAATTTCTGTATTTATGTTTTCACAGACTAAAAGCAAATTGTTTGCAGATCAATCCATTCTGAAGACTTAGTTTGGCACTGAAATATACAGTAGAGGATCCTAATGGTCCTAGTGTTTATTCTCTGAGATCCAGATATTACTTAGCTCTATGGGAAAACAACAGCCCTTTGAAAAACATCTGTAGTAAATTAGTTCATTCAATTATTTCTTTCTGCTTATCACTGTCATGTTAACTGGCCTAACAGGTCAATACATTTTTTGATCTAACATTATTCCTGTTTAATAACTGGTAATATAATGTGAATGCATAGAACTCAATAATAAAGTGAAACTTCTAATCTCATGAAAGATGCAGGATTTCCTGAAGATAATAAATTAATGTTGGAGAACTCGGTAGATCACCTAAAGCCATTGACAAAGAAAATCTGGTAATAGTTGAGCAGAAATGCTGAAGGAAAGAATCAGCAAGGGCAATGTACCTTCAAAAGAAGGTACAGTGTTTACCTACCAAAGTACTAAGAGAAATTATTTGGAAAATTGATGACACTCGCAAATACTTTTGCAAAAGTATTTTTTTAATAATCATACTATAGAAGTTAAATGTATAATGAATGATGTTGTATAATCAGTTTTGTCAGAAAACTTAGCTGTCTCTGTTTGATTCATTCTGTCTTTGCTAATAACTGGAGTATATTTACAATCTTGTTTATTATACTTAAATCTAAGATAATATAAACTTACTTTCACACATTTAAAAATAGCTTTTTTAAAAAAATCATGAAATTAACAATGAAAATGTGGCCCCCACTGTAAGCTTACTCTCAGTAGACATTGTTTTTGTGCTAGTTGGTCTCAAGGAATGCAGCTCTTCACACTCCATTTAAAAACAGTATCACACAAAGGAGTGTTGAGTTGGTGGGACAGTTTTCATGTGACAAATTCTCAGTTCCTGGTTCCACTTGGCTCAGCAGGCAGGAGTCGTCTTTCCTTCCAAGAAGGGATGCTGGCGTAGAAAAGGGAAACCTCTTTTGAGTTTCAGAAATTGCTTCCTGTTCCTTAAAAGTTGAAGCAGAAGATGTTTCTTTCAAAAAACAGAATCTAAATTCGACACATTTAGACAAACTTCAAATCAAGTCAAAGAGGAATTTCCCCTTTGATTTACACTAAAAAAAAATGTTATCCATTGAAGGTAGAGAGGCAGAAGATTTTCAGTATTAAAAGTACTTTTGTGATGCTGGGTCTATTGTGTTCTGACTTTGTTAGAGTGTACAGTCTGTAAGAGAAGAGAAAGGTTTACACATGTGGTAATCAACACTGCAAGGCAATGAGTAATTTAGAATGTAAATACATGTCCAAACAGTTTATTTGCTTCATTAATTCATTTGTTCATTCGTTCCCCAACTTCTTTCAGAAAGAGAATAATTCAGGTCTAGTTTAATCAGATTTCAAAGAATGGGAGAGATCAGTTGAGGCTTGGAGTGGTTATGGAAAACTTCTGGAAAGAGATGGAATGTGAAGTGAGTCCTGATAGTTGAATAGGATTTCCGTGGAGATGTGTGGGAAGAATGAAAAGGGTAACACAGGCAGGGGCAGAAGTGTGGTCAAGCAGTGCCAGCAACTCTCTGGGACCTGCACGATGTAAGCAGGTGGTGGGAAAAGAGGTTCCCATTAGGGACTGAAGGGGTATCCAGTTGCATTTGGGAAAATGGAGGCATGATATGAAACGCCTTCAGTGTCTGCCACTTTAGTTGCAGGTCATGTGGAGCCACTGAAGTTTTCTCAGCAATTGAGTGACAGAAAATGGATTTTATCCCCTGGATTAGTAATACCTTGCCATGGCATTTATCCTGCACGGGAGCAAGTTCTCACCATATATTCTTTTCCTGACTTACAGGCAGATACTTTATGCCTTCTGTGATTTAAGTTTGTCCCACAAAACACGTACCTTTTCCCCTCAGTCTTATTCCTCCTCCTCCTTTCTATTTTCTGTCATTCCCATATCCCTTGTTTTCTCCTTCTTTCTCTCAGTCTGGCCCTTCTATTATGCTTTACTTTTCTCTCCTCTGTCATTATTTCTGTTCTTCAGAGACCACAATGATCTTGCTCCAGCAAGGTCTGGATAAGCTTTTCCAGCTGATAGTATATTTTATTTTATTTTTTTCTGTTCCAGTGGATATCTTTATTCTTTTCTTGATTTTTCCACAAAGGAAATGTACATGGACTTTGCAAATACATTCCATATTTAAGGATAAAAAAATAAATAAAAGTAGCAGTAAGGTAAAGGGGAGAGCTGGCTTCAGGATTTCTGTACTGACCCCATACTTGTTACCTGCTGAGAAATATAAATTTCAATTTCTGCTCTGCCTATTTTTATCCCAGAAAACTTAGGACATAAATTCTTCAGGTTACAGATTTTTTTCATCCAGGTTTAGTACCGTAAGTTGTTAGTTATAGGAAATCCATCAAAAAAAAGATACAAATTTGAAAAAACTGTTTGATATCCTAAAGTATTAGCTTGGTATGAGTGAACTAGGTAAATTCTAAGTTTTTTTTTTTTTTTTTTTTTTTTTTAATTCTTAATTCTCTTCTTCTACCAGTGTTTCCTTTAGGACTCTGGGTAGCATGGAGGAAAGAAAGCATCCTGGACCAAGGAGTGGTTCCAGCAGCAGTGAAATGATGGGGTAGCAAAAAGTCCCAGCTTAGTAGTGGAGGAAAGATGGCATTGCCTCAAAGGGAGTCCAAGAGGATGCGTTACTTCTACTTCAGACAAATGTCACATTCTAACCTGGTATTCAGCAAACATTAAAACTGACAACCAGACATGATAGACAGTACATCTCACAATTTCCCTGTCATATTTTTTGCTTTTCCTGAAGTATACGAATGACAAATGATTGGTGAGAGAAAGTGGTAGAAAAAAGTGCTTTCGGTTGGTATTGTTTCTACATAATTGATTATATTTTGAGATTTGGGGTGTATAGTACTATATAGTAAGATTATTTTGGATCCTTTATTTAACTCATTTATCCATGTCAAAAGGTAGAGTTTCCAGTCTCTCATCACTCCTCCCACTTGGTTCTAACTGGTAGAGAACAGATCCAGGCAGTTAATGGTGATTAATAAGTTGGCTTTACAAATTGTGCCCTATTGGTTTCTGATATGGTTTGGCTCTGTCCCCACCCAAATCTTACCTTAAATTATTATAATCCCCACATGTCAAGGGCAGGGCCAGGTGGAGATAATTAAATCATGTGGGCAGTTTTCCCCCACACTGTTCTCATGGTGGTGAATAAGTCTCACAACATCTGATGGTTTTATAAACAGAAGTTTCCCTGCACACGCTCTCTTGCCTGCTGCCATATAAGACATGTCTTTCTCCCCCTTTGCCTTCTACCATGATTATGAGGCCTCCCCAGCCATGTGGAACTGTGTAGCAATTAAACCTCTTTCCTTTATAAATTACCCAGTCTTGGGTGTGTCTTTATTAGTGGGGAGGAAACAGACTAATACAGTTCTCCAAGTACAGGGTTTTTTGGGAAAGCTGGTTGGGAGAAAATAGCCTAGTCTGAAGTCAAAATGGAACCATCTGTTAACATCTGCTCATGCTCAGACCTCATGACTTACTAGAGGGGAGAATTGGAGCAAAAATAGACCCTGAATTCATGTGCCTAAAATTGGAGGATAATAAACCTCTTTACATACAGAGTTGCCAATAGATTTTTAATACCAGGGAGATACAAGTCTTCAGCCTTGTTTCTAGAAGGCAGAACTCACCCTTACAGGGAGCAAGACAGAAAAGAGGGCCACTGCCCTTCCGACTGATCTGTGAGTTGGACAGCACAGAGCAGGTGGAAAAAGGTCCATGTTGCTTCTTCAATTTGCCCAACTTGGTTAAAAACAACAGAAGCAGTATCAGAAAAATGATTAAATAGAAAACAGGAGGCTGGAAACATACCTCTATAGATGCTAAACTCTTAGTTCAGCAAGTGTCCCCTCCTAACTTTGGCAAGGAACTATTAAAGATACAAAGAGAGATGGCAATGGAGACTTTCCCCCTGCCTCAGCAGAGAATGGTGTAAAAGCCCTGCCTAGGCAATTGGAGGATGGAGGAGTATGAGAGGGAAGAGTCATAGAAATCCTCTCCAATGGATATGTGAATCCAGGGTCTAAGGGAACAACCTGATAAATTGAATTTCATTTTCCTAGTCATGCTAGGATTATATAATGACAATTGATATTCACTGTTGTGCAAAGATAATGCCACATGGTCCGTCTCATACAAAAATCCCCAACCAGCAGATCAGAATCCGTAATTAAAGCTTCAGTGAGCAGAATGAGGGTGGTCTCAAAGGTGACCGCTGTTCTAAATCCCTCTCCCGGCTCTTTGCTAGAATGCCCAGGGGTAAGATGGCAATGCTGACAGAAATGATGCTTCTGCCCCATTACCTCTCACTGCCTGATCAAGCACATATTCTGTCATTTCTCAGCTTCCTGGAAATCAAAAGTATTTGAGGTAAATAAAAAGCAGATCATCTTTAATACAGAAAATATGGTGACTAATCTGCTTATGTAGGCACAGTGATTGGGGGACACAGCCCTACGCTTTGGAGTAATGGGGATCTGGGCAATGTAGTGTCATGTTGTACATTAGGTGAAGTCTAATCCTGAGCCTGGGAACTCACACTGTTAGATAATGGACTACTCCATTGTATGCAATAGGTCTACACTCCTATTTTTGGCATCCTGTTGGCAGAAAGCCAAGTTGTTGTCTTCTGTTCTAGTCAGTACTCATTTTTATGGATCCTAGCATAATGCTTTTACATTTTTTCTCCAGGTTCTTTTTAGCTCTTTAAATTAACTCTGAGAAGGTGTAAATTAGCAAAGATGGAAAGAATTTGGTTAGGTGTTAATTCTTTCTGTCTTGTTTGGCTAGAGAGTCTCACATATATCACAAAGTGAGTCAGATTCATCTTAGGTCTTAGACTCTCCAGCAGGGTTGCAGAGATGGATAGCCATCGACCAGAGATGCATATTTTCCCTCTATCATGTAGACTCATGGCTGGGAGGTGCTGCCCATGGAGGGATACATTGTCCAGCTGCCCACACCTGCCTGCTCCCCAAACAGTCCCTTGTATCTACCTGTGACCATGTGACTAGTTCTCAGTAGCGAAATGTGAGCAGATGTGATTTATCACTTTGAGGTTGATGTGGTTATGAAGCAGATATGCCTCATCCATCCTCTCCTTCCCATCTGGACCCTGGAAGTGAAGGATTTTGAGGCCCTAAAGGAAGGTGGAGCTACAATATAAAAAAAGCCTGGTTCGTGAATTGTTTCTGGCCCAGCACCAGCACTGAACTGTTTCATGAGTGAGAAATAAGTTCCTATTATGTTAGACCACTAGATTTTGCAGGTTATTTGCCCCAGCATACATTACTTTAACAAATATAACCATGGAAGTTTGTTCCTGGAATAAAATAGTAGGTACTCAATCAATGTTTTTGAATAAATGAATGATTTAACTTGCTTCCTTTTGGAAACTTGTGTAATAAATCTACATAAAGGCGAGCAAAAAATGGTTAGTGAGTAAAACCACAGATCTTGCAGAGAAGAGGCTTTGTTGGAAAAGTGACACAGGAATTAAGCACAGAATAAATGACTTTTGAATATTATGAGATGGTGTTTCTAGATGGTACCCAGATCAGAAGTGGTCTTTTGTCTGACAACACACATGGATACACAATAGAATTTGTTTCCTTAATCTAAATATTAAACAATTTGGAAAGTTTCAGTAAAAAAACTTTAGTTTTATTCTGTTTTTGTTTGTTTACTAAAATAATAGTTTTTCTTCAAATTGGAACATGTTTCCTCCTCATAATTACAAATTAAGGAATATCTGGAAAAATAACTTAAGCACATTTATTTTTCCTGTGGTTCTCAGTATGTTAACATCTGCTTTTGTAAATAAAATAGAATTATTTTTAGAACACTTTAGATTTATGGAAAAATTGCAAAGATAGAAGTATACTGAGTTCCCTTACACTCCCTTACCCAGTTTTGCCTGCTATTGCCATCTTTCATTAGAATTATACATTTGCTAGAGTTAATGAACCAATATTAATATATTCTTATTAACTAAAGATCATAGTTTATTTGTATTTCCTTAGTTTTACCTAATGTACCATCTATGTTCCAGAATCCCATTCATATTTACATGTCATTGTCATGTCTTCTGCAGGTTGTGATTATCATTCAGACTTTCCTTATTTTTGATGACTTTGATAGTTCTGGCCAAGCATTTCATATAGGGAAAATCTCTATTGTAATTTATCTAATATTTGCCTGAAGAATTGACTGGCATTATGGGTTTTATGGAAGAAGGACACAGAGATGAAGTGCCATTTTATCATATGATATCAAGAGTTCTACTATCAACATGACTTATCATTGCTGATACTGACCTTAGTCACTGGGCTGAAGTAGTGTTTGTCAGGTTTCTCCACTATAAAGTTATTCCTTTTCCTCCTTTCCACACTGTACTCTTTGGAAGGAAGTCATTACACACAGCCACATTTAAGGAGTTGGGGGCTATGCTTCCCTTTTTTGAAGGGAGAATAGCTATGTAAATGATCTGGAATTTTTCTGCATGGGAGGGATCTATTTTCCCACCTATACTTATTTAACCATTTATTTATATCACTATGGATTCATGGATATTAATTTTGTATTTTGGCCTATATTACAATAGCATCTTATTTTGTAACTCAATCATTCCAGCTTTTGTCACTGGGATATCTTTCAGTTGACTCCTGTTTCTCTTTGACATTTGGCAGCTATCAATGTGAGTTTTTTAGGGGTGTGTGTTTGTTCTTTGTTTTTTCAGTATTTCCTTACTTTACGACACTAGGTGATACTCCACTCTTCTCATCTATATTACCTGTTTTAGTCTCAGATATGTCCCAGAATCCAATACCTCTCCAAGGAGCCTTTATTCTTTTAATTGGTATTAGAAACCAAGTGGTATTAGAAACCAAGATTTGGGTGCTAGGTGTGCTTATTGCTACTAGGGTGTCATTGCTTCCAGTCTCTCTCAGCTGACTGAGCAAGGAAAAATATGTGTGAATACTTATAAATATATATATTTCTATGTGCAACCATGTATGTCAATATTAAGTTAAACACAAGTTCTAAATGCTACTTCCAGCATTAAGTCATTGCCATATGAGTCATCATTCTAGCCTCCTTCCCTTGCTTATCTTTATGTTTCCACTCCAACAGTGGGAAAGCTGGCTCTCACCATTCACCATCTATTTACTTAATTGTTCCAGTATACATGTATAGCAATGTGAGCACTCATACTACAATAGAAAATAACTTAATTGATTAGAGTGCAGTGCTTATGTGTAGTTTTATCTGCTTTTAGTCTTACAGACTCTACTCATTTCCAGAAATACTTAGGTTAGCACAGTATCCCCTCATCCTCTCCAATGAAATTGTTTCATACTTTTTAATGCAATTGATATATCACTTTGTGCTATAAAGTTCCATGGGTTTTGACAAACATGCAATGATATGTACTATTAAAGAACCATACAGAATAGTTTAACTGCCCTTAATATTGCTGGTGCTTCACCTATTTAAACCTCCCTCCTACTCCCAATCCCCTAATAACCATTGATCTTTTCACTCTATCTATAGTGTTGTCTTTTCCAGAATGTCATACAATTGGAATTATATATTTTATAGCCTATTCAGATGGCCTTCTTTCATTTAGCAGTATACATTTTAGGTTAATCCATGACCTTTGTGGCTTATTAGCTCATTTGAATTTTCTTCCCTCTTTCAACAAATGTTTACTGTGTATTCACTATGCATGCATATTGGGGAAAATATACATGAAAATTGCCATTTTAACCACCATTTAAAAAGGTACACATCAATGGCATTAACAATATTCACATTGTTGAATGTGAACTTTCACCACTACCTATTTCTAGAACTTTTAATTATTTCCAATTGAAATTCTGTGTCCGTTAAATAATAATTCCCCATTCCTCCTTCACCTAACTCTTGGTAAACTCTATTTTTTCTGTCTATAAGTTTTCCTATCCTAGAAACTGTACATAAATGAAATCATACTACATTTGTCCTTTTAAATATGGTTTGTTTCATGTATCATAATGTTTTGTAGCACGTGCCAAAATTTCACTTTTTTTAATGAAATGAATAATATTTCATTGCATATATATATACCATAGTTTGTTTATCCATTTATCTGTTGATGGATACTTAAATTGTTTCTCCCTTTTGGCAATTATGAATAATGCTGCTATTAATATTGGTGCTCATTTTATTTTATTCTATTGTGTGGATGACCACAGTTTATCCATTCACCTATCAAAGGGAATTTTTGTTGCTTCCAGTTTTTTACAATTATGAATAAAGCTACATTTGCATGTTGTTTTTTTTGTAGACTTGAGTTTCAAAATCAGTTAAGTAACTACTTAGGAGTGCAATTTCTGGATCACATGGAGAGACAATGGTTAGCTTTGTAAAATACCAAACTGTCCTACCATTTTGTATTTCTTTAAAAATTATTTTGGTATTTCTTCTTAAATTTGCAATACACATTTACAACTAACCTAGGTCTACTTTCAAAAAACACTATACCACTTCTCAATGCAGGTACTATAACAGAGTATTCCCAATTTCTTTCTCCTGTCCCTTCTAAAATTGCTGTATTTTTATTCATTTCACTTGTACATATGATATAAATCACATGATTAATACTATTACTTTGAAAAAAATTTGTTCAGTTAACAGTAAGGAATATATAAGGCTTTATTTTACTGCCATTTATTCCTTCTTAGACACTTTACTTTTTAAAATGTAGATTTTAGTTTCTGACCTATATGCTATAGCATTTTGCTTTTCTCTGAAGACCTTTGTTTCTGAAAAAATAAATTTATGTTTTTCAGGACAGGTATATTGGTGATAAATTCTTTCAGTTTTCATTTGTTTGAGAAAATATTTCTTATCTTTTGAAGGCTGATTTTGTTGGATATAAAATTCTACGGGTTTTTTTCCTTTTAACACGAAATATTTCATTCCTCTTAATTCTTGCTGGCATGATTTCTGAAGGAAAGTCTCCTATAATTCTTAATTTTTTTATGCTCTAGGTAAGGCTTTTACTCTCCTCTGGCTTCTCTCGAGTTTTCCTATTTGTCTTTGGTTTTCTGTAGTTTGAATATCGTGTTTCTATAATTTTTAATTTTTATTTTGTTGATGTTCTTTGAATTTCTGGATCTGGCATCTTTCATTAAATTTGGAAAGAATATTACTTCAAATATTTTTAATACTCTGTTGACTCGTCTTTTCTGGTATTCCAATTATGCTACATTGCATCTTATGAAATTGCCTTACAGTTTTAAAATATTCTGGGTTTCTTTCTATTTCACTTTGAAAAGTTTCTATTGACATATCTTCAAGTTCATTGAATTTTTTCCTCAGCTGTGTCCACTCTACTCAGAAGTTCATCAAAGAAATTATCCATGTATCTTACAGTGTTTTTGATTTCTAGCATTTCCTTTTGATTCCTTCTTAGAGTTTCCATTTCTCTCTTTACATTACATGTCTGTTCTTGCAGGTTGCCCACTTTTTCCATTAAAGCCCTTAATATAATAATCAAAGTTACTTTCCATTCCAGGTCTTATAATTCCAAAATCTGTGTCCTATCTGAATCTGGTTCTGATACTTGCTTTGCCTTGTCAGACTTCCTTTTTACATTCCTTGTAATTTTTTGTTGAAAGCCAAGTGTGATATAACTCGTAGTAACAAGTGAGAGAAACAGATCTTTAATGTGAGCTCTAGCTATGAGTTATGTTGCTTTTAATGTCTGTTGTAGCTGTAGGTGCTATGAATTTCAAAATCCTTTAGTGTTTTTTTGGTCCCTACTGCTGTCTTTGGGTTTTCCTAAGAATTCCTTCTTAAACAGAGTCTAAGCCTTGCAATGCTTTCAGTTTCAGTCCATGATTTATATTGAGGCCCTATTGAAGTGATGCTAAGGAGTGAGAAAGATGTTGTATTCAATAATCTTAAGATTATCTGAGTTTTTGGTGGGCCTGGGTCTGTGGGCTATAAGTTTCACTACAAGTTCTTTTTTCTCCCCTCTTCCTATTCCTCAAGTGAGATAGAAGGCTAGAGAGGGCTGGGGGTAATTGCTCCTCTGCCTATATGAGATAAGGTTCTGCTGAAGTCTTTTTCACTTGAGCAGAACACTTTGTTATGAAGAACATACTGAAAACCTTTCAGAATGATTATTTTCCCCCTCCCCTTGCTAAAGATATGAGGTGATTTTTCTTGGCTCTTCTTTATGGGAAGCTGGTGAGGTTCCTGGCGGTAAAATCTATCTATGAAAGTTGGGTGGGCCTCCCTGAGACTGGAGTCCCCAGTTTTTCTCATTCTCATGCTAACCTACATTCAGCCTAGAACAGTTTATCCAAATAACGATTTAGGTATTCCTACCAATGCGTGGCTCCAGTAACTTCTGCTCGGGGCTAGCTAATCTTGGCTGTATTTCTTTATATTCTCTGTCTCTCCAGATTTCAGAGTGGCTGTTTGTCCTGCAAACTTAATTCTCTGATGCTCCAAGAAAAGTTATTGATTTTCAGTTTGTTCCACTTTTTTTCTTGTTCTAAAGTTGGGAGTGACAATTTCTAAGCTCTTACTTGTCAGAACCGAACATGAGAATCTCTTAACATTCATTTTTTGTGTATAAAAACTTCCTCAAACAAGAGGCTATGACAAATGGTCCTCTATAAATTTAAGGTACAGCTGTTGTTAAAATTTGGCAAATTTGATAGATTGTTATCTTCTTGAAAAGGATGGAAGAAATTTCATCCTTTTGAAGTGTAAAAGTAGAGACTGCTTCTACTGTCTCATGGGCTAGCTAAAGCTGTGTGCCCTTCTGAATCTGAGGGGAAGCTAATTGGAGAGATATGATGTGTTTATCACAATTAAAATTTAAGTGTAGCAACATGAGTTATTTATTCCCCTCTGGACACTTGCAGAGATAGGCCATTAAAAATCTTCCACCTTTGCAAAATGTACAGCAAATAAAGCTGCATTTCACCTGGTACTTCCCTGTTCTGCAGTCATCAAACAAAGGGAAGTGAAAATGGAAAATAATAGCATATCTGAACTGTCAGGAAATACATTCAAGCTTAGTGGCTGGAAAATTACCTCAAGTGTGCACATGCAGTCTTACAGAGGACCTTAACGGGGTGGCAGGGTCAAGGCAACTTATTTCGAAATGTCTGCAGTTCTATCAGTAAGAAATAAAACATCACAACTTTATGTGATTAGTGAATATTTAACTAGGCTGTGAAACAGTCATGAAATCCCAAACTGAGAAAGACCTTATAGGGGAACAAGGTGGTGATTTTTGTTCTGTTAAGATTTTATCAGAAGCAGCCAGAGGGCAGCACAGCAGTTGGATTTTAAATGGCAAAAATGCTCTCCAAAGGGACCCTTATAAGCCAAGAAAATGAACCACAGATGGTGTTTCTTATTCAGGGTTCACAGGCACCTCCCACAAACACCAGACAAAGATACAGTCAGGCATTCAAATGAGAAGAAGAAGAAATATCTAGAATTCAAAGAAGCTGACTAAAAAAAAATGGCAACAAAACTTTGATCTACCAATAATAGCAGGTAGGAAAAAATGGGCAATGAGAATATAGGCAAATTTATTAAGTAGCACCCTCCGATCTTAAACAGAACTGGAAGAAAAGTGTTAACAACAAAATAGTTTATGGCATGTATCTAATTTTTTAACTCACTCACCTAAATACCTTTTGGAATCTGCTTTAAAGCCAGGCAGGCCAGCATTAGTCCAATGGCTTGCACTGTCTGCCTGTCTACTTTCAGAAATGGCCCCTGAAAAATTAGAGAATTTTAGGCTCATAAAATCAGTTTTAATTTCATTCAACAGATTTGTACTCTTAAGGATGACTCATACATTTTAGAAAGTTTATTTTTGCAAAAGTTGATTTGCCTAATCCTTAGGTAATCAGAAAATCTGATTAAGAAGAGAATTCCATTATCATTTAGTATTTTTGTTAGTGTATTTCTTTTATCTATTGTTATTTGGCCTGGACCATTGTCCATTATATTCAAAGGCATTTGGGATATAACATTTAGTCTATGAAGCAGAATAGGTTACATTGAGATTAATTTTTTTTAGTTTATAACAACATAACAAATTTATACAAAGCTAACAATCCTGTTGCATAATTTCTATAATCACAAGCTATTGTCCAGTAAGAGACTTGATCCATTGTCCAGTAAGAGACTTGAGCTATTGTCCAGTAAGAGACTCATCCAATATAATGGCCATTTTTTTTCTGAACCCTAAATCAGAGTTCATGATAAGTGTGAGAATATTTTTTGTGAATAGTGATAGATTTGTCAAAATGTTAGATTTTCCTAGAAATGCAGGATGTATATTCACTGTATCCACCATTAGTCTTCCATTGGCTTAGAAAAGTTTGGAGACCTCACTAAGAGATGGCTGAGTTCATTCATTCATGCATTTAAGGTTCAGCCTTTCCAGCTGTCCAAGGATTCAAATAGAGCAGGTCATCTGGTTTGAGTTGCTTCATTTCTGCATAACACATGTGCAAAGCACTTTTCCTAAATAGAAGATGATCTTCTTCTTAAATGTCACTGTGATGGAGAAGTATGTTCTCCCTTTTTGACAGATGCTTCACCTAAGTCTGGGTCACAGACTTTCCACTACTTGGTCTTGCCTCAAATGAAGTTTTTGACCAGTTTAGAATCTGTAATTAACAAAAGCAAAAGGCTTTGGTGGCTTCTGATTCATGTTAAGGTCGACCAGTGGAAATAATAGTTCCAGGCCAATTTATAAAGGCTCAGAATGTCAGTAGTTATTCATTTTGGAAAAGGGAGCAGACAAAAATAATAAAGACAGAAGCAAGGGTTCAAGACTTGGTATTTTGGTTTGTTTGTTTGTTAGAAATTTTTCCCCCTTAGGAAATGCTGATGTGTTTTGTACTTTTTCAAAATATAAATGTGGAGACAAGAGTGTGCTTAATTTGATGACATATGGAAAGCTGCTTATCGGTCTTTCACTTCTTGCATTTTAATGTGGTTATTACTATAATATTACTATTATGCTTGATATCATTTTTACTTATTTAATTATTTTATTGAATAAATATTACTTAAGTGTCTATAAGTGAAATGCACAACCAGCAGGACTCCTCTCCTTTTCCCCTGCTCTTCCATGTGACCCTTTCAAATATATCTTAATAACTACTAGTCATTTTTTGAATTTTTAATTATTTACTAAACAGCAAGTGTTTACGGTAATCTATAAGGAAATATGCAGTATAGATCTTTTCATGGTTTGAGCCACTCCTGGGCACAATCCTGTATGTGTGTGTATATGTTCACATCAGTTCAACTCTGATCTCAGCACTCTTATAAACATCCTCTCCTGCTAATTATTTCCTCTTCCTTTACTGCCTGAATAGAGAGACCAGAAGGACTTGATGTCTTTATGTATCAAATGGATATCAAGCAACTCAAGCCAGATGATCTTCTACTCTATTTGAATGCCTGGACAGCTGGAAAGGCTGAACCTTCAATGAGCGAATGAATGAATAAATGAATGAATGGATTGGGCAGTCTCTTAGTGATGTCTCCAAACTGTTCCAAGCCAACAGAAAAGAGTAATGGTGGATACAGTGACTATACATCCTGAATTTCTAGGAAATTTAACACTCTAAAAAATGTATTACTATCTACAAAAGTATTCTCAAACTTACCATGTACCCTGATTTATGGTTCTGAAAATAATGACCCATAAATTTATATCTTTACAAGATGTGAGCTAACATTTGGTTAGTTGTTGTCACTCAAAGGATGTTTTCCTATTAATGCTCAAAGGATAAAAAGTCTTCAAGATTCAAAGCAATATATCTCTAATACTAGAATTTCAGGTTACTTGAGATCTTGGCGGAGATAGATTATTTTTTGGTCATAGGATGGCCTGACACACCTCATTTCACATCAAGCAACCCATCACCCATGCTGCCTATAACTAAGGCTCAACTGACCTTTTTCATGTACTTGACAGCTGATAATTCCTTCAGACTCTGCCATGTGCATCTTCTGGGTGTAGTGTATTCAACTGAGGCAGAGGGGAATGGGAGAATACACTAAAGCTGTACTTAGGAGGCTGTTAATCCTTTTGGGAGTACATCCTTTTGGATTGGATTCTGCACCAGTTTCATGTTTGGCATCTGGAAGTTATAGATTCTGTAGCACTTTCAGAGTAGAGGCTGTATCTTATAAAACTAAGTATCCTTCAGGCACCTTATATAAATAGGTGCTTACCAATTCCTTACTGTTAGAGAGTTATAAAGACAGTGGTTGCTCTGTTAATCAGAGAGAAATATATCTGTTCTCATTTTTGTCTGTGTGAATTCAAATATCAGCAACCAATAAATCAAAGATGATTACTTCATTTGCTTTCTTTTCAATTTACCAGAGACACTGAAGGTTATTTTTGGGTAAGGATATGAGTATTAAAAATAGAGTTTACCAAGAGATGAAAATCAATGCATTAAAAGAAAACAATTTGAATTTTAAGCTGTTTGGTAAAACATAAAAACAGGAGAAAAATCTAGTCAATGATAGTTTTATGTAATAAGACCTTTTATCCTTCTAATGAAAATAATGTTATTATTTTTCTTTCTGATTATGGAAGTACTACATTCACTGGGGAAAAATGTTAAATGCAAAAAAAAGGTTAAAAAGTATACCATGTGGAAATAACACTATTGACATTTTGCTAGATAGCCTTCCATTTTTTTGACAATTGTTGATATATAAACACTTTTCTCTTTTCACAAAGATGGAATCATGTTAAAACGTACAGTTTTGTAACTGCCCTTTTTTCCCTACCTGTAATTGGGTTTACATGTTAATAGATGCCAACCTAAATGGTCACATGGCAATTCGATGCCACTAATTCACTGGGAAAGCTGGACATTTATGGTGGTACTACATTGTTGCTACTGCTAAGATAACAACATTGAAACTGCTTTCTCTTGACGGGCTTTCCATGATGTGCTTTCAGGCCTCTGAAGTGAGGATGCTCAGTGGATTTTAGAAATTCCTGAGTGATTGCCATATATGTTGGGCCTGAGCTGCTATTGATCCTGGGTATTAAGAAATATCTAAATTCTCAGGCTCCCCTTCTTTAAGGAAGGAACAGGCTGCCCCTTGGAAATGGGGCAGCACTTTTTGAGAAACTGAAATTAGGTTTTTAGGCAAATTGAAAAAGTGCATATCTTGCTTCCCACCACTTTGCTTCATATCCTGCTTACCCCAAAGGATTTAGAAACCCTTTTACATTTATCCACAAAGCTCAGTTACTTTTCAGAAACATCCCGCTTCCCAGAAATACCAAATAAATATTTATTGAAATCCATGTCACGATGAATTTTCTGCCTGCTAATAATAATATTATCTTATGTGTCGTAGGAGTAGGGCACTTTAAATTTAGAAACAAGGTTTTTTCCTGCAGGAGGACTTGCCATGTGGGTTCAGCTTGTGGGTTGTTCGTCAATTATCTTTTTTTTTTTTGGAAATAAATCCATTTGCTGACTTAACGCCAACTTGCATTACTTTGATTTTGCTGCTTGAAGCAGGGAGAAAAACTAGTTTCTCTAAATATTTTTACAAATATTTTACTGAATTTTGTTTTGACATCAGAGATACTCCAGCATTTTGAAGCTAGAAGGAATTTGGAAACCACAGAGCTGTGGGTCCTTGGTATTCTTGAAGGAATGTAAGAAGTCCATAAACCCTCAGAAATAATATATGAGTGTGTGTGTGTGTGTGTGTGTGCGTGCGTGCACGTGTGTCCATTTTTCTTGAGTACCAAATGTCAAGTACTTCTCAGATTCCCAAAGAAATCCATGATGGAAAACTTGGTTAAAAATCAGAGTCTTCGTTTTGAAAAGGAGCAAATTGAAATTCAGAAATCTTGCCCAACATCAGATTTTGAGTCAGCTTCTATGACTGTTTAAATTACGTATACTAACCAAATTAAACATAAACTCAATGTTTCTATGTATATCAATATAATATTTAAATCACTTTTGGTGTTTCAGAAAGATAACAGGTTGGAATGAGAGGTTCTACATTTGCATTTTGGTTCTGCCATGTAGCTTGCCAAATCTCTGAATTTCTGTTTCCTATCTATGAAATGGAAATTTAAAATATTCTCTCTAGAGTTCTTTCATGTTTCAAGGAGTTTGTGAGTATAAGTGTGGCTTACATAGGCATAGAGAAGACCTAAGTCTTACAGAGTAAAACTTCCTATGGAATCTTAAGGACATTAGTGGGTTTTATTCTAACAAGTGGTAAGGCAGTACTTGGAGGTCAGTTTCCATTTCCTCAGCTGTAAAATAGACCTAAGAATAGAACTTACTTTCTAGGGTTGTTCTGAGGGTTACGTTAGATAATTACTCATAGTGCTGGGGACAGACTGTTTAATGTATTAGTGCTTAATAAATGTCATCTATAACAATTAATATTTTCTCATCAGCATTTTTAGTAGGTCATTTGATTCCTTTAGATCATAATAATAACCTTATGAGTTGGCATATATCTATGTACACACATATACACAAAATATATACTGTTAAATAAATATGTATTCATAATAAAAAACAGATCCCATTATTTTTTACTTTTGCATTTTCCAGCCCTCCACATGGCACATGTATTAGTTTCATAATAAAAAACTCACATTGAATTTTATTTTAAAAAATCACAATATTCCCATATATTTCTGGTCAATTAATTTTTGACAAGGGTGCCAAGACAATTCAATGAAGGAAAGAATAATCTTTTCAGTAAATAGTTCTGGGACAACTGGGTATCCACATGCAAAGGAACAAAGTAGGCTTTCCTATACAAATATGTAAAATTAGTGGAAAATGTATCAAAAACCTAAATATAAGGTCAAAACTATTAAACTCTTAGAAAACACTATGGGTGTAAATTTTCATGGCTTTTGATTAGGTAATTATTTATTAGATATGACACCAAAAGCATAAAGCAGCCAAAAAAATAAATAAATTGGACTTAAACTAAAAACTATTATACATTAAGCATACTACCAAGAAAGGGAAGGAGCAGAAAATGGGAAAAATATTTTAAAATCATATATCTGATAAAGGATTTGTATCCAAATATATTAAAAAGGCTTACAACCAAATAATACAAAGATGAATTGCCCAATTAAAATGAGCAAAGGATTTGAATAAACATTTCTTCAAAGAAGACATGCAATTGGCCAATAAATACATGAAAATAATCTCAATATTATTATTCTTTAGGGAAAATGCAAATCAAAAGCACAATGAGATACTACTTTACACTCCCTAGTAGGCTATAATTAAAAAGGCAGTCAAGAGCAGTGTTGGTAAGGATGTGGAGAAAATAGAACATTCACACATAGCTGGTGGGAATGTAAACTGGTGAAACTGATGCAGCCTCTTTGGAAAACAGTTTGTCAGTTCTACGAAGAGTTAATTATACGTTACTATAGGATCCAACAATTCCACCCAGGAGAAACAAAAACAGGTTCACACAAAAACTTGTATATTTGTACATGAATAAGTGTTAATAGCTGCATAATTTTTCATATCAAAAACTGCAAACCACCCAAATGCCCCTCAACTAAGTGGCACACAAACAAAATCCCATTATACAAAAAATATGCATGTCCCATATATTTTGTATAATGGGATATTACTTGTTCATAAAAATAAATGAAGGACTAATACGTACTACAACATGGATGAAACTTGAAAACATTGTGCCAAGTTAAAAAAAAAGCCAGTAACTAAGAACCACATATTGTGTAATTCCATTTATATGAAATCTACAGAATAAGCAAATATGTAGGGTCAGAAGGTAGACATGTGGTTGCCCCAAGTTAGGGGTAGAGTTTGTGGGGAGGAATAAAAAGTGATTGCTAATAGTTTTGGTGTTTCTTTTTGGGGTGATGAAATATTCTAGAATTGATAGGGATGATGGCTGTACAATTCTGTACATATACTAAATACTATCAAATCTTATACTTTAAATGGTTGAATTGTATGATATGTGAATTATATCTTAATGAAATCTTATGAAAATTATTCTTGGGAGTAGTGTTGGAGTATTTATTAACCTAAAGAGATATTTTTGCCTTTCCCTCTTTAGTTAATATAATTTCTCAATAGAGCCTCATATTTGGAAGCCACTTGGTCTAGTTGATTTGAACTTTCCACTTTCTGACCCCACCAGTATCCTTGTGATAGTTCAGGAGCTAAGCTCTTGTGTTTTCAGTAATTAGACAAATAGAAGGAGAGTAGAAACCACCACTGCCATCATAAGCTTCTTTAAAGACTTTTTGTTTTTGTTTTTTTCTTGATCATTTATCTTCCTTGTTTCAACCAGATCATGGGAGCCACTTTTTCCATCATAGGTTACCATTGTAAAGAAGAAAAAAAAATCGAAGTCCAGAATCTAATGAATTATCCCACCTCCGTTGTTACCATCATCTCTTACTTGGATTACTTCGACAGCCTCCCAGCTGGCGATTCCTGCTTTGTTGCAGGCTACTCTCCACAATGCATCCAGTGTTCCTTTTAAATGTAAGATCCTGTCATTTCTCACCTCCAAACTATCAAAGGCTTTCCATCTTGGAATA
Organism: Callithrix jacchus; assembly: GCF_049354715.1. Classification (NCBI taxonomy): domain Eukaryota; kingdom Metazoa; phylum Chordata; class Mammalia; order Primates; family Cebidae; genus Callithrix; species Callithrix jacchus. The sequence continues at coordinate 71,054,739 of NC_133513.1, forward strand.
AACATTCATGCCACTTAAAAAATCTGCACCACTTTTCTGGCAGTTCTGCTGACAAAGAAAAGAAAAAAAAATCTGTACCACATTGAGCCCAACTTTCTGATTCCATCTCCCGCCACTGTCTCCCTTGCTTACTCTAGTCCTACTCTACTGGCCGAGCAAGCTTCTGCTTTACGACTTCTGTACTTGCTGCTACTTTTTCTAGGAATATTTTCACTGCAGGTATCTCTAGAGATCACCTCTTTACTTCATTTGTGTCTTCTTATAAGAGACATCACAAACACACTTTGCCAGCTTGATCCTTTGTTTTTTTTTTTAAGTCACTTCATCTAAATCAATTACCACATATTTATTTCTTTATTGCCCAATTCTTTTCAAATGAATAAAAGAACAAGATCAGGGACTATTTATTTAGTTAACTGGTGTATTCCCAATGCCTAAAATTATGCCAGCCACATATTAGGTGTTGAATAATTGGAGAAGGCAGGGATTTCAGTAAGGAGACCTATAAGGCTATAAAAATCTTATTTCCTAAATTTCTATTCTTTCATAGCAGGAAGTTATGAGGAATGACAGCAGTAAAAAGCACAGCTCTTTCATTTTTTCCTATACAAAAAGAAAAATCCAATTTTTTATTAAAGAGAAGCCAAGGATAAATAAGTGGTCTAAAATAATTTATTAAAAGTCTTGGGCCGGGTGCGGTGGCTCAAGCCTGTAATCCCAGCACTTTGGGAGGCCAAGGCAGGTGGATCACGAGGTCAAGAGATCGAGACCATCTTGGTCAACATGGTGAAACCCTGTCCCTACTAAAAATACAAAAAATTAGCTGGGCATGGTGGCGCATGCCTGTAATCCCAGCTACTCAGGAGGCTGAGGCAGGAGAATTGCCTGAACCCAGGAGGCGGAGGCTGTGGTAAGCTGAGATCACGCCATTGCACTCCAGCCTGGGTAAGAAGAGCGAAACTCTGTCTCAAAAAAAAAAAAAAAAAAATTCTTATGGCTGGGTGCAGTGGCTCACGCCTGTAATTCCAACACTTTGGCAGGTGGATCACTTGAGGTTAGGAGTTTGAGACCAGCCTGGGGTGAAACATGGCAAAACCCCATCTCTACTAAAAAATGCAAAAATAAAAAAAGCTGGGCATGGTGGCTGGTGCCTATAATCCCAGCTATTCAGGAGGCTGAAGCAGGTATTGCTTCAACCCAGGAGGTGGCGATTTCAGTGTAGTAAGCCAAGATTGTGCCACTGCACACCAGCCTGGGTGACAAAGCTAGATTCTTTCAAAATGCATCAACACACACACACACACACCCCTAACCAAATAGACAGACAAAAAAGAGTATTATATACATGATCTATAAGAGGCATGTTTGTCAAAGGATAACAGCCTCAACAGCATTTTACAAAAAAGAATGTTACTTGCAAAGAGGTGCAAGGGAGTCAAACGTCAGAATTACTGTCTCAGCAATTAAAAATATACATTTAAAGAAAAAATTCCAAGTTCTCAAAGATTACTAATTTATAGCTCTCTGAATATGTTGAAAACACAGAAAGTTTTCAAAATTATCATAGCTACAAAGGCCAGCGTAATTCTTCAGACATTATCGTTGTAAAAGCCTGGAATGAAATTGCTTCCCTGAGCAGAAAATGTTCAATGTTTCATTCATTCATTTCAGGGACCAGAACTTGACAACCTGACTTGATGTTTTTGGTTTATCTCAGTGTAAAGTTTTTTTTTTTTTTCCTTTCTGGAGGTGGGTCATGATGTACATATTTATAATGACAGCAGGCCAATGTATCAGTGTTTATTACACACAACTAAAGTGATTCAGAAAGAATGATTGCAAAAAAAAGAGCAAAAATATATCTGTCAACTGCAAACCAAAGCAAAACACATGTCATGTTATTAATATCTGAAAATGTTTGATTCAGACCTGTGGTAGTACTGATATCAATGTTCAAACAAATTGGCAGAATAAATTAAAACTCCCGCAAGACACTTTTCTGATGGAAACCATTAGCCAGAAAAAGGACTAGATTTTGTTGGTAATCTATTATTACTTTAAATCAATCTATTGACACCTTTTATAAAGTTTAGGTTTCAGTAGTGGATGGAGATAAAAGAGTTGTTAAACTTGTGCATGATTAAGAATGTCTGTGTGAGATTATTTTGTAAAATAAAATGTTACTTTAAAGTAATCCTCTCAAGCCTGTAGTCCCAGGACTTTGGGAGGCCAAGGCAAGTGGATTGCTTGAGCCCAGGAGTTTGAAACCAGCTTGGCAAACATGGAAAAGCCCTGCCTCTACAAGAAATAAAAAATTGGCCACAGGTGGTGGCACATGCTTGTAATTCCAGCTGCTCAGGAGGCTTAGGATGGAGGATCATCTGATCCCAAGGAAGTTGAGGCTGCAGTGAGCTGAGATCATGATACTGTACTCCAGCCTGTGAATAGAGTGAGACCCTCTCTCAGTAAGTAAATAAATAAATGAATGAATGAAGCAGCCCAAAATCTCACTGGATGACACAAATGATTAAATGTAAAGCAGAGGGCATTTATCCTTCTTCTTTTTGTGGTTTATAAATGGTGGGAAAAGGTGCAGAAAGAAAAATGATGGAGCAATTTTTAATTTCAAAATCTTGACCAAGGGTTAAGGTTTCGACTAGGTCAGTACTAAGTTAATCTCACCTGTGCTCATTTCTGGAGATGCCAAAAACCATGGTGCTGACCCTTGGCTAAACCTAAGTGAAATGTACTTTTTTCTGTGCTAGTAGCCAAGATAGACAGGGGCAACCTGTCCCATCTTTTTAGCATTGTTTATAGAGAATCTACCTAGAGATATTTGTACCTGGTTTATATTTCCAATAGCCTGGTTTTGACTATATAACCAAAGAGTGTGAAGAACTCCTCTTTGAAAAAGCAGTTCTTCAGAGACCAAGTATCTTGCATATATCTTGGTAAGGACCTAAGGAAAAAGCATATCCTATGAAACAGAAAGGACACAAGCATTTGTGCCTAGAAATCTTATTTCTCCCTGATATTTATTTGGCTTTATTTCTGCTGCTGTACTGTTACCCTTTACCTTCATCAAAGCCTTTTATCAGTAGAGCCTGAGGAATCCATCTATCCTTTTATTTGATCCTGTGTAATCACTGCAGCAGTGTGCCAGTTTTCCTTCCATACATGTAAATAACGTGACTCAGAAAGATTGATTATTAAAGAATAGTCAAAGAAAAATCTGGCAACTGTACAGACAAAGGAAAGCAGGTATGGCATGATTAATATGAGGATAAAAGCATTTAATGAGATAGAGAAGATGAGTTTATGAAGATAAACAGCACAATTCACATTGACAATAGAACTGTAACTATTTTGGAAGAAATAAGGTCTTTATGGGAACATTAAAAGAAAACTCAAAATCTAAAAGGATGATGACATAGGATCACTGGACAGGCAGTTCTAGTTGTGTCCTCTTGATCCTTACACAACGACGTTACTGGGATTATGTGCTCCAGCTCTGGAAGCAGAAAGCCAAGGTTCACATCTTGGCTCTTTCATTCTCAGGTATGTGGTGCTGGTAAAGTTTTTTAATCTCTCTACTAGTGTTTCCATATAGCCAAAAGGGGGATACTAACAATATTATGTATTTCATCGGTTATTGTTTGGGTTTACTGAAGTGATTCACATAAAAGTGCTTAAAATGTTATGAAAGCCAAATAAAAGTTTAATATTATTATTTTAAAAATTATCATAATGGCCTCGTTCGAAGGTTAGTATTTTTCCCTCCATAATCTTTGAAGCTATTTTAGCCATTAGGATTAAGGAAATGAAGATTTACTCATTAACTTCTCATAATTCATAATTTAAGAATCCTATCTCCTAAAAGGTGTTCAAAGAAGAACAATTTGTTCTTTGGCTGCATGGTTAGAAACAAGCAAATAAACAAATGAACAAACAAAAAACTTTGTATCTGAGAACTATAGTATCCCAAAGATAACCTCTTCTAGTCTTGTTTTAAATTTTCCTAATTAGATGGACTAATAATAGTTTTAAAAATCCAGCAACTCAGTGACTGGATTCCTTTGCCTATGTTCACTGTATGCCACCTAGTTAACAGAATCAGATAAAAATCAATGAAAGGTACATAACAATTTGATCTTTGGACTCAAACTCCAGACTGAATACCAAAGGCCAAATTGAATCCCTAAATATTTCTGTCATCTTATTTGTACCAGTTTTATTAATCAGAAATATGCTACTGTAAGAAGTATATGCTACCTTGAAATGCTTCATTGGGGTAGAATTTAGAAGACTGATGACAAGTATCCTCTTCTCCTTTGCACTAGTATTTTGACGTTCTATCTATAAATCATTACTAGATAAATTCACTATCTTTGGATAGCCACATATATGAATTAAAATGTTATTATTCCATTTTGCTACATGTAAACTTGCTGCTTCTTTCATTTTTCTTTTTCTTTTGAGACATATTAAGCAAAGCCTTTGAGGGAAATTTTAACGTCAAAGTTAATATTTCCATTAACAAAAAGTAATTCCATGCTGTGTCCCAGAAGAAATAGAATCAGTTTACTATCGGTATTAAAAGACAAGGAGTTTCAGATTTGTAAAAACTTGATTTTTCAGGTCAAAAAGAGAAGAACTCTGGGAAACTAATACTGGTTATTACTTACAAATCTTCTTCCAAACTAGAGTACCAGAGTCATATAAATTGAGATGCTTGTGAGTTGGCATTGATTGGTTGTTCCCTCTTTTCGCTCTTAAAAGTACAAGAGTGAAATAAGGAAAGTTAATTTTACTCTAACATAAATTATCATTTGTTTAGGGTAAGTGATTATTTATAGAACTTCAAACAGGTAGTCTTCAATAAATATAATAGTTTCTGAAGAAAATGCCTAAACAGAGCATTCTATTATGCTGGAAGTGGGGAGGGGAGAAGCAACTGTGGAGGGAGGAAGGATACAAGATTTAAGGAAGCTTCTAGTATAGCTAAGGAGATTGGGCAGCTAACATAATCAAGGCCTTGAATTACAAGGGTCAAATGCATGGTAAAGGCAATAAACATGGTCACATTGTATATTAATTTGGAATTGAGCAATTCAAAATTATTAATACTTATATTTTGCCCTCCAAATTAAAAAAAAAATTACAAATTTCACAATTGGCTATCTGGGCAAACTATAAATTGTGTTTCTATTGAGAGGAAATGTTGGTATCACTTTAGCTGGTATATAGTAATACACAATGTTCTTTCTTAGAATTGCTTACTACTGTTTATGTACACACGATTTTGATGATTATTAAGCTATTATTTTAACACTGTCCATTAAAATAATCTAAAATATTTTTCTTTAACAAAGTTATCTAGGTGTTCATTGCATGGTAGTGCTGGTATAAGTATTAATGCTCACATGAAAAAAAAAAATCCCTGGAAACCAAGCACTTGGGAACAAAAAATAAAACGATTTAATAAAACACATGAAGGATTTTTAAACAATCCTTGTTACTCAAGAGTTTTTGCTAAAAGTTAGGGATAATGTTGGAAAAAACAGGCTCTTAGCTGCATTACTCTAATTTCTACTTCCATTGCCACATGGTCGCCTTCTCCCACATTGACCCTTCTGCCTCCCTTTTATAAAGAAACTTGTGTTTATATAAATGTAACTTGGGCCCACTCAAATAATCCAGAATAATCTCCCCAAATAATCCAGAATAATCTCCCCAAATCAAGATCCTTAACTTCATTGCATCTGCAATTTCCCTTTGCCATATAAAGTAACACATTCATAAATTCTGGGGATTCAGACAAGGATATCTGGGGGCCATTATTGAGCCTACAGATGGATATAGAGGAGGAGGCAGGAACACTAATCTATTCATCTTTGTCCTCTCCATACTTAGAACTATGTCTAAACCCTGGTCAATTCATGTCTTCCAAATTGGGGAGAGGATATGAGGAAATGTACAAAGGTGGAAATGAGCAATATGTGTCCTAGAAACCCTGACGAGATTGTTAGGTGTGAGCTGAAGGATTACACCAGTAAGGATGGCAGAAAATGGAGTGGAAAGGTATTTTGGACCCACTGCTGAGTGCCCTAAATAGACTGTATATTTAGGCTTGAACTAGTAAGAAACTAATAAAGACTTTTGATTATGGGAAAGAAACTATTAAAGGGGGTTTTGATAAAAGATTAATCTGGTGAATACCCTTGGCAGCTACATCAGTAAGCAAGTTATGAAGTGATCGAGCTTGAGCTTTAGTTATGGTGGTCATTAAAAAAAAGTGGGCAGAAGCGTGAAAGAGCGGAAGAAAGAATTGCCAGCGCTTAATCACGGAGTCACTATAAGAGGGTGTATACCTGGAGGTTGATTTGTGTTTGTTTTACAAGGAATAGAAATTTCAATACGATTGAACGAAAGCTGTTTATTCTCTCCCATAACATGGAAACTAAAGGTAGGTGGTTGTGAATTTACATACAGTTATTCTTCCTATGATCTTCAGCAAAATCCAGATGGGACTATCAGTCTGCTGGAAGTCAGATTAATCTTTTTGAAATAAAGAAGCAGAAGGTATGAATATAAATTAAGCAATGTTTTCCTTACAAAAAGGAAGGGGCTAGCAGAATATTTTTTAAAAGGAATTTTCAAGGGTTCTCAACAATAAGTAATACTTGGCTAGGTGTTCATCATCCTTTGTAAGACCTTGAGAGAGGGCGTATCAGGCAAGGACCAACATAACCCTCTCAGCCTCAGACCACTTTAAATTCCTCATTGTCTATTGATTGTATCCACCCCTGGAGCTGGAAAGTGTGAGGAATAGGAAATGTATTTTGTAATGGCTGTTTAGAATTTATTAATATAATGATTTCAGGCAATTACCATATCTTCTTTCTCTCTAATATCTTAAGAAAGAAAGAACAAAGAGAGCCTGTTAGGTCATCTCTAGTGGTCAGAAATAGGCAGGAAGCAAAGTAAAAACCCCCTTTATACAAATATTCTTCCTTTATAATTACATGTGGCTGTCTGAAAACCTTTTAAAGTTCTTATTACTTTAATAAGAAATGACATTGTAGATAGAGTGAACTAATAAATTCATGGATAAGGAGAGGTTGTTTGAATACTGGCAATTACCAAAGAAAGAGGGACATAAACCAATAATCCTAACATTAGCCAAGTCATTTGCAGTTTGAAAAATAACATGAAATGACCTTCAAGGTTTTCCAAGATTATCAGTAGGGTTACACTAAACATTAATTCCAGTCTTCACCATAACCTTTCAAAGGGAGCATCCTAGAGTAGAAACTTCAGCTGTCTGTGCATGGCATGCACCCCTGCTGAACTTCCCAAGCAGTCCTTTCTGCCATGATGGTTTTTATAATTTCATGAAGGAGAAAGATGTTAACATGTCCACCACTACCATGCTTTAAAGAAAACCTTTTTAAAAATGTTGATTGTTGAAATATCAGTGGGGTAGCAAAATTAACTATTGTCATGTAGGAGCCCTGCTTTTTCTAGTTTTCCAATATTCTCCTCAACATCCCATGTGCTAGCTATCTTCAGAGAGGAGGAGTTTCTTCTCTTCTGATCATCAGCTGGGCCACATAGGCCAGAGGTGGCTCCCTTGCATGGTCTCTCTTATTCTTCCGTTTGCTACATGTGGGTATAGGGTAGGTGAGTTGAGAGGTTTTGCTTTCACGGCTTGAGCTTCTCTTCCAGGCCCTGGGTTCAGGTCCTATTCTGCAAACTAGCTCTCTCTACCCATGTGTCTGAGAGAATTCAGGATTGAGACTCAAGAGTCAGTAGAAGACCCACACTTTGGCTCCAATTGTGTTTCTGCTCCTCTACCTCAGATGTCATCAGATGCTTGCTCCAAGGGTGAGTTTTAAGTATAAATATTACTCTTGTCCCTACAAGTTCCTACAATAGGAACTTCTACAAGTAGAAACTTGTTGAAGGAGGGAGTGGTCAGCAGAGCATTGTTGCATCCCTGGCTGTATGACCATGGAATATCTTTAAGTTTAGTTTTCATTGATGTAAATTGGTATGATCAGTTCAGAGAGCCATGTGGCAATATCAAACTGAGATGAACATGCACATGCCCTCTAACCAGCAATTCTAGCCAGCCGGCTAGAAAAGCGTTCTCATGTATCATTAGAAGTTGTTCATGAGAAAGTTTGTTGCAGCTTGGTAATAGCAAAATCATGAAAATAATCTAAATGTTCATCAACAGGAGAACAAACAAATTGTGCATATTTGTAAAATAAAACGTTATTCAGCAATACAAAGTAAATGGGCTAGAAGCCCTACACTCTTCATTTATAGAAATGCCATGTATTTCATAAAAACAGTACTATCTGTTTTAATGAATGTATACATATGAATGAAGTTGAATAAAAGTGAGAGACACCAAGTTTAGGAAAGTGATCAATTCTGGGTAGAGATACCAATAAATAAAATCGTGGAAAGGTACAAAAGGGATTTCATTATAATTTTTTTAATTTTTAGGCCACATGTGGGACATACACAGATATATACTCACTGCATAATTCTATAAACACTCATTACATAATTCTATATACATTTTCATGTGCCTGAACTATTTTGTTTCTAAACATCTTCTAAATCCCTTAACAGATGCCAGTAGTATCAACTATTGGCCCTTTACAAAAAGAGAGGTATCTTTTAGAACAGAATATAAGGAATTGCTTCTTTCTGCTGAGGAACTTCTGTGTTATCTCTTAATCAGTAAGATAAATCAGTCACTAATAATGTTTCTTTTTTCTTTTACTTGCTTGGAAGCTCAGAACCAAATTTAAGCTCCTCTTAACCAAAAGGGATTTTGTAGAGCTGTCCTCTTTCTACCTGAAATTGATTTTCTTTCAAAATGTGCATTCTTCCTGGTCATGCATTTGTTTATTCTACTTTATGATGTTGTAAGCCTCTTCATATTCATTGTGTAATAAAATGGCTGTAAAAAACAGTATAAAAATTATTTTTTATGTTCAGGTTTTCCTAATTTATATAGACATACAACATTTACACTGGACAGAATTATGTGTTGGCCTTGTTTACCTTTGTAAACCTCTGTGTCTAGCATAGTGTCTGCCACATGGTAGGTATTTTTGTTGATCAAATGAATTAACAAACCCACAAATTCATGCTTAGACAGATGTTAAGTTTTGTACATTTTGAAGGTGTCCAATTTGTCTTGTTATAAATATAGCTTTAGTAAACATCTTGATGAATATTGTTTTGGATTATTTCCTAAGGTTATTTTTTCCAGGAGTAAAATTACATGAGTCAAAGGATGTGAACATTTAATGGCTATTGAAATGTTTTTCCAAATTGCTCTCCAAAAAAGCTTTTATCACTTTCTACAGCTACGAGCAATATATGAGGGTATCATTTCACCATAACGCTATGTTTGTGCAGTATTTTGTTCTGTTTTGCAATTTAGTAGATATAAAATTACAGTTTGATGTAGAGTTAATAATTTTTTAAATGTAACTTGCCTATCATTTGTATCATCTATTTTCAATCACTGTCATTTTTATGTTACTTCATGGGCTCTTGTGAATTAACACACTTGGCCTTTCCAGGTTTCATCACAGATTTTCAATATTTAATAGAATCCAGCAGAGACAAAGAGTCCATGAAAATTATTGGGACTTCTGAATTCCCAGTATGACTAGTATACAGTCACTAAACCTCTCTGGGCTTTGAATTCCTTACCTATAAACTGGAGATAAGAATATGTACATTGGATGCCTGTTACAAAGATTACAAATCATGTATATAGAATACTTATCAACATGTGACACATAGGTACCCAGTAAACAATAACTATTATTATTATTTTAATTATTACTTATAAAATTAGTTTTATAATCTAGATAAACATTGAGTTCATTTTCTGGTCTGGGTGCACAAGGAACAAATGCATATTAATTATGAATTCATTTGATAATGCATCTTGAACTACCTTAAGCAAAAGTAGAATTTACCAATAGAATAGTAGAACAATCAGAAAGAGGAAAGAGCAGGATTCATCTGGGCTCCAGAGCAAAAGGCCCTCAGCCCTGATGTTGCCAGAACATGCTCTTATCAACTCTACTTGCTGGTTCCCTCTGCACGGCACCTGAGCTCCATTTTCTTTACCCACAAGCAGATTTTTTTTGAAATAACTGCCAAAAACCCCCAGGTTTATTCCTTATATTGTACCAAACTCTGCAAACACTGTTTGTTCCCTATACATACATACCTATGATAAAGTTTAATTTATAAATTAGGTACTGTAAAAGATTAATAACAACAATAATAAAATAGGACAATTGCAACAATGTATGAAACAAAAGTTATGTGAATATACACACACACACTCTCTTTTTCTGTCTCAAAATATCTAATTGTACTGTACACATGTATTTGGGGGCCACAGTTGACCATGGGTGACTGACACTGTGAATGCAAAACTAAGCATAAGGGGGGATACTGTATATATCTTCGTTCCTCACCCCAATCTTGAGCTTCAACTATGACTTCACCTGTATAATTCAATCTAGATTTCTAATTTCTCATCTAGGGCATGTAGTCAAACAATAAATCACTCAATCACTAATTCATTCAACAAATTCTACTGATAGCCTATGCTGTGCCAGACACTCTTCTTAGTAATTGGGGTATATAAATGAATAAAATAAGATCCCTGGACTCAAGTGTTTGTAGTTTGCTGTTTGTTCTCCCTCTTCATAGCCATTGTATTATTCAATCCATGGTACCAGTTGGCTCCCTAGATTCCTAATTACCCTCCCTGTCCCTAACATTGATTTCTTCCAACCCCTTTGGGGTTGAAAGTTGAAGTGATTATTCTAAACTCTAAATCTTTACAAGACAATATATCCTACTTAAAATCCTTCATAAATTCCTCAAAACTTGCAGGACTAAGTCTAAACTCCTTGGAAAGACTTCGATTCCTTTCCTATCTGCTTTTTAAGCTTAATGTCTTTTTAGGCTCACCCACAACCTGGACACTCCAGCAGTGTCCCTAATGCGTATTTTATGCTTTTCATGCTTCTTTGTGTGTCTTCACAGACTTTCCACCCTTGTGCCTGACAAAGATCTAGTAACTCATTTTATATCTTCCTTTCTCTGCTGGTGATAGAACTAATCATTAATTTCTTTGTATAATTTTGTGTTTTGTAAAACTCTACAATTGTACTTTGCCTCTGATACTGTAATAATGTGTCTATCTGTCTTATACTAGACAGAAAGTTTTCTAGGGCAGAAATGGGTATTATTCTTTACATAGCACAGTCCCTATATGTAATATAAGCACAAACTTTATTAAAATGTAATGATAATATATGTAACAGGATGTTCAAATAAGGCTTGTTTTTAAAATTGTGAGTTGATGGGATTTCCAAGATGGCACGGTAGCAACAACTCAGGATTGCAGCTCTCAGTGAAGGTGCAGAGGGTGAGTCCAAGCCGCATTTCTAGATGGATCTTTGTTGCCCACAGAACGGGGAAATTCCCAGGTGTAGGAGAGACACGGGATGCCAGCGCAGCCCTTTTGGCTGGTGTGGCTGTTTCAGCCAGTGCTGCAGTGCAGCAGCATCCTGCACAAAATGCATTGATCTGGGTGCCCTGTTAAACTGGCAATCTGAGGCTTGGGAGGGCTGATTAACATATCCATCTGATTAAATGGGACTTGGACAGTGAGCCAGACCAGAATTCCCGGGAAGCAACATTTGAGCCGACCCAGTGGGTCACTGCATGTGAAATCACACAGATCCCGGTGCCCTATCAGCAGGCAACTGAAACACCTGGGAGAGAGTCAACCGTTCAACTTAAAGAAAAAGAGAGAAAAAGGGCTCTAAGGCAGGGAGCCAGGTGATCAGGCTCAGTGGGTCCCACCCAAAGAGGGACAAACAAAATGGAGATTTGAAATACTTGGGGTTGAGAGTTTCACTGCAGGCACAGCTGAATCCAGGATGATGCAGCTTGGTGGGGGAGGGGCATCTGCCATTACAGAGGCATTCCGCCAATACTGAGGTACACTCCCATTGCTGACGCAGCCTGTCATTGCTGAGGCAACCCACCATAACAGACTCAGCCAACAGGGCAGAGCCCATGACAGCAGGGCGGAGCCCATGGGCAACAGGGAGGAGCACATGGCAACAGAGTGGACCCCATGACAGTAGGGAGGAGACCACGGCAACAGGGTGGAGCCCACAACAGCAGGGCGGAGCCCACAGCACCAGGCAGAGCCCACGGCAACAGGGCAGACCCTGTGGTAGTAGGGCAGAGCCTCGGCAGGTGAATAGTGACCAGACTGCCTCCTAGCTGGGCAGGACAGTGCAATGGGTACTCATAAAGAAAGCCCTAACTCCCCGAGACAGAGCAACTGAGGAAAAAAAGGGTTTTATAAGTTCTGCTGCAGCAGACTTAAACACACCTGCCTAATAGCCCTGAATGAACAATGGAGCTCACAGCTCAGCACTTGAGCTCCTATAAAGTAGAGACCGTATCCTCAAGCAGCTCTCTGACCCCTGTATATCCAAAAAGTCACCTCAAAAAGGACCAATCAGACTGATATTTGGTGGGCATCATTTTGGGACAAAGATAGCAGAAGAAGAAACTGGTAGCATCCCTCACTGTTCTGCAGATGCTACAGGTGTACCCCAGACAAGCAGCGCCTGGAGTGGACCTCAGCAGTCATACAGCAGAGGGGCTAGACTGTTAGAAGGAAAACTAAGTAACAGAAATACTACATCATCAACAATCTGGGCATCCACTCAGAGACCCAATCGAAAAGTCAGCAACTACTCAGACGACAGGTGGATAAATCCAAAAAGATGGGAAGAAATCAGCGCAAAAAGGAGGAAAACACCCGAAACCAGAACACCATGCCTCCTACAAAGGACCAAAACTCCTCATCAGCAAGGGACCAAAGCTGGACAGAGAATGAGTGTGACAAAATGATGGAATCAGACTTCAGAAGCTGGATAATGAGAACGTTCCGTGAGCTAAAAGAACAGGTTCTAAATCAATGCAAAGAAACTAAGAACCTTGAAAAAAGATTCCAAAATGATAACAAGAATGGACAACTTAGAGAGGAATATGAGTGAATTGAAGGAGCTAAAAAACACAACATGAGAATTTCATGAAGCATGCACAAGTTTCAACAGCCGAATTGACCTAGCAGAAGAAAGGATATCAGAAGTCAAAGATCAACTCAATGAAATAAAATGAGAAACCAAGATTAGAAAAAAAAAGTGGAAAAAGGAATGAACAAAGTCTCCAAGAAACGTGGGACTATGTGAAAAGACCTAATCTATGTTTGATAGGCGTAACAGAATGTGATGAAGAGAATGAATCCAAGCTGGAAAATACTCTTCAGGTTATTATCCAGGAAAATTTCCTCCACCTAGCAAGGCAGGCTAATATTCAAGTCCAGGAAATACAGAGAACACCACAAAGATATTCTGCAGGAAGAGCAACCCCAAGGCACATAATTGTCAGATTCACCAGGGTTGAAATAAAGGAGAAAATACTAAGGGCAGCCAGAGAGAAAGGTCGGGTCACCCACATAGGGAAGCCCATCAGACTCACAGCAGATCTCTCTGCAGAAACCCTACAAGTCAGAAGAGAATGGGGGCCAATATTCAACATCCTTAAAGAAAAAACTTTCAACCCAGAATTTCATAGCCAGCCAAATGGAGCTTCATAAGTGAAGAAAAAAATAAAATCCTTTGCGAACAAGCAAATACTCAGAGATTTGTCACCATCAGGCCTCCTCTATAAGAGCTCCTGAAAGAGGCACTACACATAGAGAGGAACAACAAGTACCAGCCATTCCAAAAACATACCAAATGCTAAAGAGCATCAACAAAACAAAGACTTCACATCAACTAATGGGCAAAACAGCCAGCTAGCATCAAAATGGCAGGATCAAATTCACACATAACAATATTAATGCTAAATGTAAATGGGCTAAATGCACCAATCAAAAGACACAGACTGGCAAATTGGATAAAAAGCCAAAACCCATCAGTGTGCTGTATCCAGGAAACCCATCTCATATGCAAGGATACACAAAGGCTCAAAATAAAGGGATGGAGGAAGATTTACCAAGCAAATGGAGAGCAAAAACAAAAGCAGGAGTTGCAATTCTCATCTCTGATAAAATAGACTTTAAAGCAACAAAGATCAAAAGAGACAAAGAAGGTCATTACATAATGGTAAAAGGATCGATACAACAAGAAGAGCTAATGATCCTAAATATATATGGACCCAATGCAGGAGCACCCAGATACATAAGGCAAGTTCTTAATGACTTACAAAGAGACTTCGACTCCCAAACAATAATAGTGGGAGACTTTAACACTCCACTGTCAATATTAGACAGATCAACAAGACATATCCAGAATTAACAAGGATATCCAGGACCTGAACTCAGACCTGGAACAAGCAAACCTGATAGACATTTATAGAACTCTCCACCCCAAATCCACAGAATATACATTCTTCTCAGCACCACATCACACCTACTCTAAAATTGACCACATAGTTGGGAGTAAAGCACTCCTCAGCAAATGCAAAACAACTGACATAATAACAAACAGTCTCTCAGACCATAGTGCAATCAAGTTAGAACTCAGAATTCAGAAACTAACTCAGAACCACACAGTTTCATGGAAACTGAACAACTGGCTCTAGAATGTTGATTGGATAAACAATGAAATGAAGGCAGAAATAAAGAAGTTCTTTGAAACCAACGAGAATGAAGACACAACATACTAGAATTTCTGGGACACATTTAAAGCAGTCTCCAGAGGAAAATATATAGCAATAAGTGCCCACATGAGAAGAGTGGAGAGATCCAAAATTGACACCCTATCATCAAAATTGAAAGAGCTAGAGGAGCAAGATCAAAAAACCTCAAAACCTAGCAGAAGACAAGAAATAACTAAAATCAGAGCAGAACTGAAGGAGATAGAGACACGAAAAACCCTTCAAAAAATCCATAAATCCAAGAGCTGGTTTTTTGAAAAAAATCAACAAAATAGACAGACCACTAGCCAGACTGATAAAAAAGAAAAAAGAGAACAACCAAATAGATGCAATAAGAAACAATAAAGGGGAAATCACCACAGATTCCACAGAAATTCAAACCATCATCAGAGAATACTACAAACATCTCTATGCACATAAACTAGTAAACCTGGAAGAAATGGATAAATTCCTGGACACCTGTGTCCTCCCAAGCCTAAACCAGGAGGAAGCTGAAACTATGAATATACCAATAACAAGATCTGAAGTCGAGGCAGCAATTAAGAGCATACCACACAAAAAAAGCCCAGGTCCAGATGGGTTCACAGCCAAATTCTAAAAGACACACAAAGAAGAGCTGGTACCATTCCTTCTGAAACTATTCCAAATAATCCAAAAAGAGGGAATCCTTCCCAAATCATTTTATGAGACCAACATCATTCTGATCCCAAAACCTGGCAGAGACTCAACAAGAAAAGAAAACTTCAGGCCAATATCCATGATGAACATAGATGCAAAAACCTTCAATAAAATACTGGCAAGCCAGTTGCAACAGCACATCAAAACTTATCCATCATGATCAAGTAGGATTCATTTCAGGGATGCAAGGCTGGTTCAACATATGCAAGTCTATAAATGTAATTCACTACATAAACAGAACCAAAAACAAAAACCACATGATTTTCTCAATTGACGTAGAGAAGGCATTTGACAAAATTCAACAGCCCTTTATGCTAAAAACCCTCAATAAACTCGATATCGATGGAACGTATCTCAAAGTAATAAAAGCTTTTTTATGACAAACAAACAGCCAATATCATACTGAATGGGCAAAAACTGGAAGCATTCCCTTTGAAATCTGGCACTAGACAAGATGCCCTCTCTCACCCCCTCCTATTAAATATAGTAGTGGAAGTTCTAGCCAGAGCAATCAGGCAAGAAAAAGAAATAAAGGGTATTCAAATAGGATAGGTGGAAGCCAAATTGTCTCTATTTGCAGACAACATGATAGTATACCTAGAAGACCCCATCGCCTCAGCCCCAAAACTCCTGAAACTGATAAGCAACTTCAGCAGTCTCAGTATACAAAATCAATGTGCAAATTTACAAGCATTCCTATACACCGATAACAGACTTAAAGACAGCCAAATCAAGAACGAACTGCCATTCACAATTGCTACAAAAAGAATAAAATTCCTAGGAATACAACTTACAAGGAACATAAGGGACCTCTTCAAGGAGAACTACAAATCACTGCTCAATGAAATAAGAGAGGACACAAACAGATGGAGAAACATTCCATGTTCATGGTTAGGAAGAATCAATATCGTGAAAATGGCTATACTGCCCAAAGTAATTTACAGAATTAATGCTATCCCCATGAAGCTACCATTGACTTTCTTCACAGAACTGGAAAGAACCACCATGAAATTCATATGGAACCAAAAGAGAGCCTGCATAGCCAAGTCAATTCTAAGCAAAAAGAATACAGTGGGAGGCATCACACTACCGGACATCAAACTATACTACAAGTCTACAGTAATCAAAACAGCATGGTATTGGTACCAAAACAGAGATATAGACCAATGGAACAGAACAGAGGCATCGGAGGCAACACACTGTATCTACAACCATACAATCTTTGATAAACCTGACAACAAACAATGGGGAAAGGATTCCCTGTTTAATAAATGGTATTGGGAAAACTGGCTAGCCATGTGCAGAAAGCAGAAACTGGACCCCTTCCTGACACCTTACACTAAAATTAAATCCAGATGGCCTAAAGACTTAAACATAAGACCTGGCACCATAAAAACCCTAGAAGAAAATCTAGGCAAAACCGTTCAGGACATAGAAGTAGGCAAGGACTTCATGAACAAAACACCAAAAGCATTGGCAACAAAAGCCAAAATAGACAAATGGGACCTAATCAAACTCCACAGCTTCTGCATGGCAAAAGAAACAGTCACTAGAGTGAATTCTCAACCAACAGAATGGGAAAAAATTTTTGCAGTTTACTCATCTGACAAAGGGCTGATATCCAGAATTTACAAAGAACTCAAACAGATTTACAGGAAAAAAACAAGCCCATTCAAAAATGGGCAAAGGATATGAACAGACACTTTACAAAAGAAGACATACATGAGGCCAACAAATGTATGAAAAAATGCTCATCATCACTGGTCATTAGAGAGATCAAATCAAAACCACATTGAGATACCATCTCACGCCATTTGGAATGGTGATCATTAAGAAATCTGGAGACAACAGATACTGGAGAGGATGTGGAGAAATAGGAACACTTTTACACTGTTGGTGGGAGTGTATATTAGTTCAACCATTCTGGAAGACAGTGTGGCGATTCCTCAGGGCCTTAGAAATAGAAATTCTGGCCAGGCACGGTGGCTCACACCTGTAATCCCAGCACTTTGGGAGGCCGAGGCTGGTGGATCACAAGGTGAAGAGATTGAGACCATCCTGGTCAACATGGTGAAACCCTGTCTCTATTAAAAATACAAAAAAGAAAAAAAAAAAAAGAAATAGAAATTCCATTTGACCCAGCAATTCCATTACTGGGTATATATCCAAAGGACTATCAATCGTTATAAGGACACATGCACATGAATGTTCATTGCAGCACTCTTTACAATAACAAAGACCTGGACCAACCCAAATGCCCATCGATGATAGACTGAACTGGGAAAATGTGGCAGATGTACACCATGGAATATTATACAGCAATAAAAAATGATGAGTTTGTGTCCTTTGTAGGGACATGGATGAATCTGGAGAACATTATTCTCAGCAAGCTGACACAGGAACAGAAAATGAAATACCACATATTCTCACTCATAGGCAGGTGATGAAAATGAGAACACATGGACATAGGGAAGGGGGTACTACACACTGAGGTCTATTGGGGGGAGTAGGGGAGGGACAGTGGTGGCGGGAGCTGGGGAGGGATAGCCTGGGGAGAAATGCCAAATGTGGGTGAAGGGAAGGAAGCAGGAAAACACACTGCCATGTGTGTACCTATGCAACTATCTTGCATGTTCTGCACATGTACCCCAAAACCTAAAATGCAATTTAAAAAAAGTGAAAAGAATTAAAAAAAAATTGTGAGTTGACGATTTATAATTTATACATTTATGGGGTACAATGTGCTCTTACAATTTATAAATACAATGTGAAATAATAAAGTCGAGCTAGTTACTATATCCATTACCTAAAATATTCAATTTTTTTTGTGATGAGAACATTTGAAATTTACTCTCTTAGCAATTTTAAATGTACAGTACTTTATTATTACCTATATTCACCACACTGTGCAATAGATCTAAAAAAATCATATTCCTTCTCAGATTTTGTGCCCAGGTCATCATCTCCCCATTCCCCCACACCCTTAACCTCTATACCCACTGTTCTACTCTCCCCTTATATGAGCTTGATTGTTTTAGATTCCACATATAAATAAGAACATGAGGTATTTGTCTTTTGGTGCCTGGCTTATATTACTTAGTGTAATGTTCTCCATTTCCATCTTCTTGTCAAAAATGACAGAATTTTCCTATTTGTAAAGAATGAATGATATTCCATTATGTATGTATATTAGATAAACATTTCTTTATTTATCCATCTGTTGATGGAAACTTAGGTCGATTCCATAGTTTAGCTATTGCGAACAGTGCTGCAGTGAACAACGAAGTGCAGACATCTCTTTGACTAACTATTTTCAAATCTTTGGGGGTAATACCCATAAATGGGGGCCAGACATGGTGACTCATTTCTGTCATTCCAGCACTTTGGAATGCTGAGGTGTGAGGATTGCTTGAGCCCAGGAATTTGAGACCAGTCTGGGCAACATAATGGAACCTCATCTCTACAAAAAAATTTCTTTTTAATTAGCCAGACATGGTGGCATGCATCTGTAGTTCCAGCTACTTGGGGGGCTGAGGTTAGATAATTGCTTGAGACCAGGAGGTCAAGGATGAGTGAGCCATGATTGTGCCATTGCACTCCAGCCTGGATGTCAGAGTGAGACTCTGTCTCAAAATAAAAACCCCAAAACCCATAAATGGGATTGCTGGATCACACAGCAAATTCTGTTTTTAGTTTTATGGAGAACCTTCAAACAGTCTTTTATAATGGCTCTACATTTCTACCAGCAGTCTACAAAAATTCCCTATTCCCCAATAACATTTGTTTTTTTTTTTTGTCTTTTTTTAATAGTAGCTGTTCTGACAAGTGTGAGATAATATCTTGTAATTTTAGTATGCATTTCCTCAATGATTAGTGATGTTGAATATTTTTTCATATATATACTGACCATTTGTATATCTTCTTTTGAGAAACATCTATATAAGTCCTTTGCCTATCAATTTTTTTTTAAATTTTCTGGCCACTGAGCTCTTTGATCTCTTTAAATATTTTGGATATTGACACTTTATTAATATATTGCTTGAAAATACTTTCTCTCAATCTCTGCACACTGTTAATTGTTTCCTTTGCCGTGAAGAAGGTTTTTGGTTTCATGTAATCTCATTTGTCTATTTTGGCTTTTGTGGAACATGCTTTTGAGGTCAATGCAAAAAGTTATTGCACAGATCAATGTTGTGCAGTTTTCTCCCTGCTTTATGCTAGCACTTTTTATAGTTTTTGGCCTTATATGTAAGTCTTTGAGTTAATTTTTTTTTTAAGATGAGGTCTTGAAAGACCAGATATTTTTGTTATCACATACATGTTGTAGAAACGGTTTCAGTTCCTTTCCTTTGGTTTCAAATTCTAAATTTCCTGCTCTTTCTTTCTTTCAGTTAACTGTTGTTATTTGAACCCGAGGAAAAAAATTACACTTTTCAAAATATTATTGCTTCTTATATTTTCTGCCTTGTGAACAAAAATTAAGCAGATGAGTGAATGATCCAGTAAATAAAGCAAATAGTCCATCAAACTAATGCTAATGACGAGAATTAAGATAATATTCTTTTTTTCTAAGAAAGAAAAGAAGAAAAAGAGATAAAAGAAGACAGAAAAAAGAGAGAAAGCAAGAAAAAAGAATGAAAGGGAGAAAGAAAGAGAAAAAAAAAAAGGGAGAAAGAACGGAAATCTTGCTCTATTGCCCAGGCTAGAATGCAGTCTAAAAATGGGTATTAAAAACCTCTTTTATGCCAATAAATGTGCTTAAGAATGAAGACAGGAAGAAATAAGGGAGGAAAATAATAAACAAGCAGCCAACCAATATTTAATTTAAACCTGTGAAATGCTATGCAATTGCTGAGGATTTATTTACTTCCAATTATGTGGTCACTTTTAGCATAGGTGTGATGTGATACTGAGAAAAATGTACGTTTTGTGGATTTGGAGTGAAGAGTTCTATAAATGTTTATTAAGTTTACTTATTCCAGGTCTGAGTTCAAGTCCTGGATATCCTTGTTAATTTTCTGTCTCATTGATCTGTCTAACATTGACAATGTAGTGTTAAAGTCTCCCACTATTATTGTGTGGGAGTCTAAGTCTTTTTGTAGGTAATTAAGAACTTGCCTTATGTATCTGGGTGCTCCTGTATTGGGTGCGTATATATTTAGGATCGTTAGCTCTTGTTGCATTGATTCTTTTACCATTATGTAATGTCCTTCGTTGTCTCTTTTGGTCTTTGTTGCTTTAAAGTCTATTTTATCAGAGATGAGAATTGCAACTCCTGGATTTTTTTTTTTTTTTTGCTCTCCATTTGGGTGGTAAATCTTTTTCCATCCATTTGTTTTGAGTCTTTGTGTATCCTTGCATATGTGATGGGTCTGGATGCAGCATACCAATGGGTTTTGGCTTTTTATCCAATTTGCTTGTCTGTGTCTTTTGATTGGGGCATTTAGTCCATTTAAATTTAGGATTGATATTGATATATGTGAATTTAATACTGCTATTTAATTCTAGCTGGCTGTTTTGCCCATTAGTTGATGTAGATTCTTCATTATGGTGATGCTCTTTACCTTTTGGTATGTTTTTGGAATGGCTAATACTGGTTGTTCCTTTCTATATGTAATTCTTCTTTCAAGAAGCTCTTGTAAAGCAGACCTGGTGGTGATGAAATCTCTGAGTACTTGCTTGTTCGCACAGAATTTTATTTTTCCTTCACTTATGAAGCTCAGTTTGGCTGGATATGAAATTCTGGGTTGAAAGTTCTTTTCTTTAAGGATGTTGAATATTGGCCCTCACTCTCTTCTGACTTGTAAGGTTTCTGCTGAGAGATCTGCTGCGAGTCTGATAGGCTTCCCTTTGTAGGTAACCCGACCTTTCTCTCTGGCTGCCCTTAGTATTTTCTCCTTCATTTCAATCCTTGTGAATCTAATTAGTATGTGCCTTGGGGTTGCTCTTCTTGAGGAATATCTTTGTGGTGTTCTCTGTATTATCTGGAGTTGGGTATTGTCCTGCCTTGCCAGGTTGGGGAAGTTTTTCTAAATAATATCCTGAAGGATATTTTCCAGCTTGGATTCATTCTCTTCATCACATACAGGTATACCTATCAAATATAGATTAGGTCTTTTCACATAGTCCCATGTTTCTTGGAGACTTTGCTCATTCCTTTTTACCCTTTTTTCTCTAAGCTTGTCTTCTCGTTTTATTTCATTGAGTTGATCTTTGACCTCTGATATCCTTTCTTCTGCTTGATCAATTTGACTTTAAAACTTGTGCATACTTAGCGAAGTTCTCGTATTGTGTTTTTCAGCTCCATTAATTCACTTATATTCCTCTCTAAATTATCTATTCTCATTAGCATTTTGTCAAACATTTTTCCAAAGTTCTTAGTTCCTTTGCATTGGGTTAGAACATATTCTTTTAGCTCACAGAAGTCTCTTATTATCAACCTTCTGAAGCCTGATTCTGTCAATTCATTACACTCATTCTCCATCACTCCTTGTTCCATTGCTGATGAGGAGCTGCGATCCCCTGTAGGAGGGGAGACATTTCTGATTTCGGGTGTTTTCAGCCTTTTTGCACTGGTTTCTTTCCATCTTTATGGATTTATCCACCTGTCATCTTTGTAATTGCTGACTCTCAGATTGGGTCTCTGAGTGGATGTCCAGCTTGTTGGTGATAAAGATTTTTGTTTCTTAGTTTCTCTTCTGTGGACACCCCTCCCCTACAGAGCTGGGCCTTCCCAGGTTCGGCTGTGCTTGCTGTGAAACTCAATCCTCAGTGCTTCCAATTGCTTTTTGTGTGTGTGTAGGGTGGGACCAGCTGAGCCCGATCACCTGGCTCCCTGTCTCAGAGCCTCTTCTTTTTTTTTTTAGTTGTATGGTTGACCCTCTCCCAAGTGTTCCAGTTGCCCACTAAAAAGGTGCTGGAATCTGTGTAATTTCCCCTGTGGGGACCCACTGCGCTGACTGAAACAGCGGCATTGAGATTTGTGGTGCTTTTCTGCCCGGGAATCTCTTGGTCTGGTTCCCCACTTTGGTCCCCTTTTCAATCAGCTGATTGGCGACTCTGCCTTACCAGAGCTCCAAACTCCAACTAAAAGGGCACCCAGACCCGTATACTCTGCATTGAGAACCACCACGCTGGGGTTCCAGCAAAACAGCCGCGCTGGCCAAAAGAGTCACACTGGCGACCTGTGGGTCTCCTCAGCTGGGAAACTCCTGGTCCATGGGCAACAAAAATTCATCTGGAAGTGTGGCACCCACTCACTCTCTGAGCTTTCACTGGGAGCTACAATCCTGAGCTGCTGCTAATCGGCCATCTTGGATCTCTCTCCCGAGTATATTTTTATATGTTGTGATATATATAAAGGATCCAGTGTCATTCTTCCACATGCGTATATTCAGTTTTCCCTAAAATATTGATTATAAAGAGTGCGTTTTACCATTTTGTATTTTTGCCCCTTTGTTGAAAATCAATTGACCATACATGAGCGAGTTTATTTTGGGGCTTTTTATTCTGCTTTATTTTTTCTTTTTTGATGTAGCTATTTTCTTTTCCCATCCAAACCATGCTGTTTTAATTACCAAAGTTTTGTAATGTAATTTATAAATAGTGTAATACCCTTTGCTTTTTGCTTATGATTGCTTTGGCTATTTGTTGGCTCTTTTTCATGGTTCCATTTTAATATTAGGATTGTGTTTTCTGTTTTATATAAATTACATTTGAATTTTGGTAGGAATTGCACTGAATCTGTAGACAGCTTAGGATGGTATGGCCATTTTAACAATATTAATTCCTTCAATCCATGAACATGGGATATCTTTCCATTCATTTGTCTTCAATTTCTTTCATCAACATTTCATAGTTTTCAATGTATAGTTTTTTACCTGCTTGTTTAAACTTATTTCTTTTCTTTTTTTTTGAAAGAAAGAAAGAAAAAGAGAAAGGGGGAGAGAGAACAGGAGTCTTGCTCTATTGCCCAGGCTGGAATGCAATCTAAAAATAGGTATTGAAAACCTCTTTTATGCCAATAATTGTACTTGACAGCAGAGGCAGGTTTATCAATTTTTTCTATCTTTCTAAAAAATCAGCTTTTCATTTTGTTGACCCTTCACATTTTTTAAAAAGTTTCTGTTTTGTTCTACTCAGATATTTATTAGCTTTTTCCTTCTACTAATTTTGGGCTTGGTTTGTTATTGCCTTTTAAGTTTCTTGTGTTGCATTGTTAGGCTTTTTATTTAAAATATTTCTACTTTTTGATGTAGGTATTTATGGCTATATACTTTCCTCTTAGAACTGCCTTTCTGTTTCTTATATGTTTTGGCATGTTGTGTTTCTATTTTCATTCAACTCAAGGTGTTTTTGAATTTCCGTTTAATTTCTTCCTTGACCCATTGATTTTTTAGGAGCATGTTGTTTAATTTCCATTTTTAAATTTTCTAAAATTCCTTCTCATATTGGTTTGTAGTTTCATACCACTTTGGTTAGACAAAATACTTGATATAATTTTCATCTTCTTAAATTCTCTGAGGTTTGTTTTGTGCCCTAACATGTAATCTATCCTGTAGCATCTTCATGTGCCCTTGAGAAGAATGTATATTCTGTTGCTGTTGGACAGAATGTTCTGTACATGTCTTTAAGTTCCATTTGGTCTAAAGTGTTGTTCAATTCCAGTGTTTCCTTATTAATTTTCTCTCTGTAGTATCTGTTCATGGTTGAAACGGGTATTTAAGTCCCCTACTACTATTGTATTGCAATCTCTATCTCTCTCTCTTTTCAGGTTCTTAAATATTTGTTTTATATATTAGGTGCTCCAATGTTTGTGCTTATATACTTAAAATTGTTATATTCTGTTGGTGATTTGACACCTTTATTATTATATAATGTCTTTCTTTTTCTCTTTTTTCAGTTTTTGACTTAAAGTCTATTGTGTCTGATATAAATATAGCTACCTCTGCTACTTTGTTTCTATTTGTGTGGAATATTTTTCTCCATCCTTTCACTTTTAGTCTGTCTGTACATCCTTCAAAGTGAACTGAATGACTTGTAGGCCCATGTATATAATTATGTCTTGTTTTTGTTTTATCTATTTAGTCACTCTATGTCTTTCTATTGGAGATTGTAATCAATTTACATTTAAAGTAATTATTGGCAGGTAAAGACATACTACTACCATTTCATTAGTTTTTTTTCTTGTTGTTTTGTATATATTTTGTTTCTTTCTCTGTTGCCTTTATTTTGTGGTTTGAAGGTTTTCTATACCAGTATACTTTAAATTCTTTGTATTTTTGTTTTGTGATTCTACTAAAGAATTTTCCTTTGTGGTCACCAAGAGCCTTACATAAAGCATCTTATGCTATACCAGCCTACTTCAAGCTGATACTTAGTTTGACTACATACAGTACCTCTGTACTTTTACTCTCCCCTACATTTCTGCTTATACTGTTAAAATTTGCAGTATTTTTAAGTGTATATCTCTTAAAAATTATTTTATTTATAGTTATTGTTAATAGTGTTGTCTTTTAACCAGTTACTTGAGATAAAATTGCCTTACACACTATCATTGTAGTTCTCAAATATTCTGAATATGTCCCTATTTTACTTACACCTTTCAGTTTTGTGTTTTCATGTTATTAATTAGTGGTTTTTAGTTCCAAAGAACTTTTTAAAGCATTTCCTGAAATGCAGGTCTAGTATGATATCCTTTAGCTTGTGTTTCCCTGAAAAAGTTTTTATTTTTCTTTGATTTCTGAAACATTAGCTTTGCTGCATAAAATGTTTTTGGTTATTGGGGTTTATTTTTCTAGTATTTTGAGTATATTATCCTACTTTGAATATATTATCTCACTTTCTTTTGGCCTACAGGGTTTCTGCTGCGAAACCTGCTGATTGTTTATTGGCACTCCTTGGGATATATGATTATCTTTTTAAATCTCTTGCTCCTTTCAAAATGTTTTCTTTGTCTTTGACTTTTAACACTTTGATAATTATATGTTGTGTTTGAGCTGCGTTTTATTGGAGACCTCTGCACTGCCTGTACCTGGCTTTTGGCAGCTACCACCAAATCTGGGAAGCAGATTTTGGAAGATTCATTGTTTCTTTAAATATGCTTTCTGGGCCTCTTTCCTTCCTGAAACACTTATTATGCATAGGTTTGATCTTTTGATGGTGTCACATAATCCCTTTGGCTTTCTTTCTTCATATTGTTTTGTATTTTGCTCCTCTGAGTAAATACTTTCAAATATTCTATTTTTCAGTTCACTGAGTTTTTTTCTGGTTGACTGTGCTGTTTAAGTTTTCTACTGAATTTTAAATTTCAGTCTTTGCATTGTTCATCTTTAGGATTTCTGTCTTTTTTTTAGAATTATTTCTATTTCCTTGTCAAACTTCTCACCATTTTCTGCATTGTTTTCCAAATTTTATTAGATTTTCTATCTGTATATTCTTACACTTTACTAAACTCCTTTATGAGTATTATTCTGAATTCTTTGTCCATCATTTATTAGATCTCCATTTATTTGGAGTTCAAAAATGAAGCTTTATTAGTTTCTTTTTTGAGATATCATGATTCTTCATAATCCTTGTTTCCTTGTGTTGTCTATGAATTTGAGGAGACATCCTTCTTCTCTGGCCTTTATAGGTGTTCTTTGGCAAGAATATAGCTTCACTACTTATCTAGCCTGTGATTCTTGAAAGTCCAGCTGGTAATAACCTCAGGCAAGCAAAGCTTATTGCAAGTTCTCTAGTTGACTGAGCTTCTCCCTTTGCTCAGATGTCTGAGCAAATTAAAAGTTCAGTTAACCAGATCTTTTATCTATAGAAAAACAAATATTCCTACTAACCAAATTGCATTTACTGAAAAATGCCAAGGAAAAGGTAAAGAATGCCAAGGAAAATGAATTCACATGATGGAAAGGAAAACATATGGGAGGAGGCTGGCTAGAGCATCTGAGACATTAAGATTAGTATCAGAAGATAAGGGGTATGGAAAACTTGTCTATCATTCAGTAAAGTCAACAGGAGGCTGAAAAGCCCTGAGATGGTGACTCCATGCCTGAGCAGACATTCAGGTTGATGTTGGGGAAGATCACCCTCACCAGAGAAAAATCTCCTTAACATTGTTACTACAGTTAAATTCATTGCGTTGTAGGAAATTTTAAATCACTTCATTGAATGAGAGTTGTGTAAAAGAAAGTTGGATTAACTGATTTTTTTCATTTTTAAATGAGATGCTTAGTGTTATGGAGACAGTCTATAGATTTCACAGATATGTTACTGTCTTGTCTTTGCAGCTCTTCAAAAAGTGATACTTAAATACCATTACCTTAACCACAAAATCAGGCAAACATATTCATTAACTATATTATTTTGTCATGGACACAATCAAAGTACAAAGTACAATTTGGTCCTACATCACATTCACAGAGGAAATATGTCCAGATACATTCACCAGTTTATTCAGAACCAGGAGATAAACCTGTGTCTCTAGATTCTCATTGTTAACTAGCCTTTTATTCTTCCAACTTGATAAATTATCCAGTGTAGTAGAGAGGTTATGTTAGAGTTTTGAATTGTTCTGAGAAAATATTTTTAATATAAAAAATGCAACCAAAGATAAATTTATAATAAATGTATTCTGTGTTGGGGACAGTGATTCATAATCTCACTTGTTCGTGATTCATAGCTCTTGGGAAAGAACCAGATTCCAAGGAAATGTTGGTTTTTGTTCAAAACTGGTCAATTATTTTATCCATTTTCATCTTTTTTCTTTTCAAAATAATAATAACAACTGCAAAAATACTATATCCAGATAGAAGACTTAAGAATAATTAACATGCAAGTCTTCATTACCTACGTTGTATGATAACAGAACTTCTTTGCTGTGTTCATACATATGAGAAATTTTATAATAGTTATTTCTATAAAGAATAGTTATGAGTGAGAGGCTTTAAAAATAAGAATTAGAGGTATACTGGAACAGTGATTAGAGGTGTACTCTAACAGTGATTATTCATAAGCTTTTCTGTAGCTATGATTCCATCTTAAATCAGGTGTCAGTCAGAACTTACAGTATATTTTGAAGATTAGATTGTCATAACACAAATTGGAGTGAGCATCTTAAAGTATCAGAATTCAAACTGAAAATGCACTAGATGATGGGGTGAGTAATAAAGTGTGCAAGGGAAAATTCTCTTGAGATAATAATTCTCTAATCCTCCCCCAACAGCTTCAAGGGAGAGAAAAACATCTTGCTATAAAAAAATACCTATTCTTTTGGTTTCCCAAACAGGAGATTATCTCAAGGATATCTGGTATTTGACACCAAATATAAATAGAGATTCTTTCCTTATCTTTTTCACATTTCTTTTTCCTTTGTATTCTTTCTATTCTAATCCATGATGAAAATAAAAATAGATAACTCATGTAAGTCATGTCACTTGCAAGTATTACAAAAATCAACAAAAACTCGGCTCAGACTAGATTAAAATGAAGGAAGATTTATTGGCTTATATAACTGCATGGTCAAGTAAAAGAAGGCATTGTTTTGTTCAGAAACACAAAGAATCTTTGTATGCGTGTGGATGCCTGTCACTCAAGTCTAGCTTTCCCATATTGGTCTCATTCTGAGGTAGGCTCTTTAATGAAAATGAGAAAGTTCATTGCACCCAACTTCCAACTTCAGGGAAATCTTAGAGAAAACAGGAAAAACCCTGTTGGATCTTTTCCAAGATCTTTTTCAATAAATCCAAAGAAGCACTGGTGCTTCCACTGGAATGACTTGGGTTGACACCCAACCCTGATGATTCACTGAAGCTAAGGGAATAGATTATGTTAATGGTCTGGAAGGCCATGTGACTACTATGATTTGTAATGTGTGGCGCAATGAGGTGGAGTCAACTCTATGTAATTCACATGGACTGAAAGAATGAGGAGAGCCATGTTTTCTGCTACTGGAAGAAGAGATGAGCAGGCAAACACAATTGATCCTTATTGCATGTACATTTTTTCAATTCCCAAATACTCCCCTGGTACCCAGTGCAAACTCTTCTTTCTTATGACATTGCTCCTGAATGGCAAAATACATCCTGGTGGTCCTCTTTCTCCTCCTCTCAGCAGTCTCTGCTCAGTTTCCATCTCAATTAAGCCTTGAGCTCATATCCCCTCTTTTTTGCTGCCCCCTTGCTGGTTTCATCACAGCTGACAATTGACAAAGAAATCATTTTCTTTAACCTGCTTGGGGGTGCCCCACTATTAAGTTTGAGAGGAAATGACAAGCAGAGAATAACAAGAAAAGAACTTCATTTCTCCCCAACATATTACAGTATTCTATGTTGATTATGTTTCCTTTTTTCAGAGTCTAATTCCTCCATCAATCTGCAGCTACTAACACAAGTTTAAGAGGCCATGAATGGCTAAATAATTCTATAGAGAATTGTAGCATGATTTACCTCTGTTTACAGTTTTCATGTGCCAGACTTACCTTTGTCTAATAGATCCTGAATGTTTTGCTCAGATTTAAAAGATTTATATTCTTTCAATAAATGTCAAAATTCAAATATACAAGAGCTAAATTAATATTAATATAAGCTCTGCTTATGGTTTTACTTTTATTCCTAAGGAATTTATGGGGAGTTGAAATTCTGGAGTCTGAAAATTGAAAACACATTGATAAATATTGGCATTTATTTAACATCTAGTTCATGTTGTCTGTGCAAACCATAATCGAACTCACTGTTTAGCTAAATGTCTGCTTTTTTATATCCCTGCTGTTTTACATGTTTGGGAATTGGATCACAGTGAAGGCTCTAAGGCATCTTGCTTATCTGGAAACTGAATATAAAATCACAGAGATGACAATTTTTAAATTTCCTTTTGTGTTAGCTCCCAAGATTGTCATGTTCTATGCATACAGATGCCAAGTACCTTCTCCCAAAGTAAAGGATAAACTTGGCAAGTGGCCAGTGGGTTGAACTGTTAATTCTTCCTGAGATGAGCTGAGATGAGGCCCCAATCGCTAGCATAACCTGAAATTTCATTTGAGTGATGACTTATAGACAGCGTTGAACAACCGACTCACCAAGTGTGTCATCTTTGCTGAGCTGTGCACTTTAATTATTCTCAGAAATCTATTAAGAAATCATCTTATTGTTTGCCTAATGCAAATTGAGATGCCTAGCATATTGATTCTACTCCCAGTTTATACTCTGGATAGAAACCAATCTACTCCTGGGAAGTGTTCCAGGATCCTGCTGGGGCGAAATTGTGAAATAGGCAGAAATTGTCCTCCAGCAGCTCCTCTCAAGCCCCACTCTAGTGTATATTTACCCCTACCTCTCAGAAGCCAAGCATCTTCTCTCCTCTTTTCCTCATCCTGCTTCCTTCCTTACCCGCTCTCTCTCTCATTCTCTCTTTCTCTCTCTCTCCTCTCTCTCTCTCTCTCTCTCTCTCTCTCTCTCTCTCTCTCTCTCTCTCTCTCTCTCATATCTTGGGTACTATGGACTCATTGGCTCTCTCACTGAGTGACACTTTCTGCTCAAAAACTTTGCTCCACTCTCTTGCTCCCCTCTTCCACAGAAAACTAATCTATTCTCTAAGTTTCCTTTCCTTGGGCCTTGCTAAATGGCTAAAATTGTTTTGACAAAGATGGATTTGAGTATTGGGCAGTGAGTTAACAAGAGAATTTACATGACATCAGAGAAACCTAATTTGTGGAACATTCAAAACTTTCCATCAGGCTGATAAATATATAGTTGGGGACCTCAATAACTGCTATTTGGAAAGCCAACATGATGTGGTAGAATTATACAGCTTGTGTTCTCCATCTAGGTAGTTTTAAATAAATATTTTAACTTTTTTTGATGTTAGGAATTTATACCTATCAAAAGTGAAAAATGAATACCTTGTTTTCTCACTACAGTGGCCAACTGCTGGATTTGCCAACTTGGCAGCCATTTTTTTTCCTTCTCAATTTTCCTCTGCACAAACATCCCCGCCAACACTCAATTCATGTATTATGCTTGGTGGCATGTCGAACCTCACTCAATCTAGGAAAGTAAGAGTTAGCCTTGAGATCTTTGCTGCAATGACTTGAAAAGAATGGGATCTTTCCACAGGGGTAACTTAAAGTGGCCAGAGGCCATCTTTGCCACCACTTGGGGGAACTCAAGGCCTAAGACATGCTGGATTAACACCACCAACAGAAGAGTCTAGTCAGCATCTTTCTGGTAGGATTTGCCTATCAGTCAGAAAAGATCACTTTGGTCCTGATTGAGTCAAGAGCCCATCCTTGAATGTGATTGTGCTTGCTACTAAATTTACTTTTAAGCTACATGATCCAATAAATCTTCTTTTGTTTAAATTATCTTTATATATATTTGAGTAGAGTTTCTGTCACTTATGGAAAAGAGAGTTCCAACTAATACAACTTGAAACAGCAGTAAAAATAATTCCATGAATGATGGCTCTTATTATACTAGAGGATTTGGCAAACTTTCTCTATAGAGGGCCAGTAGTAAGTATTTCAGTATTTATGGGCTACAGGTTCTGTCACAACTACACGCCTTGACCACTGTAGTAAGAAAGCAGTCATAGACAATTTATAGATTTTGTGTGGCTGTGCTCCAAAAAACTTTATTTATTGACACTGAAATTTGATTTTCATATAATTTTCTTATGCCTTCATATATTATTATTCTTTTGAGATTTTCAACTATTTAAAAATGTAAAAACCACTCTACAAAATAAGAATGGCTTACTCATTCTTACTCTAAAGGGATAGTGGACTGCAAGAATCCTAGCAACTGCTTTTCTGGAGATTAAAGGTTTAATTAATAAAGAACACTTAGAGTTATGTGTACAATCATGAAATCAATCATTTTTCAGCAACTCTATATTTTTTCTGGGCTGTTCTTAGACAATGTGTGCCCAGTTAATAGAACTGGTCACATACTGAACTTGATTTGAATATTAAATGATTCAACCATTAGGTTTTTAAATATATTTATTCAGTCATATTTTTAAAAAAAGACACTAAGTCCTAAGAGGACTTTTAAATTATATAATCTACTCAGATGGTTAATTGAAGAAATTCAGAAGTTAGAGAATTTATCAATATGATAAATAAAAATGTTTACCTATTAGAGAATACATTTAAGATAATTTATCCATAGGGAGAAATGACTGCAATAATTTATGACTAAGATCTGAATAGTAGACAGTGGTGAGAAGAGATAGGCCAAATATAGTAGAGCAAACTCCAAAGTTTCCTTAAGTCTTAGATGTACCAATGTAAAGTGTTCCTTATCATTATTATTAACACTCTCTTCTTGTATACTTGGCTAGTAAAGAGCTAGGCACTCTTTTTACTTATATTCTAGGCAAGTTATTTACTTATATCTATCATTGTCTACTTATATTTGTCTGTAGATATAACTATAAATATAGATAGATAACAATAGATAGATGATAGATACATAGATAGATATAGATAGATGTCCTAGCTATGTGCTAGGTACTTAGATAAATAGTTCCTAGCATATAGCTAAGACATCTATCTGTCTATCTAAATATAGGTATCTATCTATGTGGAAATTTATGTAGAAGGAAGATAACAATAAGAAATTCTATAGACACCTTTTTGAGTTAATAAATTAAGTAACTCCAACTAAAGGTTGGTCAGGGACTTAGTACAAGGAGAAATAAATATATGAAGACATCTAGAAAGTATTCAGACATGTGAGGATCTGAATAAATTAGGTATCTCTATATTCCATTAACTCTCTTTTTAAATAGTTCAAATAGGGGACAGTAATATTTTTAATACTTATGAAGTGTTGCCTCAAAATAATATTGCACATGATGATCAAATCAGTCTGAATAAACATAATTGAAAAATATTCAGTATGCTTGAAATGACTTAGCAGTAACCTTTAAGAGCTAATCCTAAGGTTCCCCATTCCTCCATTCACAGAGGTGAGCTCCTTAGCTGAAATACATCTATCTCTAAAAGACCTGTGAGAAGTGAGGGGTGCAAAAGTACCTGAATGTCCAAATATCCTGATGCCAAAATGAAAAGCAATTCCATTTAAAAGTTAATTCCCTTTATCTTCTGTGCAGCACTTGAATTTTATTGAGATAGAAATATGCTGTACATCAAATCCAATTTAATTTCCATAAATAGAGTGTGTGAACATGATCCTCTACTTTCTTTTGTTGCAGAGAAAGGCTGATTCCTGAGAACTGGTGGTGTTTCATTTTGTTTTAATTTGATTTTTTGCATTAGAGGAAGAGTTTTCAGACACTTAGGCCTACAAGACTTAACTCCTGTTGGGAAAAGGATTTAGGGGAGGGAACACATCAGTAATATCCGCACTTGACTGTAATGTGTCCAAGTGAAAATGACTTAAAATAAAAGAGATTCTTAGATGCATAATAAAAAAGTCATGCCCTTTCTTAGTAAGCAGGATAAATATAGACTGATAAAATAATGTCCAGTACCAACATCTTTTCCATCTGTTTTTCTATCATTTCTAGAACTAAGTGCCAAAAATGCTTTTTTAAGAAAAAAGATTTGCTCAATGTTGCCTTCTCTTTTATATTTCTCTGCTTTTTAAAATTATATGTTCTAAAATCACTGCTCTGAGCTTATTACTTTCTTATTGAAAAAATCTAGACGTTTCCAAAAGCTAAAGAGCACTTAAAGTTCAAACTCCTAGCACAATATTCAAGACTCTCCAGGAAAGACTTAAACTTCCTTCCCAACATGCATTCCCAACAGTGTCATTCAGACATTATTAGGAAAACCAGTCAGGAACTTCTAACAATTTCTGTTCCATGCTCTTTCTTTTCCTTCTTCCAAATCTTTGTGTCAAACTGTTTCCTCCCATAACATCTGTTGAATTTCTATTCATCCTTCAAACTTAGTCACTTTCTCTAAAAAGCCTACCCACATCCCAATATAGGGTTTTGATACCACTGTTCTTACAGCTCTTTCTTATGGCACTCATTATAATCTAAGTTGGGTTATATTTTTGTGTGTGTTTCTTACATGTCAGGGCAAAGATATTTGGGGACAAAGGTATTTGGAGAGAGTAGTCCAACTGTTTTCACTATTGCAGTCCTAGAATTTTGCCTTGAAATACAAAGGCAAGACACAGTATGTTTTCTGTGTTAGAGAATTAGAATAATACTTGTCTCTTTCCTTTTTCTTCCTTACTTTTTTACAAAAATGTCCTCATTTCTTCTCTTGTCTTTTTATCTCTTTTCTCTGCAATTCTACAAACTGTCTCTTTTTCCCAGTTTCCTCTTTATATTGTCTTATTTCTTCTTCATTCATTTTTATTCCTTCACTTCTTTTTCTGCCCCTTATTTTTATCTTCAATATCACAGGTTTTGCATAAATTTTTTCAACATCTATTCATCTATTCTTTTATATTTTATTGTAAAATGTTTAATATGTTCTGAAGCAAATTTTGTTTATGCATAATTATTCAATAATTTACTCATTTTATTTTATTTTATCAAATATTTGTTGTTTAATCATGAGTATCAGGCACTGTTCTGAGCACTAGAGATCTGAATTTAAAAAGACTAACAGAGTCACTCTTCTCATGGAAGTTATGTTATTGTAGAGGCAAAGAAAAATCCCGGACAGCCTGGGTTTGTTTCCTAAATCAATCATGTTCCAACTTGATACTTGGTACTTCTGAAATAGCAGGAATTCTCTGCAGCTTAAATATGCATATACTCCCATTCACTCTGGAATATCCAAACCCAGCTCCTAGAAGAAACGTTTTTCCAACTTGCTGAATCTAAACATAGATTCAACTGTCTTAGTTGAACAAATACACAGCAGAGCAGTTTGAAAGATACATTTGTTGGAAGACCCAAGCTGGCCCTTTTAGGAGCAGCCCACGATTGCAGCTCCCAGTGAAAGTGCAGAGGGTGAGTGGATGCCGCATTTCCAGATGGATCTTTATTGCCAACAGACCAGGAGATTCCTAGGCAGAGGAGGCCTATGGGTCACCAGCATGGCTGTTTTGTATTGGCTGGCATGGCTGTTTTGCTGGCGCCACAGTGCAGTGGCTCTCCATACAAAATACACTGGTTTGGTTGCCCTTTAAAGCTGGCCAGGAGATTCCTGGGCAGTGCTGTTGTTTTAGCTAGCACAGTGGGTCGCCACATGGGAAATCACACAGATCCCAGCACCCTTTCAGCAGGCGACTGGAGCACCTAGGAGAGAGTCAACCGCCAACTTAAAAAAAAAAAAAGGCTCTGAGTCAGAAAGCCAGGTGATCAGGCTTGGCGGGTACCACCGCACGAAAACAAACAAAACAGCAATTGGATATGCTCAGGGTTGAGAGTTTCACAGCAAGCACAGCTGAACCCAGGAAAGTGCAGCTAGGTGGGGGAGGAGCATCTGCCATTACTGAGGCACTCCACCCCTACGGAGGTAGTCCGCCATTGCTGAGGCAACCCGCCATTGCCAAGGCCACCCACCATAACAGAGATAGTCCACCATTATAGAGGTGGGCCACCATTGCTGAGGCAGTTCTAACCACACCCATATAAACAGGACTACAGGGAAGCTCAAGGGCAGCAGGGCGGAGCTCAGCAAAACCTCTGCAGGCAGACAGTCACTAGGCTGCCTCCGTGCTGGGCAGGGCAGCCCTGAAAAAAAAAAAGGCAGCAGCACAATGGACACTCATAAATAAAGCCCTAACTCCCTGGTACAGAGCACCTGGGGAAAAAAAGGCAGTTTATGAATTCTGCTGCAGCAGACTTAAACATTCCTGCCTAGCAGCTCTGAAGGAACAATGGAGCTCACAGCTCAACACCTGGGCTTCTTTAAAGAACAGACTGTCTCCTCAAGCAGCTCCCTGACCCTGTATATCCAAAGAGTCACCTCACAAAAGACTGATCCGACTGACATTTGGCGGGAATCATCCTGGGACAAAGATAGCAGAAGAAGAAATGGATAGCAACTCTTACTGTTCTGCAGCTGCTACAGGAGACCCACAGGCAAGCAGGGCCTGGAGGGGACCTCAGCAGTCCTATAGCAGAGGGGCCAGACTGTTAGAAGGAAAACTAAGAAATAGAAATACTTCATCATCAACAACCTGGACGTCCACTCAGAGACCCAATCTGAAAATCAGCAACTACACAAATGACAGGTGGATAAATCCACAAGATGGGAAGAAACCAGCACAAAAAAGGAGGAAAACACCCGAAACCAGATACACCTCTTCTCCCACAAGGGATTACAACTCCTCACCAGCAAGGGAAAAAAAAGCTGTATGGAGAATGAGTGTGATGAAATAACAGAATAAGAATTCAGAAGGTGAGTAAAGAGAAACTTCTGTGAGCTAAAATAACATGTTTTAACTCAATGCAAAGAAACTAAGAACCTTGAAAAAAGATTTGAGAAAATGATAACAAGAATGGACAACTTAGAGAGGAACATGAATGAATTGATGGAGCTAAAAAACACAACATGAGAACTTTGCAAAGCATGCACAAGTTTCAACAGCTGAACTGACCAAGCAGAAGAAAAAATATCAGAGGTTGAACATCAACTCATTGAAATAAAATGAGAAGGCAAGATTAGAGAAAAAAGTGCAAAAAGGAATGAACAAAGTCTCCAAGAAATGTGGGATTATGTGAAGAGACCTAATCTACATTTGATAGGTGTACCTGAATGTGACAAAGAGAATGAATCCAAGCTGGAAAATACTCTTCAGGATATTATCCAGGAAAACTTCCCCAACCTAGCAAGGCAGGCCAATGTACAAGTCCAGGAAATATAGAGAACACTACAAAGATATTCCTCAAGAAGAGCAGCCCCAAGGCACATAATAATCAGATTCACCAGGGTTGAAATGAAGGAGACAATGATGCTAAGGGCAGCAGAAAAGAAAGGTTGGGTTACCCACAAAGGGAAGCCCATCAGACTCACAGCAGATCTCTCGGCAGAAACCCTACAAGCCAGAAGAGAGTGGGGGCCAATATTCAACATTCTTAAAGAAAAGAACTTTCAACCCAGAATTTCATATCCAGCCAAACTGAGCTTCAGAAGTGAAGGAAAAATAAAATCATTTGCAAACAAGCAAGTACTCAGAGATTTTGTCACCACCAGGCCTGCTTTACAAGAGCTCCTGAAAGAGGCACTACACATAGAAAGGAACAACCAGTACCAGCCACTCCAAAAACATACCAAATGATAAAGAGCATCAACAAAATGAAGAATCTGCATCAACTAATGGGCAAAACAGCCAGCTAGCATCAAAATGTCAGGATCAAATTCACACATAACAATATTAACCCTAAATGTAAATGGGCTAAATGCACCAGTCAAAAGACACAGACTGCCAAATTGGATAAAAAGCCAAAACCCATCAATGTGCTGTATCCAGGAAACCCATCTCACATGCAAGGATACATAAAGGCTCAAAATAAAGGGATGGAGGAAGATTTACCAAGCAAATAGAGAGCAAAAAAAAAAAGCAGGAGTTGTGATTCTCATCTCTGATAAAATAGACTTTAAAGCAACAAAGATCAAAAGAGACAAAGAAGGACATTATGTAATGGTAAAAGGATTGATACCCCAAGAAGAGCTAAGGATTCTAAATATATACGGACCCAATACTGGAGCACCCAGATACATAAGGCAAGTTCTTAATGACTTACAAAGAGACTTAGACTCCCACACAATAATAGTGGGAGACTTTAACTCTCCACTGTCAATATTAGACAGATCAACAAGACAGAAAATTAACAAGGATATCCAGGACCTGAACTCAGCCCTGGAACAAGCAAACCTGTTAGACATTTACAGAACTCTCCACCCAAAATCCACAGAATATACATTCTTCTCAGCACCACATCACACCTACTCTAAAATTGACCACATAATTGGAAGTAAATCACTCCTCAGCAAGTGCAAATGAACGGAAATTATAACAAACAGTCTCTCAGACTATAGTGCAACCAAGTTAGAACTCAGAATTCAGAAACTAACTTAGAACTGCACAGCTTCATGGAAACTGAACAACTGGCTCTTGAATGTTGACTGGATGAACAATAAAATGAAGGCAGAAATAAAGAAGTTCTTCGAAACCAATGAGAACGAAGAAACAACATCCCAGAATATCAGGGACACATTTAAAGCAGTCTCTAGAGGAAAATATATAGCAATAAGTGCCCACATGAGAAGAGTAGAGAGATCCAGAATTGACACCCTATCATCAAAATTGAAAGAGCTAGAGGAGCAAGATCAAAAAAACTCAAAACCTAGCAGAAGACAAGAAATAACTAAGATCAGAGCAGAACTGACGGATATAGAGACACGAAAAACCCTTCAAAAAATCAATAAATCCAGGAGCTGGTTTTTCGAAAAGATCAACAAAATTGACAGACCACTAGCCAGATTAATTAAAAAAAAAAGAGAGAGAGAGAAAGAATAACCAAACAGATGCAATAAAAATGATAAAGGGGAAATCACCACAGATCCCACAGAAATTCAAACCATCATCAGAGAATATTACAAACAACTCTATGCACATAAACTAGTAAACCTGGAAGAAATGGATAAATTCCTGGACACTTGCATCCTCCCAAGCCTAAACCAGGAAGAAGTTGAAACCATAAATAGACCAATAACAAGATCTGAAGTTGAGGCAGCAATTAAGAGCCTACCACACAAAAAAAGCCCAGATGAAGATGGGTTTACAGCCAAAATCTACCAGACACACAAAGAAGAACTGTGACCACACCTCCTGAAACTATTCCAAATAATCCAAAAAGAGGGAATCCTTCCCAAATCATTTTATGAGACCAACATCATTCTGATCCCAAAACCCAGCAGAGACACAACAAGAAAAGAAAACTTCAGGCCAATATCCATGATGAACATAGATGCAAAAATCTTCAATAAACTACTGGCACGCTGATTACAACAACACATCAAAAAGCTTATCCACCATGATCAAGTAGGATTCATCCCAGGGATGTAAGGCTGGTTCAACATACCCAAGTCTATAAATGTAATTCACCACATAAACAGAACCAAAAACAAAAACCATATGATTATCTCAATTGATGCAGGGAAGGCCTTTGAAAAATTCAACAGCCCTTTATGCTAAAAACACTCAACAAACTCAGTATTGATGAAACATATCTCAAAATAATAAAAGCTATTTATGACAAACCAACAGCCAATATCATACTGTCAAATGGGCAAAAACTGGAAGCATTCCCTTTGAAATCTGGCACCAGACAAGGATGCCCTCTCTCACCACTCCTATTCAATATAGTACTGGAAGTTTTAGCCAGAGCAATCAGGCAAGCAAAAGAAATAAAGGGTATTCAAATAGGAAAGGAGGAAGCCAAATTGTCTCTATTTTCAGATGGCATGATATATATCTAGAAGACCCCATTGTCTCAGCCCAAAATCTCCTGAAACTGATAAGCAACTTCAGCAAAGTCTTAGTATAGAAAATCAGTGTGCAGAAATCACAAGCATTCCTATACACCAATAACAGACTTAAAGAGAGCCAAATCAAGAACAAACTGCCATTCACAATTGCTATAGAGAGAATAAAATACCTAGGAATACAACTAACAAGGAATGTAAAGGACCTCTTCAAAGAGAACTACAAACCACTGCTCAACGAAATAAGAGAGGACACAAACAGATGGAGAAACATTCCATGTTCATGGTTAGGAATAATCAATATTGTGAAAATGGCCATACTGCCCAAAGTAATTTATAGATTCAACACTATCCCCATCAAGCTACCAATGACCATCTTCACAGAACTGGAAAAAACCATCTTAAACTTAATATGGAATTAAAAGAGAGCCCACAATAGCCAAGTCAATTCTAAGCAAAAAGAACACAGCAGGAGGCATCACACTACTGGACTTCAAACTATACTACAAGGCTACAGTAACCAAAACAGCATGGTACTGGTACCAAAACAGAGATATAGATCAATGGAACAGAACAGAGGCATTGGAGGCAACACAACATATCTACAACCATACAATCTTTGATAAACCTGACAAAAACAAGCAATGGGGAAAGGATTCCCTGTTTAATAAATGGTGTTGGGAAAACTGGCTAGCCATGTGTAGAAAGCAGAAACTGGACCCCTTCCTGACACCTTACGCTAAAATTAACTCCAGATGGACTAAAGACGTAAACATAAGACCTGGCACCATAAAAACCCTAGAAGAAAATCTAGGCAAAATCATTCAGGACATACTAGTAGGCAAGGACTTCATGACCAAAACACCAAAAGCATTGGCAACAAAAGCCAAGATAGACAAATGGGACCTAATCAAACTCCACATCTTCTGCACGGCAAAAGAAACAGTCATTAGAGTGAATCGGCAACCAACAGAATGGGAAAAAATTTTCGCAGTCTACCCATCTGACAAAGGGCTGATATCCAGAATTTACAAAGAACTCAAACAGGTTTACAAGAAAAAAACAAACAAGCCCATTCAAAAATGGGCAAAGGATATGAACAGACACTTTACAAAAGAAGACATACATGAGGCCAACAAACATATGAAAAAATGCTCATCATCACTGGTCGTTAGAGAGATGCGAATCAAAACTACATTGAGATACCATCTCACGCCAGTTAGAATGGTGATCATTAAAACATCTGGAGACAACAGATGCTGGAGAGAATGTGGAGAAATAGGAACACTTTTACACTGCTGGTGGGAGTGTAGATTGGTTCAACCATTGTGGAAGACAGTGTGGCGATTCCTCAAGGACCTAGAAATAGAAATTCCATTTGACCCAGCAATTCCATTACTGGGTATATATCCAGAGGATTATAAATTATTCTACAATAAGGACATATGCACATGAATGTTCATTGCAGCACTGTTTATAATAGCAAAGAGCTGGAACAAATCCAAATGATGATAGACTGGACTGGGAAAATATGGCACATATACACCATGGAATATTATGCAGCCATCAAAAACGATGAGTTTGTGTCCATTCTAGGGACATGGATGAACCTGGAAAACATTATTCTCAGCAACTGATGCAAGAACAGAAAATGAAATATCGCATGTTCTCACTCATAGGCGGGTGATGAACAATGAGAACACATAGACACAGGGAGGGGAGCACTACACATTGGGGTCTATTTGGGGGAATAGGGGAGGGACAGTGGG
The DNA here is from genome assembly GCF_049354715.1 of Callithrix jacchus. Taxonomy (NCBI): domain Eukaryota; kingdom Metazoa; phylum Chordata; class Mammalia; order Primates; family Cebidae; genus Callithrix; species Callithrix jacchus. The sequence goes on from NC_133513.1 coordinate 71,095,416, forward strand.
GGGGGTTGGGGAGATAGCATGGAAAGAAATGCCAGATATGGGTGAAGGGGAGGAAGGCAGCAAATCACACTGCCACATGTGTACCTGTGCAACTCTCTTGCATGGTCTGCACATGTACCCCAAAAACTAAAATGCAATTAAAAAAAAAAGAAAAATCTCACAAAGAAACACAAAATATTGTAGAATGGTGGGTGTTGGATATAGAATTTTAAAAAGAAACTTTAAAGGACAAATTCCTCATCTCAATAATGACAGGGTTATAACTATTATATGTTACATTTGTTTATGGTTCATCCACAAACAAATATAACACTCAAAAAATACATAAGGAGCAACTCTCTTTATACATCTAACAGCAGACTTTAGAATACTGCTATCCTTGAAAAGAAAGAACTACTAGAGGTGAGCAACATATTTACCCTGGCTTTCTGATTAGGAACACAGTGAAATAGAACCCAAAGAGAAATCGATTTTGTCTAAGGCAGAAATTATTAGCATGGTGGCTGGAATTTGTAGAGCAGTTTAGTAGAAAGGAGGTGGTTCTTTGGGCATTTGTAGGGCAAGATTTGCCAAAACCCAGAAGAGAAAAACTACTTGAGGGCTGTGAGATGAATAGAGATATTAGAGGTTGAATAGTGCTGAGGGATATTGGAGGTCCAATGAGTCAGAGTAGAGGGGCCTTACTGAATATATTGAACACTGGACATGTAGTTGAGATGTCAAAAAGCCATTATCTAAGGGTTACCCCTTTGCTCTTGCCCTAGAGCAAAGGTTGCTCTAGACGTGTTCTTAAAAGCCTAAAACCAAGCCTCAAGAGGATCAATTAGAGCCACCAGTAAAATAACTACCTGCCAGAAAAGACAAAACAAAACAAAACTTAATACTCTTCACAAAAAAATAACATCATAGAGGTCTGTTTAAAAATTGTGGTAAAAACTCAAAGAAATTCATCATCTGAATCATGTTTATGTATACAGTTCAATAGCATTAACTACATTCACGTTGTTTTACAAAATCTCTAGAACTTTTTCATTTGCAAATCTGAAACTCAACATACATTGAATAACAACTCCCCATTTCTCCCTCTCTCTAATCCCTGGAAAACACCATTTTACTTTCTGTTTCTGTGAGATTGACTAGTTTAGACAATTCATTAAAGTGAAATCATACAGTATTTGTCTTTTTGTGACTGCCTCATTTCACTTAGTATAATGTCTTCAAGTTTCATTAATATAGCACATATATAGCATGTGACAGGTTTCTAAGGCTGAATAATATGCTATTGTATGCATTTATATACTATATTTTGTTTAATCATCCATCCATATATGAACATCTGGGTTGCCTCTCCCTCTTGGCTATTGTGAATAATGCTACAGTGAATATCGCTGTGCAAATAGCTCTTACTGATCCTGCTGTCAACTTTTTTGGATATATACACAGAAGTGCAATTGCTGGATCATATGGTAATTATATTTCTCATTTTTTTTAGGGTCTTCCATACTGTTTTCCATAGTGGTTGTACCATTTTACATCACCAGTAATTCTGCATGAGACTTCAATTTCTTTCATCGTTGACTATGATGTTAGTTCCAGACTTTTCGTATATGGCCTTTATTATTTGAGGTAATTTTCTGCTATTTATAGTTTGTTGGGTGTTCTTATCATAAAACAGTGTTGAATTTTGTCAGATGATTTTTCTGCATCAGCTGAGATGATAATGTAGTTTTGGTTCTTCCTTGTGTTAGTGTGATGTATTATATTGTTCAAATTTTTTATGTTAAGCCATCCTTTCATTGGAAGTAAATGCCATTTTTGTCAGAGTGTATACTTCATTTATTGTCCTGTTGAATTCAGTTTTTTAGTAATTGGTTAGAAATTTTGGCTTCAATAATCATCAGAGACATTGCTCTGCTCTGTAGTTTTCTTTTTTTTTTTTTTTTAGTGTCTTTACCTGACTTCAGTATCTGAGTAATGTTTGCCTCATAAAATAAATTTAGAAGTGTTCTCTCTTCTCCAATGTTTTGGAATAGTTTGAGAACGATTAGAATTAATTCTTCTTTAAATGTTTGGTAGATCTTTCCAGTGAAGTTACCTGGTTCTGAGGTTTTGTTTTTTACTGGTAGGTTTTTAATTACTAATTTATAACTTCTTACCAGTTATAAATCTGTTTTGATGTTTTGATTTCTTCATAACTTAGTCTTGCTATGTTGTATGTTGGCACACGATTGTTCATAGTAATCTCTTACAGTCATTTTTACTTCTGTGGCATCAGTTGTAATGTCTTTCCTTTTATTTCTGATTTCATTTGAGTCTTCTCTCTTTTTCCTTAGTTTAGTTGTTTGTCCATTTTGTTTTCAAAGAACTAAGTGTTAGTTTCTTTCATATTTTCTACTATTTTTTCTATCTCTATTTCATTTATTTTTGCTCTAATCTTTATAATAATATTTTTCTGCTAACTTTAGGTTTTGTTTTTCTTTTTTTGGTTCCTTGAAGTATAAAGTAAGATTCTGTATTTCATATTTTCTTCTTTTGTAATATAAGCATTTACTGCTATAAACTTTCTTTTCAGTACTGCTTTTACTGGATTATCTGAGTGTTGATATGTTATTTCTATTATCATTTGTCTCAAGATATTTCTAATTTCCTTTATGATTTCTTCTTTGATTCATTGGTTGTTTAAGAGTATGTTATTTAATTTTCACATATTTGTGGATTTTCTAGTTTTTCTTCTTGCTATTGTTTTATTTCATTGTGGTTGGAAAAGATATATTGTATGAGTTCTACCTTTTAGAATTTATTAAGACTTGCTTTGTGGCCTAACATGCATCTGCCTGGACAGTGTTCCCTGTGCACTTAAGAAGAAAGTGTTAAATCTGCTTGGTGTTTTATAACCTTGTTGTGTACTTCAATATTGACATTTTTGTCTAGGCTGGGGTATTCTCTGTTATTATCCCTTTAAATAAACTTTCTGCTCCTATCTCTTTCTCTACCTTTTCTTTAAGGCTAGTAAGTCTTAGATTTGCCCCTTTGAGGCTCTTTTATAGATCCTATAAGTGTGCTTGTTTTTAATTCTTTTTTCTTTTTTATCCTCTATCTGTGTATTTTCAAATAGCCTGTCTTTATGCTTACTAATTTCATTTTTCTGCTTAATCAGTTTTGCTATTAAAAGGGTCTGATGCATTCTTCAATATACCAATTGCATTTTTCAACTCCAGAATTTCTGTTTGATTCTCCTTAATTATTTGAATTTTGGTGTTAAATTAATCTAATAGAATTTTGTATTTATTCTCTGTGTTATCTTCAATTTCTTTGAGTTTTCTCAAAACGGCCATTTTGTATTCTATATCTAAAAAGCCACATATCTCTGTTTCTCCAGGTTTGGTCCCTGGTGCTTTATTTAGTTCATTTGGTGAGGTCATGTTTTTACTGGATTGTCTTGATACTTGCAGATGTTCATCTGTGTCTGGGCATTGAAGAGTTACATATTTATTATAGCCTTCACATTTTGTGTTCGTTTGGGAAGGCTTTCTAGGTATTTTAAAGGACTTGAGTATTGCGTTCTAAGGTGCATCTGCTTTAGAGAGGCACACAAAGGCCAATAGCACTGGTTCTTGCAGACTCATAATGGTATTGCCTGGATGACCTTGGACAAGATTCAGAATAATTATCTGGATTATTGGGCAGAGACTTTTGTTCTCTTTCCTTGGGCAAAAGACTTGAATAGACATTCCTCAAAAGAAAACATAAAAGTGGCCAACAGGTTTATGAAAAAAAATGCTTGGCATTACTAACTATCAAGAAAATGCAAATAAAAACCACAATGAAATATTATTTCACCCCAATTAGAATGGCTGTTATCAAAAAGACAAAAAATAATGAATGCTGACATGTATGTGGAGCAAGAAAAACTCTTATACACTACCAGTTGGAATGGAAATTACTACAGTCATTATTAAAAAGAAAATGGAACTTCCTCAAAAAATTAAAAATAGAACTACCATGTGATTTAACAAACCCCCTACTAGCTACATATCAAAAGGAAATAATATCAGTATATCAAATAAATATCTTCACTCTTAAGTTTGTTGCAGTACTAGTCACAATAGCCAGGATATATAATCAGCCTAAATGTTCATCAGTGGATGAATGAAGAAAATATACACACAAGGGAATACAATTCCAGCATAAAAAGGATGAAATCTTGTCATTTGTAGCAATATGGATGAACCTACAGGACATTATATAAACTAAGCCAGGGATGGAAAGAAAAATACCACCTGATCTCACTCTAAGTTGATCTCCTAGAAGTACAGAGTACAATAGTGTTACCAGAGGCTGAGGGGTAGTGGAGAGATTAGGAGATTGGTCAATGCATACAAAGTTACAGCTAAATAGGAAAAATAAGCTCTGGTGTTCCATTGTACAGTAGGGTGACTATGGTTAACAATATTGTATTGCATAATTCATAATGGCTAGAAGAGAGGATTTTGAATGTTCTCCCCACAAAGAAGGAATAAATATCTGAGGTTGTGAATGAACAAAATACTTTGATTTGTTTTTTATACAATATACACATATATCAAACATCACACTGCATCCCAAAAATATGCACAATTATGTGTCAATTAAAAACAAAAATTTTAACAGAAGTCAGTAAAGGATGTGTAAATAGTCAATGATTTCACTTATATAAAATTCTAGAAAATGCAAAACTTATTATATTGACAAAAAGCAGATCTGTTATTTCCTGGGTATGAGGAAGGAGCAGGGAGTGTAAAGAAAGAGAGACATGGATTTCATAGGGGCCCATGGAAACTCATGGGTTTGATGGATATTTTTATTATCTTGATGGTAATCATGGATTTGGGGTATGCACATACATAATAACAAATTATAGATTTTAAATATGTACAGAGTATTGTAAGTCAGTTATACCTTAATATGGATGTTAAACATAAATAAACAATAATTTTTTTAAAAAGTGTTTTGCTTTCATCTCTAATAGATATTTTCACTCAGTAGAGAATGCTAGCTTTACCGTTATTTTCATTCAGTTTTTTGGTGAGTTTTAATTTTGAATGGATGTATGTTTTCTCAGTTACTTTTTCTGAATTGATTGAAAACATCATATGAGTTTTCCCTTTATTCTGTTAATATAATGAATTGTAATGATTTATTTGGGTATGATAAATCAGTCTCACATTTGTAGGGTAAATCCTTCTTGGTCATGACTATGTTTTCTCTGTATTAAAGATTTGAATTAATACTTAATTTCTTTTTTGTAGTCTTTTAAAGGTTACATTTATATTTGATATAGCTTCCTAATATTCCTTTTATCATTATAAATTGTTTCTTTTTTACTTTTTATTGTGAACTGTGTTTTATACGATTACTTGAATAACAATTTTGTTTTTTTAACATAAATATTTCGTCTGTATATTTTGTCACCCATTTACTGTTTTTTTTTTTTTGACATGGGATCTCACTCTGTCACCCATGCTGAAGTGCAGTGGTATGGTCTTAGCTCACTGCAACCTCCACCTCCTGGGTTCAAACAATTCTCCTGTCTCAGCCTCCCAAGGAGCTGGGATTACAGGTACCTGCCACCATAGCCAGCTAATTTTTTTGTTGTATTTTTAGTAGAGACAGGTTTCACCATGTTGGTCAGGCTGGTCTTGAACTCCTGACCTCAAGTGATCTGCCTGTCTCAGCCTTCCAAAGTGCTGGGATTACAGGCATGAGCCACTGTGACCAGCCCACCACATTTACTTTTATCCTATCTGTGGCTTTATGTTAGAAACGTGTCTAGATGGCAGTGTAAAGTAAGGTCTTGCTTATCTGCCTGCAGTAACATTAATTAATTTTAATAGTATTATGGTAGATGTAAGTCTACCATTTTTTCTGTTTTTCTCCTCAGTGTTTAGCTTCTCTCTCTATTCTTTTCTGCTTTCGTTTGAATGATTAGAATATTTTTAATATTCCATTTTATCTATTGGCTTCTAAGCTATAATCGTGTATTTTTCTAGTGGATCCTGTCAGGATTGTACTATTTATACCAATATTACAGTTAATATAGTAGTTAATAAAGATAATATACTAGTAAAAAGTTAATATAGTAATAAATAGTAGTAATTAATAGGAGTTACTGTAGTAGCTAATACCTGCTTAGAGTTGTTTTCATACCATTTAAGTAAAATGTAGAAACTTTGCAAGTATAGAGGTCCCTTTAACTCCCCTCCTCCACTAATTTATGCCATTGTGTTACACGTTATATCTGCCTGCACTGTAAAGCCTTTCACATGTAGTTAAAATTTTTATTTTCAAAAGCTTCCTGTACATTTAAAAACTTGGAAAAGAAAAAATAGTCTTTTATATTTAACTATATATTTATCATTTCCATTCTTCTCTCTCCATCCCAGTAGGTTTAAAGTTCCTGTGATATTTTTCTCTTTAGCCAGAAGAACCTGCTTTAACATTTCTTTAGCACCTATGACCTGATTTGTTAGTATTCCTTCCTGTGAGAAAGCATTTATTTTGTCATCATCCCTGAAGAAAATTTTGCTGAATATAGGGTTCTGTGTTGGCAGTTTTTCTTTTTTAATATACTTTAAAAATGTTGTTTCACTGTGTTCTGGCCTCTGTAGATTATGAGAAATCTGTGATCACTGAAATAATTATTTCTCACAATGTAATGTGCATTATCTTTTATATGCTTTTAGATTTTTTTTAATCTTTGATTTCCAGTATCTTCCTGTATTGTGTCTAGGCATAGCTTTTGTTGAATTTATTGTGTTTGGGTTTCATAGACCTTGTTGGATTTGTAAATTATGTGTTCAAACAAATTTGCAAAGTTGTTAGCCATTATTTTTTTGAAATATTTTCTGCCCCAATTTCTTTCTCTTTCTGGTTTTCTCTTTCTAAGAAAGTTATTCTTCAGATTTTATAGCTTGTACTGATTTCTATTGCTTCATCCTTACCACATTCACTGACTCATTCTTGTGTGACTCATTCTGCTACTGAGTTCATCTAGTGAATTTTTAAAACTTTATTTTATTTGTTTAGTTCTAAAATTTTCATATAGTTCTTTTAAATACTTTTTATTTCTTGCTTGGTAATCCTATCTTTTCATTTATTCAAGTATATTTTCCTTTGTTATATGGAGCATATTTATACTAGCTTCTGTAAATTATTTATATGATCATTCTAGCAAGTGTGTCATCCCAAAGCTAGCTTCTGTTTATGGTAGTTTCCCTTGCAAACTGGTTACATTTCTCTAGTTCTTTGAATTTTGATTGATTTGGATTTAATCCTGAGCATCATTAATATTATACTGTCTAGCCCTTGGGTCCTGTAATCCTTTGGAGAATAGTGATGTTTTTGACTTACCAGGCAATCATCATACTTAAGTTCAGACCGTAAGTTCTGTCTTGCCTTCTGTGAACAGTGGCTCAAATTTTAGTTCAGCTGTAGACTTTGCTGTACTGGTCCAAGTCTGTTCAACATGATTCAAAACTCAAGAGAGAAACTAATATTTGTATAAGTCCATGAATAGTATTAAAAGATCCCCTTCTCTTGTTCTCTTCTGATTTGAATTCTCCATTCACCTACCCTGAGGAGGTTCTTTTCCTAATATATCTAACCATAGAGACTGGGTTTCTATTGGAATATATCACTTGTGCTACTTTGCCACTCAGATATCAGGCTCTACCCTTAAGGTAAATGTCATAAAAGAGAGAGAATGTAAATAGAAACTTCAATCCTGTGCTGTTACTTCAAGTTGTGAATTCCCTTTCTGTAATCAACATACTTTTGTTCAATTTTCAGAGATGTTTTGATAAATTCTTTTGTATTTAGTTCAGGTTTTTTTTTTGTGTGTGTGTAATTAGTGAGAAGTAGAATCAGACTGGAATAATCCTGGAACTAGAACTTCTATATTGATAATTTTTATTATACTCAGAATTGATTTCATGTCCTTTTTTAAATAGCTCCAGTAATTTCTGATAGCTTTCTTATAGTCTAGTATACCAAGATGTGTTGAGTTTAACTTATAATTTTCCCTCTCCTGATTTGGATTCAAGAAGCTCTGGTTTCTTTAAAGAAATGTATTATTAGAAAATAATATATAAGTATTGGGTTACTTGTATGAACTACATAGGCTATTGCTTTCAGGTGCTTCCAGTAATTAGAGCTAGGAAACTATTACTGAGTGGCTGTAAACTGTGAGTTTATATTTTCAGGTTTAACTTTGGATTACAAAATTTTAACTGAATTTTATTTCAATATTTATCTTTTTGTCCTACACCAAAATATGGATTTGTAATTAGATTTATTTATTTATTATTTGAGACAGTGTCTCATTCTCTTGCCCAGGCTGGAGTGCAATGGCACAATCTCAGCTCACGGCAACCTCTGTCTTATGGGTTCAAGCAATTCTCTTGCCTCAGCCTCCTGAGTAGCTGGTATGCAAGCATGTGCCACTATGCCCAGCTAATTTTCATATTTTTCAGTAGAGATGGGGTTTCACCGTGTTGGCCAGGCTGATCTCAAACTCCTGACCTCAAGTGATCTACCCACCTCAGCCTCCCAAAGTGCTGAAATTATAGGTGTGAGTTACTGTAACCAGCCTGTAATTTGTCCTGACCCGCGGGATGAGCAACGGAGACCCTAGGGAGGGATTGGGGATTAAAAGAGAGAGACAGGAGACGTGGAGAATGGAGACAAGTCAAGGATCTGATCAAGTCTCTTTAATTAGCTACAAGGCAGTTGCTTATAAACAAGTAAGGGCGGGAAGTTCTGAGGGCTGAGGTCAGACAGTAACCATGGAGACGAGGTTGCAGGCTAGCCTGGTAACTAGGAGGAATGTGAAACTTAAACAATAAGGGAAGCCCACAAGATGGAGGTTTAGGTAAGAGGAACAAAAGCTTAAGCAACATAGTTACAAGATGGCTACTGCTCCCCACAGTAATTAGATTTAATATTTACTTATTTGGTTTGTTTTACAATGTGCATACATTATTATTAGTGAAAATATATTACTAAAAGTGGATTAACATTTCTTTGCAGTTTTAAAAGTATTTTTAATGTGTTCAACTAAGAATGAAAAATCAAAATATCATTTTAAAATCATTTTATGATGAATGAGTTCAAAAATATTGTAGGAAATGATTAATATACAAAATCAACTGTATATTTATGTACTAATAGTGAACAATCTACAAAAAACAAAACAAAACCCAGAAAACAATATTCTTTATCAATGATATCAATTACATCATAATGAATAAAATACTTGGGAATAAATTTAACAAAAGAAGTGCAAGATTTTACACTGAAAACTACAAAACATCATTCAAAAATTAAAAAGGACATAAACAAATAGACATTTCATGTTCATGGATTGGAAGACTTACAATCATTAAGATGGCAACACTTCCATATTGATATATAGATCCAATGTAATCTATACCAAAATCTCTGCTGAATTTTTTTGCATAAATTGACATGTTGCTCTTTAAATTCATATGGAAAGGGAAAGAACACAGAATAACCAAAAAAATCTTGATGAAAGAAAGCAATGTTGGAGGACTCACACTTATTGATTTCAAAACTTAGTAGAAAGCCACATTAATTAAGATTCTCTCCTCATTTAAATTCTTCATCCACTTACCCTGAGGGGCTTCTTTTCCTGATTACTCTGACCACAAAGACTGAGTTTCTATAAGAATTCATTACTTGTGCCACTTTGCCACTCAGGTATCAGATCCCACCCTTAAGGTAAACATCATAAAAGAGAAGGAGAATGAAAAAAGAAACTTCAACCTTTGCTGTCACTTCTTCAAGTTATAAATTCCCTTTGTAATCAAACTACTTTGGTTATATTTTCAGAGATTTTTGATAAATGCTTTTATATTTGGTTTGTATTTATGTATTAGTATAAAAACCAACATATAGGTCAGTGAAATAAAATTGAGAGTTCAAAAATAAATCTTCACATTTAGGTTAATTGTTATTCAATAAGGGAAGGAACAGCCTTTTCAACAATCATGCTGGTACAACGGCATATCCAGACTGAAAGGAAAATACTTTGTCTACATTTTATTAAAAAATAAAACTCAATGTTGAGACCTAAATGTTAGAACTAAAACTGTAAAGCTCTTAGAAGGAAACACAGTTGTAAATCTTTGTGAGTTTGTATTAAGCGGTGGTTTCTAGATATGACACCAAAAATACAAGTAATAAAAAGAAATACATCAAAATTCAAATCACACAGTTACTTTTGTGTTTCAAAGAGCATCATCCAGAACATGAAAAGAGAAACCACAGAATGGGAAAAAATATTTGGAAATCATGTACCTGATAAATGCATAGTATTCAGAAAAATCTAAAGAATTTTTTTTCCATGCCCAATTGGCTTGTTTTATTGCAGAAGGAGATGTGAAATAAACAATGTGAGACAGCTGGGACCTGAGGCTGGTAAAACCCCCTCCCTTCCCCATATATGCCCACTGCCCCAAATAAAAAATAACCAACTATGGGAGAGCAGCCAAGACAGTGATTTGAAAAGTACAAGGGCAGGAGAAGGAGACACAGAACTCGAGGGCAGCGGTGAAGAGACCATGAGTGTGCTGGAAGGGCCCAGGGGCACGGTGGCATGAACAGTGCCAAGGACAAGTCTCTTTGTCTTCCCTGGGGTTATGTATAAATATAGGGAGATGAGGCCTTCTCTCTCCCTGCTCTCCCTTCAGCTTTATGCTGCTCACTTGGTCCCAGCTCCTCTTTCCACATGAGGGTGAAGGGAAGCCGAGATGAACGTGTCATCACTGAATTGCAATCAGACCCACATCCATTAGCTTCTGGATCTTCCGTGCTACTACAAGATTCTTTGAATGTTTGCTGAGTGTCTGGGGATGCTTCTGCATCTGTTCCAGGATAAGGTGCATTGGCTGGGTCTCTCATGATCTGCTGCACCTCTGGGTCAGCCATGGCTCCTCACTTCACATCTTCTGGACTGTCATGCTGGTTGTACTGTGCCATCATACAGTGCTGTTAGCCGGTTGCCACCTCCTTACAGCTGAAGTCTAGGTCTAGTGCCTTCTGGTACACAACTATGGCTTTGGTGTAGTCCTTCAACACTTCCAGGGCTGCTGCTTTCCATGTGTAACCCTTGATGAAGGTCAGCTCCAGCTGGATATATTCTTCACAGTCCTTGAGTGTCATCTGGAACTCCAGGAGTCTGGTGTAGCAGGCAGCTTGACTGTTGTATAATTTAGCATCTTTTGGGTTCCTTTTGATGGCTTCTGCATAATGCTTCGTGGCCTGGGGATAATCCCCTTTCTGAAAACACTCATTGCCTTTGTTCTTCTCCTCCAAAGCCAAGTTGGGGTTTATGTATGCCAGCTGCCCTTGCTTTTTCAGGATTTTCTCTGCCTACTGGCATTTCTTGAGCACATCTAGGATCAGGTGCTCTGCCAGATACCTGTTATAGAAATGGATGGCATCCTTGTACTTTTCTTCTTTGAAGTAGGAGTTGCCAATTTGAGCATAAGGTCTGGTGATCTGTCCACAGTCTTCTTGGTTTTCTCTCCCTACTTCAATGGCTTTCTTACAAAGCTCCCAGCACTTATTGTAGTCACCCTTTTCAAAGTATACTGCTGCTTGATTGGTAATGTAAGTCATGATGGGGTCTAGCTCCTTGGCTTTGTCAAAACGCTTCAGGGTTGTGTCAAAGTCTTTCTTCTTGTAGGCATTGTTCCCAGCTTTTTATTTCAGCACCTGTTTCCTATTCTCTGGAATATCTTCTCCCATTAGCTCTGAGTTGGTCTCCTTTTTGGGAGGATATTGTGGTGGAGGTGTTGCAACTTCTTCCTCACTTATACAGCCAAGGTTGACCCTCAGGAGGACACTGAGAGTGGTCATAAGCCAGGGATCTGGTAGTTTTGTGCCCAGATTGGAAGGCTTGTTTCACAGCTGCTCTATCAGCTCCAGGTAGGTAGGATCACTGAGTAGTGTCCTTGTCCTGGGATCACTCTCCAACTTCTGATACAGATTGGGCATGTTGAAAGGGTTCACGGATTTTCTCTCTGCCAATCTGGCCTGCATATTCTGTAAACCCTCTTTTATATGAGAGTTATTTGCTTCGTGTTTTAAGCCCTCCTCATAGGTTTGCTTGGCTTCTTCAAATTCGTTTAAGAACTCAAGAGCTGCGGCTTTTTGTGAATAGCTCTTGCCCCAGTCAGGTTGATGGTCTTGCAGCCGTCCTTGTAGGCCTTCTGGTAGTCTTCTTTCTTGGCATAGGTGATAGAACAGTTTCTGTAGAGCACATGGTTGTGGGGATCCAGCTTAATGGCTTCTAAGTAGCACTATAAGGCATTGTTAATGTTGCTCATGCTCAGGGTCTTGTTGCCCTTCTCTTTCAGCTCATTGGCCTGCTCCATAGCAAAGCATGGCCTGGAACCCCAATGAATCTAAACCTCCAAAGAACTTTTATAACTCGGCAACTAAAAGACAAATTAAAGTGGCTAAATGATTTGAATATATATTTATCCAAAGACAATTAATGAATGTCCAAAAGCACATAATAAAATATTTAATATCATGTTTTCAGTATCAAATGGAAACATGTTTTCACACAAAAATTGTACATGAATTTCATAGCAACCTTATTAATAATAGCCAAAAAGTAGGAATAATCTGAAAATCTATTACTAGGTGAGTGAAAAAATAAAATGTGATGTATCCATATAGTGAAATAATTAAAGTGTTTTTTGCTGGCAAGATGGGCAAACAGCTCCAGACTTCAGCTCCCAGTGAGACTGATGCAGAAGGCAGGTGATTTCTGCACTTCCAACTGAGGTAGCCAGTTCATCTCATTGGGACTGGTTGGACAGTGGGTACAGCCTACAGAAGGCAACTGAAGCAGGGGGTGTTGCCTCACCTAGGAAGCACAAGAGGTCAGGGGAGGCTGTGAGAGACTGTACTGGGAGGAACAGTGAACTTCAGCCCAGATACTACACTTTTCTCACAGTCTTTACAACCAGCAGACCAGGAGATTCCCTCTGGTGCCTATGCCACCAGGGCCTGGGTTTCAAGCACAAAACTGGGCAGCCTTTTGGGCAGATGCCAAGCTAGGAGTTTTTATTTATTTTTTTATATCCCACTGGTGCCTGGAATGCCAGTGAGACAAAACTGTTCACTTCCCTGGAAAGGGGGCTGAAGCCAGGGAGCCAAGTGGCCTGGATCAGTGGGCCCCACCCCCACAGAACCCAGCAAGCTAAGCTCCACTGGCTTGAAATTCTCACTGCCTGCACAGCAGTCTGAGGTCAACCTGGAAAGCTTGAGCTTGGTGAGGGGAGGGGCATCTGCCATTGCTGAGGCTTGAGTAGGCAGTGTTACCCTCACAGTGCAAAAAAAGTCACCTGGAATTTTGAACTGGACAGAGCCCACCACAGATCAGCAAGGCCACTGCAGCCAAAATGCCTCTCTACATTCCTGCTCTCTGGGCAAGGCATTACTGAATAAAAGGTAGCAGCTCCAGTCAGGGACTTATGGATAAAGCTCCCATCTCCCTGGGATAGAGCACCTGGGGGAAGGGGCAGCTGTGCATGCAGCTTCAGTAGACTTTTTTTTTTTTTTTTTTAAGAAAGAAAAAAAAAGAGTGAAGGAGAGGAAGAAAAAGAGAGAGAGAACGGGAATGTAGCTTTATTTTAAAAATGGGTATTAATAATGGCCGATCAATATTTTGTGTATTTAAAGTAGAGAATGTATATTTTGTGTATTTAAAGTGGAGAGCTCTATAAATATTTATTGAGTTTGCTTGTTCCAGATCTGGGTTCAAGTCCTGGATATCCTTATTAATTTTCTGTCTCATTGAGTCTAAATCTCTTTATGAGTCTTATGCATCTGGGTGTTAGGATCGTTAGCTCTTATTGTTGCATTGATCCTTTTACCACTATATCTTCGTTGCTTTGAAATCTATTTTATCAGATGCGAGAATTGCAACTCCTGCTTTTTATTTATTTATGCTCTTCATTTGGTTGGTGACTCTTTCTCCATCCCTTTGTTTTAAGTCTTTGTATATCTTTGGATGTGAAATGGGTCTGGATGTAGCATACTGTTAGGTTTTGGCTGTATCTTTTGATTGGGGGAATTGGTCAACTTAAATTTAGGGTTACTGCCATTTGATGTTAACTGGCTATTTTATCCATTCGTTGATATAAATTCTTCTTTATGTTGATGCTCTTTACTTTTTGGTATATTTTTTGAAAGGTTAATACTGGTTTTTCTTTTCTATGTATAATGCTTCTTTCAGAAGCTCTTGTAAAGCCAGCCTGGTGGTAATAAAATCTCTGAGTACTTGCTTGTTCATAAAAGATTTTATTTTTCCTTCAATTGTGAAGCTTAGTTTGGCAGGATATAAAATTCTGGGCTGAAAGTTCTGTTCTTTAAGGATGTTGAATATCGGCCCCCACTCTTTTCTGGCTTGTAGGGATTCTGCTGAGAGATCTGCTGTAAGTCTAGTAGGCTTCCCTTTGTGGGTAACCTGACCTTTCTCTCTGGCTGCCCTTAGTATTTTCTGCTTCGTTTCAACCCTGGTGAATCTAACGATTATGTGCCTTGGGGTTGCTCTTCTTGAGGAATATCTTTGTGGTGTTCTCTGTATTACCTGGGGTTGAATATTGTGCTGCTTTGCTAGATTCAGAAAGTTTTCCTGAATAATATCCTGAAGAATATTTTCCAGCTTGGATTCATTCTCTTCGTCATATTCAGATACACCTATCAAATGTAAATTAGGTCTTTTCACATAGTCCCATATTTCTTGGAGACTTTGCTCATTCCTTTTTATCCTTTTTTCTCTATTCTTGTCTTCTCATTTTATTTCATTAAGTAGGTCTTCAACCTCTGATATCCTTTCTTCTGCTTGATCAATTTGGCTATTCAAACTTGTGCATATTTCGCTAAGTTTTTGTGTTGTGTTTTTCAACTCCGTTAGTTCATTTATATTCCTCTCTATATTGTCTATTCTTGTTAGCATTTCATCAAACCTTTTTTCAAAGTTCTTAGTTTCTTTACATTGGGTTAGAACAAGTTATTTTAACTCCCAGAAGTTTCTTATCATCCACCTTCTGAAGCCTACTTCTGTTAATGGCACACAGTCCTTTTCCATTAGGGCTTGTTCCATTGCTGATGAGGAACTGTAATCCCCTATAGAGGGAGAGGGGGTTCTGATTTTGGGTATTGTCAGCCTTTTTAGGCTGGTTTCTTCCCTTTGTTATAAATTTATCCATCTGTCGTCTTTACAATTACTGCCTTTCTAGTTGGGTTTCTGAGTGGTTGCCTAGTTTATTGACTCCCAGTGCTGGAATCCGAGCAACCCACTGTGCATGCCAAAACAGCAGTGATAAGACTGACGGTGTTCTTCTGTCCGAGAATCTCCTCCCATTTACTCTGCATGAAGAGCTGCCGTGCTGAGGTATCGGCAAAACCACTGCGCCAACCACAAGAGTCACGCTGGTGACCTGTGAGGCCCCTCCACTGGGAATCTTCTGGTCCATGAGCAACAAAAATTCGTCTGAAAGTGTGGTGTCCTCTTGTTCTCTGCACTTTCACTGGGAGCTACAATCCCGAGCTGTTAGCAATCAGCCATCTTGGATCTCTCCAGCAGACATAAATGTTACTGCCTGACAGCTCTGAAGAGAGCAGCAGATCTTCCAGCACAGCATTCAAGCTCTGATAAGGGAAAGACTGCCTCCTCAAGTGGGTTCCTGACCCCCATGTATCCTGACAGGGTGACACCTCCCAGTAGGGGCTGACAAACACCTCATACAGGAGAGCTCTGCTTGGCATCTGGTGGGTGCCCCTCTGGGACAAAGCTTCCATAGAAAGAAACAGGCAGCAATCTTTGCTCTTCTGCAGCCTCCACTGGTGATATCCAGGCAAAGCGGATCTGGAGTGGACCTCCAGCAAACTCCAGCAGACCTGAAGCAGAGGGTCCTGACTGTTAGAGGGAAAACAAACAGACAGAAAGGAATAGCCTCAACATGAACAAAAATGACATCCCCAAAGCTGGATGGAGAATTAGTCTGATGAATTGACAGAAATAGGCTTCAGAAGGTGAGTAATAATAAACTCTTCTGAGCTAAAGGAGCATGTTTTAACCCAGTGCAAGGAAGGAAAGAAGCTTGAAAAAAGGTTAGGTGAATTGCTAACTAGGATAACGAGTTTAGAGAAGAACATAAATGACCCGATGGAGCTGAAAAACACACCACAAGAACTTGGTGAAGCATATGCAAGTATAAATAGCTGAATCAATCAAGCAGAAGAAAGGATATCAGAGATTAAAGATCAACATAATGAAATAAAGCAAGAAGACAAGATTAGAGGGAAAAAAAGTATGAAAAGAAATAAACAAGGGCTGGGCACAGTGGCTCACGCCTATAATCCCAGAACTTTGGGAGGCCGAGGTAGGTGGATCATGAGGTCAAAAGATTGAGACCATCCTGGTCAACAAGGTGAAACCCCGTCTCTACTAAAAATACAAAAATTAGCTGGGCATGGTGGCACGTGCCTGTAGTCCCACCTACTTGGGAGGCTGAGGCAGGAGAATTGCTTGAACCCAGGAAGCGGAGGTTGTAGTGAGCCGAGATTGCGCCATTGCACTCCAGCCTGGGTAACAAGAGCGAAACTCCGTCTCAAAAAAAAAGAAATAAAGCCTTCAAGAAATATGAGACTATGTGAAAAGACCAAATCTATATTTGATTGGTGTAACTGAAAGTGACGTGGAGAATGGAACCAAGTTGGAAAACATGCTTCAGGATATTATCCAAGAGAACTTCTCCAACATAGCAAGGTAGGCCAACATTCAAATTCAGGAAATACAGAGGATACCACAAAGATACTCCTTGTGAAGAGCAACCCCAAGACACATAATCATCAATTCACTAAGGTTGAAATGAAGGAAAAAATTTTAAGGGCAGCCAGAGAGAAAGATAGGGTTACCCACAAAGGGAAGCCCATCAAAGTAATAGTGGATCTCTTGGCAGAAACTCTACAAACCAGAAGAGAGTGAGGCCAATTTTCAACATTCTTAGAGAAAAGAATTTTCAACCCAGAACTTCATATCTAGCCAAACTAAGCTTCATAAGTGAAGGAGATATAAAATCCTTTACAGACAAGCCATATGATGCTGAGGAGAATGCATATTCTGTTGATTTGAGGTGGAGAGTTCTGCAGATGTCTATTCAGTCTGCTTGGTCCAGAGTTGAGTTCATGTCCTGGATATCCTTGTTAATTTTCTGTCTTGTTAATCTGTCTAATATTGACAGTGGGGCGTTAAAGTCTTCCACTATTATTGTGTGGGAGTCTAAGTCTCTTTGTAGGTCTCTAAGAAATTGCTTTATGAATCTGGGTGATTCTGTATTGGGTATATATATATTTAGAATAGTTAGCTCTTCTTGTTGCATTGATCCCTTTACCATTATGTTATGCCCTTCTTTGTATCTTTTGATCTTTGTTGGTTTAAAGTCTGTTTTATCAGAGACTAGGATTGCAACCCATTTGCTTGGTAAATATTCCTTCAACACTTTATTTTGAGCCTGTGTCTGTCTTTGCACATGAGATGAGTTTACTGAATATAGCACACCGATGGGTCTTGCCTCTTTATCCAATTTGCCAGTCTACATCTTTTGATTAGGGCATTTAGCCCATTTACATTTAAGGTTAATATTGTTATATGTGAATTTGATCTTGTCATTATGATGCTAGCTGGTTATTTTGCCCATTAGTTTATGCAGTTTCTTCATAGTGTTGATGAAGAAATTTTACAATTTATTATGTTTTTGCAGTGGTTGGTACTGGTTGTTCCTTTCCATGTTTAGTGTTTCCTTCAGGAGCTCTTGTAAGGCAGGCGGTGACAAAATCTCTCAGCATTTGCTTCTCTGTAAAGGATTTTGTATCTCCTTCACTTACGAAGCTTAGTTTGGCTAGATATGAAATTCTGGCTTCATCCATGGGATGCAAGGATGATTCAACATATGCAAACCAATAAATGTAATCCATCACATAAACACAACCAACAATAAAAACCACATGATTATCTCAATAGATGCAGAAAAGGCCTTTGACCTAATTCAATAGCCTTCATGCTAAAAACTCTCTATAAACTAGGTATTGATAGAACATATCTCAAAATAATAACTATTTATGACAAACCCACAGCCAATATTATACTGAATGGGCAAAAGCTGGAAGCATTCCCTTTGAAAACCAGCACAAGACAAAGATGCCCCCTCTCATGACTCCTATTCAACATAGTATTGGAAATTCTGGCTAGGGCATTCAGGCAAGAGAAAGAAAGAAATGGTATTCAAATAGGAAGAGAGGAAGTTGAATTGTTTCTCATTGCAGATGAACATGATTGTATATTTAGAAAATCCCATTTTCTCAGCCCCAAATCTTTTTAAGCTGATAAGCAACTTCAGCAAAGTCTCAGGATACAAAATCAATGTGCAAAAATCACAAGCATTCCTATACATCAATAGCAAACAGAGAGCCAAATTATGAGTGAACTCTCATTCACAATTGCTACAAAAGGAATTAAATACCTAGGGATATAACTTTCAAGTGTTGTGAAGGACCTCTTCAAGAAGGACTACAAATCACTGCTAAAGGAAATAAGAGAGGACACAAACAGATGGAAAAATATTCTGTGCTTATGGATAGGAAGAATCAATATTGTGAAAATGGCCATACTGCCCAAAATAATTTATAGATTCAATGCTATTTTTCAGAAGTCCCACAAATGGGAATTAAATAAGCTGTAATTAAACATCTAATTTTGGCAACAAATGCAAAACTCTATAAGTTTGTTTCATTGTACTTATTTTATATTTTAGAAATCTCATTAACCCTGTGCATTGGTGGTGGCTGTCTTGTTTATAGTGACATGTCCCAATACTGATTGATTTCACTCTTGAAATGAGTTATATCACTTAATTTGTGTAAATGTTATGAGTGGAGAGATGTGTACATGTTTAAAGCATGTTGCATTATATAGAGATTTATTTTTTAAACTCTATAAATGTTAAGACTAATATAATTGCAGAAATATTTTTCTTAAACACAATGTGTAACAAAATTCCCCAAGGTAACTCACTCACTTTGCAGTTTATGTGATCCACACTTTTAAAGAAATTCCATAAATGTATATTTTGTATTATGTATTATTTCCTGGTCCAAAGAAAATATGTGAATTCAGTTCTAACTTTGAGAATGTACTGTTTGTTTTCAAGTTCATTGAAAAATTGCATTCAGCCTGCTAATGGTTGCAGATTGTATGTTAGATGAAAAGTAGAAATAATTTCTAGTTTGCAAAACTGGTGCCACTAAATAAACAGGTAATTGCATTAAAAAAAAAAGATTCAATGCTATCTCCATCAAGCTACCATTGACTTTCATCACAGAATTGGAAAAAAGACCTGTTTTAAATTTCATATGGAAGTAAAAAAGAGCCCACATAGCCAAGACAATCCTATGCAAAAAGAACAAAGCTGGAGGCATCATGCTACCTGACTTCAAACTATACTACAAGGCTACAATAACAAAAACAGCATGGTATTGGTACCAAAACAGATATATAGACCAATGGAACAGAACAGAGACCTCAGGAATAACACCACAAATCTACAACCATCTGACATTTGAGAAACCTAACAAAAACAAGAAATGGGGAAAGGATTTCCTATTTAATAAATAGTTTTGGGAAAACTGGCTAGCCATATGCAGAAAGCTGAAACTGGATCCCTTCCTTTCACCTTATACAAAAATTAAGTCAGGATGGATTAAAGACTTAAACGTACAACCTAAAACCAAAAAAAAAAAAAAAAAAAAAAAAACCCTAGAAGAAAACCTAGGCAATACCATTCAGAACATAGGCATGGGCAAAGACTTCATGACCAAAACACCAAAAGCAATGGCAACAAAAGCCAAAATAAACAAATGGAATCTAATTAAACTAAAGAGCTCTGCACAGCAAAAGAAACCAACATCATAGGTTTAGAGAAAAACAATCCTAAAATTCATATGGAACGAAAGAAACAGCTCGAATAGCCAAAGCAATCCTATGGAAGAAGAACAAAGCTGGAGGCATCACATTACCTTACTTCAAATTATATTACAAGGCTATAGTAATCAAAACAGCATGGTGCTGTTATGAAAGTAGGTACATAGATCAATGGAACAAAATAGAGAACCTAGAAATAAACCCATCTATTTATAGCTAACTGATATTTAATGAAGCCAATAAGAACACACAATGGAGAAAGAATACCCATTTAAATAAATGATACTGTGAAAATGGAATTGCCATATGCTGAAGAATAAAACTGGACCTCTTTCTCTCACTGCATACAAAAATAAACCCAAAATGATTCAAGACTTAAATGTAAGCCCCAAAACTATAAAAATACTAGATGAAATCATAGGGAAAACTCTTCTGAACATTAGTCTAGAAAAAGAATCTATGACTAAGACCTTAAAAGCACAAGCAAAAACCAAAAATAGACAAATCAGAGTTGGTTAAGCCAAAAAGCTTATGCACAGCCAAAGAAATAACAGAGTGAAAAGACATCTGAAGAATGAGACAAAATATTTGCAAACTATTCATCTAATATCAGAATTTACAAGTAGCTCTAACAAATCAACAACAACCAAAAACAAATAATCCCATTAAAAAGTGGACAAAGTGACTTCAAAGTACAGTACAAGACTACAGTAACTAAAACAGCATGATGCTGATGCAAAAATGGACACACAGACCGATGGAACAGATTAGTGAACCCAGAAATAAGCTGCACACTACAAATATCTAATTTTTGACACAGTCAACATTTACAAGCAATGGGGAAAGGGTTTACTATTTAATAAATGGTGCAGGGATAACTGGCTAGCCATATGCAGAAGATTAAAACGGAACTCCTACCTTTCACCATATTAAAAAATCAACTGAAGATGTATCGAAGACTTAAATGTAAAACCTAAAACTATAAAAACCTTAGAAGAAAACCTAGGAAATACCAGTCTGGACACTGGCTCTAGCAAATACTGCATCACAAAAATTCCAAAAACAATTGCAACAATAAAAAATTGACAAATGGGACCTAATTAAACTAAAGAGCTTCTTCTACCCACCAAAAGAAACTATCAACAGAATATACAGACAACCTATAGAATGGGAGAAAATATTTTCAAGCTATACCTCTGACAAAGATCTAATATCCAGAATCTATAAGGAACTTAGCAAATCAACAAGCAAAAACCAAACAGCCTTATTAAAAAATTGGCAAAAACATGAACAGACATTTCTCAAAAGAAGACATAAAAATGGCCAACAAGCATATGAAAAAAAATGCTCAATATTACCAATCCTTAGCAGGATGCAAATCAATACCACAATGAGCTATCATCTCACATCAATCAGAATGGCTATTATGAAGAAACAAAAAAATAATGGATGCTGGAAAGATTGTAGAGAAGAGGGAATGCTTATACATTGATGGTTGGAATGTAAATTGGTTCTGCCACTGTGGAAAGCAGCCTGGAGAGTTCTCAAAGAACTTAAAATGAACTACCATTCGACCTAGCAATCCCTATTTTGTATATAACCAAAAGATTGTAAATTATCCTACCATGCAGACACATGCATACATGTGTTCACTGCAGCACTACTCACAATAGCAAAGGCATGGAGTCAACCTAGATGCCCATCAATAGTGGACTGGAGAAATAAAATGTGACACATATATGCTACAGAATACTTCACAGCCATAAAAAGAACAAAATAATATCCTTTGTAGCCACATGGATGGCATTGGTGTCCATTATCCTAAGCAAGTTAATGCAGGAACAGAAAACCAAATGCTGTATGTTTTCACTTACAAGTGGGAGCTAAACATTGAATACACATGGACTCAAAACATCAAACAACAGACACCAGGAACTACTTGAGGGTGGAGGGAGGAAGGAGGATATGGATTGAAAAACTACTCATTGGGATATTATGCTGATTATTTGGGTGAAGAAATTATCTGTACATCAAATCCCCATAATGCAAACTTATTCATGTAACAGACATGCATATGTAACCCTTGAACCTAAAATAAAAGTTGGAAAGAAAAAAATGAATAAAAAAATTTAAAGTGGACAAAAGACATGAACAGACATTTTTCAAAAGAAAGCATACAAATGGCCAGCAGGTATACGAAATAATGCTCAACATCACTAATTATCAGAAAAATGCAAATTGAAACAAAAATTAGATATCATCTTATGTTAATCAGAATTACTATTATTTAAAAAGTCAAAAAATAACAGTTGTTAGTAAAGATGTAGAGGAAAGGGAACTCTTGTACACTGTTGGTATGTAAATTAGCACAGCTTCTCTGAAATACAGTATGGAAATTTCTTAAAGAACTAAAAATAGAATTATCATCTGATACAGCAATTCTACTACTTGGTGTCTACTCAAAGGAAAAGAAATCAATATATCAAAAAGATATTTGCACTCATGTTTATTACAGCACTATTCACAATAGCAAAGATATGGAATCAACCTAAGTGTCCTTGAACAGCAGACTGAATAAACAAAATGTAACATATATACACAATGAAATACTATTCATCCATAAAAAGTGAATAAAGTTGTATCTTTTGCAGCAGTATGGATGGAGCTGGAGTTCATTATAAGTGAAACAAGCCAGACAGAGAAAGACAAATCACATGTTCTTACTCATAAGTGGGTGCTAAAAGATGTTTACACATGGATATAGAATGTGGAATGATTCAAAATAGACTTTAAAACAAAAATTGTTACTGGAGACAAGAACATTTTATAATGGTAAATGGGCCAATCTGTCAAGATGACATAACAATTATAAATATAAAAGTACCTAACAGAGCCCCCAAATATTTAAAGCCAAAACTGACAGAGTTGAAGAGAGCAATAGACAATATAACAATAATGGTTGAAGATTTTGATATCCTACTTTCAACAACAAATGGAACCACCAGGCAGTAGACCTTAAGGAAACAGAACTTGAAAACACTATAAACCAACTACACCTAACAGATATCTATACAATCCAACACTTTCAGAATATACATTATTCTCAATGCATATATAACACTCTTCAGGATAGATAATATGTTAGACTATAAAAAAACTAAATAAATTTTAAAGGATTGAAATTATACAAATTATGTGTTATGTCCATAATGGAAAAAAGTTAGAAATGTATAACGGAAAGAAACTTAGAAAATTCAAAAATATGTGGAAATTAACTAACACACTCCTAAATAACTAATGGGTCAGAATAAAAAAACGCAAGTGAGAAAATACACCTAGATGAATGAAAATGAAAACACAACATGTAAAACCTTGTAAATACCACTAAAGCAGTTCTTAGAGGAAAATTTATAGCTATGAACACCTATATTATGAAAAAAGATAGATTTCAAATCAATAACCTAACCTTGGATCTTAAAAAAAAAACTCGAAAAAGAACAAGCAGTTAGAAAATAAAGATGAACATAAATAAGTAGAATAAAGAGGAGAAAAACAATAGAATACATAAAATTAAAATTTAGTTCTTTGAAAAGATCAACAAAATTGACAAACTTTTAGCTAGATTGAACAAAAAAAGAGAATAATATGCAAATCACTGTAACAAGAAATGAGAGAGAAAGCATTACCTGAACTTACAAGAATAAATCTAGTGACTGGAGAAATAGAGCTTCCATAAATTCACTTCTGCCTTGGGCCAGCAGTGCTTAGGTAAGGACCTGACCTGAACTTTTGACGTAGATATAAGGATTGAGGCATTACAGATCAGTGAGTTTGTAAACAGTCACCCACAGTCCAAACTGAGCTGTCAGATGTTATTCAGCTGACTCATCTAGTAATTTAAAAAATTTTTAAGTAAGTTAATGATAATAATAAGGAGATATCACATTGTAAAAGATTTCTGTTTTCTTTACAAAAAAGATCTAAAGATTTGGCTGCCTACATTTAAACATAACAATATCAGGCATAGCTAAGAAGCACCATGCCCTTTAGAAGAGACATGTATTTCCAGTTGTTCACAGCCCTATCAGCCCTTATTGTCTTACATCTGGTTATTTCTCTCACTCAACCTTCCAGCCCTTAAAAGTATTATATTTCAATTCCTACTTGCAGACAAAACTCATTATTCTTAATCTCACCTTCAAATGTTTGTTTTAGAGAATATCAAATCAAAGTTTTTTATTTATCTTACAGACGCACAGTAAAATAAGATGCAAGAACATAAAATGCTTTACCTAAGGTCACACAGTCAGCTAGTGGCAGAGCTGGGATTAGATTACAGTCATGTCTTCCAGTACTTTTCCTCTGAATTTTGCTAAATGTACATGTCTTCCAAATCCTTTTGGCAACTATTTAAGTATTATCTATACTAATTCTTTGAGCTATGAGTTCCATGGGTGTTAACCTCCATGTAACAATGCCTTCTTATCAGTTGTCTTAAGTTTGACTCTTTCTCATGGATGGTATAAAGAGATTTGGATTAAAAAATAATCCACGTTCATTTCTTCTCTTTGGCTTCTGATTTTATCGGATTTAATCACTTCTCCCTCTGCCTTTGTGTTTTCAAAAACAGAGTCCTAACTTTTCTATGGGGCTTGCCTTGGAAATGTTGTGAGGCCAGTCAACTACAGGTTTTTTTTTTTTTTTTATATTTTTTATTGCATTTTAGGTTTTGGGGGTACATGTGCAGAATGTGCAAGACAGTTGCATAGGTACACACATGGCAGTGTGTTTTGCTTCCTTTCTCCCCTTCACCCACATTTGGCATTTCTCCCCAGGCTATCCCTCTCCAGCTCCCCCCCCACTGGCCCTCCCCTTTTCCCCCCAATAGACCCCAGTGTTTAGTACTCCCCTTTCTGTGTCCATGTGTTCTCTTTTTTCATCACCCACCTATGAGTGAGAACATGCGGTGTTTCATTTTCTGTTCTTGTGTCAGTTTGCTGAGAATGATGTTCTCCAGATTCATCCATGTCCCTACAAATGACACGAACTCATCATTTCTGATTGCTGCATAATATTCCATGGTGTATATGTGCCACATTTTCCCAATCCAGTCTATCCTCAATGGGCATTTGGGTTGATTCCCGGTCTTTGCTATTGTAAACAGTGCTGCAATGAACATTCGTGTGCATGTGTCCTTATAGTAGAACGATTGATAGTCCTTTGGATATATACCCAGTAATGGGATTGCTGGGTCAAATGGAACTTCTATTTCTAAGGCCTTGAGGAATCGCCACACTGTCTTCCACAATGGTTGAACTAATTTACACTCCCACCAGCAGTGTAGCAGTGTTCCTTTTTCTCCACATCCTCCCCGGCATCTGTTGTCTCCAGATTTTTAAATGATCGCCATTCTAACTGGCGTGAGATGGTATCTCAATGTGGTTTTGATTTGCATCTCTCTGATGACCAGTGATGATGAGCATTTTTTCATATGATTGTTGGCCTCATATATGTCTTCTTTCGTAAAGTGTCTGTTCATATCCTTTGCCCACTTTTGAATGGGCTTCTTTGTTTTTTTCCTGTAAATCTGTTTGAGTTCTTTGTAAATTCTGGATATCAGCCCTTTGTCAGATGGGTAAACTGCAAAAATTTTTTCCCATTCTGTTGGTTGCCAATTCACTCTAGTGACTATTTCTTTTGCCGTGCAGAAGCTGTGGAGTTTGATTAGGTCCTATTTGTCTATCTTGGCTTTTGTTGCCAATGCTTTTGGTGTTTTGTTCATGAAGTCCTTGCCTACTCCTATGTCCTGGATGGTTTTGCCTAGATTTTCTTCTAGGGTTTTTATGGTGCCAGGTCTTATGTTTAAGTCTTAACCCATCTGGGGTTAATTTTAGTGTAAGGTGTCAGGAAGGGGTCCAGTTTTTCTGTTTTATTCTTTAGGGAGACTCAAGAAACATGTTTGTAAGATTGTCTCCATATCTTTGGTGCCCCACCTGTAAAGACCACCCCACTTAAAAGGAAGCCCCTTATGAAGGGCAAGAGGCTCAGCCCAAGAGCTATTGACTATGCCACATCATCCTCCATTGGGGTCCACTCTCATGCCCTGACATTTCTATTCAATTATTTTTCTAAAGTTTGACTTTTCATATTTAGGCCTTTAAACATAATTTTTCTTAATACTCTTTTTCATATATTGTATTTTCTACTTTTACCCTTGTATGCCCTAATTCCTGCTCTTAATCCTTAATCTCTCACATTTATATGGATCTTTGTTTAAAATTTTATTTCATGGGTTTTCATCCTTTATCTCTTTTGCTCTCAGGATTTTAGTCTTTAATCTCATTGACCACTGGCCTTTCATACTTTATTCTAAACATCATGTATTTTCTTTTATTATTTTCAACTGTTAATATCTTGTCTTTATTGGGATATTTATTCTCCCATTTCAGTTTGTACTTTACTCTTTCTTTCCCCCTTATTCTCAGTGTTTAAATGTTACTTTATTTCTAATCTCCTATTCTTCCTTAATTATTAAAAATCAATCACATATTTTTCCTTAATTAATTTTGTGTCATGACTGACAAGAAGTGTGATTATAGATGTGGAAGCTACAGAGGGGATCTGTGCTACAAAAAAGGATAAGAGGAAGCTTTCCTTTCCTCTTGGTCCATCCTGTCTTCAAAGAGCCCCCTCTTAGAAATATCATTGCCTATCATTCTACTGAACTGTCAATTCTTATTTCAAAGAGTATTTAACATTTATTGATTATGCATTTATTACAGTGGAGTATTCAGATCTTTGGGGACCTGAATTTGGGACATAGCAATGGTTCCATAAGTCCTACCCAGAATCAAAGGGAAGAAGAAAATATTGATTAGCTATAAAACATTCTTTAAATAAATAATTTCTCACAAAAGGCAACTATGAATTGAGATGATAGTGGTGTATATGGTTTCTTAGGAAAATATTCCAGATTATAGCACTACCTGGATGACTACATTGCAGAAGCTTCCAGGCTATGTCATCCACATAGCTGATACACAATTTAAATAAAGCCTCCTGGGTTTATACAACTCTAGAGACCTACATGTCTAATTTTGGTGTCAGCATCAATTTTGCATCTGGTTAGCCTCTCTACTAATCATTATCCTCAGTATGATTTTTTCCCCCCATGGAAAAATAAACACAACATTTTAATATGTAGCCATACTGGCCCATAGTCCATTACCCATACCCAGACCAGGAGCTTAGGGAGCTCAGAGAAGTGGGGTGAACCAAAGCTTTAAAACTCTCTTATGACCTATTAGTAGCAAAAGCCTGTTTAAAACTTTGCTCCTGCCTGATGCCTCAATAGAAAGTTTATCCCTTCCTTTTCTGTCAATGATTTGAGCTTAAAATAGGTCCATCTTCATGTGTCATGCAAATGTGGTACTCATCCAAGTGCCTTCTTCAAAATAAACCTTGGCCAGTTTAGAGAGAAAAATGAGAACATGAAAAGACCATCCAAACCTTTTGTTTAAGTCAAATCCAGATATCATTATACATTCCTTATCACCTTAAAAAAAACCTCAGGTTTAATAAATTGATATAGGAAGAACTGAATTTCGATAAAATATTTGGCCATAAGGGCAGCCTATGAGAAGCAGGTATCAGATGTGTGAAGCTAAGATCTTGATGGCTTCCTAGCAGGAGAGGTTCAGGCTTTTTAGTTTTAGGGATCAGACTCAACATTCCAAACACTGAGTAGCTAAAGATGCTAATCAATTCTTTCATTGTACAGCTGACTAAACAAACAAATAAACAGAAAATCCTACAATGCAGATAAAACCTCTTAGGAAGATTTGTTTCCAATGAATTTACCTTTATCAAAGTAATGGCATAATCCCATTTGGCTAGACTCAGAATGTGGTTATTTTAGTGTTTTTCAAACTCCGTCCAGAAACATAATTTATAAAGTCCATGTATTTTCTGTGAGAATTTTGAGTACTTTGTATTGATTTCAATTAAAATTTTTTAAAAATAAAATTAAAACTTCAATATAAGCACTGTCTGGATTATGAATGGCATCCTGAAAACCATGCATTTCCAAGAGGACTCAGTGCCTATACTGGCAATTGTGTTAATGTCCTTGTGGCAGGATATTAAATTTGGAATTTATACTGAAATATCAAGAAATAGTAGAGTCAGATGAAAACAAAATGGGGAACCAACCACCATGATACAGGTTTTCAAAGAAAATATTTGAGAATTGGTTATGACTCTTGGATTCTTCATCCAGATGGGGGGTAGTAAAGAATAGAAAGAATGGAGATTCAGTGGAAATATTTTGAGACTCTATTTGGAGTAAGCTGTGCTATGTAATATGCACATGCACACATGTGCACGTGAGCATGCACACACACAAACACACAAGATAGAGGTGCTTCTTCCATCACTATGAACATCTTGAGGGATTAAGTCCAGGAAGGCTGTAATAGCTTATACAGCTTAGTATTTAAACATGGATGCAGAGTGGGTTTGTATATAACACACCCAAGAGAACCCACTGTACACTTTTTTCTTTATAAATAGCATATATATTACTCAAGCTGTAAAGCAAAAACGTGTCATTGCTTGAAAGGACATCCTTTATTCTATAAATATGAAAGATCTGTTACTTTAATATAAATGTATGATATTAGTACACATTTATTTTATGTTATTCATGTAAAATATATGCTTTTTTCTTGATTGCAACTCTGGGCTTTGGGGGCTGTGAGCCAAATTAAGGAGTCAATAAATGCTGTTTTACTCATCATCACCTGGAGGAGAATGCCTGCAGGATTAACTGAAGCAAGCTCCATGCTTTTATCCACTTTTCCTCAGCCTTTGATTCTAGGCAGATATCAGTTGTGGGCTCAGTTGATGAGCTTAAAATAAACTCTTTGTTTCTGATACATGTACAGACTTAAAATGATTGCAAGTGTGAGAGTTGATTGTTATGTTTCTTTGATTAATCACATAGCAATTTTCATTCCAGGAGTGTGTTCTGTCCATTCTCCTTTTAATTCAAGGATCCCTGATTTGAAGCTATTTTGGATGAGAGAGAGATGCACTTCCTTTCCATAGCATGTAGAGGAATAAACATTTTTTATATGGAGATGTCATTATTTTATTATCATGGATCAGCAGTGCCCTTGATGTATAATCAAACCAGGCCTGTAATTACTGCCAAAAAAGAAAGATATTCAGATCAAATATTTTAATATCAAGGCTGGGCACAGTGGCTCACACTATAACAGCAGGGTGTTGGGAGGCTGAGGTGGGAGGATTGCTTGAGGCCAGGAGTTGAGACCAGCCTGGGCAACATAGTGAGATCCAGTCTCTATAAAAGTAATTAAGAATTAACTGGGTCTGGTGGCTCATGCCTGTAGTCCTAACTACTTGGGAGGCTGAGGCAGGAGGATCTCTTTGTCCCAGGAGTTTGAGGTCACAGTGAGCTATGATTGTGCCACTGCCCTCCAGGCTGGAAGACAGAGCAAGACCCTGTCACACACACACACCCACGTGTGCGTGCACGCGCGTGCACACACACACATTTCAATATCAAATATACTATTCTGGAAGAATGAGATTTGCCCTAACATTTAAGGGTATGGTAGCCAATACTTCCATATGGCAAGTTTTAACTTACCAATTACGTTGTATCATATTTTGCAATTTATCAAGATTGGAGGGTAGATCACAGTGAACAGCTTAAATATTCTCTGTCTTTTCTGACAGTTATATTTTCTGTGGCACTGGTGGGCATCTGAGGCTTTACAGGCTTTCTAGTATCAAACTGTTTTGGCTATAATTGGTGGTATGGAGCAGAGGCTCAACTTACTTTTTCAAGTGTGTGCTAAATAAGGACCCAAACAATCTTTTGAGGAGTTTGCACCTGCAGGTGCAAAGGTCTTCTTTCAGCTGAGGCAAAAGTGATGCATCTTGTCAGTCTCCGTGTCTTTCATAAGAGAATATTAGTCCCACTGCATCTCTGTAGGTTGATAAAATCTACATTTCCATGTCTAACAAGAAATTTATAGTAACTATAGTCCAGGTCTTGACAGCAAATATTTAGGCCATTTATTGCTTTCTTATGCAAGCCCTGCTCCCCTTTTCTGGTAGCAGCAATTGTCTTCCTTAGAAAACCATTTACCCACCCTGTTATAGACTGAATGTTTGTGTCCCTAGCCACTATTTTCATATGTTGAAGCCTTAATCCCCCATGTAGCTGTATTCAGAGATGAGGGCTCTAAGGAAGTAATTAAGGTTAGATGAGGTCACAAAGGTCACTCCTGATCTAATAAGATTAGTGACCTCCTAAGAAGAGATACAAGAGATTTTGCTCACTCTCTCTCTGCACACAGGCACCAAGGAAAGGCCATGTGAGGACACAGCCAGGAAGTGACCATCTGCAGGTCAGGGGGAAAACCCTACCCAGACTCTGAACTGGGGACTGCTAGCCTTTGGAACATGAGATTGGAACAGATTTCTGTTTAAACCACCCAGTCTGTGGTATATTATGCCAGCCTGAGCTGACTAATACACATCCCTTTCTCCAGCCAAGATTTTCTTGTGAGTATTTCATTGTATAATGCCCTCTTCCTCTGACCAAAGTGTGGCCCTGACTCAAACTGAACCAATCACAGTCTCTTTTGAAGATTTTTCAAATTGAGACCAAAAGGAAGAGGGCACAAGGGAAGTTGAAGATTTTGAGTTGCTAGTGGTCAGGATTCAAGCAGGGCAAAAGAAGCCATTCTGAGAGAATGAAGCTAAAATTCCAAGAGAAGCAGAAAGAACATGGAAAGAAAAGCAGAGATTCCTGGTTGTGGTCAGGGCCTTGGTTCTAGTTGTTTTTGAGGCCCAACTGCATGTCTGTCCTTCAGTAATTTGATAATGAACCTATTAATTCCTTTTAGCCTAAGCTAGCTTAAATTAGGTCTCTGTTATTTACAACTTAAAAGTGTTCCTTAATGCAGGAAGCATGACTTCTGAGCTTAATGCAACTCAAGACTCAGAGGCATTTGGTAAAAACAAATTGCCTAATGGATACGCAGCCCATTCACTCTCTTATATATCTGCTTTCCCAAAATTGTGCTTCAGCATAGTAACAGCATTCTATGTTGGTGCTTAGTATTAGAAGCAACCCCATAACACTGTTATAATTTTTTAAGACTCTTGGAGATGTTGTACATGATATACAACTTTTTCTTTTTAAAAATGAATAAATATATTTCTAGTTGGAGGCTCTAAGACTATTTTTGAGGAATAATATCCTTTAGTGAATGGAGCATAGGACTGGATTCAGATGCTGGATTTCAGGTCAGGCCCTGCCACTTGGAAGCAGTGTGAGTGCTTGGAAAAAGTAAGGGCATTTGTGAAGTAAAAGTAAAAGTAAATAATGTTCTACATATCTCACATTGTTGTTGTCAGCCAATGTATGTACAAAGTGCTTGGTAAAGTAGAAACCATAAATAATTGTGATTCATCGGTTCTAATCCTACTTTTACTGTGAATGTCAAGATAACTTTTCAACTGTCTTTTTTTTTCTTGCCATGCAAGAGCTCTGAATATTGCTGCTAGAGAAGTCTGTGCCTTAATAAGAGCAGTTGTTTGTGAGGAAAAAAAAAGACAAGAATATATGTGAGATAAGTAAGCAATTCTGTTGGCCTGGGGTGATGTTGAATTTTTATCTGCCATCTAGCCCCAAGCTCTGGGCTCTGAGTCCTTTGTGCAGGTAAATACCAAGGTTAGGTTTTGAATGATTATAGCAGAAACATTTAATTTGACTCACCCTAGGGTTGATTGATTATAAGCATGTTGTCCATTTCTATATTAAGTCTATTTTGATGGGATCTCTCTCTTTAGGATTGTATGTGTACGTTTGGGGTTGAGGATGACAGAGAGAAGGAGAAAGATTTTTATTTTTCCTTCTAATAAATACTCATTGAAAAGGTAACAAGAACATATGGACTCAGGGAGGGGAGCATCATGTACAGGGGACAGTTGGTGAGAGTAGGCGAGAGACAATGGGGGGGTGAGGAGAAATGCCAGATATAGTATGCACCAAAAGTAAAATAAATTAAAAAATAATAATAATGATTTAAAACATAAAAAAGAAAAAGTTACAGAATATAAAGGAAGTAGTGGCATAATTTAAAATCTGCTCCATAACTCACCTATATAGATATCCTGATAGCGATGAGTTTCTTTTGTAAATACATTTATGTAGTTGAGGTTATGCATACACACAAGTTTCTGCATCCTAGATTTTCAAAATAACATGACAGCTAGATAATTTCCCAAAGTCATTATAATTCTTTGAAAATATAATTAATGGCTATAAAATAATTCATAATATATGGAGTAGACATAATATCAATTTTTCATTATTACCTTATTTTTAGGTGAATTACAAATTTTTGCTAGTAGGTTGGTGTAACAGTAATTTTGGTTTTTGCCATTACTCTTAGCGCTGTGATTAATATTTTTGTTCATAAAAATCAGTACTCTTTAAAAAGAATTTCCCATTTATTTGGAGCACTTCTTTTACTACGTGTGGAGACTCCTCTACTTACAAACAGATTCGTCCTGAAGATAGTGTGTAAGTCCATTTGTTCTTAAGTCCAAAGGGACCAGCAAGGGTATTACCATCTGTTGGTGGTAGGCAAAGATAAGAGTTCTTTTTCTTTATCTAGGTTTCTAAATTGAAAGTTCATAAGCAGGTGAGTGTGGGTGCTAAATTCTTAGACACTGAGTTTGCTTCTAAACTATTGCATAGAGCTAACCATTTATATAATTTTATGTCTTGTTTTTTATTCAAATAGCATACTATACTGAATATATAGACATATTTCTTGTAAAAATATAGAAAATATGTACAATTGTAAAAGAAAGTTAAGACTAACATAATCTATTGCTGTACTATATTTAAGCTTTTTGTATATTTCAATCTCAGTGTATATTTGTATTTTCCCCCACGTAATTAAACTTGTACTATTTTTGCATCTCGTTTGTTTGTGGAAGTCATCCTATGAAAATCAAGCCTGGTGGCATTTATTTCACATCTGAGTATATGAGTTACTATGGTCCAGCTCTTACACTATGTCCTTTCACTTTACCCAGTCCTATGATCTTACAGTAATAACAATGAAGGAGTTGATGCATGGAGTATGTGTTGTGGTCCATGGAGAGAGCAGATGTGAGGTCCAACTCCATACCTACATCTACTAACTCTGTGACTTGTGCAAAGTTTAACCTCTATGAGCCTTAGTTTCTAGACCTACAAAGGGAAGTTGATAATAATACCTGCTTTGTAGGGTCAGTCTCAGTATCAAATGGAATAATGTACATGAAAAGCAAAATGTGACCTATTACCATTGTTGATTAAGAAGTAAAAGATTTTGTTAAGTGCAATAACTGGTGAGTAGAGTATGGAAGACAAATATCAGTGCACTCTTAAACCACAGGAGCCTCAAATCTAGTATCTGTTTGATTTCAGGAAAGATTTTACGTGTTATAGTACTTTGCTCATATTTTACATCTTGCCAAACCCATACTGGCTTAGAATCTTGTGAAAAATTAATCTTTGTAAGTAATGATGCTAGATTTACATAGTTATACTTTTACTCATTCATTCATTTACTCATTAAGTAAAATATTAGTGAGTATTCTGTTGTATGTTAGGTACTGTGCAAAGCCCTAGGCATAAAATGTAAGTAAGACATAGAAATTAATTTCAAGGAACACACAGTCTGGTATGGGAAACAGATGTGTAAGCACAATCTGATGACCACAGTACAAACAACTTACAGAGGGAGTAAAGATAAGAAAGAAGTTAATTCTGACTGGTGGTGGCGGTGGATGTGGGAGTCATGGAAGAGCTCACAGACACACAGTGGCACTTGAATAACTTGTATGTGCAAAAAATGAGGAACATTTCTTCTTAACTAGAAGGACAACATATGCAAAGGCATGTTTTCTCAGAAAACAGAGAAAGCATGCTTAGAGAAGAAAGAAGGAATAATGTGTAAAGCTAGAACAGGGCAAATAAAAAGAGGTTTTGTAAGAAATGAGGAAATTTAGTCTGGGATTTGTCTTGGATGTGTATTTGTCAGCCCAGCAACTTGGAAAATTCTCTGTCTCCCATTTTTAGTTCACATTATTTAAAGAGAGCTAACTTTTTCTCCTGCCTTGAATGCCAGTAGATGGGTACTTCATTAATTATAAATTGAGAGAGTAAATCATTTAATAAAAATATCTTGTTGGATTGACAAAATCTTGCAAAATAAAAAGGTCATGGGGAAAATTAATTAAAGGAACTCCTGGCTTTGACAGAGTTTAAGAAGCATTAACCTATATGATGATCAACATGACTCCAACTTTAATATTCAATTCAGTATCATATAAATTAGGAAATATATGCAATCTTGGCAGCAAAAGTGAGATATTTAATTTGTGGAATAAGAAGCATAATGTCTCACTGACTAGAAAATTAGAACTTTTGCTCTTGTATGAAGGAGTCATAAAGGAAAAATAGGGCAACCCATGGCAACTGTGTGGTTCTCAAAGGTCACATATTTATTTTTGTTAACTGTTTAAATAAATTTGGTTAGAATAATTTTTTCTTGTGATATCTCTGGGGTCAAAGTATATTTCTTTACCTTTTGCTTAAGTTTTGGTAGAGCTGGTTAATAATTTTTAACAGTGTAATATGAAATGAAAGAATATATTTCTAGCAAATATCCTGGATTTCCTTAGAGTGGAGTTGGCTGTTCCTATAAACCTTGGTTCTAATACCTTTAGGGAAATTGCCAAATTGTGTCAGCTTTTTAGTGTTTTAATGACATCTTGGGGAAAAAAACAGTATTGAGTAATAATTTATTGCTACTTTCTTAGCCTTGTCATCCAATTAAAAATGTAAAGCCAGCCTCCCATATCACAACAAAGACAAAACAATGGTGAGAACAATGGCTAACATGGTACCAACAGCTCCAGTTGTTAATGGAAGAAAGGATTTTGAGGTACAGAGTTCAGGCTACTTGGGAATTTGCAATGAACTACAATTAAGAGAAAAGAAAATCTGGCCCAGAATGCTTACTTTTCCATTAATAAAAATGTATTTATGTCATCATTGTTACCACTCTTGCCATAGTTATTAATCTTAAGGTTTCTCAACCATCTGTTGGGAGTAAGAAAATAAATGGAATGGTTCTTTTTTGTGCAGGATTGAACATAGGACTTAGTCCAGATAAACCATTCCTAATGTCATCAATTTGAAGTTAAGATAAAAGATTTTCTAGGCATCTCACCAGCAGTCACATGGCAATGAAAGTGACTTTTAGCTGAGAAAGGTATGAGACTAGAAATAAATGTATAGGTGCAAAAAATATTTTGTTAGAGGTTGGGTGGGAGACAGAGGTTCTCTGGATATCTGAGTCACACTATTTTGCTGATTTCTTTTAAAAAAGGAAAAAAGGGGACATTTTAGCTTGACACAACTCAGTGAAATCAGCTTGATCCAGCTGTCTAAAGCAGCAGAAATGATTGCAGCTGGCTAATCTCTAATTATAGAATCTCTATTGCTGGTGATGTAAGTGGCTGAATCTGTGGTTTGACTTCTTTGATCCCTGGCTTTATGAAAAGCTGGGATTTTTTTTGATAATGTTTTTTCCCTCTGCATAATAAACTAAACAAATTTAAATTAACTCTTGGGGCAAATATAATTAAGAAACTGCAGATGGTATTTTTGTTCCTTTTGCTGACCAGAGTATGCCCTAACTGTGACTTTGGAGGAAGCTATTAAATACCATTTCCATGGGATTCAGTCCAGAGTGTTCAGCTCTGACGTCCTAAGGTATTTGGAGAGGCTAAGGTCAGCATCAGCAATTCTGAGTGTTAGAGAAAGTTTATTTCTTTAGTGGTTTGTATTTAGAGAAGATTTCAGGCAGAATTATTACATTTCAACTTTACTCTGAACTCTTCATCAATCATCTGCCTTTCTCCTTCCCACTCTGTCCACTAACTGACTGTTTTGCAAAGACTGGTTTAATGGGGAACAAACATCAGGGTTTCATCTAGATAAGTTATGAGTTTTAATATACTAGTCTGGGGGTTTGCTATAAGAAAATATACACTGGGTGACTTAAACACATACATTTATTTCTCACAGTTCTAGATGCTGTGAAGTCCAAGATAAAGATACCAGTTGATTGGTTTCTGCTAAAGGCCCTTTTCCCAGCTTGCAAGTGACTGATTTTCTGCTGTGTGCTCACATGGTGGAAAGCATTCTGGTCTCTTCTTATAGGACCATTACTTTTATCATGAGGTCGCATCCTCAAGCCATCATCTAAAACTAATTACTTACAAAGGTTCTGCCTCCAAATACCATCACACTGGTGATTAGGGAGCTAACATATACATTTTGGAGGGACATAAACATTCATTCAGTCCATAACAGTCAGGAAAACCTTAGTTAGCATGGGCTTATCAGACTATAATCCTCAACTTTCCACTTTAAGGGAGAAAACAGATCACAGATTTGTTTGGTTAGAGGAATCTCAAGCAGTCCCACAATGATCATCCACTCAGCATCCCATAACATCTTTGTGTTTGGTATTACGCTATCACAATTAATGTTAGAAGTATTGCTCAAAACACTGAAAATTTTTTATATACTAAAGAGTTAATATGCAGTATTTTTTCTGTATATTGAATTCTGTAAATTTATAAACCTGGACTTATAAATTTAAAAGGTTTTCAATTTGTTTTGGCATAAAAATTCAATTATAGGCAAGTCAGGAATTTTATGTAATTGGTATGCTCCATTCCCTTAGTATTCTAGCAAGACATCATCTGGCTATTATAAAATATACAACTTCTATTTTGATTTTTTAAATAGTCAATTGCTAGATAAATTTAGCTATTCTTTGTCTCCCAAACCAATCTGTTCTTGAAGAATTATCAATCTAACTTAGGAAAAGTATCTTTCTTGATCCATTAGAAAGCAGAGACTAAGGAAAGGATTAAAGTGCCAAAACTTTATTTAGGAGGTATAAGCCTGGGATGCCAGGGTGAGGAGGAAAAAAGTAAGTCATAGAAAGATGTGAAGCTATGTGATACGATATTTTCATGCTGGCTACTGTGTCCCAATGAGCCATGAAAAGAAATGACTGGTCATTCAGCAGGCAGGCTCACTTAGTGTAAAGGATTTCTCCAGACGGGCTGGGAGGACATGCACCTAAATGTTGCCCATGGAAATGGGAAAGGAGGGCAGAAGTGTCCATCTAGCTTGCTCCTGTTCCCTGCTTTGCACTGGTCAAGTTTGACTCCACAGGGATTGAACTCCCTCACACTTAGCACTGTGCCTTCAGACCCCTTGACAGCTTAGGAATCCACTTTGGCATTTGAGTCCTGAGGCAAAGGGATAATTTGGTGTTAGGAAGATGAGGGTCATGGAGGCCCAAGAATTTAACTGACACCTTCCATCTCAAAGACCTTAGTAATAGCAGCGACGGTGTGGTCCGGAAGGCATTTGTTGCCACTGAAAACAGGGACAGTCAAGCCAATCCAAGTTAGCATACAAGGTTCAGTCTGAAACAAGATACTTTGCCCAATTTGAAACTTTGTAACATGAGAAATTTAGAAAATGTAAAAAGATAAAAGAGGCATGAAGTTGAGTATTGTGTAGGGAAGTATATCCATTCTGAAACAGTTGGGAAGAGGATTATATCAGTCAGGTTTCTTCAGAAAAACAACACACACACACACACACACATAATGAGATTAATGATAAGGTATTGGTGCACACAATCATGAAGGCTGTTAAGTTCAACATCTGTATAGTGGGCCACTGGTATGGGATACACACAGATAACTGATATTCCAGTTTGAGGGCCATCAGGCAAAAAGAGGTGATGTTTGCAGTTGTCTGAGGGCAGTCTGTGGGGAAGTCCTTTCTTACTTGGGGGAGGATCCAAATTTTTGTTATATTCAAGGCTTCAGCTGGATGAGGCCAACCACATTATATAATCGTAATCGGCTGATTAAAATGTTCATCTGGACTAATGTTAAAATCTACCAACATAAATATTAATCCTATCCAAAAACTTCTTCATGAATTCATCCAGAATGATGTGTGACAAAATATTTGGGTATCCAGTAGTCCAGTCAAGTTGACACATAAAATTAAGCATCACGAAGTTTTATCCATCTTGCTTAAAACATTAGTGTGGCCAAATCAAGAACAAATTGCCATTCACAATTGCTACAAAGAGAATAAAATACCTAGGAATAAAACTAACAAAGAACATAAAGGATCTCTTCAAGGAAAACTACAAACCACTTTTCAATGAAATAAGAGAGGACACAAACAAATGGAGAAACATTCCATGCTCATGGTTAGGAAGAATCAGTATCATGAAAACAGCCATACAGATTCAATGCTATCCCCATCAAGCTACCAATGACCTTCTTCACAGAACTGGAAAAAAAAATACCTTAAACTTCATATGGAACTAAAAGAGAGCCTGCATAGCCAAGTCAATTCTAAGCAAAAAGAACAAAGCTGGAGGCATCACACTACCGGACTTCAAATTATACTACAAGGCTACAGTAATCAAAACAGCATGGTACTGGTACCAAAACAGAGATATAGACCCATGGAACAGAACAGAGGCCTCAGAGGCAACACCATACATCTACAACCATCTGATCTTTGACAAACCTGTCAAAAACAAGCAATGGGGAAAGGATTCCCTGTTTAATAAATGGTGTTGGGAAAACTGGCTAGCCATGTGCAGAAAGCAGAAACTGGACCCCTTCCTGACACCTTTCACTAAAATTGACTCCAGATGGATTAAAGGCTTAAACATAAGACCTAACACCATAAAAACCCTAGAAGAAAATCGAGGCAAAACCATTCAGGACATAAGCATAGGCAAGGACTTCATGACCAAAACACCAAAAGCATTGGCAACAAAAGCCAAAATAGACAAATGGGACCTAATCAAACTCCACAGCTTCTACACAGCAAGAGAAAAAATCATTAGAGTGAATTGGCAACCAACAGAATGGGAAAAATTTTTGCAATCTACCCAACTGACAAAGACCTAATATCGACAATCTACAAAGAACTAAAACAGATTTACAAGAAAAAAAAACAAAACAAGCCCATTCAAAAGTGGGCGAAGGACATGAACAGACACTTTACAAAAGAAGACATTTATGAGGCCAACAAACATATGACAAAATGCTCATCATCACTGGTCATTAGAGAAATGCAAATCAAAACTACATTGAGATACCATCTCATGCCAGTTAGAATGGCGATCATTAAAAAATCTGGAGATAACAGATGCTGGAGAGGATGTGGAGAAATAGGAACACTTTTACACTGCTGGTGGGAGTGGAAATTAGTTCAACCATTGTGGAAGATAGTGTGGCAGTTCCTCAAGGACCTAGAAATAGAAATTCTGTTTGACCCAGCAATCCCATTACTGGGTATATATCCAAAGGATTATAAATCGTTCTACTATAAGTACACATGCACACAAATGTTCATTGCAGCATTGTTTATGATAGAAAAGACATGGAACCAACCCAAATGCCCATCGATGATAGACTGGACAGGGAAAATGTGGCACATATACACCATGGAATACTATGCAGCCATAAAAAAACGATGAGTTTGTGTCCTTTGTAGGGACATGGATGAACCTGGAAACCATCATTTTCAGCAAACTGACCCAAGAACAGAAAATCAAACACCATGTTCTCACTCATAGGCGGGTGTTGAACAATGAGAGCACATGGACACAGGGAGGGGAGCATCACGCACTGGGGTCTGTGAGGGGGAACTAAGGGAGGGACAACAGGGGGTGGGGAGTTGGGGAGGGATAATATGGGGAGAAATGCCAGATATAGGTGATGGGGAAAAAGGCAGCAAATCACACTGCCATGTGTGTACCTATGCAACAATCTTGCATGTTCTTCACATGTACCCAAAACCTAAAATGCAATTAAAAACAAAAAACTATCAAATCCTCCTTGAAAAAAATTAGTATGAAATGGTAGGAAGGTATTAAAGCTAAAAAGGTCGGAATCTAAGCCCAGTCTCTGCCGGTTACTAGCTTTTTGATCCTAGGTAAGTCAATTGATACATTTGGGCCTTAGACTTCTCATCTATAAAATGCGGAGGATTTGCTATTTAAGGACTTTACAGCTCTGAAATTCACTGACTATTTAGTTCATAGCATTCACCTACCAAAAATGTGTTATAAAATGATGAGAAGCCATAGTTAACCTATAATTAAAACTGAATACAAGAAATTGATGTAAATTTATAGCAAGATAGATTTATGCCAAACAGACATGGAAAAATCCCCTGATTTACTGAAGGGAATGAGGGAGACTATAAAATGGTTAACTGGATAAGATTAGGGAGACTATGATACCTCTACTTTCTGATTCCATATACTTTTTGCTTAAAGCAGGCCAGTCATTCTGGGATTATGATTCAAGACACTGTAATTCCTGATGTAATTCTAAATTGTATTTTTAATGTTTAAATGTTTGCTGTTTTAAGTATTATTTGCCATTTTAAATATCTGATCTATGAAAAGCTGCTTAGGGAAGAGAAATGAAGCTACTACAAACAATGAAAATGAAGATTTCAGAGAAGTAACTGGGGAGATTGATTTGAAAAGGTCTATTGTTGGAACATCAAGCAAAATGCAATATGCTCGTCCTATTTAGTTTTTTGTGGCTACACTGTAGGACCAATGGTATTTAGTTTACTAATTCTCTTGCTGGGTTTTGTGTGATGATTTTCTTAGCACCTTTTTCTTCTTGCCCCAGTTACTTTCTATTCCATTGCCTTTGTGTGGGAGTAGATGTGTTAATACAGAGACTCTAACTCTAAATGTACTCAACTCTGCCAGGCACAAGCATATAGAATAAATCTTCTCTGTCTGGGTGCAGTGGTTCACGCCTGCAATCCCAACACTTTGGGAAGCCTAGATGAGAGGATGGAGGCCAAATTGAGATCAGTGAGATCCTGTCTCTACGAAAAATTTTTAAAGTAGCTGGACATGGTGGCACATACTTACAGTGCTAGCTACTCATGAAGTTGAAACGTGGGGATCACTTGCACAGGCTTGAGCCTAGGAGGCTGCAGTGAGCTATGACGGTGCCACTCCAGTACACTCCAGTCTGCGTGACAGAGTGTGACCCTGTCTCAAGAAATAAAAATAAAATAAATCTTCTCAGATAATTATCATAAGCTCTGAGAGTATGCTCTAATTATAATTAGATTATATTCTGTAGTATATACACATATGAATAAAAATAATTGTTAATATCCTAAGTTGGCTTTTGTTATTCCAATATGAGCAGCATGTGTGAGGTTGAGGAGTTT
Organism: Callithrix jacchus; assembly: GCF_049354715.1. Taxonomy (NCBI): domain Eukaryota; kingdom Metazoa; phylum Chordata; class Mammalia; order Primates; family Cebidae; genus Callithrix; species Callithrix jacchus. Next base: position 71,136,911 of record NC_133513.1, read on the forward strand.
GGTAACTTTGTGTATGAATAGTATACTTGAGAAATAGAAAGTATTTGATCATTTGGATACAAAAAGTTTCTTCGCTCTTTTTTCCCAAATATGCCTCCTTCAGGCAATTTAATCTTAGGTCAGTCAATTGGCCACCATCCTGCGGCAGAAACCTTTGGTGCCCAAACCACATTATCTAGGAATGCCTCTTCGTGTTCATACACTGGTGCATGGAGACTTCTCTTTCCTTAGCTAGTTAGTTTCTAATTGGTACTGAAATGACAATGTCTGTAGCTTCCATATTTCACAATGAACAGAGAAAGCCAAGTTGGGGAAGGAGAGAGAAGAGGAGAAGAGAAGAGGAAACAGAATCAGAGAAGGGTGGTGGAGGAGGGGAAGGAAGAAGGAGGAAGAGGACAGAACACACTAACAAATAGGAGAACAAATGAGAAATGGAAAAAGAGTAAAAGGCAAGTGTTAGTTCACTTCCTTGTTACCTTAATCCAGAGTAGAGATTACAAAGTGATACTTTATTGGTTAAATCTAACCTACAGATACATTTAGTTCATTCTACATAGTTTTAAATTTTTATTTCAAACTGAGAGATTTTATACAAAAATATCCATATTGCTAGATTTTTATTTTTAAAGCATAAGCTTTGGCAAGCGTCACCCCGCATTCCCAGGTGGCAATAACAGGCTGGGCCTGAGCAATAGTCGTCCCTATTAGATGCAGCACAAACTACCCTGTTCATCATAGTCACCACCACTCCCAATATCTTCCTCCTCACTGGCTTCACTTGATTATGAAACCTTCCTGGTCTCTTTGGCTTGAGTTAAAAACTATTACAGAAGCCTCTTCTATGGCCTAATCACCTTTAAATATTTATTTGCTCCAATTTACTTGTCATGTCATGAGTGCCAATGAGTAATTGCAATTAATGTATGAAGATATTGCTGGAAACAGCATATAGCATGTGAGAGGCCTGGAGCGAAAGTGCAGATATTTCAATGTTATAAAGCAAGTTAACAAACTGCTAAGTAAAAATCTGTTCTATCCTCCTAGTGTGGCAAATATATCTTCATTATAACAAATCGAGAATATCTTTTAAATTATAGTTTTAATAGAATGAAATAGGGCAAAATGTAAAAGGTGACTGAATTTACTTTTGCATTTATATGATTGTTCTTTGAACAGACTAGTGATGTTTGTACTAGTAGCAAAGCATAAATTATTTTATATTTATCTCAAAAAGTGTTCATGCTTTCCTTTTACTAGCCAAATAAATAATTGTATTTATTTATTTAGCTAGTAAAAGGAAAAGATTTTTAAATGATTTTTAGTCTGTTCTCAGCAATCCCAATTTTTGTGAATCATTATAGTTTTGAGATAGTTTTTTAATTAATTTCATTTTGGAGAAATCTCATTCTCCTAAAACAATAGCAACTGGGATTGTAAAAAAAATTCTTAAAGCAATATTTTGATTTGGAAGTAATCAGGAATTTTATGTATCATTTCAAAGTCATGAATGTACATATCATGTTTAAATATTGTAATAGGATTGTATATGGTAAAACATGATTACAGAAAATATTACAAAATACGTTAACTTCATTACATATATCCATAACACACATGCCTCAATTTTACCATATCTTAAAACAATTTTGGACCTATACAGGAATATAAAGAATTGTTATCATGCTTCATGATGTTATGTCTTTTGATAAAAGATTGTGAGTGTAAGTGTTTGTGTTTGAAACATTCAGGTTGACCTACAAAAAAGGCAATAGTTTTAAATGGTTGAATCTAATACACATTCTAGAGTTGTATGAATTGTTTCATATTGTGAAATATTCCTCAGCTGCAAAAACCTCACTAATTTGTGAGTGCTTCTAGAACTATGAATAGGAAAGAAGGGAGGCAAAATGGATATTCAGCCCTCCTGGGAAATACTTCGTTATGCAAGAATTTAGTGCATTCATGCTCTCTGAGAGGAAGGATTGACAAGTTAACCAATTTGTCTTTTCTCTTACCCAAGCTGTTCTGTCATTCAGATTCTTCCAGCTCTCTGGAGCAACGTCACACAAACCACCAGGGGATTTGGACACAGTCACCTTTCTCTTCAAGTATATAAGGCACCGATGAGGACAAATGTCTCTCTGAGACAGAGGTAGTGTTAGACACAAGAGTTGTGAGTCACAACCAGTGCTGAGACCAGGTCCTGAAAGACAGCCCTACTATGTGTTTGCTAATGGTCCTTTAAAGTCTGGGACCCAGCACAGAGACTCTTTTGGGAGCCCATAGGTGACACTGGCTGTCAAAGTCATACTCCTAGAGCATGGTTCTTATCAGTCTAGAATCCCACTCAGAAATATTCACCAATGCACAAAATACATCAAACATAGTCTTGTGGATCCTAGATGATTGGAGTCCAATATGACCTGCTGTTCTGCCCTACTATTCTCCACCTTTTGCAAAGTCTCCTCAAGGGCAGAGATTACAGTTGAACAATAAGGCATTCTAGATGCTAGGCTCCACATGCGCATTTCTTCTTCCTGGCTTTAAAGGCTTGCAAGCTTGTATATACTAATTTTTGAAATTTCGACATTAAAAAATTAGATGCTAAGTAATTTCTTCAAGATTCTCATTCAGGTATCATTTCAAAAGTGATTGTTCCACCAAGACAGGCTTTTCTCAGAAAGATTGACTTTTCCCTCTGTACAATCCCTCTTTGCCCTGCATTAAAAGCATACTCGATTAATGTTTGTGGCCTGAATACATTTATATTTTTACCAATCCTGAAGGGGTGGATGTCAAAAGCCACAATACATTTTCTTTAAAGTATTTTTTTCTGTCAGAAGAATGGCTTAATTTACTAAAGAGGAGCTGACTTTACCCAGCACACGCCTACAAAGCCCACATTGAACTTGAACTTGCTGATTCTCTCTGCTCCTGTTATCATGGCTTAGACTGGCTGCTTGCCTAATAAGGCAATGATTTCTGTTTAGAGCTCTTTGAGATTTTGAATAGTCCTCAGCATTTTTTTTTAATTCCAGAGCGTGACAGTGAATTTTTAGCATGAGAGTTATTTCCTTGGCTTTCCTGAGAAAGCTAAGAAGAGAACAACTGAAAATATAAGACAAAATAGAATGTATATGAGATTTCTGGTTATTGGAGATTTTACCTAGTTACAGAGTGTGTCTATAAACTGGATTCCATTGGCAACTTTTAAAAATAAACAACAAATTAAAGTATTTTAGGAAATAACAAGAACATAAAGTATTTAAGGAAATAACAAGAACATAAATGCTAGATGACACTGAGAACCCAAACCACATATACCCACAAAACTTAATGTATACATTAACACAACTTTATTATTTAGCTGCTACGCTAATATGACTTTATTATTCCACTGCCTTTATCAGTCTGATTTTACTATTCCAGGGTACTCTTGTCCAGGAAGATAAATGTAAATAAATATATTGTTTGTTTCAGGAACTTCCTATAAAACCCTTTGAACTGAACATTAAACTCTCCAACAAATAGCACCAAGCCACTGTTTATGCCCCAAGACTTTTTGAGTCACTTACCTCAAAATCCTCACCTTGAAAATTCTCATTGTGTTGTGTTCACAGGTCATAAATTATTTTTATCTTGATCCTTACTTAATCCTAATCATGCTCCCCTTTCATTGAAAGATCCACCTTAAATCACTCCAACTTCATATATTTGCCAAGTTTGCCATCCTCACTTCAAGAGGGTATTAAAACTCTGGCAAGACATTATCATTCTTTATCAGATAGGAATAAACTCAGTTTTGTCCTATCAGTTGGCTTTGATGATATTTTAGGGCAGCCCACAGTTGGCAAAAGAATGGCTAAATGCTGATAATTGTTGAAGCTAGGTGATAGACATATGGGGGTTTATCATATTAGTCTCTAGATTTGTGTATGGTGGAAAAGTTTTTATTTAAAAATAAAAAAAGAAAACTAAAAGTCTTTGATTTAAAACTTAGCTGGGCTGGAGCCCAAGGAAAGGAGCTGCTGAGTGAGTGATGAGAGCTCAGACAATGTGATAAGTGGACTGGAAGATGTAGCCCTGGCTTCAGCTTCCCAAGGCCCATGGCACAGTCTCCTTCAATTTAAGGAGTATGAACATGAAACTCCCAACCCAAGTTTTGACAAAATACAGCAGAAAAAAGTCTCCCTGCCTGCTCATGAATGGTGCAAGGCAAACCCTAGTCTACAACACCATTATTATGAGGACATGTTATCAGTCAGTGGACAGTGTTTATTTCAAAGTCTAGACCATATAAAGTGAATTCTTTTCTGTGGTGTTATTTCTCATGATGGTAGGAAGAAGGTAGATAACAAATAGGTAAGAAGACCAGGGGATCTTTACTATATGAAACAGCCAGGGTATCTTTACTATATGAAAATAGGAGCCAGGCAGTTCGGAGAATCCCAGGGCCTGACTGGAAACCCAGATATCCAGATACCTCCATTTCCTCTTATTTTATTTTATTATTTATTACTTTTTTTCCCCACGAATAAGGCTTTATTTGCCGCTATTGTAAGTCTGAACTTTAAGCAGATTGTTGGACTGGCGGTTCATATCCAACAGTTCATTCCACTTTAGCACCTGTCTCATGTCCTGTGGCTTTTCCAGAACTACTGCCTTCACTGTGAAGCTCCATGAGTTTTCCCAATTCAAACTTGGGCTTCTTCAGCATTTTACTTTTCTAACAAAGACGTCATAGAAAGGATAGACTGGCAAGGCTTTTCTATGTCTTTTCCAATGCTGTCTGGAATCAATTTATTGACCACTTCTTTCAAGTCATTTCTCTGCACCTCTCAGGTCGTGATTTCCATCATCATCTTCTGGATTTGGCAGACCTGTTGGTGCTGAGCATAGAGGTCTTCTGTATCTGATTGTTGCGTTTTTAGTAAAACCAACACAGAACAGACGAAGCTAGTAACCATCGGTAGTCTTGACATCAACATGAGCTTCAATCATTGTCTGCCATTTTTTGACCATGGAGCACATTTTGTCATGGGTAACATCCATGCCATGGAAGTTAGTCAGGCAGTTTTTGCCCTGAACATCTTCAGTAATCAGCTTGAATTCCCTAAATGCAACTTCATCATTCTGCAAATCAGCAAGACTAACTTCAAACACTCGACACTTGAGGCCATCAGATGCAATTATGGTTCCTTGGGTCCTGGTGACTAGGGTCTTTCCAATATTTCTTATACTGAACATAGCAGGTGCTTTCACATCATACCAACCTTTCTTAGAAAATGGATCAACCACTTGCTTCTTGGCTCCCTTTTCGCCGCCTTTCGTAAAGTGCTTGTTCTTGCCAACTGCCATGGTGCTGCTCAGAGAGCCAAAAAGGTTATTTATTACTTTTTGTACAATGATTCCATTGAGCCCCCATTGCCTTTTAACTTTCACACATAATTTGTCCATTATTTCCTTCTTCATATTTTTTGATACCTCTCAGGTTTAGTTTTCTTCTTCTGGACCTTCTCCCTAATCTCAGTAGGCTTCAAACCCTTCTGCTCCTCCATTTCTACTTACAGGCCTTCAGTGATTATAATGGAAGGGAGACGGCATCTTAGTCCCTTTAGCTCCCTCCCATAGAAGTAACCTGTGGATGTGCAGTCACACATAGGTGAGCCCACAGAAGCCAATTTATCCATAATGTTGCAGAAATTCAAGTTCCTCAGTGGAAAACTGAAACAAATAGTACTGAAATAGTCCCATGTTATTTGCAAAAATAGAATGCAATTTTTGATTGAATTATTTATGCTTCCTGGAAGTTCATAAGTAGAACTCACAAGCCAACATTCTGTATGAGCCAATGAATTTTAGTAGTAAGACCATCAACTCAATAGCCAGTTCTTTAACACTTTCATTGGGTTATTTATTATGTCGATGTTGTCATTATCTAGATAGTTTTAACTTTAAAGTTTTTCTCCATATACAAAAGCAGTTTTTCCTGTTCTACTCTCCCCTCCTCTCCTCCCCTTCCCTTCCCTCCCTCCCCCTCCCTCTCTCTCTTTCCCTCCCCTTCCTCTCCCTCCCTCCGTTCATCCCTCCCTCTTCCCTTTTCTCCCTCCCTTCCCTCCCTCCCTGCCTGCCTCCCTTCCTCCCTCCCTCCCTCCTTCCTTCCTTCGCTTCTTTTCTTCCTTTTTGCCTTTTCAACATAGGCCATGTGAGTTCATTTTTACAACCCCTCACTCCTGCCACCGCTTACAGAATTTTAAAGGTCGTTAAATCATTAAAGATGATCAAGTTTAGCTGTCTAATATTTTAGGACATTGAGGTGCAGAAAAGATTAGCCTTCCACCATGCAAGGTCAAGTGTGTTAATGGTACACTTGACCAGGTACACACTTGACACACACAGCTGAGGCAGCTTCTAGGCCCAGAACTCTCTGTCTCATGTATTTCTCCTTATTTTATGCTTCTTTCTAGGATTTTAAGATTTCAGCATTTCATTTGTTAGATGAAAACTCTCTCTAACAGGTTTTGCACATCTTATAATAATTTATATTTGTTTATGGGTTGATTCTGAATATTCTATTTTTTCCTAGGAGATTGACCATTTCTGACCAATTTTGTTGCAGTCATTTATGTCCTACTGCTTCTAGTGCCTGATATTTACTATTTGGTTGCCAGTCACAACATCACACATGGATTTTTAAAAATTGTGCTTTAGGTTCTGGGGTACATGTGCAGATCATACAAGATTGTTGCATAGGTACATACAAGGCAATGTGGTTTGCTGCCTCCATCCCCCCATCACCTATATCTGGCATTTCTCCCCATGTTATCCCTCCCCAACCTCCCCACTCCCTGCTCTCTCTCCCTTAGCCCCCACAACAGACCCTAGTGTGTGATGCTCACCTCCCTGTGCTCATGTGTTTTGTTGTTTAACACTCTCCTAAGAGTGAGAACATATGGTATTTCCTCACACATGGATTTTTAAATGATTTCTTGAGGATCATTAAGACATTAGTTGGTTTCTGTGCAAAGTCAAGCCCAGTGACAACAGGCCCAGCAGTGATCTGAGTTAAGTCCTGCACTGAGAGATTGATGCCAAATATAGAAATGCAGTAGCCCCACTGCTCCAGAGCCCAAGGGAATGCTGCTTTCTCTGGATGTGTGTAAAACACCTGCAAGTGAAAAGCATCTCACAAGGTCCATGAGAGAGAGCCAGTTCATTGTCTCAAGAAGGTGATAAGGTCAAATTTTATTTTACAGCAATATGTGCTTAGTCATTAGAAATAGTTGTGGAGTGAGACATTATGCTTTTGAAACATAAATACATCTACTGCTTTCAGTATTAGGAAACAGTATTCCTAATCCAATCTTACCAAAGTATGACTTTGAGTTATTTTTCCAGTATGATTGGTAGCTGGCATACTTCACTACATTTTGTTAACCCAAATCTGTGAAGCCACTAGAGAAAAAGCTTGGGGAAAGTGAGAATGGCAGAAGACAGAAGGGAGGACAAACTTGTAAGATTTTTTTTTCTATTGCTACTGAGCAAAACAAACTTCAAAATTGCTTCATATTTAGATTTTATTCAGCTTTTATCTAGCTAACTAATACTGGCTTCTTTGGTAATAGTCTCTAAGCTAGGAGTTTCTAATCTTTTCTTTTTTCCTTCTCCAAGTCATACAAGATGGATGATGGCTGGGTGTGAAACTTTCCCATCAGTGTGCCAGAGTTATGAGCAGTTCCCAACTCCGTCCCTTAATATCCCCTGAAGAACGTGGTTAGGAATGCATGTGAGGGAGAGTGATGCTCTTATAGAGAAAAACATGGATCTGCTATAATTTATTATTTAGATATAGAATTATTCACAAATGCAAATATTTGACAAATGACATGTAAGTTGTCATACACCTTTGAGCTAATCATGATGCTAGGTACCGAAATAATACCGTTGAATACTGTTGCTTGGATTAGCCAAATTAAGTAGTCAGCCTTTTAAATTCTTGGGGATACCAGAAATTTGCCTCTCTTCTTAATAACTGTTTCTTCCATCCACTCATCCATCTGTACATACTTCCATGCATGCACAGTCATGGGCCACATAATGATGTTTTGGTCAACGTCAGACCGCATAAATAATGGTGGTTCCATAAGATTATAATGGAGCTGAAAAATTTCTATTGCCTAGTGACATCATATTGCAACATGTTACTCGTGTGTTTGTGGTGATGTTGGTGTAAACAAGCCTACTGAGTTGTCATATGAAAGTATAGCACATATGGTTATGTACAGTACATAACACTTGATAATAATAGCAAATAACTACCTTACTGTTTTTTTTTTTGCTATTCTTTTGATCATTATTTTAGAGTATACTCCTTCTACTTACTGAAAAAAAAAAAGGAACTTAAAAAGCTTCAGGTCCTTCAGGAGGCATTCCAGATGAAGGAATTGTTGTCATAAGAACATACAATGCATGTTCTTGTGCCTGAAAACTCTCCAGTAGGACAAGATGTGGAGGTGGAAGACAGTAATACTGATGTTCCAGACACAGCGTAGGCCTAGGCTACTGCTTATGTTTGTGCCTTAGCGTTTAACAAAACTGTTTAAAAACAAAAAGCACTAAAATTTTAAATAGAAAAAAGCTTATGGAATAGCTATATTAAAAGAAAGATATTTGTATACAGTTGTATAATATATTTGTGTTTTAAGCTAAGTGTTATTATAATAGAGTCAAAGGTTAAAACTTTTAAAGTTAAAAAGTTACATTATGCTAAGGTTGTTTATGAAAGAAAGAAAACCATTTTTAATAAATTTAATGTAGCCTAAGTGTACGGCGTTTATAAAGTGTACAGTTGTGTCCAGGAATGTCCTAGCCCTTCACATTCACTCACCATTCACTCATGAATAACTCAGAACTACCTCTGCAAGCTTTAAAAAGTCTTTCATACTGTATTTTTACTGTATGTTTTCTGTGTTTAGATACACAAACACTCATCATTGTGTTCTAGTTGCATATAGTATTTGGCATAGTTTCACACAGTAGAGGTTTGTAGCCTAGGAGAAACAGGTTATATCACATAGCCTAGGTGTGTAGTAGACTGTATCATCTAGGTTTGTATGGAAACCCTCTGTGATATTAATTCACACAATGACAAAATTGCCTAATAATATATTTCTCAGACTATATCCCCATTGTTTAGCAATGCATGTTGGTATAGGGGTGCCCACAAAGTATAGATTAACAGTCCCCTGAAATAAGGTGTAACTATGACTTTGCTATCATCAACCTAAGGATAAGGAAATCAATAATAATCATTCCTAGATGCATCATTGTAGAGGTCTGTAGCAGATTAAAGATGGTCACAAATTCTTTGACCTTCTTCTCATCAAGAAATGGGGCCTATTATCTTGCCATTGAATATGAGCTGACTTTTATCTGCTTTGCCCGGTGGAGTATGGCAGAAGTAATGTTACAGCAGTTTTAGGTCAAGGCTTTAAGTAGAATGGCAGCTTCTGCCTTGGTCTCTTGCACATCAGCTACTATTTTAAAAGGCAGATTGCCTTAAAACCACTATGCTATGAGAAGTTCAAAGCACATGGAGAGGCCCTGCAGGATGAGATACCATGTGGAGAGAGAGGTCAGGGAACATTGAGTGATTGGCTCTGTGAGTGGAGAAGCCCTCTTGGAAGGTGATCCTCTGGTTCCATTTGTCCCAGATTACACCACATGGATCAGAGATGAGGTGTCTGCCTGAACTCTCTTATAATTCCTGACCCTCACAATCATGGACAAAATAAAATGGTTGTCTTAAGTCATTAATGCAATATATAACTAGAATAATGTTCAGAGGTTGAACATTTTAAAGAGATGCAGATTATCATATTGTAAGCACAGGCATTTATTTAAGGAGATTACCAGTGAAAACATAGGCACATTTACTTAGGCCAAAGCTCAGATAGCATGTGTAAAGAAAGATAATGCTATCAAGACTTAAAAATAGCTACTTGGGAAGCTGAGGCACAGAATCACTTGAACCTGGGAGGCAGAGGTTGCAGTGAGCCAAGACTGCACCTCTGCACTCCAGCCTGGGTGACAGAGTGAGACTCTGTCTCAAAAACGAACAAACACAAAAACCAGAGTAATTGCATGTAATCATGGAAGGAGAAAGAAAAATTTAGAAACTTCTCTTTGAAGTTATAGGAGGAATCTTGGGGGTAAATTAGCCTTTCTTTTTCTTAGATTAGGGAATGTTTTGCTGAATGGGCACAAACATCTAGGATGTGTCCTGACTTATACCCAAGCAGGTGTGAGACTGTCTTTCAACTGCATGGCTTGTTAAATTGTTATCTGTATTTGACTAGAGTTTCAGTTGTTACAGCTTTGCTGGGAGAAAGTGTGTGATAAAGAAGATAGAAATGCCACTCCCACCTTGAGTCATTGCCTTCATGATGTCACCTGTAACCCTGCGGCTCCAATTTTACTCTCTCACCTGAGCAGCGCCTCAGCTATTGGGTTTAAAGCCCCCTTTTTCCTTGCTTCTTTTCCCACCTACTACCCCTAAAGTAAAATAATTTTTAACTTTCTAAATTTTAATATAGTGAATAATTATTTAAGTTTTCCAATTGATATAAGCAAGAAAACATTATGAATTGAATAAAAGTATATTTATTATATGCCTCAACTTTTTGAAGGACTATTTTCATATAATACTGATTCTATGATACAGTAAGGGCTAGCCAACATAATTTTGGCTAAAACATGTATTTAAAAGATCTGAAAAGTTGTATTTAATAGTATGAAATGTCAGATCAAACAATATAGAATGTCAAAGGAATATATACAAAGCGGGCAGTTAGGCTCAACAAACTGCTTGCCCTCTGGAAGGCACAGGTGTGGCTCTGGAGTGTCGGAGAACTCCGATAATCTGGGTCTGCCTTATGACATAACTGCCCAAACCACTCACAATGATCTTGGGTCACATGCAAAAGCATAATGTTAAGAAGAGGGAGGCACAAATTCTGATTTACTCTTCATTGAACAGACCACTACCTGGAGTACTGCCCTTTAAGAGGACATTGTCACACTTTACCCAATGCTACACAAGATGCTGAAGAGTTTCTAAGTAATGTCATATTAGATTCTATGGAAGGAATTGGATCTCTTTGGCTGAGATATGAGGAGGTGGGGTAGATTATTTCTGAGGGACATTCAAGCCACAGGTGAAAGTAACAAGAGGCAGGGGAAGACTCAAGTGGACTTTTTTTAAAGATATGGAAGATCCAACAAAAAAGCTTGCAAAGTGTAAATTTTTGGCCGCTGAAGGTCTCAAGCAGCAGTTGGAGATTGTCCTGGAAGGTTAGATATTCAAAAAATCATTAAACTAGATAACTCTCAAGGTTCTAAAGAATCACATCAGTAGCAAGGATATATTAGGTTATCTGAAAATTAATTCAAACTTAGGTGTTGATAGCCAATTGTGCTTTTTCCAAGAAATCTTTTTCTTTTAATAGGGTGTTCTAGGTTGACAATTCCACCAACATGCCCACATTTTGCTTCCACTGCAAACACTGCTGATCGGTCAGTCCCAGTACCCTTTCTGGCTAGATTGGGACCACACCTCAGAAACAAACAACATTTGGTGCAGCCAGTATCATCAGTCAGGTTAGCATAACAGCGGGAGATCTATTTGTTATCCCTGTTAAGGAAAGGAAGGAATGTCTGATATAGGAGTGCATTAGCTGATGGTAACTTGTCTTGGAAAAACCTCACGTAAAATGAGTCCCTTAATCAGCAGCTAACATTTCTAGTTAATAGAAAAAAAAAAGGGTGAATGAAACATTATCTCAAAAAAATGAAACTAAATATTTACTCATTAATTTTATTCCACAAATATTTATTGCATAGCTACCTTGGTAGACACTATTGTTGGCCATGGGGATATAGTAGTGAATAAGACCCAAAAGTCTTTGTACTCAAAGAGCTTACCCAGGGTTGTCCAATATTGGCTTCCCTGGGTTACACTGGAAGAAGAATTGTGTTGGGCCACAAATAAAATACACTAACACTAATGATAGCTAATGAACTAAAAAACAATTCCATGAAAACCTCAATGTTTTAAGAAAGTCTACCAATTTGTGTTGGGCTGCATTCAGAGTAGTCCTGGGGCCCAGGCTGCGGAAACTTGGCTTACATTGTAGTGGAGTGGGGAGGCATACAACAAATAGAGAAATCGCTATTAACTCTATGGTAGGGACAGATCCTATGAAGAAAATAAAGCAGAATAGAGTGATAGGAGAAACTAATTTAGGGAGGGTGGTCAGGGAGGTTTTCCCTAGGGGAGGACATTTGTGCATATTGCAGGTGGTATTCCCAGCAAAAAGAACTGCAGGTGCAAAGGTCATAGGGCAGGATCAGTTGCACCTGTTATCATAACAGGAGCGAGGCCAGTGTTTTGGAGATAAGTTCAGCTGTCTCCAGGGCCAGAGCACATAGGGCCTGAGAGGCCATGGTAAAATGGTAAAGAAATTGTAAAAATATTCTTATCTTATATTCTGGGGATAATTGAAATAGTGAGCCAATTCTTAGAAATTGTAAAGAATAAATCTTACCCATTGGAAGGATTATACATATTTTTCTGAAAAAAATGTAACAGCTCAAAGTGATAATCTCCACATCACATTTGATATTCACTATATTATTATAAAAAGGGAAATTACAAAATTAATTAAGGGCTTCATAAATTTTTCCCAGGACCACTCTTAATCCTTTGAGAGGTGACTCATTCCCTTCGGAATTGACATGTCAGCATCCTTGACAATTTTTTATTCTTTGGTTGTTACTGCCAAAACCTCACTTCTCACTGGTTTTGAATGTGATTCAAGCTGTTCTGCAATATCACTTCCACCAGCTTCATGAAATCCTGCCTTTTTTGTAAAAATTGAAGTTTCACTTATCAATCAATTTATATTTCATCTGCACTTTATTGTCAGGTAAATCAGAGAGAGATTGCAAAAGATGGACTTGATGTACACTAGCATTAATTAGGGAGGGATGTTTGGATGGAGATCAGTATAATAAACAGTCTGTCACTAGTAATATTTTTGGTATCACAACTTTGCTTCCTGGGCACCTTTTAATCTTCAGGAGCTCAGTTACTGAACACTCAGATAATGAGGACTCTTGTTATGCTGTCCTCAGTGGAGCTGGTGAAGAAATAGATTAGGTTAGGAGACAGGGAATTAGGAGGAGGTTTTTTCTTTCTTTTTTTTTAATGGAAAAAAATTATCTTTTCATGCAAGAGTCCTCTCTTTCACAAGGAAGCCTGGTCATTCCCAAGGATATGGACAGGAAGCTACAAGTCACTCTGTCCAGGCCAGTAGAGCAGGCCTCTGTTGATTTCCTGGCATTGTAAAGATTCTGGCTTCTTGCCCCAGCATCTTGCAGAAAGTGACTTCTCAGAATTGTCTGTTCCTCCAGGGATGTGCAAGTATTTTAAATTGAAGAATTGTAAACTGAGCACAAAGACAGTCTGGATGAAGCCAATTTCATCTGGAGCAGCCCGTCCACATTTAGTAAAGTTTTAAATGTTATTGTTCTTAAAAAAAAAAAAAAAAAAACTATGTAAACACTGTGCGTCATAGGAAGTAGAAAGAAAATATCATCTGTAAGCCTACTACTCAAACACAGTGGTATTGTTCATTTGTCCCAAACTTGGGACATAATACTAATGAAAATAATAATAATAGCCAGCATTTATTTACTATTTTTAAAATTTGTCAGGCATGCCATTTAATTTAATCTGCATAAGAACCCATAAAATAGGTCATTATCATCTCTATTTTACAGATGAGAAAATTGAGGCAAAAGACGTTTTTCATGTTTACACTATTAGTAAGTGGTGGGTCTTGAGCCTTGACAAATCTAGGAGTTTCTTTCGTTTTTTTTTCCTTTGAGATGGAGTCTTGCTCTGTTGCCCAGGCTGAAGTGCGGTGGCATGATCTTGGCTCACTGCAACCTCCGCCTCCCAGGTTCGAGTGATTCTCCTGCCTTAGCCTCCCAAGTAGCTGGGACTACAGGTGTGCACCACCACGTCAGGCTAATTTTTGTATTTTTAGTAGAGATGGGGTTTCACCATACTGGCCAGGAACTCTGACCTCATGATCTGCCCACCTTAGCCTCCCAGCCCAGCCAAAGTTTCTTTCTTGACCACTACACTGTTGCTTTCTATCTTGCATATAGTCAAGTCAATACATTAGAATTGACAATTTTACAATTAACTATTTGTATTAGATCTGATATTCAGATATTAGTTTTAAGAAAAATGTTGAGCTTAACATGTAAGTGAATTAACCATATTCAAATCTAACATTTTCATTTTCCCTTTATTTTACTTATATTGTATAAAATAGAATTGTACATATAATATACATTATGTATTTTATATACATAAATATGCAATATATATTTCTATTAAAAGTGTTATGATGTCAGGGCCTGTGTCTGGCTTATTCAAATGTTTGGGATAGTAATAAGCATATAGAATCATTTGTTCATTCATTCATTTCTTCAATAAATATACCAGTTAATTCCCTTTGCATTTTTTTCCTGATATACTCAGGAGTTCTTTTCTCAAAATTCCTAGTCATACATCATGTTAATTGATGATATATTTAATAAAAAATTATTTTGGTGTTCAACAAATTTGAGGAACCCTAGTCAAAAACAGATGAAAAAACTTTTCTTTGCTGCCTAAAGTACATTGTGAATTTAGAATATGTATATTTTCCCAAACTTATTTTTGACCATGTAACTTTTAAAACATTTTCTTGGATTATCTGGATACTAGAATTTCACTGCCACTTGTGAAACACTGGCATAGAACTTACTTCTTCATAAACGCAATATTAATTTTTCTACTCCCCTTTTTGAACTCTCCTTGAATTGCTCTTTAGTAAAGCTGAGGGTTTCCAAAATAATCATATGTTGTATGATATTCATTAGTATTGTCCTAATTCAAGTTGAACAGTACAAACATCATAAAAAGCCAGTTAAAAAGCCACTTATAAAGACAATTTCTAAACCTGATTTAAGAGAAAAACAAATGTCATAAGAATTAGTTGAGAAGGAAAAATTAAAATGGTTGATTTTCTTATGTACTGCCAAATCATGTTTTTTTTAGGGATGTTTTGGTTTTTATCCATAATCAACTGTATCAACTAGTTATTTTCATTGTATGTCAGTACTGCCTAAAACCTGATTTTGGTCCTTACTATTTACAAGTTGCTGAGAACTCTTCTTTTTTTCCTTGGACATGATTGAATACTTGCATTTATTGGGTACATTTGTTATTTCATTTTATTTTCAAAGGGCCTGCTTCATTTCATAGAATGAAAAAATGGTATTTGGCAGTATATAAGAAAATTAACCATTTTAATTAAGGTTATCCTTAATTAAATGTCCAAGTCCTATTTCAGATTAAAAGCATTGAGCATTTCCATTACAATGGGTCACTGGGAATATTTACAGGAGAAAAGTGTGACCTTTCTCTACACTGGAACACTTGGAATAAGCCAACGGTCAGTGAGTACAAGGGGTTTCTGGAAATTAACAACCAAGTAATCTATGAAACCAAGAAGGCTGAATATATACTTACCTTCATCAGTCTGAATAAACAAGGAACACATCTCACTTTGAAATTACTATATAATGAATACAGTAAAGCAGCGATGTCTCTTACTCCTGAATTTAGCTCAAATGAAATAGTAGGTGGCTTAGGAACATATACGTACTATATAGTTATACATACAAAGGATAAATATTTCTAAACTTATTTTAGTCCATAGAATTCAGCCTAAGACCATATTAAGTTTTTATTCAGCTGATTTTAAAAATATTTGGAGAGAGGAAAGCAAAATTAAAAAGAACCTTAATGAAACCTGTTTTTTCTTTGAAAACTCATTTTTATTTTTCAAGTTATAACTTAAAAAAGTTGAACTACAACTCTTGTACAAACTTAGGTAGGCAGCAGAGGTCTATTCGCTTATTAATAGGGAAAACTGTAAAATGATGAAGCTGGTTCCAAGAGCATTTTGGGGATCTGTGTATTTACAGGCATTTAGAAAGAAAGTTTGGTTAGATACAAAATGATTGTTTCGTTAGATGCAAACTTGGTTAACTTCCTATAGTGCAATAAAATCATAAACACTGCGGTAATCTTTTTCTCTGGATAGACTGAATAAAATGTGCAAGTTACCATGTAGCTTCACTGTGACTGGGATCTAATCAATAGTGAAGAGCGAGCCAAACGAAACTGCAGAATTAACTAGCCCCTGGGTGGACCTGTTAACCAACGTCTCAGTTTGACAATGAAAGGTCACACTTCTCCCTTATTTCCAAGTTTTGGTAAATTTTCTGATTACCCAGTTAGAAAAATTATGAGTTTTCGTTGTTGTTGTTGTTGTTAACTCATTAACTTATGTAGGTTTGGACTAAAAACCACTATCCCAGCTGCTTCTGGGAGTAGAAAGATTAAAAAGGGGAATGGGGATCTTATTTCAAAATTGAAATAAAATATTTCAAATTCAAATAAGAATATTTAATAGATGCTACATCCCATATCCAGGTCAACATGGCAGGCGAAATGAACAATGCAAAGAGCGCAGGAAAAATATCCCTAAGTGAATGAAGCCAGCGGGGGGACTGACAGTCCTTCCTTCTTCCGACAGGGCTGCCTTTATTCAAAGAGATAACGTTTGTGGATTCCGTCTCTGCATCCTTGGTAAAGGTGCTAGCTAGAGAGCCGAGCTCAGGCGGGCTGCTCTGGGCGTAGCAAGCCCCACCCCTCTGCACAGTGTCCTAATCACCAGCTAACCCCTGAAATAAATTCTCCACTCGCCCTGCGTGGGCTCATTCACAGCTCTGTAGTCCGGGGCTGGGTGTTTTCTCTCTGGGACTGAAATAAGAGCGCTCTAGACAGGTCAGGTGTGATGCAGCCAGCCCTGCTTCAGAGCCTAGTCTTTTTCCTAGGCAACGACAACAATAACAAAAAAACCACACACACACACACACACACACACACACACACACACACACACACAAAATAAAAAATAAAACACCTAACAGCAGCAATGCCCCCCTCCCCCTTCTCGTTCTCTCCTGACTTTTTCTGAACGATGGATGAATGTCTGCGAGCCTCCACCCTGGGGGTGGGGTGGGAGTGTGGGGGGTTGGGGTGAGCTCTGTAAAATTGGTAGGAGACGTGTGGAAGAAAGCAAGTCTCCCGGGTATTTCAGCACTTCGGCAGAAACACGGGGGCATTCTCATTGGCAGCCTCGGGGGTGGCTGGCACAAAGAGCCCGAGATTAAACGCGGCGCCTGGGCCGGCGAGGTTGGGGTCGCGCGGTAACTCTCCAGGTGCTCCTCGCTGGATCCCGGGGTACCGGCCCCGCCACCGCGCCCCGCCCAGCTCTGTCCCCGCAGCCTCGCGGGCTGCCGGGCTTTGTGGTTCGCCCGTGCAGCTGGGCCCCTGCTGGGGGTGTCGTTACGAGCATGTGCAGACAGCAGCCCAAGGTAGAGCGAGCGTGCCGGGCGAGCCCGGAGACTTGCCTTGCAATGCCATGTTTGTGTATGTGCTCTAACTCCCGGAGAGCAATCAGGGAGACGGCTCCCCAGCCAGACTTGGCTGATGTTTTCTTGTTTCTGTTTCAGCCTTCAGGATAATTCCTTCGGCAGCACCGCTGTAACAGAGTAAGTGATTCTTACCCTTAAAATTAGACTTGCATGCCTTTTCTCTGGAAGCAACTATCGTGAAGGTATCCTCCACCGTTCCCAGCCGCTGTTCCTGTGAGATGCATTGTCTCCCCGAATCTGGGACTGTGAAGACCGTGAGACTTGCTGACTGATGGGGCCCAGAAATCTTTACAGGTTGAAACCAGCATTTTAGCAGCTGCCGGAGAGATAATAAAACCAGCTGATTGCTTGCAGGAGCTCAGTGCTCCAAGATATGTGTTCTTGGAGCTCAGATTTAAAAAAAAAAAAATCTATTTGACGTGTTAGAAGGGAAGCTTTGTTGTATTTTGCCAACATTGGTGTCAGTTTTCATGGAGTGCACACTATATACATTTACAGCAATAGGAGATAGATGTGAGAGGAGTTGAATTCCAGCATGTGGTAAACAGGCTAAACTTATCTTGGCCCTCTCTTGTCTACAGATTTTTAAGACCTATCAGAGTAAACTTTTCTTGCATGCCCTTTGTCATTTTTGTCTTCTGACTTCAGAGATGTAGCTATAGGAGGAATGAGTCACCTGGTCCTATGGTTAAAGTTGTTGATTAGGGCAATTAACACCCTTTAAACATGGAATGAAGTGTGCCAGAGAGCACAGTATTTTTTTTTAGATATAATTTATAAGTTATAGTTTTCATTTTTATCATCCCTTCGTGAATATGTTTTCCTAATATTATACCATATTTGTTAAAAATTAACTGGTAGTATATTTTGCTAATGCTGTATGTAATTTATGTATACGTATACGTATGAATATGCACTTCATTTAGCATTCTTTCTCTAGGCTAATTCATGTTTGCTTCTGGGACCTTTGTTGAAAGCACTCTAAACAGCTTTTCAGGAAAAGGGCATGTGTAAAGTTGTATCCCCAACTACATTTAAAAAATGTTATGAGTTTGATATAGAAGGCCTCACTAACTGGGGAGCTGTTTGCTAAAATTCCCTAAAAAGCAAATAAATGTACATATAGGTATCTTTTGACTTCCAAGTCCTACCACTGTCACAATGACTTGGTGAGGGAGGGGTAAGATTTTCAGTGCTTCCCAGGCCCTCTTGTTTTCCACATTCTTTTGTTTCTCTCTTTCGATGTGCTGCTCCTTTAGTGTCCAGTTTTGAGCAGACTTAAGTGGAGTCACTTAAACAACAAAAAAAACAGGTTGACTGTAAAACATTCATTTGGACCCACATTCTGTTTATGAGATTGCTTAGTAACCTGTGCTGCAATGCTGCTTTTCTAAAAGCCCGAGAGAAGGGGAGAGAGGTGTGCTAAAGTGTACATCTGCTGGCCGAAGATGAGGCCTGGACTTCCCGCTCCAGGTGCACAGGTACTGCTCTCCTCCCTTGGCTATGCTTACAAGCACCAAGTGCTTTCTGGCCCCGATTTTCAGGAGCCTGGTGTGGCCAAATCTTCAGTCAGTTAAAGGCACGGCAGGTTCAAAATGGAGACATTTAGCTCCAGATTTCAGATAGACATTTTTTTTTTTTTTTTCTGTAGAGGTTTCATGGTTAAATGCCGGGGAGAGTCTGGTGCCTTGTCTTTGGACACTCCCCAAGGAGTTCTGATTGCATAAGATCATGTTTTTACTTTCAGAGGAGTGACAGTGATTTATTTTAAAAGGCACCGAGAGATAATTGGTATGCCATCTGGCTAATATAAAAACCTAAAGAGCCTATTGAAAACATACCAAAAGCTTCATAGGTGTAACACATCATTGACTAGGATTGTTTAAAACTAGTCATTGTCCACAATAACATATTTCCCTCCCCTCAGTAATATGAACCATATTCCGTGCTTCTCTGGGCATGACCCCATAATCCTCAGGACCAAGGTGCTATAGCCTGAGACACAGACACAGCAGGTGCTCAGGAAATGTTTGGGTGTGGCCTTGGCCTACACAGAGGAGGGACTTTTCTCCCTTCTATGTTTTGGATACAAGAAAAGCTCTTCTGCCTCCTGTCCCCATGCCATTCCTACTTCCTTTTACTCACACCCACTTATTTTCTCCAATGCCTGAAATTTCACCTAGAGATGATTTCTTTTGGATTAAGGTCTCTTGCAGTGACCCTTATTAAAATGGAAATTAAAAAGTTTGTGCCCTTGGGAAGTGGATTCAGATTGTCATGAATACTTTAATATGAATTATTTTACCTAACCTATTTTCTAACCTGTTATGGCTATGGTTGTGCTTCACCAGCAGGGAGTCTTAGAAGAGTCAAGGGGAAAGGGATATTGGGAGGTACTCAAGGACGGATTTTATCTTCTTCTTGGTTTTTCCCAGGCCTGGCACTATCTATGCAGCTCTGGACAAATTCAATTTTTTTTTCCACCCCAATGTTTTTATCACATTGGCCTTGGCCTTTTCTTCTCTATCTGTGGCACCTTTTCATCTACTATTTTTGCATGGTCATTTGTGACGTTGCCCTGGCTAACTTGCTATTTTGAATAAAGCCTGCAATAATTCTGATTAGTTATCATTCAACGCAGTGGTTCTCAAAGCTAACTGATCATCAATAGCAATGGGGAATGGGATTGGAGCTTGTGAAAAATGCAGTCTCCCAGGCTTTTTCTCAAAGTGAGAACCCAGAATGGGTGATTTTATTGGTGTCGGGACTGTGCTGGTTTGGGATTTGGAAACCTTTAGGTCAGTGTTAAATATTTAGAAACATAGAGGTTCTATGGGTAGGCAGTGTGTTTTAAAAATCCACATTCCTGGGCTCTGCCCTCAGAGAGGTGATGGAGTGAGGCTGGAGTCTTCTATGTTGACCAGGCACTTCAGGTAGTGCTAATGCAAGTGGTTCTGGGGCCACATTTTGAGAAACCCCACAGGAGACTGTACCTCTGCAACTCTGCCTTCAGGGAACATGGTACTACAGGCCAGTGTAAATATCTTTATATCACAGCTACATTTTATCTCACAGTCAGTCTAAGGCCATTCTTCTGTTTTAGGCAGCCAAGAGAAGCACTTCTTTCACCATCATTCCTCTAAGAAATGGCATGCCCTGACTCTTGTGAGCCTCTGGCATATAGACTGAACAGATCATTTTGTTCCTGCTTTTTGGTCTCAATGTGGTGGAGCAGAAACACTCCAGGCTTCACTGCTTTAGGCCTTGGGATCTTGACTTACAACTTAGCCCAGGTGCAAAGCTAAATACCTTGGACCATTCTCAGGCTGAATTGAGAATGAAAGAACAGGTGAACTGTGAAGTACCACACAACTTTTTCTTGCTTGCGGTTGATTGAGGGAGCAAAACTCCAAATAGGAAAAAAAAAGTAGCAACCCTGAGCATTTCACAAAGAACTAAGGGGCTTCAGGGAAAGGACAGAAAGGATTTGTTAACTGAATAGAAGTTGATGGTCTTTACCAAAGTAAATGAAAATTCAAATGAACTAAAAGAGGTTGTAAAAGTGTGCTGTATAAGCCAGGAGGTAGCTGTATTTCAATTACTCTATCTGTGAGCTTGGAATTGTGCTCCTTGGGTGGCACCTGGAGTCGTTTAGTAGGCATTAACATTAGATCAACTAATCAGGTCCAGCTTTGTACTTCAGAAGCTTCTCCAACTTTGTATGTTCTGGTGCCAAGTTTCCATTTTTAACTGATTGTACTTTGAGGAGAAAGATTAATAAATCAAATGAGGGGGAAAAAATAAGTTCTTGCCAAATCCCCAAACAATAGGTATTGTTGAGCTCCAGGATTGACGCTCCAGAGGGCTTTGCTTAAGCCCTAGATCTTTGGAAGCAACAATTCTACATTTTCGTTCATTTATTTTCCTACTTTGCAACTGAAAAACATTTTTATCCATGGTACAAAGCCCAGGTGATATATTAGCTGAATGCTACTAATGAAGGAGAACAAAGCAATACTTGTAAATTTGTTTTCCATGAGATGGACAGAAAGCAAGGAAGGTTGGTTTATTCTATTAAAAGCAGCATTTTGTTAACTTTTTTTTTAAGTCAGAGTCTTACTCTGTTCCCCAGATCAGAGTAATGGTCTGGTGCTCACTACAGCCTCCACTTCCCAAGCTCAAGTGATTCTCATGCCTCAGACTTCTGAGTAATTAGCCACACCTGGCTAATTTTTAGTAGAGACAGGTTTCACCATGTTGGTTAGGCTGGTCTCGAACTTCCAACTCAGGCCCACCTTGACCTCCCAGAGTGCTCAGATTTCACACGTGAGACACTGCACTAGGCCAACCAATATTTTAAATTGCCAGAGGTAACAAAATGTTTCAGTAGGTAGAGAAGGTTAGAGTCTGTGGGTGCCCACTGTTTAACTCACTACAAAACTATAAATTAAAAAAAAAAGATTTTAAGGGAAGAGGGCTGGAGCTTTAATGGATTCACTGTGTGGGTTAATTATACACCATTGTCAGTAAAGAATATTTTAAATTGTTAAATTATCTCATGATATAAATACTATGTTATGGTTATATGTATGTATGTAGGTATTTATTTGCTTTATTTTTGTCTACTCATTACATTGTGGATTTCTTAAGGCAAGGTTCAGATCATTTTTCAAATTTTGTGACCTTTAGAAGCAGTGCTACACAAAATATGAGTCTCCAAATTGTTTATAATTTGTCTGAGATAAGATAAAAGCAGAAATAGGGAGTAGATATCTAATAACTTTAATAGGAATTTGACATGGCTGTGACATTTTTACCAAAGTGTTTTTCCACAGTGGTGTGGAAATAAAAAAACAAACTGGTCTGTCCCAAACCTTGAGAGTTTGAGAAGCACAGCTCCAATGTCTAGTCTTGAACTCCTGACTACAGGTGATCCGCCCACCTCGGCCTCCCGAAGTGCTGGGATTACAGGCGTGAGCCACTGCACCCGACCTCCAATGTCTAATGTAGTACCTGAATTCTGTAAATACTCAATAAATGCTCATTACATTATTTCAGAGATCAGATCTATTAGGGAACAAAGTTAATATTTCAATTCAAGTATTTTTTAGTGTCTCTAGAGTCCTCTGGCACTGTGGCAATATATCTAGGAAAAGAAATAATAGTGATTTCTACTCATGGAATTAATAACTAATCAAAAAGATCTCAGTGGTGCAAAAGATTACAAAGGGATGTGAGGTGAGATATAGTTGCTTGTCAAAACCTCAAAATGAAGAGTAGATGTTTATGGATTAAAGTAAAAGTAGGAACTTGGCACATGTATTAGTCAGGCTTCTCTAAAGGGACAGAATTAAGAGGATATATGTAGATATGAAAGAGAGTTTATTAGGAGAATTGACTCACATGATCACAAGGTGAAGTCCCACAATAGGCCATCTGCAAGCTGAGGATCGAGGAAGCTACTCTGAGTCCCAAAACCTCAAAAGTAGGGAAGCCAACAGTGCAGCCTTCGGTCTGCAGAAGGCCTGAGAGCCCCTAGCAAATCATTGGTGTAAGTCCAAGAGTCCAAAAGCTGAAGAGCTTAGAGTCTGGTGTTCTAGGGCAGGAAGCCTCCAGCACAAGAGGAAGATGTAGGCCAGAAGACTCAGGCAGTCCATTCTTTCCAGCTTCTTCTGCCTGCTTTATTCTAGCAGCACTGGCAGCTAATTAGATGGTGCCCACCTAGATTGAGGGTGTGTCGGCCTCTCCTAGTCCACTGACTCAAATGTTAATCTCCTTTGGCAACACCCTCACAGACACACCCAGGAATAATACTTTGCATCCTTCAATCCAATCAAGTTGATACTCAATATTAGCCCATCACAGGACATTAGTGAGAACATGGCACTTGGGTGAGCTTGGCTGGGAAGGTACAGAGCTGGGAAGCTTGACTTGAGCAGTGAAGGATGAGCAGGAGTTGAAGACAGAAAAAGTATTCTAGGCTTGAGTGGGGCTGGGTGGGAATGGTTGGGAACAGGAGCAAAGGCTTCATCCTACACTACAGCGAGAGGGGTCCTACTCCAGATTCCCCTAGGCAGGTGGAGCACTGGAGATTTTTCAATATAGAAGAGCCAATAATTTTTCATAAGTTTAATCCAGAAGTTTTATGAAAAGGAACCCTTTCCTTTTCACAAGATCAAGAAACTCTGAGGCCAACAGAGTAAGCTAAACGGAGGCTGGTATGGTTTGGGACTACCTCAAACAGAAAAAATGCAAAGCGGCATATAGAGGAATCTCTTTAGAGCCAGTGACAGGCTACCAGTCTTGGTGTCCAATGTCCCCTCAAGTGCTGTGAACACTTAGGTCCTTGCTAAGATCCTGTTAGTTTAGGTGACACAGGACACTGGAGGCAAAAATGAGTCACGTCTGGCTCTGAGCTTTTAAGCTCACATGATATGACAACATTGGTATCATAAACTGGTAGACATAGGAACTGGAACTTGTTTGGGAGAGAATGCTGAGGAGTGTTTCATCTTTTAGTTTTCCATGTTAATCTTGAGACAATTTTAGATTATTGTTTCTATGGCTATAGCAAACAGTTGGATCTGATGTGATTTTTCTTCTCTCACTCCAGGTGTGACGAAGATCCAGTCTCTCTACATGAAGACCAGACTGATTGTTCCAGTCTCAGGTATAAGCCACCACTGCTTGGTCCATATTTGTGAGAGACAGAAACCACCTAGTCTGGTGGCTCTCCTCTGAATTCCAGTCTCTTCTTTGAATTCCAATTATTTGTTCTCATGCCTCATCTCTTCTCCCAGATTTTTACCTCTTGACAAAATTTTTGTCTTTTCCACTTTGGATACCACCCCCTTAGCACCCAGGGCAGTACCTTACATATGGGAACACTTGATAAATGCCTATGGAACTGAATATTGATTAGCCTATCTCAATATTCTCATCACACACCCTAAAGGAAGAGGCTCTAGATTATTCACCAAACACGTTATTAAGTGTCTGAGTATGATTCTGGTCATTAAAGGCTTATGGTACTATTGGCAAAACCTTCAGTTAATCGTTTCTTCCACATTTACTTTGTTCCAGGCACTTTTATCTGTATCTTATTATTTGATATAAACTGAAAGGAATCTGATATTTCCCTTCTCATCCTATAGATGGAGAAACAGACACTCAGCAATGATAGCTCATCCAAGATAGCGTAGCACTGTGAGACAGAAATTAGGCCCGGGTCTCTCTGACTTTAAAGTCCACTTACTGGATAACAAGTATCTGTTGAAGGCCAATTTTCTGTGCCAGGAGCCAGTCATAATTTGGGTTGGAGAAAGACAAACCAATGCTGCTCCTAAGCATTCAGTTTGCTAGAGGACATGGGCAAGAATATAGATGTGGATGCTACAGTGCCTTAAGTGCTACTATACTAGAGGTAAATAGTGGATTCACTTAGAAGAACCAAACAGCCCAGAGAGCTTTCTTGGATTGATTCCTGAAGAAAATGACACAAGGCATGTTACTCTTTTTTTTTTTTTTCGGTGAGGTCCAAGGCCAAGAAAAAGACGATGCCACCAAGTACAGTGAGTATCTTACTGGAAAGCCAATAAACGGTAGAGAGAATTGTTTGAGTTGCAGGAAGAGCAGGTGGTTCAGGATGGTAGGAACCCTGGGAACCTGGTGGAGTGAGGAGGTAAAAGGAAAGATAAGAAGTGAAGCTTTAGAGATAAACAAAGAACAGATTTCCTAGAGTTTGGGTTCCTTGCTAAGGAGTTCGAAATTATCTTGGAGGTATTGGAGAAATTTAAAAGAACTCTCTTTTTTCCCCCTTTGCAAATAACCGCATGGCTATGGCCCTGCCTGAGAGTGACAATAGCTTTCATCTATTAGTTTGCAGCCTTGGGTCAGTTTTCTGTGGTAGGCATTTCACAGAGACTGCATGATCTCTGTTAAGCAGATATTATATCTATTTTATGAATGAGGATCATAGAGGTGAAGTGATGTTGCCCAGGCCACATGACTAATAAATAAGTGGGAGGATCTTTCAGACTCTGGCTCTTTTCAGGACACCAAGCTTATTCTCAGTCATGATTTATTCCAATAAGTAGTGGCATAAATTACATAAGCTGTGCTTTTCTGTTTTGGAGATCCTGAGGAACCAATAATATAAGAGAAACTATATTTCTAAAAAGGACTTTTGTAACCAGGTTTTACATTTGTGTAATGGGAGAAAGATGCTTTTTGCCGCTCTCCCCTTTCCTGGCTTTCCAAGTCAAGGAAGTAAACAAAATCACATTTAAAGTTTTGGAAGACTTGAAACTGTGATGTAAATGATATAAAAATAAAGTTCAGGTATTATTTTGGGAATGAGTATATCAAAAAAATAATTTTAGATTCAAAAAGCTATTATTTTTTTATTCTCGAGTATTCTATAATACTATTTGAATGAGAGCATTTAGGTAACTGTAAAGGCAGCTGTTCTTTCTTTTGTTTCTCATGCAGGATCATGGAGTGGATGGGTTTCCTGTGAGAAAAATGTACTTCAAATGAACTAGAGAAGTTTCCAATTTATAGTTTGATATTAATTTCCGGATCTATTAGTGACTTAGAATTCTTTTAAAATTGTAAATGACCTCACAGCAAGACTATTAACCAGTGTCATTGCCATTGATTTGTTTTTCAGTTTTTAACATTGAATAATTATTTTAATTGTTGGGTTCTCCTGTATCAGATAGCACTACTACATTTGTCCTGGATTCAAGTTTAACTAT
The DNA here is from genome assembly GCF_049354715.1 of Callithrix jacchus. Classification (NCBI taxonomy): domain Eukaryota; kingdom Metazoa; phylum Chordata; class Mammalia; order Primates; family Cebidae; genus Callithrix; species Callithrix jacchus. The sequence continues at coordinate 71,163,295 of NC_133513.1, forward strand.
TTCACACAGTTTTATTTTTATACCTTGTCCAACTGCACCCTGGTCATGTTCCAGACCACCTATCTTGATATTTGCTTTGCTCTTTTCCCAGAGACTACCTAGAACTCATCCTCCCTGACGCCAGCTCAGTGAATTTAATCTGCTTTTTATTTGTTAAAAGTTGTTTTGAATGGTGGGCATTCCTTCTTTGCTGGTCTTGCCACTGGCTTTGTGTGTCCTTGAGCAGCCAGGAATTGTTTTCCAGGTGACTTTGCAAACGCTGTTTTATGGGTGCTTTTGGTAAGGGAGCATGAGGGAAAAACAACATCTGTGGGGAGTGGCCACTCCTCATGCATTTCATGTTCCAGTGACAGTGATTGCTGGTGGATTAAGGTTAATGATACGGATTACATAGAGAAGGCCCCTTCTAGTTATGTCTGTGTTGTTTGCTGAATACTTAGCAGAATGAAAAAATAAAATGCATCTAGATTTAAGTAGAAAAATTGCTTCAAACAAGAGTGTTATTATGTCAATATTTTTGAGAAAATTGAAACTGGAGGGGGGTAAGGACATTGTACCTAATTTGACTGTTGAGTGAAGAATGCAAGGGCCATCCCAGCCCTGAATATATGAAGATAACACCACCCTCTTCCATCTTCTTCAGAACCAGAACCTGGACACTGAGATATTTGACTTTGCATTCAGGACATTGTTCAGAGGGACTGGGTGGGTAAATTTTGGCCCATGCCTTATATTTACCCAGGCAACACGTAGACTATCAAAAGAGATCCTGTTAAATTTTTAAGTACCTCTGAAAGTTGTAGGGGATGATTATAAACTGACATTGCCAATGAAGAGGAAGCATGGTGCCCTGAACCAAGAACACAGGTATGAGTCTGGAGACCCACCTGAGGCCTCTGGGTCTGTGTGGATTAGTTCTTCCATTAGGAATGTGATTTAATCTCTTAGTCTTCATCTGTAAAGTAGGGATGATGATATCTCACCTGAATATATCACATTATTATTGTGAGAGGGAAATGTGATATATGTAAAAGCTTCTTAAAGTGAAAATTTAAAAATAAATAATAATGATTTGTACATAGTTACAACTACACAAAGTTTGTATCCATTAACAAAGATCAGAAGGGAAGGGGAAGTGATATAGAGTGAAATTCACATTTCTTGTTAGTACAAAATTGTCTGAGTGTATGCTAAAAATTTTGCTAGGTATCTATCCTATAAATACAGCAGCAAAGAATATCTCCAGCCTCCTTTCCTGCAGCAGTTTATTCATCTTTTTTAAAGTGCTTTCTAAATTGGGTCTTTCCTGTTTTAGAGATGAAAACAATAAAGAAAACTACCCCGACGCAGGGGCTCTGGTAGAGGAGCACGCACAGCCCTCTTGGGAGCTGCAGCAGCAGCATGTAGAGCAGACTGTGCTGGTGGACGGCATATTGCGACCCAGCATGGGCAACTTCAAGTCCCGGAAGCCCAAGTCCATCTTCAAAGCAGAGAGCGGGAAGAGCCACGGAGAAAGTCAGGTAGCAGCTCTCACTCTCTCTCTTTCCTTAGGCCTTTGCCAAAATGGGTGATTCTCAGGTAAGGGCAGATGTTTCTGGCAGACAATTTGAGTGTACTGTTTTGCAAGAGGGGATTGGCATGATTTGTCATTGTGTGCTCTGCTGGCCTGAGACAGGTAGAAGCTCTTGCAGGTTAAAAGTTGGGTGCTCTGAGCTGGCTAATAATTTGGTGCCCTTTAAAAATGTTTTTAAATATTGGACTTTGATTATTTATTTATTTATTTGAAGACAGAGTCTTGTTCTGTCCCCCAGACTGGAGTGCAGTGGTGTGATCTGAGCTCACTGCACCCTCTGCCTCCTGGGTTTGAGCAATTTTCCTGCCTCAGCCTCCCAAGTAGCTACGATTACAGGCACCCACCACCATGCCCAACTAATTTTTTTTGTGTGTGTGTAGTTTTAATAGAGACAGGGTTTCCCCATGTTGGCCAGGCCAGTCTGGAACTTCTGACCTCAGGTGATCCACCAGCCTCAGCCTCCCAAAGTGTTGGGAACAGGCATGAGCCACAGTGCCCAGCTATTGGACTTTGATTTAAAGGAGCAGCTGCATTCTTTTGAGGGGGGGAATATGAAGGAGGATCTCTCTGTTTTCATTCAGCCAGGTTGTTTTCATGCCTCAGAGGTAGGGACTCTGCTCAGCAAAACGAAAATACTCAGTTTCATCCAGAGTTATTATTTTAGGCTGAAATTTAGCAGGTTGGAATAAAGATACAAGTATATGTGTGTGTGTAGTATCTGGTTTTCTGAGGTCAATAAATACTTACATGAATAAATGCAACATCCTTCTAATACATTTTGATAATAAATGGGTATTTTATTAATTTTAAAAAATTTTATGTAAGAACGTAGCAAAGACTGATTTTTTATTCGAAAATTCCCTCATATAATTTATGAAATTTATGATGCTTTTTTTTTCTCTCAGACAAGGTCTCACTGTGTCACCCAGGCTGGAGTGCAGTGGCACAATCTCAGGTCACTGCAACCTCCACCACCAGGTTCCAGTGATCCTCCCACTTCAGCTTCCACTATTAGCTGGGACGACAGGCGCAAGCTGCCATGCCCAGCTAATTTTTGTATTTTCTTGGTAGAGATGGGGCTCAGCATATTGATCGGGCAAGTCCTGACCTCGTGATCCACCTGCCTCAGCCTCCCAAAGTGCTGGGGTTGCAAGAGTGAGCCATCACGCCTGGCCTTTATGATGCTTTTAAAATAGATTGAGTTAATATAATCTACTTTACCCTTAAAAGGGGGTTAATATTGGCCGGGCGCGGTGGCTCACGCCTGTAATCCCAGCACTTTGGGAGGCCGAGGCGGGTGGATCACGAGGTCAAGAGATCGGGACCATCCTGGTCAACATGGTGAAACCCCGTCTCTACTAAAAATACAAAAAATTAGCTGGGCATGGTGGCGCATGCCTGTAATCCCAGCTACTCAGGAGGCTGAGGCAGGAGAATTGCCTGAACCCAGGAGGTGGAGGTTGCGATGAGCCGAGATTGCGCCATTGCACCCCAGCCTCGGTAACAAGAGCGAAACTCCGTCTCAAAAAAAAAAAAAAAAAAAGAGGTTAATATTTCCAACATTGAGATTTTACTTGTAATGCACCTAACATAGTTTTGGGGCCATGTTCCATAAGCGTTCACTTTGCTTTTTTGTTAACATTAAATGTTAACTTTAAAATTATGTGGGAGGCTGTAAGTGTAATAGGTTAATTTTGTAGTAACTTTTAAGCCCAGTCCTATTTAGCAAATGTGTATCAGGAGATCTTCCTGTTATAACAACTTTGGCTGGGCAGGTTTTTTAACCTTGCATTTGTTATTTGCCTTGTGATTTTTATCTTCCTTCTTCCTTGGCATTGCAACCTCTTATTTAGTCAGTTAATTTCATAGTGAGATGAAAATACCCTCTGCATTAATGAAGCTGTGTTGCAATTATCTTAAACCGAGTGTAACTGCTGTTGCAGAGATGTGAATGTGAAATACCATTTGAGTTATGATTAGCTTGAGATTGTGACTGAAGGCACTCCAGCACCTAACTAATTAGGAGAGTCATGCTGGGGAGGGCACAGGTTCCCCAAGGGCTGCCCCCAGAGTGTGAATAATCCCAGGGATGTTCTGACCTTGAATCTCCTACCACCGGTCATAGTAAGCTTCAGGGTGACCAGCCATCTCTCCTCAGAGCGCCTTCTTTCTTGTCATCCTGTAGTCTGGCCTCACAGAAATTGCACAGTTGTCACTTGTAATAAGGTGCTAATGGGGCATGTAATTCCCAACCTGTTGCTCGTACAAAGGTAGATTTCAGGGGAGAAACATGCTTGTATAGTTTTCACTCATAATACAGCATTGGAGTCCTGGACTACAGGTAAAATTCCCACTGGAATTTAAGTGGCCTGTTCTATCTGATACAATGAATGCCTTCCATTCCAAGCAAGACATTTGTTGAATAATGGAATTTTCCAATTATATCTGGGTTAAAAGAAGACAGATTATTATTGAATGTATATAAATTATCCTAGTGCCATAAGAATGTAAGGACACTTGGTATGAGTTTCTGAACTCTGGGGATCAGTGAGACTCAGATACCATTTTTAAATGTTTTATTTCAGTTTATATTAGCAGCATCTACTAAATTGTTGTGAGTTGCAGATAATTGAATCACAGAGAGGACTTGTTATATATTCAAAAATAGAACAATAAAACAATGATATACTAAATAAATAACTAAAATAAAATTTTCTTTATTAGTCCATTCAAGGTCTCTCTCTGCCACTCAGACTGGAGTGCAGTGGTATGATCATGGCTTACTGCAACCTCCACTTCCCAGGCTCAAGGGATCCTCTTGCCTCAACCTCCCAAGTAATGGGGACTACAGACACCTGCCATAATGCCTGGCTAATTTTTTTTATTTTTAGTAGAGGCAGGGTTTTACCATGTTGACCAGGCTGGTCTCAAGTGATCTGCCCTCCTCAGCCTCCCAAAGTGCTGGGATTACAGGCGTGAGCCACTACACCCAGCCTCAGTCAGTCTTGTATAATTAATTCTTGTTCCTCTTGATCTCGGGTAAGTGGTATCATGACACTGTCTGCTTCTCCACTAAAGTTCTGCAAATCCTGACTCAGCCCACTGGTGTCATCATATGCCTCTATCCAAGAGTCTGTCATTTGAAATGTCAATTGTTTAAAGTGTCTGGTCCTTTACTATGAGGCTGTTGAGATTTATCTTTACCAAAGACACAAACTGTAGCCTAATGCTGAATAAAATCTCAGGCAAGCATTGATGGAAATGAAACCATCTATAGATGACAGAAATAGAAAGGCGTGGTTAGTTTACTACTGATACTTTTAAAATGCAAAAGGTCTGATGAGAGTTTATAATAAGCATAGCATATAATGTGACATGCAAACGAAGACAGTAAAATTATTCCACCAAAATTAGAATGTCTTGAGGATAATGAGTAAGCTGATTTTCAAAGAAGTCAGGGAATGTTATTTCTGATTTTATAAAAATGAATAAATATAGTTTTTTACAGAGAAAAAAACTCTCAAGAAATAATACTCTTAAAAGATTCATGAAGTCTGGAGTAGGTCATTAAACTCAACAGACAAGTCTCATGTGCATCCCTGAGTGAAAATCAGTGACCTAGATATTGCTATATTCAAATGAAAGAAATAAGGCTGTGGATAAGTCAACATTCTAAATAATAACTGCACTTATCACTGATTGATATCATTCTCTAATATCAAGCAAAGCTCCACCAGGACTTGGATCAATATGGGAGAATTTGATAAAACTATTTCATAAGAGTTTTCATCACAGGAAAAATGTCATATTAATTCAGTTTACCATGTAATATGGTTGGGAGAGTGGTTCTGTTTGTAAAGCTGCATTTATTTGGGGGAATTGAGCTAATGTTGCAGCTACAAATCCTACCTGATGCTTGTTGCCATCATCAAGATACTGAGTTCTAATGGTTGTGCTATAGGATCATCATTCCCCAAAATCACTATGAAGGCCTATGGGCACAACCTTCATAAATTTAAAACCAACCCTCTTTGAAACTGAAGAAGAGCACCATCATAGATTGTGTGCTATTGCCATTTCTGGGTTCTTTTTTTCTCAAAGTTTGGAGGTAGGACCTTAGAGTGGCTCTTCAGGCTGATCCTAACCAGGTTAAAAACAAAGGTGTGAAACAGATAAACGGAGCCAGATGGTAACTGTTGAACATTTGGCTTAATGTTCCACTTTTCTTACCTTTATTCTGATCCCCAAAGTCAGAATCAGAAGTTCTACTTGGATCAGATTCAAATTTTAGTTTGAGCAACTTTTCTTTAATATTGGCACTGACCACTTATATGAGAATGAACCATGGGTAGGGTGGCAGAATCTGAGATTTTTGTGTGCATTCATGAATGACTGATTCCAGTTTTGCACCCACTTTGAATGAAAAAATGAAAATGGGAGAGATTTAGTTATATTTGCTGAAATAACAGAAGACCAGGAACTGGAAGGCAATGCAAGAATGCCCTCGAATAAGTTAAGGTATTTAGAATAAGGAGAATATTTGTTTGAATTGGAGTCAGTTTTCCTTTCTGCTTGTTTATCTCTTTCTTCCGTAGACAATAGGCTTTGCAAAAGAATGCCTTGGATAAGGACCATTTAATGATCTGTCTCCTGGAAGGACAAGTTTTAGGGATGCTATCGCCAGAGTTCCTTGAGATGATGAACTTGAAGTTAGAATGAGATGTTGAGTTGGTTGTTGCTAAGCATAAACTCCTGATCAAAGTGGAATCCAGTGACAGTTTACTCTTATATAATATCTAATTAGATAGCAAACACCCTTTTCAGAAAGGAGAACCAATTTAACGTATGGATTATATGTTATAATATTTCATGAAAAATTAACAATGATCCTGTATTGATCACCATGTAAGTAATAAAATTAATCCTTGACAACTCAATTTGGGAGAATTAGACTTAACTAACAGAACCAACTTCCTGTAATGGACCTCATAACTGTCCGGAGGGCACTTATTTTTAGCAATGGTAGATGCAGTCTTGTCATCCCCACTCCCTGCCATCTGGCATCATGCTATGCACTGTCCTGCTGCCCTCTCCTCTGGTGGCTATTTTAGCAGAAGACAAAAAATAGGAGGCTATATAGAGCTTTTCTGTAGTGAGCTATACACTGTGATCATACTGCTAATCCACCTCCTCAGGGAGACCAGCTGTTTAGTCTGGTGTATATCAGCATCAGGTTTCTTCCACTTGTCCCTATAGATGTGTTAAGAGACTGAAGAGAGATCTAGGTCTGATTGTGAAATTTTCATTTTTATCTTTCTAGAGACAAAAAGCTCCCTAGACACTTTCAGGCAAAATAACCTAACTATGAAGTGTTTACTATATTTCTGGTATCAGAAGGCATAGTTCTTATTCTTACTGTATTAGACTCTAAATTAAGATAAAGACAATAGTTAATTCTTGGCCATTTCTCTTCTACCCCCCAAAAGAACTAAGATTATGTTTTCAATTATGGACATACTTTATGTGCGTCCATAAATTTTTTTCTTGATGTATTACTGATCCACTGAGCAACTTCAAACTGTGAGAACAAGAAAACCAGAACAGCTGATTGATTCTGAGAGCACTGAAAAGCTAAAACAAACCTCGAATAGAAATTCCACTCGCTTTTCAGTGAGAGGAAGACTGTTAGGTTCTGAATATGCCTTTGAGGGCTTGCTTCTTGCAGTGTGTCTAGAGCTTGAATTCACTGAGATCCTAACAATTGGTCTTAGTTAGACAATTGTTTTGACACATTAGTTTGTGTTGTATTATTTCTCATGCATGATTGAGCAGCTCCAGTTTATATTTTTTACATCAGTTTCTGTTTAGGTATGGATTTACTGGAAGATCTGTTACTGGTCAGGAAGAAAAGTGGTCCTCTGGGTTTGTGTTCCAAGTTTTCCTTCACTGTCCCAAGATGAAATGGTGAAGTTTCAGGGTGACAGGGCTCGGAGAAATGCAGGGTCCTGAAAGTGAGATCCACTGAGTGAAATGTTTGGATTTACTGGTTTCTTGTGGTCTATCAGATTCTGATCCTCCTCTTTGAATTAAGCCTGTTGTTAAAGCTTAATGATTAAGCTGACAAAAAATGGTATTTTTAGGAAGGAACCTGAGATGTCTGTAAAATCACTTTATTACTTTTTTTTGAAAATATACAAATATATTCAGCTTAAATACTCACATGAAGAAATCTTAAATGAAGTGATGTACTTAGTCTGCCTACACAATACATCTCAGAAATGTAAAAACCTAGCACTCAGACAGAGTTTGCATTCAAAACAATGTAATTTATTTGAGACTTTTATATAAATCAATGGAGAATTTGGTAATTTGGTATTGTAGCACTCAAGGCCACATTATGTAACTGATATTTCATCTGTGATGGAAGTTATGGAAGAATCCTCCTTAAAATAATAAACATGAAGGTATTGATGGTGTTGGTTGAGTGTAGCAATTGAGGATGGTAAGGACTGATTCCTACTTACATGCTGCTTGGAATATTAAACAGAGGTGCAGATGGCTGCCATACAGGATGACTGTTAAAATTGTCCATTTGCCATTTCCTATGCAACTTTTTCATACTTAAATAAATTCTGATTTAAAGAATTTATGGTTTTTCCGATATAGTTCCAAAGAGAGTTTCTACTATTATGTAGCCATATAAATTCAGTCCAATCAAGATCTACTGATACATGGAGAGAAGAGGAGCATTCATGAGGCACCTTTGTCCCTATTGGTATCTGTTGACCCTCCGCTGGGTTCCAAGACCTGCTGCCTCTACTGTGGAGACGTTTCCTTTCATAAACCCAAGAGATACATAGTTGAGTAATAATTTACTGATGTGGTAAAACACATGGTCCATAGTTGAACCCATGAATTTGGACATGGGTTCAAATTCCTTCTGCTACTTTCTTTTTGTGTGACTTTAAGTATCACTTACCAGCTCTTTGTGTCATTTTTCCTATCTTTAAATTGGAGATCACAAATTATATCTATCTTAAGAGGTTGTTGAGGATTAAAGTTAATGATAATGTTTATATCATGAAAATGATATAAACTTAAACATTCAAGTTTTAGGGGATTAGAAGTAGTTTTTAAAGTGTTTTATAGACACATTTGGCTTGCATAAACACAAAAACCTCCTTAATTTCGTGTTTCATGAATTGGCCTGGGCTGAACTCTGCTGCAATAACAAATAACCTAAATCCTTAGTGATTTAAACCAACAGAAGTGCATTTCTCACACATGGTACATAGCCATCACTGGTCATCAGTAGGTGTCTGTTCACCTCAGTCAACTAAAGACTCAACCTAATGAAACAGTTGCGGTCTTGAATGTTGCTGGTTTCCAAGTGAGAGAGCAAGATATCTTGAGGGTCCTGCACCAACTATTACAAGATCCAACCTGAAGTAACACATAGCATTTCCATTCTCTACTAATTGGCCAGAGCTAGTCATGTGCTTCACCATAACCACAACCCCATAACTCAATGAACCAGGAAGTACAATTCTACAATATATCCTAAGAGAGAGAATGAAATACTGGACAATAGCACTAATGATTTCCACATCCCCTACTCAAGATAGCGCATAACCCAAAGCAAGACGAAGTTAATTGGTCTTTTTTCTTTTCTAGCCCTTTACACCACTGAAGTAGTAATGTTATTAATGTCAAGGACTAAAAGAAGAAAAAGAATATTAATTAGGTTAATTAAGTATCACCAAAGGATATATGGGCTATTATATTATTGTTTTGAACAGGAACTAAACTTTTGTACAAGTGTCCCTTCAGTGAAACACCTGCTTCATTATTATAGGGAACAAAGCAGTAGGTCTAGCGCTGATTTCTTTCTTACTGCCAAATGAAACTTCAAGCTCATTACTTTTGCTGTTTTATTTAGGAATAATGGTGGTCTTGCTCTCGTTAGAAAATTGGAGTGACTTTGGGTTATGCCAGCTGAACCTGTGGTGCCATGATTTAGAGACATTTTAAAATTTGATTCAAAAATACTTTCTAAAGAGAGGGGATTTAACAATCTGGATATTGTCAGATATGGGAGCTGGGTTTCTGCGTACACATACATATGCAAATGCACATCCTCATGTTCTTTGTGATATTTATCCAAGAGCAGGGTGTTCTTTAGTCAAAGAAAACAGCTTATCAAGGACTTAGCCTGTTTTGGAGCTTAGAAGTAAAGCTGTTTGGAAAGTCTGGACAGCAGAAACAAAATGAACTGACATTTTGGGTAATTAACAATTGCTTATCTTAACTTTATTAAACATGGTTAAATAGCACTCAGGAACTGAGACATAACATATTAATCTCAAGCCTGCAATTTGGGGCCCCATAGTTTTCCAGAAATGTAGTTGCCACATAAAATATGGGATGCCCAGTTAAATTTGAATTTCGAATAAACAATGAAGAATGTTTTTAGAGTAAGTATGTCCCAAATATTGCATGGGATATACTTACATAAATTACTTACTAAATGTAAATTCATTATCTAAAATTCAAATTTAACTGGGCATCCTGTGTTTTTATCTACTAACTCTGGGTGACCCTATCAAGAATGAATGGCATGAACATTTAATCGAATGCACCTTCTCCTCCCAAGGTAGAAATAACCAGCTGTACCCACGTGATCTGAGAGCTGCCAGGATTTTTTTTTCTTTTTTTTTTTTTTTGTTTTAGTTCGAACCTTAAAGGGTAGTTAAAGACAGCATAGGAAAGGAAGTTAGCAGACTGTCTAGGAGGTTTTTTGCACTATTTATTTTATCTTGAGTGTTCAAACAGCATGAAACATCCTGGAAAAAGCTGCTCACTCTCTTGGGATAATAAAGCCTTGAAAATTGGATAGATGTTCTCAAAAAGTTTGAAAATCTGCCCTCAAATTCTGTACACCACCTTCCCATAGGATACTGCCATGAGCAAAGGCTGTCATCAAGTCAATAGGAAGGCCGACTTTTATAAGCCAGCTTCTGTGTTAAATGATCAACAGTGACATTGCTCCTGGCACAGACAGACAGAACAATGGAGCCATGTTTTGAGCATTAATCCTGTTGGAGATAAGCAGCCAGCCAGAACATTGTGGCTTTGAAAACTGCTGCTCTATACTGAGGCTAGTGTCACAGGTAAGGATAAGTTAACTATTTTAAGCATCATTTTATTATGATGCCTCCAGGCACGGGTAACTGATGTGCTTAAATTATGAAGGAACTTTGCCTTCCCACCCAACAAAGGTCATCATGTTTTGTTATGAATCTTTTTTTATTTTAGCTGAACCCTCTCTACCTTTATTGCTTAATAAGTTGTAGCCACAATTAAGGGATTTCTTACAGGAACAAAGATGTTCAGCACTGCCTCTTTTGTTCTTTAACATGCTGAGCTACAATATTATGATTGTGTGGCTTGGTAATGTTGCTGCGTGCCAGGGAAATTTCCAATAAGGAAGGTCATTCTGGAGTTAGATTTTTAGGCTTTTCAGCTGTAGCTAACTTGAAATAACCAAAGGGAGACTGAAGGTTTAAAGGTAAGTCAATTTGCCATCATGGTAGGGGTAGCAGTTGGCTTTTAGTGTGTTTAAATCCAGAAAACACTGACCTTACTAAAGGCATGACCTACCAGATTTAAAATTCACCAGGAGAAAATCAGTGAATGTTGTGCTCGTGGATCCACAGGAGGGCATTTCACCCTCCCACCTCTTCCCTCTGTCAGGTTTTTCCTCCCCATTGCTTACTGTCTTCTCAGCTGTATTGAAACGGACATTTGATTTAGGAACCAGAGCGCATGGTCCTCTGAAGACCCAGTTATTGCTCCCTCTGAAAGACAAAAGGATGGAACAGAAGCCTGAATTAGTTTAACTCTAAACATCAGATTGATGCAAAAGTAATCGTGGTTTTTGCCATATAGTGGTTTTTGCCATTATATGGCAAAAACCACGATTACTTTTGCACCAATCTAATATAAAATAGAACAATACTAATGGTTTAAGGCTTTTTCCTTTCACATTTTGTTTATTTTTTTTCACTGGTTACCTATAAAGACTTTGACAGCTGTGACCTTTTCTACTTGATGTGAAGCATCAAGATGGAAATAGAGAAAACAAGTGCAAAACCCTATTATATAGCTCTGAGTGCTCCACTCCCACCTCATGCTAAAAAACAGTCAGGACTCAGCAGTTGGTCCTTGATGTCTGGAGACACAAGGGTCTGGATGTTAGGGCCGTCCTTGAGCCAAGTTCCGGGCAGGAATCTGGTGAGCTGCACTCTAGCCCATGCAGCCTTGCAGTCTCCAGGGTTTGGGGGTGAGTGAGGAGCCCAGGCAGTTTACCAAGAGGTAATCAACTCTATGCTGAGATGGGGATGGGCTCAAGGTAGGCGTCAGGATGAGGGGGAAGCAGGGAGCTGGCACTAAAGGAGACAGGATGCTAATCTCTGGATAATGGAGATAATATTCTAACTTAACATAATAAAAGTCTTTGCAGACTATTTTTTTAAAGTCTTTTAAATCAGAAAATGCAGTAACTGCAAAAATTCTTGAGTTTTATTTTTCTGTCATTGAAATATTTATAATTGTGTTAAAATTTCAGAATTGACACACCTACAGTTTATTATAGAATCTGATTGCAAGGCCATACCTCTGAACACATTTTTTTGTTGACTAAGATACTTTTGAAGTTGGTTTATTTTGGCTTCCTCTTTCTTAGTTGTGAACTAATTGCTAACTGTGAGTTGTCTCAGAGCCTTTTAGAGATGTGTTCTTTAGAGGGAAATGTTTCCATTGCAAACAAGACTAAAAAGTATGTCTTCAACACACACACACACACACATAAAATAATCCTCTGCCCCCTTATTTCGGAATGGATGATTTTAAAAAGTTACCTTTTTTAGCTATGTTGGGGCCTCTGTTATGTTTTGAAAATAGCCTGCCCTACGCACACTGAGCTGGACTTTCCTTTCACTTCTCAAACTAACAATTGCACTAGCAGTCCCTTTTTGAGCAAAACCATCAGTCAGTTTTGCTCGATTTGCCAAATTAGGCTCGGGAACATGGTGTTTCATCAGTAATGCTGGGTTTAGTGTGCCTAAAGGGGTCTTTGTTTTCTGTTTTGTAGTCTTTTAAGTTGTGGGAAGTAAAGATATGAGTGATAGTGGAACTGCCACCTAATTTGTCATCCTTGTACCATAGGATGTGGAAAGGATGGGGTGATGGAAGCTAGACCGAAAGGAAGTTTGTAGCAGCTGGATTGTGAAGGCTTCGGATTCTATCCTAATGAGTTTTCTTATTCTGATACTTTGCAAACGTTTTTCTGTTTCTAATTTCTAACACCTGAGGAGACTGGATTTTTGCCATAAGAAGGAGTTTCTTTGAAATCTCCCTATAGGGGATATTTTCCCTCTTGTACATTGAGGGGAATGACCTGAATAGTGTCTCCCTCAAATTCATGTCTACTTAGAACCTCAGAATGTAACCTTATTTGGAAATAGGGCCTTTGCAGATATAATTCATGTAAGAATTCAGATGAGAGCATCTTGAATATTTAGGGTAAGCCCTAAAGCCAACCCCTGGTGTCCTTATAGAAAGAGGAGCAGACACAGAGAGACATGTAGGGAATAAGGCCACGTGAGGGTGGGGGCGGAGGCTGAAGTGGTGCTGCCACAAGCCAAGGAGTAGCAGGAGCCACCTGGAGCTGGAAAGGCAAGGAAGGATTTTTTTCCTAGAGCCTTTGAAGAGAGATTGGCCCTTCTAAAAACCTTGATCTTGGAGTTTTGGCCTCCACAACTGTGAGAGAATAAAGTTCTGCTGTTTTAAAGCCAACAAATTATAGTAATTCATCGCCAAATGAAGGGGCTTTCTGAAGTTAGAGTGGGCTGGCTCTTTGCTGCTCCAGGGTAACTGACAGGAATGATGGGGTTCTGTTCCAGGAGGATGTGGGGCACTAAGTAGACTGACAGAGTGGAGATATATGGGCATAGGGCACTATGACTGGGATCTGGTGACTACACAATGGTATGGAGTGGGGACTTCTACCTTGAAGAAGCTGAGGCAGGTTGATGACTAGCCATTTAGGTTTAGTAGTTGTATCGAAGATGGAGAATTAGCTACAACGTGGCTGGTAACCAGGTGGAACATATGATCTTATGGCCTGGCTTTCTCAAAATCATAAATGTAGTTGACAGTTTGTGCAGGATGTTAGTTTTATTATCAACTTTGTCACAGGTAGATGGCAAGATGCAGATCTTATTGCCTGTCAGTCCAGGTTTTGAACTGATAGAATGATTCAGGGCCCTCTTTCTTCACTCCTTTAACAGCTGACATTGGAGGGTGCCTCTGCTTGAGAGGCCAGGGGCCACTGTAGTTGTGGATGTGAAAAGAGATGAGCCCTGGTGTTTGTGCTTGGGACAGGCATGTTACCTATCCTGCGGTAACAGTGATAGGAACAGGAGGCAGAGTCCTTAGCATGCACTGTTAAGAGCACTGCCTTTGCTGTCATTCTATTTGTCTTTGAATCCCAGTGAGGCATCTAAGGTTAACAATCTGAAATATGGGGGATAGTACGACCCAACTACAAGGTTTGTTTGAAGGATTAAATGAGACAATCCTTTTAAATTATTTACTGTAATATATAGTACATAGTAAAAGCTCAATAAATGTTAGAATGTTAGCTATCAGTGTGGTTATTGTATTCTAATACATTGTGACAATAGTGAGAATAAAAATGAAAAGTTTGGTCCAGGCACGGTGGCTCATGCCTATGATCCCAGCACCTTGGGAGGTGGGTGGATCACCTGAGGTCAGGAACTTGAGATCAGCCTGGCCCCCCTGGTGAAACCCCATCTCTACTAAAAATACAAAAATTAGCCAGGTGTGGTGGCAGGTGTCTGTAATCCCAGCCACTAAAGAAGCCGAGGCAGGAGAATGGCTTGGACCAGGGAGGCAGAGGTTGCAGTGAGCCGAGATCATGCCATTGCACTCCGGCTTGGGTGACAAGAGTGAAACTCCAACTCACACACACACGCACACACACAAAAGAAAAAAGAAAATGAAAAAGCTCCTGTCCTCTCTGGAAAAGACCTATTGTTCTGTGGCCACAGTGACCAGTAACCATTGGAACTGTGTTTTGTACCTGTTTAGCTGAGTCAATAACAATTTGCTTTGGCAATCATTTGTGCTTCTGTAAGCTAGCCAGTCAGCTTGCTTCTGAAAGCTAGCCAACAACACATACAGTTGTAAAGCCAGACAATTGGCAACAGCTAAACTGTAGTGCACATTCAGGTTAGTCAGCCAGTCAGCAAAATTCTCACTCCAGTGTTACTTCTGCGCTAAAGGTCAACTAATGCCTAAACATTCCAGCTTCTGGCAGTCTGCCAGTGCCTGAACGCTGAGGCTCTCCAAGCCCTGAGGAAGATCAGCTCTTTGCTTTGCTCAAGGAGAATGCCTCTGAAAGTGCAGTTTTCCTTGCTTTAGCAAGCAATGAATTCAGTTTTTTGTTCAGATATTGGGTAGGGACCTCTTCCTTCAAATGATAGATTATGAATAAAATGCTAAAAGATCACAAAAATAAGGGCTATATGGAAAAGTTCACATAAGAGGTGATTTTTGGCCCAAGTTGTAAAATAGGAGTTATTTAAGTAGAGGAAATTCCAGGAGGAGGGAAGTTTTCTAAGCTGAGGGAACACACTGTGAGTGAAGACATGAGTGACAGTGGAATTCGAGAGCTGCCACCTAATTAGTCATCTGTGGACTGTAGGATGTGGAAAGGATGGGGTGATGGAAGCTAGACAGGAAGTTTGTAGGGGCTGGATTGTAAGAGCCTTGGATTCCATCCTAATGAGTTTTCTTACTCTGGTGCTTTGCAAACATTTTCTAAATTCTAACAGCTGAGGAGAATGAACTTTTACCATAGGTGGGAGTTTCTTTGAAATCTCCCTATAGGAGATACTTGTCATTCTATTTTGGCTGCCAAGCATCTGAACTCTGTTCTTGTGCTTGGAGAATTTCCCATTGGAGGGAGAAAAGAAGAATGTTTTATTCACTATAAAAAGTGAATAGGCCACTATTTGCTTTTTCAGCCTCCCTTTCAGCTAGGACATGGGCACAACTAGGGTGATACCAGTCAGAAGTACGCTCCCTAATCTTGGTTTGAGCTGAGAAGCCAAGAAGTCAGCTCTAGGAGTGGGAGTGAATGCAGCAAGAAATGAGATCTGAGCTGTGAGCGGTGGTCATAGTGGTGGTGCCTATTGTTGAGTGCGTGGTGTGAATATTGCATGCTGCAGAACTGACCTCTTTTCATCAATCCTAAGATTCACGTATTTCTAACACTTTAATATCACTGAAGTCAGTATGCTCCTTATAATAAATGTTAGATAGAAGCTGGTAAGCAGCATTATTTACTTTTTTCTTAAAAAATAAAAAACAGTGATCTTAAGGTCAGTGTCTCTCTAAATCATCACTTAAATTTGTTATCCCAGGATACTATGCCATGTTAATGAGTTATGCTAATAACTCATTCAAAAATATCACATAATGTCTGTGTGAGATTATGGAGAATGAAAGCGATGTGAGAGTGGCCTTCATGGAGCTTTCATTGCATTGTGTATCTGGTGGGCTTGCAACCCCCTGCAGAACATTCCTGCCATTCCTATCCCCAGTGGACTTGACCCCACGTTAAGAAGCACAATGCAGGCCATAGAAAGCGGATACTCTTGGCTGGCGTGGTGGCTAACGAGTGTAATCCTAGCACTTGGGAGCACAGTCCGAATGTATTGTCTGCTCTGATTGCATAGAAGGAAGCATGCTTCCTAAAGGGATCACCTCTCAGGGAATATATTCTACTTGTGGCTGAAGAGTCTGATAAAAGATTTAGAGATAAACAGCCCTAATGACTGTTAGTTGGGATATTAGACATATAGGCTATTTGAGCAGCCTTTGATAAAACGAAAGTTGGCCGCTGTAGAGTTGGTCCTGCTTTATGCTAACATTGTAGCTGGAGACCTTTTAATATTTTGCACCTTTGTGGAACCTCATTTCCCAAATCTAGCACCTTGGGTATTACTGAGGGTATACTGGAGCATTACTGTTTACCTAACATGAAAGTTTTGACGTCTTTAAATTACCATTAAAATGCAAGTGAATGCTAGGCATTCATAAGATACCACTATTTTCAAAATGTCTATTCTCTTAAGATATAATAATTTTGTTGTCTGGATTTGATTTATTATTTTTGCTAATTGGTTTTTAGTTTGAGATAGCACTGTACATAATATTCCATTTCCTCCTTATTTTTATCCCAGTTTTTAAAAGTTTCTTAAATTGTTTTCTATGAAAGTGAAATCCACGTCACATTTCTTGTTTCTGAGATAATATAATTTTCCTTCCTCATTCCCTTGCCATCTCTTGTCTTTCTCAAATGAAAAAAACAAAATACAGAACCATGCATTCATTGTAAGATGGGAGAGCTCTGATGCTTCCACGATGTCTTTATAAGGGGAATGTTAGAATGACATGATCCTCCTTTGTTAACTGTTGCACATTTTGTGAGAACAGTTGGACTTGCCCTAAAATCCTCAATGACTGGTTCAGCAGAAGGGAAGGCAGAGATGTCTCCTGTTGATACAAGAATATAAGGAGAGCCTAGTATTGAAAGCTGTGACAGTAATGCAGCAGCTTTAGTAGCTGGAGTAATCTTTGTGATGGTAATTTTGGATTTTTCTCATGACTGCTTTGGAAATAGAATAATTTGATTCTTACTAAGCTAAATAAAACAAACAAGGGAGCTTGCGAAATGAAACATTGAGGGATATTTGAAACCAAAAAATAACAGATATAGTTTAATAATTTCAGAAAATAACATGGTAGAGATTCCATATCAACAGGCTGTTTGCCTTTCCAGCCAAAAAAAAAAAAAAAAAAAAAAGGGAATAAAAGGGGGGCTTTTCCCAGAAGGTAATGCTCTATTTTAAGTAAGAGGTATTATTTATTTATTTATTTTTATTTTTATTTTTTTGAGGTGGAATCTTGCTCTGTCACCCAGGCTGGAGTGCAGTGGCATGATCTTGGCTCACTGAAACCTCCTTCTTCCAGGTTCAAGCGATTCCTCTGCCTCAGACTCCTGAGTAGCTGGGGCTACAGGCATGTGCCCCCACATCCAGCTAATATTTTGTATTTTTAATAGAGGCAGGTTGGCCAGGCTGGTCTCAAACTTTTGACCTCAGGTGATCCACCTGCCTCAGCCTCCCAAAAGGCAAATAAGAGGTACTTAAGGGATCTTAAGCCTCAGCTCAGAGGGAGATAATTTAAATTATATATATGTACTTAATTTATATTAAAATCACAGAAATTAAAGGCTGGCATGGTAATATGTGCCTATAGTCCCAGCTATTTTGGAGGCCAAGGTGGGAGGATCACTTGAGCCTAGAAGTTGGAGAGTCCAGCCTGAGCAACATAGCAAGACCTTGTCTCTTACCCAAAAAAATCAATAAATAAAAAGGAAAAAACAACAAAAAAAACCTCCCCCAAATTAGCATTTCCTATATTTAAAATCCTAGTAACCTTTTGAACTCAAAATAATTCATTGGCTTCTGACCTGAGAGGCCATATGTCTGAGGAGTGAGGACAGACTTGACAAAGGGGCCTTCTTATTATACCTCTGTTCTATGCATAGGACTAAGTTCTAGTAGAAAGGCTTAAGCTTGTGTTACCATATTTATAGGTGCTGAATCACTGCTCCAGGTGTTCCATTTAACCATGATTATTGATTCCTTCCTTTTGAAAATTGCATGCCTTTATTAAAGTCTAACACAAGTAGAACATAAGGAACAGTGGCACCTATTTTTAAAGAACATTATCACATCTTAAGACAGAAGTCATACTGTTGAGTGTATTTTACTAATATTTAATGTTTCTTATATTTTCTTACCCTGTTTTCCTAATGGAGTTAAAATTCTTTAGCATTTCATTGCAATATGAAACAAATGGGTCAGGCAGTGAGCGTCCTTCTTGAAGATTTCATGATAACCCGCTTTGCATTTTATTTCTATTTCTCCTTCTTGGTCTTCTCTGCAGTATCATTTCCATCTGTCTGTCCCTTAAATGTTTTAAAATTAAATATTCTTATTTTAAATTATAAAAGCAAAACACGCTCATTAAACAATTCAAGCAATTAACTTATAAATTAACATACCACACATAAAAAACCATAAGTACCGAGTAATAATACACACACACACACACACACAAGTATACAAACATTGATATACTCCTCCACCTCTCTCTGTGGGTTCTTACTATATATACATTATTTAGCAGCTTGAGTTCTGATTTAACAATATACTATCGGTGCTATAAATATTGACATTCCTCAGGGTTTTCTCCCAAGTTTCATCTTCCCTCTCTGCCTACTCTGAATGGTGTTATCTGACTTGTGGTTTTGGTCACCCTCCTGATCATCCTCAAATATATATTGCCAGCCCTGGTCTGTCTCTAAGAATCCAGCCCCTCTATTTATCATTGCCTACTTAGATGCTGCATTGGTCCCTCATAAGCAACTCTCCTTGAACACTGTTTCTCTTCCTGTGTCCGTCTTAGGGAGCAGCAATAGCATTTGCCCCATTTTCCCACTTAGAGATTTAGTATCACCATCGGTCCTTCTTTTTCATTCAACCACATTCTGTCAATCAGCAGACCTATTTTTTCCATCTCTTTAATATTTTTTTTAGCTAATTTCTTATTCTTCATACTACTTACCACCTCTGTCATCCACGTGACAGTCATCTCTTGCTTGGGATGCTCTGATTTTCTAACTATCCTTCCTTCTTTGACTCCTCCTCTTCACCTTCTAATCTTCACAAGCTGATCCACAAAAGATGATCTTCCTCCAGTGCAAATCTAAACATGCCTTACTTCTAATATTCAGTGGCTTGCCATTGCCAGTGGAATAAAGCCCAAACTCTTTAGACTGGTAGGTCTTCATACGTACAGGTTTCCCATGATCTGGCTTCTGCCTGTGCCTCACCTGCCTAATGGTGTTCACCATACTTACCTTTGACTCTTACTCTAAACATAGTCACCCATCCGGAGTTCCTTGAACATTCCATACTCTCACTTACACATGTTTGCCTTGATACGTTCTGTCTCCTCATCATGCTGTTTATTCTAGTTGATGTTCATTTATACTGTAGGCCACTTCAGTGATACTTCTCCCAAGAGCTAGGCTTGGTGCCATTCCTATATGTTCTTAAAGCATCTCACACTTTGTCTTTATCCTGTTGTAGCATTGATCATACTATACTGCAATTGCCTGTTTATAGTTTGTATCCTGCCACCTCTTCTGTTCCCCACTACCATTGCTACTACTAAGTTGACTGTGAGCTCCCTGAGGGCAGGAACTAGGAAGAGCACAGAATATAGCCCCTGATAGGGACTAAATATTTGAGTGATGAATGAATGTCGTCAGAAAACCTAGAATCCCATAAAGCTGCAAAGTTGACCAGTTTCTGAATCCTCGGAGTTACAGTGGCCAAGTCTAGGACATCTCATTAGCTGTGAGGGATCAGGCTGGTTCTAAGGTCAGGGTAAGTGTATTTCAGGGCTTGGCTATCGTAGTTACCACTACTGGTGCTATGAGGGAGTGAAGCAATGTGATTATACTGAGAAACTATTTGCCTTTTGCTTTTCTTCAGGCTTTATGCTGTTTGGAGCCTTCTGTAGTCTCAGCAAGGTGATGTAATTGGAGAGTTGGAGACCTGTTCAAGGCCTAACTCCTTGGTGGGGTAGGAGTAGAAATGCAAGGATTCCTAGAGAGGTAGCTAGAGTTTGGGTAGTTGATTGTCAGAATACTCAAGCCAGCTATCTTGTGTCTCACAGCTGGTAAATCCTGCTTCTCTGTCCCCAGTCCAAGCCCATTAGAGAGAAGACTAGGTTTTTATAAATCTCCCTCGCTTCAGAGTCCCTGTGTCCTTTAATCCACATGCTAGAGGGAAGAAAAAACAAATACTATTGAAAAACACACATACCTCACAATTCTTTTCTTCTCTTTTGTGTACTCCATTGATTTTACACTTGAATACCACCCACCCCAGCTGTTACAGTTTAACTATGACTGTATTCACCCTGACTGTCAGGGGATACTTCTCAGTTCTGTAGAAAATATGGGTGGTTAGAACATATAATGGAAAGAACTCTGGATTTGAGTTTAGGATATTGGGGTTAGGAACTGGTGCTCTAGCTCAGTCATGTGATCTGGTTTGGTCCATTTTATACAATTTTGAATTAAGTATTGAATATAAAGTATTAAATCACTTTTAAGGCAAACAACTTGAATTAATGCAATTCCTCTCAAATCGATCAAGAACTGCATAATTTCAAAGCTGTTTGGGCCTATTGAATTATAAACTGTGTTGATTTTATTGAAATCTTTTCACATTACCTGGTGAATGGAAATACCCAATATCTGCTATTATGAGAATAGTCTTAAAATATATAAACTCAGTCAAGCTTTGCAAGGTCTTCAAAAAGGCACTTCATGTATAAAAGGCAATCTTTTTGGCCTAGGTAAGTCAGCCGCCTTTTCTTCACTTCATTTTTCTCACTGGGGAAACTGGGGGACTAAAACCTACCTCCTAGTAAATGAGAAAATTTACATAGAAGGTGCCCAGTTTAGTACCTGGTATAGAGCAAGCACTCAGTGAATATTAATAGATTCAGAAAATATATATGATAGATAGCATACTTGAATATCCATTTTCTTCTAGAAATTCTTACAACAAAGCAGTAACCTGGGTAATATATATCACAGATTAAAAAAAATAGAATTAGGGCCGGCACGGTGGCTCATGACTGTAATCCCAGCAATTTTGGAGGCCAAGGTGGGTGGACCACAAGGTCAGGAGATCAGACCATCCTGGCTAACATGGTGAAACCCTGTCTCTATTAAAAATACAAAAATTAGGAGGACGTGGTGGCACATACCTATAGTCCCAGCTACTCAGGAGGCTGAGGCAGGAGAATAGCTTGAACCCAGGAGGCAGAGGTTGAAGTAAGCCAAGATCACACCACTGCACTCCAGCCTGGGTAACAGAGCAAGACTCCATTTCAAAAAGAAAAGAAAAGAAAAGAAATAGAATCAGGCTGGGCTCTGTGGCTCACACCTGTAATCCCAGCACTTTAGGAGGCCCAGGTGGTTGGATCACCTGAGGTCAGGAGTTTGAGACCAGCCTGGCCAACCTGGTGAAACCATGTCTCTACTAAAAATGCAAAAATTATCTGGGCAAGGTGGCATGGATCTGTAATCCCAGCTACTCTGGAGACAGGAGGATCACTTGAATTCTGGAGGTGAAGGTTACACTGAGCCGAGATCGCGCCATTACACTCCAACCTGGGCGACAGAGCAAGACTTAGTCTCAAAGAAAAAAAAAAAAAAGAATCAGAGGACATCCTACCTCATGGATATGTGTGGATTTTGAGCCTATGCCTGCTTTATTCCATGACTTATTTTATTTCTTTGTTGAAATAATGAGTAAGATGGCCAGAAATAAATTTTAAAAATAGATCTGAAGAAACTGTTCTCTTAGATCCCTATTTCTTAAAGGGCCAGAAAATTTGAAATAATATTTGAAAGGAAAATTTAAATCAGCTCTTACAGGACCCCCTTTAACCCAGTTATGACATAGATGTAATAGTCCAATAGTTTCTTTATCAGGATATGAACACCTATAAAATTCCCCAATTATTCAGAAGGGCATCAAGTCACTTTCACAGATATGTGAAGGTTAAGAAAAGAGAGACATTTGGGTAATGTAGGACATGGTAGATTTACAACACTTTCTCTTGTTCACCTTAAGAACTGAAAATATAAGATTTTCCAAACTATATGCTGTCAGATATATTAGTCATGTCTTAATTAGAGCTTTTGGGAAGTACTTGCTCTCATAAATGCAAGGCATTGTTATTAACAATAGAGTGATTAAGCTACAGAACCATTTAATTTAAAATTTAATCTAGCAGTTGAAGAAAATAAGGTTTTATCAATTTTGCAATAGAATGGACACAGAGAAAACCTCAAGTATGAGAAAATGAAGATGTGGTGTTTTGATTGATCACATCTTCAAAGGAAGATTTAGAGGGTGTATGTACTCGAGGGCCAAAGGTACCTTTCTGACTTTCAGAGCAGATGGGCAAGAACTGGGATTAGAATGGAAAATTGTTTTCGTTTTTTTTCTTTATGGCCATGGATTTGTATGAATGGAAGAACTTGGAAGGGCCTGAAGCAATGGCCATGCCATTTGATAGAAACTAGATTATCCCAAGTCCTACAAGAGTCAGTTGAACTCACTAAAATCCCAGTAAGAATAAAATATTGTATTTCACCATTCTGGTTTAGGAGCAGCTAATTTTTCCTTAACCAAGTTTGGGTTTTGAGCCTTTTGAGTTAAAGCTTTCCTTTTGTTATCATGCACACTACACTGTCCTAGCCTCTGCACCTGGATCAGATAAATAGCCTAAATGATGTTTGTTTCATGGGCAGCTTTCTTATGAACTATCTCAGAATGTAGTGAATCTGATGGTCCCTGTATTTGGCTTTGCTGGGGCAATTGGCCCACAGGTGGTCATTTCATGAGGAGATAATGGAGTGGAAGGAACTAAACTAAAAAATCTTTGTTCCTTTTCTTATGAGTGAAATATTTTCCAAGATCATAAGGATCTTTGGATGGAAGAATAAATTCAATATTTTCTAAGAAAGGCTGTGCTTGGGTTTCTGATCTGAGGGGGGCTTGGAGATCAGAACCTTGAAGCACGATCTAACTTTTGGCATTGGGAAGGGCAGCCTGTCATGACAATGACGTCAGAGCCTGTTCCATTCATCAGCATGATTTGAGAACCAATAAATCACCCCACTGAGGCAGACTTGGGACATATTAGGGGTGAGGTAGAGGGTAGAGGAAGAGGAAAATGGCAGGGAACAGGAAAAGATGTGCGATACCCTTTCTTCCAGGTGCCCATTCAGGCTACAGTTAGCCAGGTAGCAGGAAGACCAAGCATGGAGCAGAGGATCTTGGCTTTTCCCCTCATTCCCCTTGGTCAGCTTGGATCTGACCATTTGAGAGATACATTAACGTAGAAGTAAAAAGTTAGAATCTGCTCTCTTACCCTTTAGTCTATGAAAACAGTAGATTTTAAAGTTCTTTGGGGGCAAGACTGTCTTATGTACTTCTCTGCAACCCTCTCAAATATCAAAATACTTTATATATAGTAGTGATTGTTTGTAGGTAAAATGTATCTCAGTTATTTTAGAATACATAGTGTTCTAGAACTTTTGGGCTGAATGTTATGGCCGATTCTAAACAGAGTGATGAAGTGTAAATGGGCAAAGGTGATCAAATGTGTTCTTTATTTCCTTTCTTGATGTTGTCACCTATTTTTTGGGGGGGTGGAGACAAAGTGTTCACTCTCAATCTTTTAGAAATACATTATTTACTCTAAGGACTTTCTTTGGCAGCCTTAGTTAACTTTGACCAGGTGGTGGAGTCCAACTGGAACAGAGAAACGGGCTTACCAAGGAAGTAAGCCTTGGCCTCTCATGCGTCTGGCTGAATAAATCTCTTATAGATAAATTTGATTGAGAACTACTATTCTCACTTTGTACTTTTTCCTTTATATCTTTATGAATAAATGGCAGCTGGGAGCACAAGACCTTTGAAAGCTACTGTTTTATTAATTCAATATATGATATCCCCACTTCTTCTGTCTTCTTTCTTTAGGAGAAAGCACGAAATTATTTTTTAAGGTTGAGACAGCTAAGGCTTGGGGGTTTTCCTCCCCTGTTTCCTATAAGGTTCTTGTGTTGGGATTTCTTGGGTTGTCACATGTCAGGCTGTCCTGGCATGCTGTGTAGTTCCTTAATGTCAATGCACACATCTGTTCAGACTTTCACCTTTCTCATTTTGAATGTTTCTTAAAATTGATGGATGCATTTAATGTGGCATTATTTTTTTCCTAAAAGACTGTTATGTAATCCAACCAATGATGGCTTATAATTGATGGTATCTTAGAATAGAGGAAAGGTAATGTATTTTAGTTATCTATTGTTGTGTAACAAATAACCACAAAACTTAAAATAGCAATAATCATATATTACCTTTCATGGTTTCTGTGGGTCAGAAACTCACTTAGGGCACAGTAGGGAGGCCTATGTCTGCTTCAGGCTTTCTGGGGCATCAGCTAGAAGACTTAAAGCCTAGAAATTAGAAGCATCTGAAGGCTCATTGATTCCCATGTAAGCTTTTCTGGGGCTATTGACCCACAGGTGGTCATTCCATGAGGAGATAATGGAGTGGAAGGAACTAAACTAAAAAAATCTTTGTTCCTTTTCTTATGAGTGAAATATTTTCCAAGATCATAAGGATCTTTGGATGGAAGAATAAACTCAATATTTTCTAAGAAAGGCTGTGCTTGGGTTTCTGATCTGAGGGGGGCTTGGAGATCAGAACTTTGAAGCACGATCTAACTTTTGGCATTGGGAAGGGCAGCCTGTCATGACAATGACGTCAGAGCCTGTTCCATTCATCAGCATTAGGATAATTTGTATCAGACTTCTTACTTAGTCTTCCTCAATTCTCCCTACCATCTTGAGGTTTGAAATTCTTGGTGGGGAAAAGAAACATAGGTGACAGTGCCACTCTTTTCCCCATTTGAAACAGGGACTTGATAGTCAGCTGTGTCCAAATACTCCTTATCTTCCCATTCTAGAGAAGAGTTCCTCTCTTGCAGTCCTTTGAGATCTCTGATCTAAGCATATTAAGGAGAAACTTTCTCTAAAGTTGTTGTTATTCATCTCTAAGATACATCCTAGATCCAAGGTAATCCAGCAGTGTTTGGCCTGTCTCACCTTTCTCAATGAGGGTTCAAAGAGTTAGATAAAATACTGTCTTTGTAAGAAAAGAAAAAAAAAACCACTATGCTTTCCTAAAAAGATAAAGTTTTAATAAAATGGACATTTTGGGTTTAAACTTTTTAGAGTTCAGAAGGGCCATTTCTTAAGGCCTACATCTACTGAGGCTTCTAAAGATAATGTTTAAAAAATATTGCTATTAGTATAAAAATGTGAAATAAGCATTCCACCACAAAAATGGGTTTTCTTTTGCTGAACTCATTTGGGTGAATTCTCCAAGGATTACCTGAGCACTAGGTTCAGAATATTGAACTTTAAGAAAATTTTTATAAAAGCAATATTGTTATCAGTAGTAGTTGGTATCTGCTGTATGCCTCCAGTTGACTGGCACTTGTGGAATTGATGGTATTATCCTCATTTTACAGAAAAGGAAACTGAGACCACATCATTTATATAATTTGGCCAAAGTCATACATTGAACAAGTAGCAGAACTCTGTTTCACATGAAAACCATTGTGTGGTGGAATTTGACCAATATCTGGGTAGCTATAGAATTTTTCTCCAGCAACTACTAAGTCTAGGGAATTAGTGCATACTAATGGAAACTTTTTCATCTGCTGTGTCTTCTTATCTGAAGCTGGAGGCTTTGAAGAATTTAAGAGAGGATCTTGATAAGGCTCTTTCCTTTCCTGTAGCTCTGCCCAGCTGTACCCATTTTGTCCCCTTCCTATGAAGACATTCATATGATTTTGTTTTAGAGGCTTGTGATGACTTCTTGGCAAATAGCCTCACTGTGTTGTTCTAGTGTGCTGGAAACATGATTCCTAAGACACCTGACACATTGACACTTGTAATGACTTCAACCCACACCCTAATAGAGGAGCTGGGTCTCTATTGTGAACATAATATATTGCACCAGAAGACCTAAATTTATTGTATTATTTGAATAATTTTCCTTTATGATGGTACCCATCTGGAGTTACTGAATTTTCACAGATTTTTGTTTTAGCATCTCTTTTACTAGGTTAAAGAAGGTTTATTTTACTCTAAAGAAAATTTTTTAGTTAGAGGTTTGACATAGCTTGAGGATGATAGTAGTGGAACTGTTGAATAGATATAAATCTTTCGCTTTTGGTATGCATGCATGTCTTTGTATTGAATCCAGATTAGTTTTAGTTTTGGTGTGTTTGTGATACTCTAGTGTTTAGCACTCTGGAATTTTTTTAAGTTAATGAGCAATTGTA
Source organism: Callithrix jacchus (assembly GCF_049354715.1). NCBI lineage: Eukaryota > Metazoa > Chordata > Mammalia > Primates > Cebidae > Callithrix > Callithrix jacchus. Next base: position 71,190,038 of record NC_133513.1, read on the forward strand.
TCATGGATAACCCACATTGTGGTTTCTTTAGCTGTAGTGTAGCCAATGGCAATAGCGTGTGTGTGTTGGTGGTGGGGGCAGGATGACGGAGAGATATCAAGGACTCTTGGGATCTGGAATTTATAAAAATTATTTGTTCTTTAGTTTTCAGATTAACTTGAATTTTCTCTTACTGTGGAAATAATGTTTGTTTATTGTATAAAACTTAGAAAATATATATGGGCTCCAAAAATAAATAAGCATAACATCTCAGAGTTAGTCACAGTTAAGATTTTGATTCAACTTATTCCAGTCTCATGTGTGTGGGGGAGTATGTGTCTGTGTGAACATTCATACATATGTTTATTTTTGCATAAACAAGCCTATTCTATAAATACTGTTCTATGAATTATCTTTTCAGATGTATCTATTCATTCAATATTCTTCCATGAGATCATTTTTAATGTCTGTAAAATTCTTATTGTAAGGCTATGCCATATCTTTTGGATGTTAGATTTATTATTATTATTTTTCTTTATTCTGTAATCTTGTAGCAGCTGATTGATAGAAGCTTTTAAAAATTTGGACCTCTGAATTGGCTCCCTTCCCATGTTACAATCAGCAGAATGTGTTATGCATTTCTGCTTCCCTGCCCTGAGACCCACTTCCAGCTTAATAATGATATGGAACTGATTGCTGTTGACAGCTCATCTACTTTTGCTGTTTCTTCTTGCAGGAGACAGAGCATGTGGTATCCAGTCAGTCAGAGTGTCAGGGGAGAGCAGAAACACCAGCTCATGAGAGTCCACAAAACAGTGCCTTCAGGTGCCAAGAAGCAGTGAGACTTCAACCAAGGTGGGCCCTTTGTTGTCAGAAGCCGTGCTGTGCCTGTGGTTCCTTTCTCTGAAATGCCAGCTGTGTGCTTGCCACCCCCACACAAGAAGCAAGGCTTTCTGACTTTTGTTGGCATTCCTTACAGTCAGGAAAACTGCTTAAAGGGGCCTAGAAGGAGAATCGCTGAATGAGTTTAAGAGAAAAGTAAATGACCTACTTTCTCTGTCTTGCATTTGAAGAGAATCTACCTTAAGGCTCAGGGGGAAGTGAAGACAGGTCCTGCCCTTGGAGAGAAATGCTGATTTCATTCATTCTTATTCTTTATTCTGTGGTAGAGGGGATTTGATTTTCCTTTGTGATAGTGATAAATTGGTATTGACCAGGTAGGCACCATACCAGCTGATTTTTATGTAGTCTCTCACTTAGCCTCCACTTTCTCATAAAGCTGTGTACTCATAGTCTGAAAGACATTAAGACACTTGCCTGATGTTACACAAGTGAAAAAGACTGAGCCAGAATTTGAACCCACAAATGTCTGATTGCAGCACGGCAGGTGCAGATTCTGTGCTGACCCAAGTGTCTTCCAGTGACCTTAGCCCTGACATAGCCCCAGGGATGGTCTCTCTAGCCTGCTAGACCTGCTGGAGACAGCCCTGGATCCAGGGCAAGGATGTGGGTGGAAAGCAGCTTGCAGAAAGGTTGGCATGACATTCTGATGGGGAGCCTGGCATTGCAGCTGTCTATGGAAAGTCTCTTCTGGAAGTAAACAGAAGAAAGAATTCAATCGCTAGTTGTGTCAGCTGTCTTTGTAGGATCTTGTGTACAGTGTAATCATAGCCCTCACTCAGTGGAAAGGGAGGGCTGTGCTTCTGAGCCTGACCTTTAGAATTGTTTTTCTAAGGCAGCACAGTCTAAATCAACAACTACAGAGAAGATTGGCTGTGCTATGCAGTTGTACTTTTAAATATCCAATATACTAAATTTAAAATAATAGAACTTCAAAGGGTTGAAGGGGACCTCAAAGGTAGGTTGCTTCACTGTCCAGGTGGATTCATGGCCACCTTTTATAACCCTCTTCACGAGCCGACTTCTTTTGTGTTTATTCTTACCTGACCTCAGGTAATACCTGTTGGATTCAGCCTTATAATTTCTCTAGTAATCAGGACATTCTCCCTTCTATTCGAGGTATTATTGTGAGAAAGCTATTATTTGCTACTAGAATCAATTTAGTCAGCCACCCACTAGCCTGATGACTATCTCTCTCAGCAGGAATAAAGTCAACTATATCCTCATGCAAATTTCAAAACAGCATAAAAGCAAACAAAACAAATAAAAACCAGAACAAAGTCATTCATGCTTGTATGTAGAATATTTGGTGGTCCTGTAGGGGTGGATATTTAACAGAGGTCAATAGGGGAAAATGGTATTAGCCTTTAGATGCTTGATGTTCAGTAGACTTAAAACCATTGTGTGTCCCATTTTGTATCTCTCTTCCTCTGCCCCTTAGCAAACCTTCATAGGATCGTAAATACCTTGTTGCCTTTTTCTTCTCCCCATCTCCCATCTTTCTTTCTTTCTTTCTTTCTTTCTTTCTTTCTTTCTTTCTTTCTTTCTTTCTTTCTTTCTTTCTTTCTCTCTCTCTCTCTCTCTTTCTTTCTTTCTTTCTCTTTTTTTTTTCTGAGACAGAGTCTCACTCCGTCACCAGGTGCCAGGCTGGAGTGCAGTGGCACAACCTCGGCTCACTGCAATCTCCATCTCCTGGGTTCAAGCAATTCTCCTGCCTCAGCCTCCTGAGTAGTTGGGACTACAGGCGCCCACCACCATGCCCAGCTAATTTTTTTGAAATTTTAGTAGAGACGGGGTTTTACCATGTTGGCCAAGATGGTCTCAATCTCTTGACCTCGTGATCCACCTGCCTCGGCCTCCCAAAGTGCTGGTCTTACAGGCGTGAGCCACCGCACCTTTCTTTCTCCCATCTTTCATGTCCCATTTTCACAGAATTGAACTTTATGACCTAGCAACATTCCAGACTGTTCTGTGCACTGCTGTCAGCAATTGCAGGATCTGGTGCTAAGTTACATATCAGGAGTGCTGTGAGGGCAGTTATGTCTAGTGCTGTTCATTAAGTAACCTTTAAACTACAGTTATTTATCAGAACCATGGTGACATCACCAAGGGACATTGTAATGGAACTTTAAAAAAATTCATCTCAGAATATTACAGGGATTGTGAAATTTGATGAACTGATGAAATGAGATCTGAGGCTAAAAACATCTTTGAATCAGGTAGCTCACATTCCTGATAACATTCCTCTTCTGTTTTAAGCTAGCATCTGGCCAGGTTTGGGCATATCATGCTGAATAGGATCTTGATAGAGACATGATACTGTAATGGGACACTCCAGACCTAGGTCTGGTTCAGAATGAAGGAATAAGCCAGGCTAAGTCTCAGCAGGTGTAAAATGCCACTTTTGTTGGGATAGTGGGTTAGGGGAGAATGCTATTAACATAATGAACACTGTAAGAAAAGGAAGAATGATCTCGCTGTAGCAAGGAGCCACCTTGCTCCTTGGGGTCACACATCATTTGGGTGAGGCCGGAAGAAGTAGTTATTCTTCAGAAAATAAATCTATCTTAGTAGAAGTGAGATTTTGGAGTGGACTGAGGTCATGAGGTGGGCATTGATCTTTCCAGGAATGCCTACTAGTTTCATACCTACAGCTCTCAGAGCTGTCATGTTGTATATTGAGTTCTTTTGAGCACAAGGTGCTTTTATGTATTTCTGAGGATGAGATTCAGGAAGGTCTGTGAAAGCTTTTGCCCAAGTTTCTGTGTATATATACTCTATTATTGCTACTGTAATAACTGACCACAAACTTGTGGCTTTAAACAACAGAAATTTGTTATCTCATCATTCTGTAGGATAGAAGTCCAACATGTGTCTCCCTGGGTCGCACTCCCTCCAAAAAAAAGGGTGTTGGCAGGGTTTCTTTCCTTTCTAGAGGCTCTAGGGAAGGATGTGTCCATTTCCAGGCCTTTTCCAGTTTCCAGAGGCTGCCCATATTCCATGACTCATGGTCCCTTCCTCCATTTTTAAGCCACCAACATTGCATCTCTCTGATCATTCTTCCATAATCACATCTCTCTCTGATCATGGCTGGGAAACATTTTTGATTTTAAGGATTCATGAGAATAGATTGGGCTCACTCAGATAATTTCCCTACCTCAAGGTCATTAATTACATCTTCACAGTCCCTTTTGTCACATAATGTAAGGTGGCAGAGGAAGGACAGGATGAAGACATGGACATTTTTGGGGAGCCATTTTTCTGTCCACTACATGTATGTTTATTTTTCTAGTGAAAATCTCTAAAACATTTATCAGACTCTCATATGGAACACATAACCCCAGAAAATATTTAGAACCCCTGTCCTAATGTCTTTCTGCATCCAAGTTTGAAAACACATGACCCCAGAGAAGATTTAGAATTGTTAAATCAAGGTTAGCCTAAAGCTGCCTCATTACATATTTTAAGTTCAGCCTAAAGGTTTCTCTGTTCATCATGAACTATAACCTAAATGGAGTTTTATACAGACTGCAGCTTACTCTTGCGCCAATCACTGAGTTGTGGCCAGGGTGGCCAGCTGTTCAAATCATGTTCAAATAAGGCAAATGCTGAGCTGTAACCAATCCAACTGTTTCTGCATCTCACTTCTGTTTTCTGTATGTCACTTTCCTTTTTCTGTCCATAACTCTTCTTACACCACGTGGCTGCACTGGAGTCTCTGAGCCTACTCTGTCTGGGAAGGCTGCCCGATTCATGAATTGTTCCTTGCTCAATTAAACCCTTTTAAATTTAATTCAGCTAAAGTTTTTCTTTTAACAGAACCCTTGTCCTAATGTCTTTCTACTTCCAAGCTTGCTTGCTTTTCTGTTTATCCCTCAACAGAGCCAACATCAGATACAGTTTTAGCCACTTCCATCCTCTTTCACCGCACCCTTCCTCCCATTTGCCATGTGCCACCCTTCCCTATATTGTATTACTTGGCCTCACAGTGCCACACATTAGAGGTCTCAAATTTGGTGTCCTACAGATGTCTCTGATGTGGAGACATATTTGGCTTGTATGAAGTTAAACTATTTTGAATCAGCATTTTAAAATCAAGAGTTTTTACAGATTTTTGGGTTTCTTTGGAAAGATCTAAAGGTAGGATAACCCAGGGCCTACATTCCTCAAAGGCAACAACTAGCTGGAGCGGATGAGTAGCTTTCGATTTTTTCACAATTCCCACCCAGTTCTCCTCATTTATGTATGCTCTTTGCCAAGCTTCCATAGGCATTTGATTTATAATGCCTGCTTCAGTCCTTTTCTTCCTGGCAAATGCTGCTCCTGGGGACTCTGCAGCTCCCTGAAGCTAAGTCTTCCTAGATGAAAATGGCTTATCATATGGTGATGGCTGATAATGTCTTAATGCCATCTCTTTCCAGATGACATGTTTGCATTTTATCATGGACTTTCAATGCATGAGTGGAAGGGCTGTGTTATTATACTACTGTGGCATATTCCTTAATAGTTGGCATTTTCAAAACATGTAAAATTAAACAACTGCAGTTAGTTATAGCTGGAAGAAACCTTAATAATCATTTATTACAACTCTCATTTTCTCCTTTGACATCTAGTGAGGTTGTGATTTGCTCACGTTCTCTCTTCCTTTGGTAATAGAACCAAGATAAGTACTATCAATCTGTATTGAGTTGCCACTTAATGAATATACATTAGTTTGACTGATTTTTAGAGCTAAAGCCAGTGCCAATCCTGTAAATCCTCAGATATGACAAAGGGAAATTTATGAATGTAAGCAAATATTAAAGCAGTTGGAGATTTCTAAGTAAATTTACTTTTGAGAATGATTAACTCACATATTTAAAATATTGTATTAAAATTTATGACAGCATTAAATCTTTAATGTTGTTAATGACCTTGTCTGTATAAACAGGAGCTATTCTATAGCATTGCCTTACTGTTAATTAGGTTGGTGGTTATATTGTGAGTTCCAGTTCATTGGCCTCTTCATCCGGATTCCCATGTTAGAAGAGGCTGAAGATTCTTGGCAAGGATAATGGCCTTGGATGGCCTCCACTATTTTTTGACATTTCAGATGAAAGAGAAAGCTGGGGGCTTTGCTGCTTTATAGAAAGAGGAAGTTTTGTTGGCAGCAACTTTTCTATGTGGAATAAATCCTTTCATCCTGTGTTTTTTGAGATAGACTTTGTGTGTGTGTGTGTGTGTGTGTGTGTGTGTGTGTGTAGCTAATTGTTTCTTATTTAAATGTTTTTCATAGAAGTAAGCAGAGTCGTAATGAGTTCTGCTAAACAGAGAAAGAATAAATAAGAGAATGAGCACTGAGATTTTTAATACTAATAATACAAAAGACATATCTCCCTTCTTGGACTGTACCTCTGCATATTTCCAGCATATTCTTCTCCTTCCTCATTAGTGTGCTCCTAGAGTTTTATTTTGTTTTGCTTTATAAGGGGAGCAGGGATGAGGTAGAGATAAAAAATAGCTTGTCTTCACAGTGCTTTGAGACTCCCTGGTATATGGTTGGATAATGAGTGGGTATTGGCCTAGCTCATGTTGAGTTCCCCACATGGAAAGGGAGCCAGATAGGAGGACTCTCTTTCACTGCCCACTCCTACTGTTTCCCTCCGTGGACACAGAAACAATCTGGTTGAAGGAAACGAACATTCAAATGAAGAGATCCAGGGTCTTATCTCACATCTATCAGGTGACCATAGTCATTTCACTCAAATTCCTGGGCCCCCTCCTCTAACATAAATAGTTTAGGTCAAATGATTTCTAGGGCTCCTTCTGGCTCTAACACTGAAAATGCTAAACACTCTAGACATTTAAAAGATTAGACATGGAAAGACTTTAGCTTAAGAATACAAACTCCTGAAGATGCAGATAAAAATAATTCCCCCTCCCCTGCCATAGAGCACAAAAATCCCACATCCAGTCCTTAAATTTCTGAAAAAAAGAGCCCACACTTGATTATTTGGGAAATGAAATCCTCCTTTTTTTGTTGTTTTTTTTTTTTTAAAGAAGTCTGCCCTTGGTCATTTGATAAATTGTTAGCGCTTTCACTAATAATTTGGCATAAGGATAAAAGGAAAACTTAGAGATATTCTCTCATTCAAAATGCTACTACTACCACTATTACTGATAATAAAATAAGTGAAACACTGGAAAATATAGAAAATCTCAAGCGTGTAAAAATGACTTATCTTACCTCCCAGATATAACCACTATTACCATTGTAGTGTACATTCTTATACTGTTGCTATTGTTTTAATGTTGTCATAAAGAGAAATTGTGTATGAAAGGGGCTTTTGGATGCATTGGGCTTTAAATCTGCTAGAAGTACTATTTACTTCAAGCAGGCCCTAGAGTAGAAAGCTAGACAAGAGTGCATTATGACTATATAATAATCATGTATAGTGGTGTGCTTTTCTACCTAAGACCAGTACGATGAGTAATAGAGTGGCTAGGTTAATTATCATGAGGTTGGTGAGTTCATTTATGACTAAAGTGAACAAATTTAATTTTCCATAACAAATACTTTAACATACAATTTCTATAAGAAACATGTTTTACAAGCATTGACATCATTATAGCGCATTGTTAGAAATGGTATTTCTTGGAGACCAAACAGGAAACCTTGTCCATAACATCTGAATCTCTTGGAAAGTTTCTTGGCTTAACATAAAATAGATTTAGGAGAAATTTCAATAATGATTATATGAGACAGAGAATGTATAAACTTAAATGTAATTTAGAACTTTGACCAGCTGGTTAAGTATTCAGTGTGCCTGAGCCCACTGGAATGGGGCTAGTCTTTAACTTACTCTTCATCTTCCCAATGAAGCAACAGCTACTCCCATATTTCTGCTATAGTTATTTGTCAATGAAATTATTCCTTTTCAAGATTTAAATACTACACACACACACACACACACACACACGTTATGTATAGTGACATACACATACACTCAGAGCTCCCACTCAACCATCCATATGTATTTTTTCTTTTATTAACTAATACTAGGTTAAAACATTTTGGGATTTAATAGATAGATACATATATGCATACATATATACATACACATATATATAGAAATTTGTCTCTAAGAATATATCATGTATAATTATACTGCTTTATGTTCCATTATATTATAACTTACTACATATTACATTGTGTTTTATATATAATTATGTCACATTACTATGTAGCTTGTATGTACTGCTTAATACTATATTTTTCCATATCATAAAATATCATGTTGAATATATTCAACTATATCATGTTGAATGGCTGTAAAATACAGTCATGTACCACATAATAACATTTCAGTTAACAGTAGACACATACAATGGTGTCCCAAAAGGTTAAAATACCATATTTTTACTGTACCTTTTGTATGTTTAGATATGCAAATACCATTGTTTTACAGTTGCCTACGTATTCAGTACAGTAACATACTTTGCATGTTTGTATCCTGGAAACATTACGCTATACCACATAGCCTTTGTGTGTAGTGAGCTATACCATCTAGGTTTCTGTAAGTATACTCTGTGATGTTTGCACAATATTGAAATGGCCTAAGGATGCATTTCTCAGAATATATCCCCATCACTAAGGGATACATGACTGTATTTCCTTTTATGGATATACCATCATTTATTTAATGAAATCCAAAGTGTTAGTTATGGCAGTTACTTATAGGATTTATATTTGTAATCACTGCTATAGTAAACATCTTAAAAACAGTATCTTTATCCATTATAGTTTTCTTGGTTTGTGCTTAAAAGTCAAAGTTGTCTAGGCAGAGGATTTGGAGTAGCAAACTGAAATGAGACTTAAGATATATATTTTTAGCCAAGCACAATGGCTCATGCCTGTAATCCCAGCACTTTGGGAGGCTGAGGCGATGGATCACTTGAGGTCAGGAGTTGGAGACCAGCCTGGCCAACTTGGTAAAACCCCATCTATACTACAAATAAAATATGAAAATTAGCTGGGCTTGGTGGCACACATCTGTAATTCCAGCTATTTGGAAGGCTGAGGCATGTGAATTGCTTGAACCTGGGAGGCAGAGGTTGCAGTGAGCCAAGATCACATTACTGCACTCTAGACTAGACAACAGAGTAAGACTTTGTCTCAAAAAAAAAAAGATATACAATTTTCAGTTATCTGATCATGGAAGAAGATAGGAATATAATAGAAAACTGGTTACTTTGAGAGAACTAGATAAAAGTCATGTGATTGGATTTCTATATGTGTCACAATCAGGATTATGGCTCTGGGTTGAATGTTGGAGACAATCCAATTTAATCTCTTCCCCCTTCCTTGAGTATTCACTAGATATTTCTGTTTCATCCACTAGCCTTCATGGTGTTCCAGTTCACACTGTGCTAAGGGCAAAGTGCTTCTGGCTGTAACACTCCCAGAGGACATTTGAAAGTCTTGCATGGGATGCGTCATTCACGTCAGGGACTCTGGCACTTTTGGCTCTAGCCCACAGAATGCCAGGAGACAACTCCAGCTTCTGTAATAATCACAAATAGCCCCAAATTTTCTACATGGCCTCTAGAGGACATGCCATCACCCTGTAAAAGCACAAAAACATAAAAACCCACTAAATTTCATGATAGATACCTTATCTAAAACCATGAGTCTTTATTAACATGGGGACATGATCTATTTATAAGTGGAAAAAAGCAATTACATAACAGTATCACAAGGTGTTCCTATTTTTGCTTAATATATAATTATTTACAGACACATATACTAGCAAGACATAAATCTGTGTTTTAGTGGTGGTAATTTTGGGGGGAGATGAATTACAGGTGACTAAAACAATATTTTTTGTGCTTTTACTTTCTAAGCTTCCCCCTAGCAATCCCCTATTAATCTTGTAATTGGCAAAAAGTGATAAGTTTATATTACTTGCAAAACAAGTAATACTACCTACTGTTTCTCTGGCTTTATTTACTTAGCAGTGATTGAATCTTACTTTGGGATAGACATGAATATTAGGAGAGGATTAGGAGAGAAAGATTTATTTTTCATTTTTGTTAACTGGAAAA